>NC_056740.1:215991183-216638423 GCF_019279795.1 Protopterus annectens
GAATTTGAGCCTTGCCTAAAAAAGGCACTATGGGGGTGGCAAGAGCCTTAGCCAATATCCGGAATCCCAGTGGTGACAGGTGCAAGCCGTCCCTTGCAAAGCAGCGTGGCTTGTCAAGCATGTCATCCCAGGCAGACAGACACTGGATCCCCTTTGAATGACACCAGACATTAAGCCAATTGTTAAAGCTGATCATCTTGTCTCTATATTGTGGCATCATTCTTGGTGAAGGAAGGATACTGCTCAGGGTCAGGGTCATACCTGCCTGGGCTACATAATCAGAGAGCTCCTCTATGTCTCTTTTCATGTAGTCCAGGGAGGTACGTCTCAGGTCGTTCACACCAGCATGGACAATGACTGTGTCATATTTGTACTTGGCCGTGGAGTGACCTGAGTGCTTGTGTTATGTGGTGGATACTAGCGCCCGATAGGCAGCTTACTGTGACCCTCTCCTTGTTCAGCCTGGTGAGTGGGACGTCAGTGTGTCTGACTATGGAGTCACCTATGACAAGTATGTTTGGTGTTGTATTTGGCCTTAAGGGCTGTGACTGCTTTGCACACTGATTTTGTGGTTTATGTGTTGCTTGTGGGGTGTCTTGAGGTAGCAGTTGTTTGGGTGTCTGCTTTGGAGGCCTCTGCTGTTTAGGTAAATTTTTACTCAGAGCCTCCGAGTATGTCTTTGTGTGTTTATGTGTTTGATTCAGTGGTGTGGTAGCATTATGTGAGGCTGGTTTTGTGATGTGTGTAGTTGCCTTCTCCTCCTGTCTGGTCTTGCCAGTCCTGAGTTGAGAGAGCACAGCCTCCAGTTTGGCTAAATAGCTGCATCTCTCGCATGTATTTGTGTTATGTTGGAGGAGGAGAGGTTTGTCTGTGTACATGAGGCAATTGTAACATTGCCTCAATATTCCCAGATTCACCAACTGGGCAGGAGAGGACGCCAGCATCTGGCCCTTCGACATGCTAGAAAAATTAAGAAGTTAGGTATGAGACTGAATAAGAGAGGACTTAGTAAGGAAGTGGGTACTCCTGGGGGGGTTTCGCAAGTGAGGGACTTTGTATAATATGGAAGTGACAAGTGCTGAGCTTTTTTTTTGTTTGTTTTTTTTTTTTTTTTTTGAGGAAAAAAAAAAACTTTTAGTCAAGGGATATACTGTTTAGGTTACTAGTAGAGCAGTTCTAAGGGAAAAAATGAAGAACACACTTTATGGAGCCAGACAAAGTTTAACTTTGTTAAACCGGTGCTGCCCGATGCTGCTCTAGTGGCAACTCAGCGCTAAAGCATGCCAAAGCGTGCTTTATAGCAGGGGGCTGGAAAAGGCAGGAAATGACCCAAAATGGCCACTGAACTACAAGTTACTGTCTTAAACCACTCCTCTGAGGACAAACCGGCAGCTCAGTACTCCCCACTCCCACTGGTGAGTAAAGAAACTTCCCCCTGACCAAACAAAGAAAATGGAGAAGTACAGGAACCAAGACAAAGCCCAGGGATCAGCAAAATCTGATCACTGGAACAAACTAGCCAGGAAAGTTAGGAGAAGAAGAATATTTTTTGTTTTTTCCCAAGTTTTTTTTCACAGACAGAACAGAAAACACAATAAATGCTTTGCTTTTCGATTAAATGCTATCAAAAGCTAGTACACTTGAGTGTATTAGCCTGTAGTTTAACTTTTAAGCAACCTTAAACTAAGAAGTGCAACCAACAATTAAAGCTTATAAAAACAGGAAAAACAGGTGATACCACTATAAAATAGACAGAAACAGTCGTCGAATAACACAAATGGTCGAAAAATGCAAGAAAAAATACTTAAAATCTGGAAAGATTGCTTTTTCCTTTCTCTTCTGCTCTAGGAACTCTGCTGGATACCACGAGGAGCTGTACTGAGTTCTCTACAGCCAGAAAAGCCTGCTAAAGCGTTCTTTATAGCAGGGGGCTGGAAAAGGCAGGAAATTACCCAAAATGGCCACTGAACTACAAGTTACTGTCTTAAACCACTCCTCTGAGGACAAACAGGCAGCTCAGTACTCCCCACTCCCACTGGTGAGTAAAGAAACTTCCCCCTGACCAAACAAAGAAAATGGAGAAGTACAGGAACCAAGACAAAACCCAGAGATCAGCAAAATCTGATCACTGGAACAAACTAGCCAGGAAAGTTAGGAGAACAAGAATATTTTTTTGTTTTTTTCCAAGTTTTTTTTCACAGACAGAACAGAAAACACAATAAATGCTTTGCTTTTCGATTAAATGCTATCAAAAGCTAGTACACTTGAGTGTATTAGCCTGTAGTTTAACTTTTAAGCAAACTTAAACTAAGAAGTGCAACCAACAATTAAAGCTTATAAAAACAGGAAAAACAGGTAATACCACTATAAAATAGACAGAAACAGTCGTCGAATAACACAAATGGTCGAAAAATGCAAGAAAAAATGCTTAAAATCTGGAAAGATTGCTTTTCCTTTCTCTGCTGCTCTAGGAACTCTGCTGGATAACACGAGGAGCTGTGCTGAGTTCTCTACAGCCAGAAAAGCCTGCTAAAGCCTTATATATATATATATATATATATATATATATATATATATATATATATATATAGACATATATATATATATATATATATATAGAGAGAGAGAGACATATATATATATATATATATATATATATATATGTTTGTATATATACAGTGAGTGAATGTTGAGTTTGAGCATTGTTTTTAGGTGAGGGATTAGTTTGTCTTTGAGCTCGTGTAGGACGCAGCCTGGGACACCGTCGAGTCCCATTGATGCTGTGTTTTTGGCTTTGGAGAGGGCTGTTTTAACCCAAGTGTCTGTTATTTCAGGGACTCTGCATTCTTCTGGTATGGTTATGGGCCCTTTTGGTGGTGAGAAGGGGGGTGAACTTTGTGCCGAACCTGTCTGCCAGGATGTTGGCGATATCGGTCGGTTCAGTGTATTTTGTGCCATTCTGCACTAACTCCGAGCAGATCTGAGCGTTACCACTTAGATTCTTGACATAGCTAAAGAATGCCTTGTGGTTATCGTTGGAGTCCTTGGCAGTTTTTCTTTCAAAAGCTCACCTTGGATGATTTTATGATTGATTATAGTTTCTTGCTGATACTGGTTAGGGATGTCTTCCCTTCTTGGGATTTTACTCTTTTCTCTACTAGTTTCCTCCTTCTATTGTATATCTTGCTCATGGCAGGAGTCCACCAGACTGGTTTCCTTTTCTTGGAGGAGTGAGTCTTGGTTTTGCTTGGGATGGCACGATCCATGCATTCTTGTAGGTGCCCATAGAATGCATTAGTAAAAGATTTTTCAGCTTGGACGGCATTATCCTTCAGCATGGGGGCTTTGAAACTTTCCACCTCGGTCTTATGTAACATGAAGTTTGCTTTTGACAAGGTTTTCACAGTGGTTTCCTTGTCCGGGGGTGGGGGCGGAATGTGGATATCCAAAGTGATTTGTTTATGGTCAGATCTAACCAGTGAGGGGTTGACCTCCGGTGTGGAACACCGGTCGCCCATGTTGGTGATGACCAGGTCCAATATGTTGTCACCTCTGGTGGGAGTGTTGACCAGTTGAAGTCGGGCGTTTGAATTTATAAATTCTAGGAAATGTTGGGCAATGGAGTTAGTACTTGAGTAGTTCTCCCAGTTAATGTTTGGGTAATTGAAATCACCCAATATTAAATGCGGAATGGGGGTACTGGGACATAGTGGGTTATCTGTAGCAAGCAGTTTTGCCCGTTGTTAGTTGCACGTGAATGATCTCTGAAGCATCGTGCTGTGCCACTAACCTGGAGGTGTGGGTATCCTTGATGAGTATGGATACGCCCCCGCCTTTTATATTTCGGTTTGGGTTCTGTTGCTGAAATGTATGGTACGAGTTGTAGCCTAGTAGTGCTGGGGTGCTCTCTGGAGCCTTAAACCAGGTTTCTGTTAGTGCACATATATCGATTTTCTCCATACTGAGGAGTGCCTCGAGTGCATGCATTTTGAGGTTTAGATTTCTGGCATTGAGTAGCATTACCCTCAGATTTTTGTTACTTGTGCTATTCACGGTGATATAACTGATAACAAAGCACTGTATTAGTTTACAAATTATGGACATATGAAATATTACAAGAAAAGTATATGAGAATGATTTAAATGAGTGAAAAGTAAATAATTATATTTTCATACTTAAATGTAACAAGTAAGTATGTATATATGTACATATATAAAATTACATATTTAAGGACTGACATTAACTGTTGAATGGTTATTAGTAAAGAAACCAGTATTAGGATGTGATGGCATGATTATCTTCATTATATGCACACCTCATTCTACTTTTATGTTTTTGCACATTTATTGTCTTAATATACGTACATTCCTTTATTATAGTATGTGTGTGTGTGTGTGTGTGTGTGTGTGTGTGTGTGTGTGTGTGTCTGTGGACACAGATCACCCGTACTATAATTGCCTTTCTTTTGTTGTTCACTTTCTCCTTCTTTCGGCTTTTCCCGGTTAGGGGTCGCCACAGTGGATCATCTGTCCGCTCATGATTGGCAGTGGAGTTTTACGGTGTCGAGTTACCAGCCCGGCACCCAACCTTCCACAGAAGGCACACACTCACACCTAGGGCCAATTTAGAGTGTCCAATCCACCTACTGCATGTCTTTGGGATGTGGGAGGAAACCCACCCGACCACAGGGAGGACATGCAGACTCCGCACAGAAAGCACCCCAGCCGAGAATCGAACCGGAGAACCTCTTGCTGTGAGGCAACAACGCTAACTGCTGCACCACCGGTTCTAATTCCCAATATTAGAACAGTGAAATATATAATCTTTTTCAATTGTCTAATTAGTCAAAATATCTTATTATTTACTGTAGAATATAACAGTATATTTTACTTGTTACATTTAAATATATAAATATAATTATTTACTTTTCACTCATTTAAATCATTCTCATATACTTTTCTTGTAATATTTCATTTGTACACTAATACAGTGCTCTCTTATCAGTTATATGCTGTCTGACAGGGAAATGTTGGGTAGTCTAATGTCTGATTTATTTAACTGTTGGACTTGGAATTCTGATAATTCCATGTTTTTTGTTAATTTTTATTTTTGCTCAACATTATCTTATTCTGTTATTACTCCTGCTACTTTTTCTCCTAATTGTTTAAACCATTGCTGCTTAAACTTATAAATGTTATATTTATATGTAATATCTTAATGCTTTATATTTCTGTTTATAATTCTAATAGATGAAAAAAAAATAAACTTATAAATGGATATTTATATGCAGTCTTTGAATGTGAATGGTTTAAATAATCCAAGGAAAAGAGCCAAATGAATACAATATTTAAATATAAATAAAGCTCAAAGTTTTATTACAAGAGATTTGCATCAAACATTTAGAAACAAATATTTGGAACCCATGGAAGTTGACAGTTCTAGCTCATATGAATTATAAATCAAAGAAAAGAGGAGTTATGAGTTTATGGAAAAAAAAATATGCATTTTTTTTTCTCAAATTATATATAAATATATACATCAAGAATGTTTTTTAACTCGTATAATCTTTAAATTTAATAATAGAGTATGGACTTTGGTCAATCTTTACTGATTTCTGGGTTTAGGTTCAACTCTTGCTAGGAGACGTCTACATAAAATAATAGATAAATAGAAAGGTGGTCAGATTGTTGGTGGGGATTTTAACTGCATTATAGAACATTCTGATACTAGTAACAAAAGGAAATTAAAATTAACCTGTACAGCTAAAGTATTAAACAGTTGGATAGATTCTGTTCATCTAAAGGATACTTTTAATAAAAAATATTCTATTGCTTTACTATCCTCTCATCAAGATTACAGGTATGGCATACAGATAAGAATTGATAGAATTCTAGTATGACATTGCTTAATGTCCAGAACATCACATTTTATCATATCTCCATGTCTCATTTCTGACAACACTCTCAATTTAAATTTCAAAATCATTAAAATATTATCATGATCAACTAGAATTCCCATCTAAGCAACTAGGCTTAAAGAATCCACACCTTGGCGGGTTTCAGAATTTAATACATATCTTGAATTTAATAATATATTGGACATAGATATTATTATGATATGTAATTCACTAAAACCTACATATTTGGATGGTATAAAAATAAAATTAAAGAATGTGATTCAGAGCTTCAAAATATTCAAGATTAACTCTTTATAGCCAGATCTAAAGACATTAAAATAATAAGTCTAATACAAGAAATAGAAATTTTAAATAAAAAATATTTTGATATTCTAGCACATAAAACAAATATAGCATTAGAATAAAATTGAACTCATATTTATCTCCTAAACACATGCATAATCTTTTTTATGAGAGTTAATTCATTCAAAATCCAATAATATTTTAGATATTAGGAATAAAAGAACAAAAAATGCCACTGACATAAAATAAATCCTTGATTCTTTTAGATTTCACCACAGCACTTTAAATATTAACACTAATAATCATACCTCAACCACATCCTTTAATTTTGATAATTTGTGTATTAAGAAAATACCATCAAATTTAAAAGCCAACTTAAACATAACCATTACGTAAAAGGAAGTTGTAGACAAAATTAAAAAATCAAAAGCATATAGAGCTCCAGAAATGTTCAGAAATATATAAACTTTTTCCTTCTAATATCTTAACCTTCTTTTATAAAACTCTTATCGAAATTCAAAATAATGACAAAATTCCTCCCTCACGGGAATATTCCTTAATAATACTGATATTAAAAGGTAACAAAAATCCACAAATTTATTCAACTTATAGGCGCATTTCCCTTTTAAGTAATGATTATAAGATCTTCATGTCTGTCATTACAGACATAATAAAAGAACCTATAACACACGTAATCAATTTGTATTAAACTGGTTTTCATATATTAAAGACAAACAGATGATAATAGATGAATTTTAACTATTACAGAGTTTTTGAATATGAAGAAAAAAGCATTTAGTTAGTCTTGATATTGAAAAAGCTTTTGAGTCTTTAAACTGGAATTACTTATTTAAAATTTTAGTTTTTGATTTTCCAGTTAACTTTATCTCACTTTTAAAGAATGTTTATAAAAATAATGTAGCATATATCAAAATAGGATAATTTGTTTCTGACTATATCTCTTTAACTAAAAGTACCAAACAAGGCTGTATTCTTTCTCCAATTTTGTTTGCATCAGCAATAGAAGTATTTGCCAATTTAATTACAATAAACCAAAGTATTAAAGGTACAGAACTACCTAGTAATTATTCTTCCAAAATCATGCTATTTGCTGATGACATTCTGTTAAAATTTTCCAGTTCAGAAACAACTGTTCTTGAACTTGAGCCTACATTGGAAACTTTATAAAACTATGCCTGGACTTTATTTTAAGAAAACTAATTCCAATTTTGTAATAATAAATAAGAAGAAACCTTCATCCTTTCCACATCGCTTTATTGGCACACATGTTATATCATAATACCTAGGTATCAAATTACTATCGTCTATAGATGGGATAAATACTAATTATGATAATGTCATAGAATTAATAAAAAATCTCCAAATGGAATAAACTGATAATTTCATTTGAGAATAGACTTCAGTTAATAAAAATGATTCTTTTCTCTAAGCTATTATATATAATACAAGTGTGATATCTTTTCCCTAGTAAACATCACATTAGGGAAATAAAGTTTTTTTAAATTTTCTTTGGTTTCCTCACAGACCTAAAATTGCTCTCTCACATCATATAAGACGTTGGAATTTGGGAGGAATTACTTTTCCAGATATAGATACTTAAGTAAAAGTTTCAGTATATAAAATTATACTAAATTGAATTGATCCTAAATATAATTCACGTTGGAAAACTTTACACATAATTATGCTTTATAAGAAGTTTAGTGTTTTAATTAAATATACTCCAAGTAATTTAAATAGTTTATTTTGGTGTCATATTTGTAATGTAATACAATATAAAGTTTTCTGTTCTACAGATTAAGAACACTTGCATGTTATACTGAAAACTTTTAAGAATATGATTTGTTCTAATATTCATATGAAAGTATGGTTTGATTCATTAATATCTTTTTTGTATTACTTTTTATAGTAAAATCAATAGACATAAAGTGGAATTGTGGAAGACCATGGGATTTGTCTCTTGTTACCAATGTATCAATGATTTAAAATCTACAGATACTCAGCAAATTATTATTGATTTTAATTTAGACCCACTAGATTGGTTATTATTACAGAATTTGAAAACTTATACAAATGAACTTTGGATAGCAGTGTCTAATTCACATTTCAAAGAAGGAATCAACATTTTTTATTTAATATATGAAATCTCAATAACAAAAAAATGACAATTTAATTTCAAAATGTTACAAGATAATTATAGAATATACAATAAATTCAAATTCATAATTTTGGAACCATATTACTTTAAAACATGCATCACAACTTTACTGTATTAATAAGAGTCAGTTGTTGTCTTGTTAAACACACTTCCTGGTCACAATACTGGCATATTTTTACTTGGAAATTCTTACATAGAGCTTTTTTTAACCCCAAATAGATTTGCTAAAATGAATGGAAGTAGTAATCTTTTATGCTGGAGATGTTCTCAAGAATGTAAAGCTGTTTGGATTCATATTTTCTGTGATTGTTTATCATTGAATTCCTTTTGGGCTGAGATAGAAGAATTTATGTAAACTTTATTTGCTGATTAATGTTCTTTAACAATGCTTTTAATATTATTTAACAGAAATAAAAATAACTTGATGAATAATAATTGTACTCTTCTCTGGACCATCCTTGCAGTAACAAGGAAACGCATGACCAAAAAATAGAAAATATGTTCTTCTCCATCCTTCAAAGACTTTCTTCTGTTTTTAAAGGAAACTGTAGTCAGATACCTGATAATTCAACCTAATTCATTCATCAGTAATCCTTGGATCAAAGTGATTTCCCTTATTGATTTATGTAAAAAAAAATACTAATTGAGAATGATATTGTGAAATAAGAAAAATCTGGAGCTTTTTCTTTAACTTTTTGTTTTCAGTCATTTGTGTATATTGTGCATATTTTAGTTGGTTTGTTTTTTGTAAGAATTTATTGTATCATTCATAATGTATTTAATATGTATTTGATTATTTGTTTCTTGAAAAGAAAAAAAATGAAAACACGCAAAGCTGTATGGAACATGGCCAAAGCTTATAAATAAACTTTAATAAAACATTATAAATTAAAACATATAAAACCAGTCATAAAATAAGGTTAGCGCTTTCACATCAAGTGTGCATTCTTCATCAGACCGTAGTCTAAATGGTTAGAAAGTAGTTGTTTAAAAGTAACATTCAAATATTATGTATCCAATAAGAGCTCACTTACATAAGCCTCTAGTCCTTAAAGTTGGTTTTAAAGAAAGTGTCATTGATGCCATAAAACTTAGACTGCAGATTAGTGATCCATCTAGTTTCTAAACTCTAAGGTAAATTGTTAATATCATCAAGACATTTAGTAGGACGAACAAACTAACACTTGAAAAATAAATACATGGTTATTGCCATTTATGTTAACATTTTAGCTAGCGCATTCATGAGTACACTTCTCCTTATGTCACTCAAGTGTTCTCTTATTCTTTCTCTTAGTGACCGATTTATTTTACCAAGATAGGGTGGGCACTGCTGACATCTAGCGAAATATATCAAGTTTTTACTTGTGCAGTCTGCATACAAACTGAATCGATATTTCTTCTTTAAAGAGTAGAAAAACGCTGCAACATGCTTTATACTATAATCAATATGACATCAGTTTGGTTAAATCTCAAAAAACAGGCACATTTAGTTGTAGGATGTGCACCGTTTGTCCATATATAGAGAATGATAACTTATTTAAACATCCGGTTACTGGTAAGGAATATCAATTTAATTTGTATGCAGACTTCGCAAGTACTCACAATTGTGCTAGCTAAACATGTTAGCACAAATAGTAGTAACCACGTATTTTTCAAGTGTTAGTTTGTTCATCCTACCGAACATCAGTGATATTAAGAATTTAACTGAGGCTTTAGAAAATAGATTGGTCATTAATCTGCAGTCTAAGTTTTATGGCATCAACGGTAGTGTTTCTTTAAAACCAACTTTAAGGACTAGATGCTTACATAAGTCATCCCTTATTGGATACATTATATTTGAATGTTACTTTTAAACAGCTACTTTGTAACATTTTAGGCTGTGGTCTGATGAGGCATCTACACTTATGGTTACCACCTGTCTCACTTTGCGAGGGACAGTCCCTCTTTGGGCAGTTGTGTCCTGCAAAAATATTGTAAAAATGGCAGATGTCCTAAGATTTTTAGGACAAACTTATTTCCTATATTTTATGTAATAGTTGCATAAAACAGTTATTCTGTATCTGAAACACCTAAATGTTATAAGAAACAGAATAAGCAACTAAAATGCAAAAAAGTGAGGTTCTGTCCTTTGTACTGGCTGTGCGTATGTTTTGTCCTGCAAAATCTTATGTTTGTACCAAAAATGTCCCACTTTGGGTATTTGAAAAGGTGGCAACCCTATCTACACTTGATGTGAAAGAGCAAACCTTACTTCTGTGACAGGTTTTATATGTTTTAATTTATAATGTTTAAGTTTGTTTATATGCTTTGGCTGACCGTGTTCTGTACAGCTTCATTTGTGTTTTGAATTGGTTTTTGAAGCACTGTAGTGGTTAACCCACAACAAATCACTCTGTTACATTATTTAAAAAAAAAAGATCCTCAAGAAAAAAAGGGGACATCTAGCATTAATAAGTTATACAACAAGAGGAAAAAGTTGTTGTCTAAGAATAAAAAATGGGATGTCCCAGTCCTGGAATAACACCCTCCTCTGTTTGAACAAACAAGTAGGACAACTTGTAAAATCCTCTAAGGGCAACTTAAAAAAAAATTTAGCAACCATAGCTAAGGATAACCAAAAGGCATTCTTCAGCTATATCTGTAACCTAAAAGGTAGGAACCAGACGTGTGCTGAACTAGCTGTGGATGTCATCACACATACTGATCCTTCGAAAATAGCTAACCTTATTAGCCATAGGTTTGGCAAACATTTCACCCCCCCCCCAAACATTTTACAAAACATTCCATGTGAAGTTGTTCTGTCTTGCTGTTCATTCTTAAAGATGGGTTCGGAGCCGATCCTCGGCTCTTAGTCGGCTTACCACAAAGCTTGAGGTCTTCAAACAGCTCGAGATCAAGTCCCTATCCCATGATGCACCTTGAGTTACTCCAGATCTAGTTTGCTGCTGCAATAGATCAGATGTTCCTTGCACAGCTCGGGCCAGTATAGTTTTTTTTTTTTTTCTGATATTATCCCGCTAAATTGTTATTTCTCTTTATATTTAGAGTTGGTCTTTAATAGTTGTAGCTTTTATAGCTTATTAGTAGCTCTGTTTTTCTTCTCCTTTTGGCCTTCGTTTTTTCTATTAGGCCTGTAATATTCCCCTTCCCTTTGGTGTGCCTTTTCAATATTATATAGCTTATTTAGAGTAGTTTAAGTAGTTAGTGTGTATATGTGTGTGTGTGCATGTATAGTTTAGTCACAGTGTGTTGTTGTTCAGCCCATTTGTTGTTTAGGACTTATTTCACTAGTTTATCTTTACTACTTTAACTGTTCAAATTGTTTGAGTTTGTCTAGTCTCTATTAAAGTACAGTAGTTTTTTTCTGGATACTGTCTATTCCATTATGGCTGACCAGGACAAAGATAAGCATCCAAAGTCAGGCTTTAAGAAGTGTCCAAAATGTGGACAGAAGATGTCTGTGACAGATGGTCATGTTAATTGCTTGTATTGTCTTGGAGCCTTGCACTTGCAGGAAAGCTGCTCCATTTACCATTTTTTTTCCTCCAGAGTTCTTCAGGAGAGAAAAAGAAAGCTCATAAACAGAGGACTTTTAAAACTGTCTTTTCAGGAAGCTTTGACTGACCAGGATATGTTCAAAGTCTTCTAAGGCTTCTTCAGAAGTAAAAAAAAATCTAAGAAACCATCAACGTCTGCACCACAGCCCTCGGAGTAGAGCATCCTGTTTTTTCGGAGCTGGTCCCCAGTCCTGGAACCGGTGTCCAAAGTATTAAAGTCTCCAATTCTCCAGTCATTGCCTCCATCCATTCAGTCATCTCAGTCCCTGATCAACCTATCCGATTTGGATGTGGATCACGTGGTGCAGACCGTTGCTACAGGCCCTGGTATTTGATAAATTTTGATTGGCTCCGACTTAAGTGGTTTCGGAAACTAAGACTGTAATGCCATCGACTTCCTTTCCTCCTCCGAGCCATATCAGTCCTTCGAAGCTGGAGGAGTCAGACCTGATGATTGTTGAGCCTTCAGAGACGACGCCTGTTCCAGTGCCATCAGTTCCATAAACTTGGACTATCAAGGAGTCTAGGAGCCGACACTCCGGTTGGGTCCTGGGAGGGAAAGTCGGACTGACTAGTCGATTTCGACTTTGCCTCTCGGGGCCCCGGCTCAGATGAGCTCAGCTCCTACCTCTAGTTCAGAGCCCACTGTCCCGATGCCAAGGAGATCAATGGTTTCTTCGGATCCAGCAGTCCCATCTTATCGGAGCAGAGGTGCCTTTGAAGCCATGAGGAAAGTGATGTCTCCCAAGACATCTACATCTTCGGGTCCAACTACCTCCTCCCCAAAAGTGTCTGTTGCCACTTCTGCCTCACAGATCCTGTTGAAGCATAGAAACCCTGAGCCTCAGGAAGTCCCACTGGGTGGCCCCTGCTCTTCTGAGACTTTACCAGAAGTTCCCACTGATGAGGTTCCCAGGAAGAGAATTGCAAGAGGAAGCACCTAGTCTCCCCATAGGAGTCTGTCATGTCTAACACCGACTTAGATGGATCAGAAAGGTCCCCACGGTCCCCTTCTGAAGATCTCTCATTTGCTGAGATATTAGAAATCGTTAGGCAGAGGGGTGGCTGGAAGCCCACCAACCCTACTGAAGATGAGTCAGTTCTCCTGAAGACTTTCGGGTCTCAACCCTCCACCTCTTGGGTGTCTCTGCCCTTCGATAAGCTCATGGAGCTAGTTGGTCTCATGAAGGGCTTGGGAGTCTCCGGACACCATGGAGCCTGTCCCTAAGAGGCCTAATAAATTTATTTATGATCCTCAGGATAAGTCTTTCTTCACCAAGGGAGTGCTAGTTGATGCCATGGTGGTGGCGGCAGCCACCAAAAAGGAGATGTCAGAAACTTCATCTATCCATTCTCCTAACAGAGACTCTAAGATCATGGATAGATACGGGAAGTGCACATACAGTTCATAAAATTTTGCCATGCATTCACTGAACTATCTCACACATTTTACGAGACTACAAAGAGACCTCCTTAAAGAGTTTGGAGATGCTGTTCAGGGTACATTGGCTGCAGGAGCTTCAGACAAAGTTGCCTCCCAGCTTGCTTCCCTCAATTCCATAGTGAACCCATCCACACGCCTCATTTTATATGCAGCTGATGGAACGAGTAGGGCAGCAGGTACAGGAATTGCTCTCAGAAGACATTCCTGGATGCGCTTGTGTTCCTTTGCAGAGCCCTTTAAGTCATCCTTTGTCAACACCCCTTTTGATGGCTTGTCCCTGTTCGAGCCCAAAGTTAAGGAAACTTTGACCAGGTGTGATCAGGAAGGAAAGACTCTGTCTGCTGTCTGTCTGTTTTTCCACACCTACCAGACCCTACCCCAAGGGTCAAAAGGGAGGAAAGATGTGGTTCCAAAAAGCCCAAGGAGCCTTTCTGGACACACGTGGTGAACCCCGCTCCACGGGCAGAGGATGTGGCAATAATGAAAGACACCTCGTTGCGGCAGAGGGGGTCCGCAAAACCAGGGCGACAGAGACCAGTTCTTTGGGAAGCCCTACCAGTGCTCCTGAAAGGAGGCCCGGCTGTCCTACTCAGGAGGCAGTCGGGGATCGCTTATCTTTGTATCCAGATGCCTGGCTCAAAATAAATAACAACTGGGTCCAAAGTATAGTTTCCAGAGGATATTTCATTCCTTTTGCCACTCCCCCTCCATTGACAACCAAAATCCCGGATGTTACCCAGTTGCAAGGAACAAGCAACAGTAGAGGTCCAAATATTGCTAAGAAAGAGTCATCCAACCAGTCCCAGCAGACCAGACAGGATCCAGAACTTACTAAAGATTCTTTTTAGTTCCAAAAAAGACAGGGGACTGGAGGCCTATTTTGGACCTCAGCAGACTAAACAGATCTGTCAAAAAAGAGAAGTTCCGGATAGTCATGCTTCAGTCAATACTTCCCTTTTTAGGGAAGGACAATTGGATGTGCTCGATAGATCTACAGGATCCGTGCTACCATATAAAAATGGCCAGACGATCCAGGTATCATCTGCGCTTCTGGCTGGGAGTCAGTCATTACCAGTTCCAAGCCCAGCCCTTTGGTCTCACTACAGCCCCCAGAGTATTCACCATATGTATGGCAGTGGTCACAGCTCACCTGAGGAGTTTAGGATTACAGGTGATGTTCATCGTGTTTCACTGTTGCAGTCATTACAATTGGGCTATCCTGCTGGCAGGCTACCCGCAGTCGGCCTGAATTCCAAAGTCTAGGTCCGGCGTCAGTTGCTGTCGCCTCCTCCCTGACGTCAGTGCGCTAGGGGTATAAAAGATGCAGCCGACGCCATTTTCTTCAGTCTTTCTTGAAGCGCGGTGCCTGAAGCAAAAGCAGTTCACAAGTGCCGGTCGGCCGACTCCTGAGATTTTCGTGTTCGAATTTCAGATCCGAAGCTTTCATTAAAAGTTAAGTACCCTGTTGGGGAAACTTTTTCTTGCTCCAGACCGATGTCAGAAAAAGTTAATAATTGTATTTCTTGTGGGAAGCAAATACCTCATAAGGACTTTCATTCCTACTGTATTCCTTACCTAGGCCTGACCACGATGTTTCTAATTGTAGGTTCTCTGCTAGATTTAACCAACTCACTATTAAGCGTTGGTACGATTTTGCATTTCACTATTTTGGCAGAAGATTTGATTACAAAATGTTGTCGGATAGCCATCCGACTACCACAGTTCACAAGAAACGCAAGGAAAAAGAAAAGGACAAGCATCCGAGGTCCAAAACTGATGACGAGGCTTCTGCTAAGCCAGTCGCCGGTTCGCCGGTTCTCAGTGAGACGCTTTCGCAGCCTCTGACACCCGCTATTTTGGAGCCGCAGGCCGCTACCGACTCCCACATGGAGCCGACTAGGCCACTGGAAACTCAAGGTATTGGAACCTCGGGAACTCTTCCCTCAGATGGGTCTGGAGCCGCTGAGCAGGCATCGGCTTCTGAGGGTGTTTTCAGGCTAACACAGTTATATGTAAAACCGACTTCAGCTTCAAAGGCAAAGACTAAAGCACCTTTAAAGACAAAGAAACAAGTGCAGCAGCCCCATGGACAGGCTTCCATGCCTAAAAAAACAGATGCTCAAAATGGCCGAAGACCTAATTACTTTGATCAGGGGTTCCCATCCCCCTCGTGATAAGAGGCCTAGGCAAAAGACAGAATATGAATCTTCAGATCAGGTTTCCATTTCATCTGATTCCTCTTCTGATCGGGAATACTTTCTTCCTCCCTATGAAGATTCTGATGCTGAAGAATCTATCCCTTCAGCCTCTCCTCCTGAGGATTATTCTTTTGGGGAAACTGCATACCATGAGGTAGCATTTTCACTGGGAGAGCCAAGATTATTCAGAATCTAAGAAAAGGCTCAGAGACTTCCTTTTACTGCCTCAGCACAGGCCCCTTGCTATTCCTCCTGTGTTAGACATTGTAGATGATGTTTTTTCCGAGTCCAGTCTGACTCCTGACTCCTTGCTTCCAGCTCCTGTTAAGCCAGACAGATACTACAGGGTTCCTGATTCCCATAAATTTCTTTTTAAAAACCCTGCTGCTGACCCAGAAACTCTCTCTCAGGGTCCCAAAGGGGTAAAAGCTTCCACTGCAAAAAACCCTACCCCCTCTGACATGGATTTTAGGGCACTGGACAGATGGGGAAAAAGATTTACACTTCTGCTACCTTGGCTATAAGGGTTTTAAATTGTCTGTTTCATATGCTTAAATATCAGCAGTATATTATGTCACTGCTTAAACAGAAAATGTTGATAAATTCTGAATGTGCAGAAAACAAAGAAATGCAGGATTTATTGCATGCAGCTGAACAAGTGGGAAAGCATACTTTGCAATGTGGTTTTGATTCTCTGGAGGCCTCCTGCAGGGCCGCTGTTACAGGTTCTGTCATCAGGAGGCATGCTTGGTTAAAGGAACAGAATCTGCCTGATCATGTGAAAGCAAAATTATTAGATGCTCCATTATAGCATGATACCTTGTTTGGTGTTAAAGCAGAGGAGGTGTTGAAGAAAATGTAAGACAAAGCAAAATCTATGCAAACAGTCAAGGATTTCTTACAGGTACAGCCTCCAAGATTTAGCAGACACTGGCCTACAAAGTATTGGTCATTTCCAGTGTCAGACAGGCCACAAAGGGGCAGATACAGACGCCCTAGAGGCAGGTCCCAGCCCCAAGGCAAATACAGGTCTTAAACAATGGGGTGCTTCTACCTCCAAAAGCGGAGAAGACAAATCACAGCCATACAGGAAATAGTCCCAATGACTTTCCCCTGCCTGAGCCAAGCACTTATCTTCTGGCAGCACATTTAGGGGGAAAACTAGCACTTTTTCATCAAAATTGGCACATAATAACCCAGGACAAATGGGTCGTGAACATAGTGTCACAAGGCTACAAGTTTCGCTTTCATACCCTGCCAAGGTCACACGGTTTGCCAGATCTGCCAAAATATCAATGGGCAAAGCCACAAAAGCAAGACATGAGGGCCATTCAGCAAGTACCAGAGCAAGAGCAGGGACAAGGATTTTACTCAAGACTGTTCTTGGTGCCCAGAAAGGACAGAGCCTGGAGACCAATACTGGACCTATCTATTCTAAACACATGTCTGGATATTCCAAAATTCAAAATGTTGACTCTACAGTAGCTTCTGCCCATGCTGGGCAAGAAGACTTGGTTTGTGACTCTAGACCTAAAAGAGGCAAACCTGCATGTCCCAATCAGACAGTCATGCAGAAGATACCTCAGATTCATAGCTGGTTCAATGCACTACCAATTCTCTGCACTGCCCTTTGGCTTATCTACTGCGCCCAGGGTCTTCACAAAATGCCTGGCTCCAGTAATTGCAATTTGCAGACAAAGAGGAATACAAATATATCCTTACTTGGACGACTGCTTCATTCAAGCAGAGAACTAGGACATTTTATTACAACATCTGGCGTTTGTAAAAAGATTACTAGCATGTGTAGGGTACACGGTAAACGAAAAGAAATCAAAACTTGTACCCTCTCAAGAGATAATATTCCTGGGTGCAAGCTTAAATACAACTGCCCAGATGGCTTATCTCACGCCAGACAAACAAAGGCAACTGACTACTTATTTCAAATTGTTTGTAACAAAGGCCCAGTTATCTGCAAGAAAAATTCTGCAGGCTTTGGGCTTCATGGCACCCTGCATTCTGCTAATTCCATATGCAAGACTGCATATGAGGAAACTTCAATGGTATCTAAAAAGTGTTTGGACTCAACATTGTCACAGCCTGGAAACAATAATTACCCTCATTCCCTGCCTGCAACAGGAGTTTCGATGGTGGGCAAGGGCCTGTCATCACAACAAGGGACAACCCTTCACTTTACCCACAGCCAGGTAAACATTAACAACAGATTCGTCAGATTATGCCTGGGGGGCTCACATGGCAGGAAGATGTATTCAGGGCACATGGCCTGCAAGCCAAATGCATCTACATATCAATCAAAAAGAGATGCTAGCTGTTCTGAATGCCCTGACAGCCTTCAAGGACCAACTTCATCAGGGACAACTACTGATAAAAACGGACAATACCACAGTCATGTGGTACATAAACAAGCAGGGAGGCACTCATTCCTATCCCCTTTGCAGACTAGCCATGACTTTGTGAGACACAGCATTGACTTACCAAGTACATCTGCAGGCACAATTCCTGCCAGGAAAGATAAATACTCTGGCAGATGAACTAAGCAGAAACCTCATGGATCCCCATGAGTGGAAACTGGATCTGCAAATATTTAGCATAATAACAAGGAAATGGGGATGCCCGGACATAGATCTTTTTGCCTCCTCTCACAACTGCCAACTACAGAGATTCTGCACAGGGACCTATGACAAGCAAGCATGGAAAGTGGATGCTCTATCTTTCAGTTGGGAAAAAATAACAGTATATGCCTTTCCTCCACTGCCCCTCCTCCCCAAGGTACTCCTAAAGGTCAGACAAGAGAAGCCAAAAAATGATACTGATTGACTCAGACTGGCCCCGCCAGCACTGGTACCCAATCCTAAGGAACCTGTCTCAATGCCCAGCCTGGATGTTACCTCAAATTCCTCACTTACTTTCCCAACAAAACAGCCAGATCCTGCACAGCCAACTCAAGACCTTAATTCTGGCAGCATGGTGGATAATTTAGTCATTCAACACACTCCTCTTTCTAAAGTGGTGATGGATGTTATTTTGGAGGCCAGGAGGCCTAGTACCAGAAAATCTTATGCTGAAAAATGGAAGAGATTCTGTGCTTGGAACCAGGCACAAGGAATTGACATGATTGTACCAAGTATTCCTCAGATTTTGCAATACTTAACTGAGATGCTGGACAAAGGCCTATCCTTTTCCTCAATTAAGATTCATGCCTCTGCCATTTCGGCTCATTACAATACAGAGCCACCTGTTTTTTTCTCATCCTTTGCTAAGGCAGTACCTCAGAGGAGCCAAAAACTTAAGGCCTCCAAGGAGATCACCAATACCTGCATGGGACCTCAATTATGTCTTGGAAAAAACTCACCCTGCCTCCTTTTGAACCAGCCGCTACAGCTGATATACAATTTTTATCTTGGAAAACAGTTCTGCTCCTAGCAATAACCTCTGCAAGACTAGTCTCAGAGCTACAGGCACTCATGGCTGTGGAACCTTTTATCATTTTCCATCCAGATAGGATTTCTCTGAGGACAAACCCGACTTTTATGCCCAAGGTAGTGTCCAGTGTGGCCCTTAACCAAACTATTCACTTACCTACCTTTTATCCAAACCCACAGAATAAGGGTGAGAGACTTCTGCATTCTTTGGACATGCACAGACAGCTGCGCTTCTACCTGGACAGAACCAAAGCTTTCGGAAAGACTGAGCAATTACTAGTGGCATATGCTGCAGGATTACAAGGAAAGGCTGTCTCAAAGCAGACTATTTCAAAGTGGATAGGCCACTGCATTCGTTTCTGCTATTCACAACATGACAAATCAGTGCCTAAGGCCATTAGGCCACATTCAACCAGACCATTAGCCACTTCAGCAGCCTTCCTCAGAGGAGTACCAACCAAAGACATTTTAGAGGCTGCAACCTGGAGCTCAGTGCACACTTTTACAAAGCACTATCACTTACCACTCTACTCTAAATCCAGGGCAGGCTTTGCCACTGCAGTTCTGCAGGGCCTCACAGTCGCTCCTAATCCTATTTAGCTCCAACCTCCCAACCTTAGCTTTGGGATTCAATCCAATTATAATGACTGCAACAGTGAAACACAATGAACATAGTACAGTTGTGTACCTACCATAAATGTAGATGTTCGAGTGTGTTCACTGTTGCAGTCCAGGTTACCCACCCACCACCCCCCTTATCTTTGCTGGAACTTATCTGTACTTCTCTATTCTATACAACCTATGTGATGTATTTGCTGGTAAGAGGAAAGAATAATTTACTTTGGTGCATGTATGCTTTATTGACATTTTTAGCCTTCCCCTTTGGGGGCACCTGACATTTGGGGCAAGAAAAACTGAAGAAAATGGCGTCGGCTGCATCTTTTATACCCCTGGCGCACTGACGTCAGGAGGAGGAGGTGACAGCAACCGACGCCGGACCTAGAATTTGGAATTCAGGCCGTCTGCGGGTAGCCTGCCAGCAGGATAACCCAATTGTAATGACTGCAACAGTGAATACACTCAAACATCTACATTTATGGTAGGTACACAACTGTACTTTTCCATACTTAGACGATTGGCTCCTCACCGCCACCACCTGGCATCAGCTAATACAAGCCAGGGACACCACTCTTACTCTCTGCAATCATCTGGGCATTACCATAAATTCAGTAAAATCTGCCTTGTCGCCATCACAACGTATCATTTTTATCGGAGCAGAAGTGGACACCACCACCACTACTTTAAAACTTCCAGCAGAAAGAGTTCTACTACTTTGTCAGCAGGTCCACAACATCATATCCAGAGACAAGGCTTCAGTATCAGAATTGCTAACATTGTTAGGCATGAAGGCAGCTGCAGTATTAGCGATACCATTGGGTCGCATGCACATGTGGATTCTACAATGGTTGATATTCATTCAGTGGTCTTACTAAGAGCTCCCAATGTCTCATCTCATAATTGTCACAGACACTTGCAAAAATGATCTTCGGCGGTGGTTGACCTCTCTTCATGTAACGATAGGTTGTCCTTTTATCCTTCCTTTACCAGCAGCCAGAGTGACCACGGATGCTTCCCTGATAGTGTGTGTGGGGGGGATTTTCAGGGAAGAACAGCCCAAGGCATACTGACCGAACAGGAGACACATCTGCATATCAGTCCTAGAGATGAGAGCATTACTTTTGGCATTGCAGTACTTTCAGGACTCTTTCCCTCTGGGGACAATTGCGATTCAGACAGACAACATGTCAGTGGTCTGGTACTTGTACAAACAAGGAGGAACCAGGTCTTACCCCCTTTGTTGCGAAGCTCTAAGAGTATGGCAGTAGGATACATCCTTCCAGCGCTTTCTGATAGCAACGCCTATCCCGTGGAAATCCAACGTGATTGCAGACAAACTGAGCAGGGCAATCTTGTTGCTTCACGAGTGGTCCCTCAAAAAAGAGATAGCAGAGAAAATATTCCACAGGTGGGGCCAGCCTTGCTGTGCCCTTTTTGCCTCCCAATTGAACACAAAATACAGAAGCTACTTTGCCCTGTTTCCCCCTCTGGGAGAAGCCCCAAGGCACTTGTACATGATTGTCCTCTGGGTCTCCTCTGTGCATTCCCACCAATAACCGAAGTACTACAGAAAGCAAAAGCCCTGGGAAGGAGCATCATTCTAATAGCCCCTCATTGGCCTAGTCAGATTTGGTTCCCCTTCCTTCGACTACATCTGTTAGAAGAGCCTTGGATTCTGGACCCAGTTCCTGACCTTCTGACGCATCTTTTGGGGGTCTCTTCATCCCTCTCTTCAGTCCCTGAAATTGACAACTTGGCCGCCCCAATTCCCAACATAGCCAGGTTCCATAACCTCTCAAACGAAACCCAGCATATTTTGATATCTTCTCAAGTCCTTCACTAGAAAAATTGTACCTTAGCAAATGGAGAAAATGTTCTATATGGGCTTCTCAAAATAACATTGATCCCTATTAAGCCCCCATTTCCGCATTCTTAGAATTTTTGACTATGCTCTTCAATATAGGAGCTGCGACAGCTACAGTTCGGGTACAGCTGGCGGCCATGTCTAATTTTCACCTTGGCTTTGATGGATTGAACATAATGTCACACAAGCTATCTAAAGCTTTTCTCAAAGGAACTTTCCATCTCAGGCCACCTGTGAAGTCCCCTTATGCTCCATGGAACCTAAATTCCATGCTTTCTCGCATTATCCTACCAGCTTTTGAGCCTGCTTCCACATGTGATTTGAAATATTTGTCTTGGAAAGCTATCTTTAGTAGCCATTTCATCTGCCCGTAGAGTATCAGAGCTACAAGCCTTGTCTAAAGTCTCCTTATTTGATTTTCCATGCTGACAGAGTGTCTCTGCGAACAAATCCTTCATTTTTGCCTAAAGTTTGTACTGAAGCTAACCTGAACCAGATCATAGAGTTAACCTGTGTTCTTCCCCAAACATACCAACAACTTAGAGTATATGCTGCACAAACTTGATGTTCATAGACAACTCAGATTTTACCTGGATAGAACAAAAGAATTCAGAAAATCAGAACAACTTTTCGTTTCCTTTTCAGATTCTAGGAAAGGTATGCCACTGGCAAAAACAACACTATCTAGATGGCTATCTGATTGCATCACCTGCACTTATTCAGCTGCCAAATTACCCTTACAGCATAAAATTAAGGCTCATTCTACCAGAGCAGTGTCCACATTTTCTGCCTTTTCTTCTAGGCTTCCTATAGACATTTGTGAAGCAGCCACTTGGTCAAGACCTCATACCTTTATCATTCATTACAAAGTTGACAGGGCCTCCTTTGGTTCTACTGTTCTGAAAAACATACTCCCATGAGCTGCCCGAGAAAGATGGTGCTTGGGACGCTACTCATCTGTAAGAATGAACGGTGAGATAGAACAACTTCACATAAAGAAGTTATGTACTCACCATAACGTTCCATGTGAGTTGCTCATCTCGCCTTCATTCCTACTTCCCACTCTCCTACACCCTCCAGGGTTTTTTGAGGACCAAGATACTAGTTTTATCCTGGTTGCTCAGTCTTTCTATGGGTTTATTAGATGCAGTAAACAAGATCTGAGGTAACTCAAGGTGCATCATGTGACAGGGACTTGGCCTCGAGCTGTCTGAAGACCTTGAGCTTTCTTGTAGGCCGACTCGGAGCTGAGGATTAGCTCTGAACCCATCAGTAAGAATGAAGGCGAGATGGACAACTCACATAGAACGTTATGGTGAGTACATAACTTCTTTATCTACATCTCCCCACCTTGCATCTCCGAAGTGCAAGTCATTAATGCCCTGTCCAAGGGCAAAAACAGCCTCTATGGGACCAGATAGCATCCCAGGTTGCATTTTAAATGGTCTAAAATGTGAGTTAGCAACTCCATTAGGTACTCTGTTCAGCCACAGCCTGAGTACTGGTTTTGCCCCTGCTGAATGGAAAACTACAACCATGATCTCCCTTCATAAAGGAGGTGCAACAACAGACCCTGGGAACTACAGATCCATAAGCTTAACCAGCCTTATCTGTAATGCCATGGAACGAATCATCATGGGCCTTATAAATAAGGATATAAGTGATCTCCAAACCTTGATCTGACACAGTTTGGCTTTGTTATGGGCAGGTCATGCCTGTTAAACCTGGTGGACTTCTTCAAAAACATCAACAGAGCCATAGACGAAGGCAGAACTGTGTATACAGCCTACCTTGACTTAGCCAAGGCCTTCGACACAGCCCCACATTTGGGCATCCTTGATGACCTCTCCCAGTTAAATATTAACCCTTATGTTATCAGGTGACTTGCTAATTGGCTCACTGACAAGTTGGGGACTGTACCTCAACCAGCAGACCTGTCACCAGTGGGGGTCCCCAGGGGTCAGTGCTGGGCCCTGTATTGTTTGGAATATACTTCTCAAAAGTTCAGCCAAAACAGAGAGGTTGCGGCTGACTAAGTTTGGTGACAACTGCAAATTAGGTGCAATCATTGAATCCCCAAACAGTGTCGATATACTTCAAGAGGGACTTACACAAACCAGTGATTGGTGTTAAAGCCATGGACTCAAATTCAGTGCAAAAAAGATGCATTGTTATCCCCTTCAGTAGAAATGATATCCCTGCAGACTATCATATAAATAATAATACCCTAAGTAACAACTCAGTAGTGAGAGACTTGGGAATGCACGTTGACTGTAGCCTAAACTTTGACCACCATTTGTCTACTGTAGTAAGGAATGCATTGTAAGTTGCACACATCATTAGCAAAGGCATTGCCTTAAGTGCGAAAGAGGTCATACACTCCTGTACGTGACCCTCATCAGGTCAGTAGTTGAGTACAATGCTCACTTTGGTATGTACTTACCTGCAGCAAGAGACCTCAGAGATTTCCTACCAAGAAAATTCAGGGTCTCCAGCACATCATACATTGACAGAGTGAAGCCACTGTCACTATACTCAGTAGCATACAGACTACTTAGTGGAGAATTGTGCTTGGCCTACAGAGCAATCTCGGATCCAAACCTAATAGAGGTGCTGCACATCTGCAGGTCAAATGGGACAAGGGTCACCCGCTCCAGGGACCTTAACCTGGCTTGTGACATAAGTAGGACCTGCTGGAGAGACAGATATGTGTCTCAGAGGTTGCCACTCCTCCAGAATAAGCTACCAGTTCACATCAGAGTCCCTCTATGACCCTGTTTAAGCATAGCCTGAATGTCTGAATGTGAAACCATAAATTCCTGCCAGGGATTTCACCTGTGACACTCCTGTATATGGGCAGTCATTGCTAAGATCTCGAGTTTAGGCAAGATCCTTTATATTGGGTTTCTGTAGTATTGTGTTGGGTACACACAGCTAGGCTTATAAAGACTGTCGGGTCAGTAGTCCAAAAACCACCTATGAACCTGTATACGAGTGTTAATAATTATCTATTAGGCGATGGCTCTTTTTTCTTCCCTCATTTTTTTTTACTCACCTTTTTTGTTTTCAAAATAAAAATGTTATTTATTTTATCAAACTTTGCCATCTATACCAGTTATCTGATGAATTAACGTACAGTTTAGAATTGTTAGCCTATAAAGGTTATCTTTTCTTGAAATGTTTTATGATACTTTCTTTAGGATCAGGAGTGGTTAAGTCTCCCATGTAGATACACGTATGCATTTAGCTGCTTGATGTGTTTGTATTATGTGCACTCTTAATGTGGCTATTTTTATTACATTTGCCACATTTATTCACTACTGTAGCAGAAATACTGCCTGCTTGGAGCACCATGCTGAAGTAATATTTAAGAGGTAATTACTGAAAAGTAATATTTCCACTGGACAGCATAGTAAGTGGCATTGTCTCACAGCAAGAGGTTCTTCACTTCAGTTCTTAGCTGGTTTGCTTTAGTCTACATGACCTCCCAGTGTTGACATGGGTGTTCTCCAGATGCTTCAGTTATATCTCACCTTCTAAAGGCATGCATGCGGTATGAAGACTGGATAATCTAAATTGTCCACATGTCCACAGGTGTGATGGGTGTGGGTGTGTGTTTGTGTAAGAAAGGCCTAGATTTCTACTTCTGTTTCTTGTTGCTTAGTAAGCTCTTTGGATGGCAGTGACTAAATTGGGATCATTATAGCAGACATATGTAACTCATAAGCATGGATGAACGTATGAATATTTCTACTGTATATTGTACAGTAAGCTTTGCAGCATGATGTTCATCGTGTTTCACTGTTGCAGTCATCACTGTAGGGTTCTTCCTGCCGGCAGGCAGCCCTCGGTCGGCCAGAATCCCAAAGTCTGGGTCCGGCGTCGGCTGTTCAGTCATGCTCCCTGACGTCAGAGCGCTAGGAGTACAAAGCTGCCAGCTGATGCCATGTTCTCCAGTCTTTCTTGCCGTGCGGTGAAAGCACTTCGCAAGTGCCGGTCGGCTGACTCCTGATATTTTTCATGCTTCAGTCCGAAGACTTACTTCTTCTTCTCAAAGCTAAGTACCCCGTTGGGGAAACTTTTTTCTTGCTCCAGTCCGATGTCAGAAAAAGTTAATAATTGCATTTCTTGTGGGAAGCAAATACCTCATAAGGATTTCCATTCTTACTGTATTCCTTGTTTAGGCCCTGACCACGACATAGCTAGTTGTCGGTTTTATGCTAGATTTAACCAACGTACGATTAAGTACAGGTACAATTTTGCTTTTCACTACTTTGGCAGGCGATTTAATTATAAAATGTCGTCGGACACGCTTCCGACTACCGGAGTTCACAAATGATGCAAGGATAAGGACAGGCCTCCGAGGTCCAAATCAGACGTTTTACAAACAGAGCCAGCTACAGGTTCGGCCGTCGTCAGTGAGGCACTTTCACAGCCCCTGTCGTCGGCCATTTCAGTACCGATTGCCGAAACGGACTCCCACGAGGAACCAACTAGGCCTTTGAGCACTCCAGATGCAGGACCTTCGGACAATGCTCCCTCGGATGGGTCCGGAGCCGCTGTGCAGGTACCGGCTTCCGAGGGGGTTTTCAGGCCTACACAGCTTCTGATAAAGGCAAAGCCAAAGACAAAGGCAAAGACTCCTTCTAAATCTAAGACACCAGCCCAGGCCTCTTCTGATCCGGGACCCAAATCTCAGAAACAGCTACTTAAAATGGCAAAGGACTTACTAACCATGATTTAGGGGTTCACATCCCCCTCCAGACAAAAGGCCAAGGCAAGAATTGGATTATGAATCTTCTGATCAGGCATCTATTTCTTCAGTGTCTTCCTCTGAACAGGAATATACTTTCCCTCCTTATGAGTATTCTGATGCTGAGGAACCCATTCCATCAGCTTCTCCTCCTGAGGATTTCTCTTTTGGGGAAATATTACATGACATGAGGGAACATTTTCACTGGGAAGGACAGGAGTACTCAGAATCTAAGAGAAGGCTTAGCGATTTCCTTCTTCTTCCCCAACATAGACCCCTGGCTATTCCTCCTATTTTGGATATTGTGGATGATGCCTTTTCTGATGCTAATTTAACTCCTGACTCCTTTGTTCCAGCCCCTGCTAAGCCCGACAGATATTACAGGGTCCCTGACTCCCACCAGTTCCTTTACAAAAACCTACTGCTGATCCAGAAACCATTTCTCAGGGTCCTAAGGGGGATAAGGCCGCCTCTCCTAAAAACCCTATTCCAACAGATAAGGATTCCAGAGCTTTGGAGAGATGGGGCAAAAAAGTGTACACTTCTGCTACTTTATCTATTAGGGCTTTAAATTGTCATTTTCATATGCTAAAATATCAGCAATTTCTACTATCTGTTTTGAAACAAAAACTGGGTACCATTACTGCATGTGCAGATAATAAGGAATTACACGATTTGATGCATGCCACTGAACAAGTGGGGAAGCATGGTTTACACTGTGGTTTTGATGCCTTGGAGGCTTCTTGCAGGGCGGCTGCCTCTGGCACAGTCATTAGAAGGCATGCTTGGTTAAAGGAACAAAACTTGCTTGATCAAGTGAAAGCTAAGTTACTGGATGCTCCTGTTCAGCATAATGTTTTGTTTGGGGCTAAGGCTGAAGAGGTGATAAAGAAAATGGAGGATAAGGCAAAATCCATGCAAAATCCATGCTAACGGTTAAGGATTTCTTACAAGTTCAGCCCCCAAAATTTAGCAGAAATTGGCCTACTAAAAATTGGTCCTTTCCCAGCTCGGACAGGCCTCAGAGGGGTAGATGTAGGTGCTCCAGAGGGAGGGCCCAAGCACAGACCTCTTACAGACCTAGACAGTGGAGTGCTTCCACCCCCAGAGGTGGAGAGGGCAGACCTCAGTCTTATAGAAAACAGGCTCAATGACAGCCCCTGCATGGCTCCAGGAACTTCTGTCCTGGAAGCCCCTCTAGGAGGAAAACTCTCTCTTTTTCAACAAAATTGGACTTACATAACCCAAGACAAGTGGGTTCTGGATGTAGTTTCAAGAGGTTACAAATTCCACTTTCATACCTTGCCAAGACCAAACGGATGGCCAGACCTACCAAAACACCAATGGGCAGAGGCATTAAACCAGGTGGGATCCCTCATGGCTATGAGGGCCATAGAACTGGTTCCACAATCAAAGATGGGCCAAGGCTTTTACTCCAGGCTCTTCCTAGTTCCCAGAAAGCAAAATTCATGGAGACCCATCCTGGATCTCTCAGTCTTAAACACTTTCCTGGAGATACCAAAGTTCAAGATGCTTACTCTGCAACAGCTCCTGCCAATGCTGAGCAAAAATGCATGGATGGTGACATTGGATTTAAAGGAGGCTTACCTACACATCCCTATCAGACAGGAGTGCAGAAAATACCTCAGGTTCAAGGCCAGCTCGAAACATTACCAATTCTCTGCGCTGCCCTTTGGCTTGTCTACTTCACCCAGGGTCTTCACCAAGTGCCTGGCACCAGTAGTAGCTTATTGCAGACTCAAGGGAATTCAAATTTTCCCTTATCTGGACGACTGCCTTATTCAAGCAGACAACAAGGATGTCTTATTCCAGCACCTGGAATTTGTTCAAAATCTACTCAAGTACCTGGGATTCAGTGTGAACATAAAAAAGTCAAATTTGACACCCTCACAACAGATAACTTTTCTGGAAGCTCTTCTAGACACAACAACCCAGATGGCATTCCTGACATCCGAAAAACAACAGCAGCTGGCTTCAGCTTTCAAAACCTTGGCGTCAATAACTCAGCTAACTGCAAGGAAATTCCTGCAGGCTTTGGGTTACATGGCCTCCTGCATCCTTCTCATACCAAATGCAAGACTACATATGAGAAAAGTACAATGGTACCTAAAAAGTGTATGGTCCCAGCATTGCCACAGTCTAGACACACAGATTGCTGTCTTGCCTTGCCTTGCCTACAAAAGGAATTCCATTGGTGGACCATGACATGTCTTCACAACAAAGGGAAAGTCTTCAGTCTGCCTCCAGCCAGCCAAGTGTTAACCACAGACACCTCAGATTACGCATGGGGAGCCCACTTTCAGGGAAAAGGTCTGCAAGGTTTTTGGACAGAGGATCAGAAGCACCTACATATCAATTTAAATAGATGTTAGCTGTACAGAATGCCCTCTTGGCTTTCAGGGATCTCCTACAACCAGGACAACTACTGATATGGACAGACAACACCACAGTTATGTGGTACATAAACAAGCAAGAGGGTTCACACTCCTACCCCCTTTGCAGACTAGCCATGACTCTATGGAACACAGCTCTAGCTTGCAAAGTGGATCTACAAGCTCAGTTCCTGCCAGGAAAACAAAATATTCTAGCAGACAGCCTGAGCAGGAACCTGTCAGACCCACACGAGTGGATGCCAGACACCCAAATATTCAAGATGATTACAGAAGCCTGGGGCTGCCCAGGCATAGATCTTTTTGCGTCCCCCCTCAATCACCAGTTACAGATTTTTTGCACAAGAACATTTCACAAGCTAGCATGGAAAGTGGATGCACTATCATTCAGTTGGAGAAACCTCTCGGGGTATGCCTTTCTGCCACTACCTCTTCTTCCACGGGTGTTACTAAAGATCAAGCAGGACAAGCCCAAGATGATGATTTTACTGGCCCTAAATTGGCCTCTTCAATTTTGGTACTCAACACTGATGAATCTATCCCAGGAGCCTCCTTGGATTTTACCTCAGAATCCAAAGCTTTTGTCCCAACACCAGGGCCAGGTTCTGCACTCTCATGTCAAAACTCTCAGCCTAGCAGCCTGGCGAATTCAGGGTCTATGATTAATCCTTTCCTTTCCAAACAGGTCATGGATGTCATCTTAGAAGCCAGACGGCCTAGCACTAGAAAATCGTATGCAGGTAAATGGAAGAGATTTTGCACCTGGATGCATGCTCAGGATTCAGATCCTCTCATTCCTAATATCCCACTGATTTTACTTTACCTGACAGACATGCTACATAAGGGTTAATCCTTCTCCTCCATAAAAATACATGCCTCAGCTATCTCTGCAAATTACAATACAGATCCTCCTATCTTTTCACATCCACTTCTGAAACAATATCTCAGAGGAGCAAAGAATTTAAGGCCCCCTAGGACACCACCCATACCTGCCTGGGACCTCAACTATGTTCTGGAAAAACTCTCTCTGCCTCCTTTTGAGCCTGCTGCCACATCTGATATTAAGTATTTATCATGGAAAACAGCTATCCTACTGGCTTTGACTTCAGCCAGGAGAGTCTCAGAGTTACAAGCACTCATGGCTGTGGAACTTTATATTATTTTTCACCAAGATAGGGTGTCTTTAAGGACCAATCCTACTTTCATGCCTAAAGTGGTTTCCAAAGTGGCTTTAAATCAAACTGTTCACCTGCCAACTTTTTTCAATAATCCACAAAATAAGAGGGAAAGGATCTTGCATTCCTTGGATGTACACAGACAACTTTGTTTTTACCTGGACAGAACCAAGGATATCAGGAAAACAGAGCAACTGTTTGTTTCTTATGCAACAAATTCCCAAGGCAAAGCTATTTCAAAACAGACCATTTCAAAGTGGATTGCTCATGGAATCAGATTTTGTTACTCTCATCATGGAAAGCAAATACCAGAAAAAAATAGGACTCACTCTACCAGAGCTGCTGCTACTTCAGCTGCCTTTCTCAGAGGAGTACCTACCAAGGATATTTTAGAAGCTGCAACTTGGAGTTCAGTGCATACTTTTTCTAAGCACTACAATCTCCTTCTTTACTCTAAGTCTAGGGCAGGCTTTGCTTCTGCAGTCTTGCAGGGCCTTTTAGCCGCCCCTTCTACACTATAACCACCACCCTTTATCTCAGCTTTGGGATTCAACCCTACAGTGATGACTGCAACAGTGAAACACGATGAACATAGTACAGTTGTGTACACTTACCATAAATGTAGATGTTCGAGTGTCTTCACTGTTGCAGTCTGGGTTACCCTCCCTCCTGTCCCCTCTTATACTTTCATTAGTGTGGTTTCCTTCTGAGGTGTATTTGCTACAGGGTATGGAGTTTGTTGTTTGTTACATTTTTGTTTTACTATTAGCCTTCACTTTTGGGCACCTGACATCTGGGGCAAGAAAAACTGGAGAACATGGCGTCGGCTAGCAGCTTTGTACTCCTAGTGCTCTGACGTCAGGGAGCATGACTGAACAGCCGATGCCGGACCCAGTCTTTGGGATTCTGGCCGACCGAGGGCTGCCTGCTGGCAGGAAGAACCCTACAGTGATGACTGCAACAGTGAAGACACTCGAACATCTACATTTATGGTAAGTGTACACAACTGTACTTTTTGCTGTCGCAGCCATTAAGTTATTATGGATGCTAACATAGTTGCTTTCCATTAATTTGTCATTGGTCTCGATTAGGTCATAGATATAAAACAGGCATCTTAAATATGCTTCCATTTGAACAGCAGAGCATATAAAAAGAATGTCATTGTTTTTAAATAAGCAGCAAGTTCTTGTATCTTGTTTTTCTGTGATCAGTAGCAGTTATTTTCTGAAGTATTTTTTGTTAGTTAAAAACAATAACTACCTTTTATTAATTCTTTACTAATTGCTTCTTCACAGTTAATAGCATTTATAAAAGGAATGTAATTTGTTTTTAAATCATCAGTGAAATGCATTGTTTATTTCCAACACAATCAACAGCACACATGAAAGCATTGCCCTTTATTTTCTTTCTGCCAGAAAACGTTTTACTTATTGTAAAAAGAAAATGCTACAAGGATTTGGAGAATAGTCTTTCATTTGTTTTTCTTGTATCCCATGGCCCATGGGAAGAGCAAGGTCATTTGGGGGCTGCTAGTGATGCTGGTTGCTGGGCTTCAGCCCCCCCCCCCCCCCACATACACTTTTATTAGAATGTTTTTTTTTTTTATAATATTAAAATACAGGTAATCTCCGTGGCATCCCCAAAGTCTCAAACAAGCCACTAACCAAGTATAGTGAGTCCAAAAACAAAACAGTGCAAGAAACTTCTCTGTGTGGAGGATTTTCAATCCATATATGTCTAGTTAATCACTGTATATTAATCAGATCAGATAATGGTAGTAGAGGTAGCGAACTTAAACTCATCCTAAATCTAAAAAATATATAGTTTGAAATATACAGAATTACTAAGTATTCAAAAGTAATTTAAACAGGGTAGGCAGTCTGTTTCTAGTCGAAAATCCTTTATTAATTACACAGACTTATGCACCTGTATTTATCATTGCCTAGCCCAATCAATGTTTTTCTTTCTCACTGTGTTAAGTTATAAAGTCTTTATTAGGTGTTTTTTTAAGTAGTTTCCTGATATCCTTCACACATTTCACTTCGAAAGCAGCTAATGTTTGATGTATTGGTGGACAATAGTTGCTAGGCCTTTTTATAGTTTCATCAATATGCTTATTTTCATTAATTTTGCCATGAAACTGTACTCTTAAGTTGAGCTTCCTCACAAACATTTTAAGGTCTGTCAGTACCTGAGCTACCTCACTCCTGCAGCTTGGTACAAAAATAAGTTGTTTGGACTTCACACTTTTTTTCATCTTCAGTCAGTGCTTCAACAGAGTGGTTCCAGATAAGTGGAGCACCTGTTATTGTGGCTGGTTCCTTCGTCTGAGCCTGGGACCTGGGTTGTAGTCGGGGTTCCAGTCGGGATTGCCCAGGTGTTGTATTTCCCTCACCCTTGTTCACTGTTTGGATGTCCTTCAAGGATGCATCTGCAGTCCTTACAAATGGGTTGTCCTGTCGTCAGGCAGCCCTTCGGTTGGCCGGATTCCAAAGTCTGGGTCTGGCCTCGGCTGGTGTCGCACTTCACCCGACGTCATAGCTGCAGTTCTTCGGGTATAAAGGCATCAGCCGACGCCATTTTCCTCAGTCTTTCTTGCCGCGTGGCTCAAGCAGAAGCTGTTCGCAAGTGCCGGTCGGTCAGAACCAGAGATTACTACTACAAAGTACCGAAGACTTCTAAAAAGCTAAGTACCCCGTTGGGGACTCTTTCTTGCCTCAGCCGATGTCAGAAAAAGTGAATAACTGTTTAACTTGTGGGAAACAAATACCTCATAAAGATTTCCACTCTTACTGCTTACCTTGCTTAGGCCCAGACCACGACGTAGCAGCTTGTCTAGCCTGTGCTTCTTTCAACCGACGGACGCTTAGACGTCGGTCGGAATTTGCTGAAGAGTTTTTTGGCTCCGATTTTGCTTACATTATGCCGTCGGATACTCCGACTACGCAAATTTCCAAAAAGCGCAAGGAAAAGGACCGACACTCGCGGTCCGCGGTTTCGGCCGAAACCGTGGTTAAGCCAACCGCGAGTGTCTCGGTTTCGGCTGAAACCGAGTCCACGGTTCTTCCTCCGGCCGAAAGCTTGCCACTTACCGAGGCCTCCTCCAGCCTGGCTGAATCTGCTACTGAAATCCCACCTGCTCTTGCAGGTTCACAGGATTTATCAGATACTATCCCTTTGGATATTTCTACCCCTGCACGTGGAGCTGCTAGGCCTCCTGCATCCATGTCGATTAAGGCCTTTGCCAGGGCTAAAGCAGCAAAATCTACCAAATCTGTACCTGCTAAGACCCCCCTCACAGGCCTAGCTCTAGTTCACAAATGCTTAGTCTTGCAGAGGATCTCATTTCTTTGATCCGGGGATCCCAACCACATCCAGACAGGGCCTCTCACCCACCTCCAGAGAAGAGGACTAGAGTAGAGCCCCCTGAGCCAGTTTCTTCAGATAATTCAAACCCTCCAGAGGGCCCCTTTTCTCCTTATGACTTCTGCCTCTCCGCCTGAGGAATTTTCTTTTGGGGAAACCTTGCATGCTATGAGGGAACAATTTCAATGGCAGGGCCAGGATTTTTCAGACTCCAGGAAAAGGCTTAGAACCTTTCTGCATTTGCCACAACATAGGCCTTTAGCCATTCCTCCAGTACTTACTGTTGTGGATGATGCTTTTAATGATGCTTGTACTGCTCCTGATTCTCTCCCTCCGGCCCCTGCTAAGCCCGATAGGTACTACAGGGTTCCGGACACCCATTATCATTTGTATAAGGCCCCTTTTGCAGATCCCGAAACTATCTCCCAGGGACCCAAGGCTGTAGCAGCTACTTCTACCAAAAACCCCCTCCCCTCTGAAAGGGAATCTAGGTCCTTAGAGAGATGGGGTAAAAAAGTTTACACTTCTGCTACTCTTTCAGCTAGGGCCTTGAACTGTCAATTCCACATGATTCAGTATCAGGAATTTATGTTAGACCAATTAACTAAAAAACTGTCCTCGGATGAACCATTAGACAAAAAATCTGTACAGGAAATGGTACAATAACATTCAACAGGTCAGTAATCATTCCTTAAAATGCGGCTATGATGCACTGGAGGCTTCCTTTAGATCAGCCATGACTGGCACAGTGATCAGAAGACATGCATGGTTAAAAGAGCAGTCCTTACCAGACCATGTTAAATCAAAGCTCTTAGATGCTCCTATGGATAAGCTCAATTTGTTTGGCTCCCCTGCGCAGCAGGTGCTGAAGAAGGTGGAAGAGAAAGCAAAATCTGTCCAGACAGTCAAGGATTTCTTACAGGTCCAGCCTCCAAGGTTTAGCAGGACCTGGCCTTCCAAAAATTGGTCCTTTCCAGACTCCTCCAGAGCTCCGAGAGGCAGGAATAGGCGCTCAAGAGGCAGGGGTCAATCCAGAGGTGCCTACAGGGGACGTCAGTGGCAGGCTAACAACCAGCGAGGTACAGCCACAGATCCAGCCACCACCACCTCCACAGGACAATCACAGTGACTTGGCTCTGGCACCGCCTACCAGGGAACAACTAGAGGCACCCCTTGGCGGGAAGCTAGCCTTTATTTTCAGTAAACTGGCATTACATCACAGGAGACAAATGGATTTTACAGACAATAGACCAAGGTTACAGGTTTCACTTCCATACTCTACCAAGGAAGAGAGGAATGCCAAACCTACCTCCAAATCAGAAGACAGAAGCTCTAGAACAAATAACTCACTTACTAAGGATGAGAGCTATAGAAAGGGTACCATCTGTGGAACAAGGGCAAGGATTTTACTCCAGACTCTTCCTGGTACCAGGAAAAGAAAACCAATGGAGACCTATTCTCGACCTGTCCGCTTTAAACACATACCTCATTGTTCCAAAATTCAAAATGCTGACCCTACAGCAGCTTCTTCCCATGCTGGGCAAGGAGTCTTGGCTGGTAACTCTAGATCTCAAGGAGGCATACCTGCACGTCCCTATACGACCAAATTGCAGAAGATACCTCAGATTTCTTGCAGGATCAGAGCATTATCAATTCTCAGCATTGCCCTTTGGCTTATCTACTGCGCCCAGAGTATTCACGAAATGCCTGGCATCAGTAATTGCTCATTGCAGTCTTCAGGGAATTCAAATTTACCCTTACCTGGACGACTGCCTGTTACAAGCGGACAACAAAAACAAATTAACAAAAGATTTGGAAAGGGTCATTCATCTACTACAAGCCCTGGGACACACAGTCAATATAAAAAAGTCAAGGCTGATACCATCCCAAAGGATAACCTTCTTGGGTGCAGATCTGGACACATCAAAACAAATGGCTTTCCTGACAGTAGAAAAACAGGAGCAACTCCCTTTGTACTTCATGGCATTAGCAAAGCAGAACCAGCTAACAGCAAGAAAAGTCCTGCAAGCTCTCGGTTACATGGCATCCTGCATAATATTGATTCCACATGCCAGACTACATATGAGAAAGTTACAGTGGTACCTAAGGAATTTATGGTCTCAGCACTAGCACAGCCTAGAAACCCAAATTCCAATAATTCCATGCCTGAAACAAGAATTCCAATGGTGGGCTCAGGCCTGCCAATCAAACAAGGGACTGCCCTTCCACAGCACTCAACCAAGCCAGACCATCACAACAGACGCCTCAGACCTCGGTTGGGGGGCACACATGCTGGACAAATCTCATTTCTCTCTACTTTCACTGGCTTATGTGAGTAATCACAAAACCATCACTTTTGAAATCCCACCCCTTCAATTATTTAAATTTATTGGCCATCCTACAGTATTTCATAGTACCAAAATACAAAAGTAACCACCCCTTTCAGTCCATCTTGCGGTTTTAAAAATAGTAACTCTCCACTAAACCTTAACTTTTTAAACCGGTAAAACTCAAGTTACCTACTTTCATATCTAACTTCTCTAGTGCACACTGCAGAGTGCATTCTTTTCAATCTTACCTTTAAGCATCCCTGTTACTAGCACTTTCTCTAATACCTAAAAAGATCATCTCTACTTGACTCCAAGTAGACTTTTCTCTATCTGTTAAACCTAGCACTTGCTCCTACAGTACTTATTACCTTGATACGGCACTCTTATAGATAGCACCCCAAAAGGCAAACCCCATTTCTCGGTCACCCACGTCCCCGAATCTCTTTTAAAGTTTTTTTGTCTAGTCCTTCTAGCATGTCGAGGGATCAGTTGCTAGTGTCCTCTCCTGCTCAGCTGGTGAACCTGGGAATATTGAGGCAATGTTACAATTGCCTCATGTACACAGACAACCCTCTCTTCCTCCCACAAAACACAAATACATGCGAGAGATGCAACTATATGGCCAAACTGGAGGCTGAGCTCTCTCAACATAGGACTGGCAAGACCAGTCAGGAGGAGAAGGTTACCACACACACTATAGACCCAGTCTCACATAGTACCATCACAACCTCAAATCATACACATAAACACACAAAGACATACTCGGCGGCTCTGATCAAAAATCTACCAAAACAGCATAGGCCACCAAAGCAGACACCCAAACAACCACCACCTCAGAACACAACACCTGCAACACATAGACCTCACAGTCAGAGTGTCAAACAGTCACAGCCCTTAAGGCCAAACACAATGCCAGACACACTAGTCATTGGTGACTCCATAGTCAGACACACTGACGTCCGCTCACCAGACTGAGTAAAGAGAAGGTCACAGTAAGCTGCCTGTCGGGCGCTAGAATCCGCCACATAATGCAAGCACTCAGGTCTCTCAACAGCAGGTACAAATACGACTCAGTCATTGTCCACGCTGGTGTAAACGACCTGAGACGCACCTCCTGGACTACATGAAAAGAGACATTGAGGAGCTCTCTGATTATGTAGCCCAGGCAGGTATGACCCTGACCTTGAGCAGTATCCTACCTTCACCAAGAATGATGCCACAATACAGAGATAAGATGATCAGCTTTAACAATTGGCTTAAACTCTGGTGTCATTCAAAGGGGATCCAATGTCTGTCTGCCTGGGATGACATGCTGGACAAGCCACGCTGCTTCGCAAGGGACGGCTTGCACCTGTCACCCTGGGATTCGGATATTGGCAAAGGCTCTTGCCACCCCATAGTGCCTTTTTTAGGCAAGGCTCAAATTCTAAACCTACCACCCTAGAACACAAAAAAGGAAAAAAATTAAGGGTAATGCTGCCCAATGCCAGAAGTCTAAATCTCAAAATGCACGCACTCGAGGCCCTTCTCAGTATGGAGAACATCGATGTCTGTGCAGTGACAGAAACCTGGTTCAAGGCTCCTGAGAGCACCCCAGCACTATCAGGTTTTACCTCTTATCATGCGTTCCGCCCCAAAATCCGGACAATACCAAGAAAGGAGGGGGTATCCATATTCATCAAGGACACCCACACCTCAAGACTGGTGGCAACGCGACGATGCATCGGAGACCATCCAGGTGCAATTAACCATAGGCAAGACTGCTCTGCAAATTGTAGCATGTTACAGGCCACCTCACAAACTCAGGAACCTCACATGGCCTTCCTGAAAACACTAGAGGGGATAAATGTATCACCAAACACCATCATACTAGGTGACTTCAATTACCCTAATATAGACTGGGAACACTACTCAAGCCCAAACACCCTAGCCCAAAAGTTCCTGGAATTCATAAACTCAAATGCCATGGAACAACTAGTCACCATCCCCACAAGAGGAGAAAACATACTTGATCTCATCATCACGAACATGGGAGCACAATGTTCAACACCGAAGTATACCCCTCACTGGTGAGATCAGATCACAAACTAATCTCGCTGGAGGTCCTCATCCCACCCCACCTGAAATAAAAAGACCACAGTAAAGAACTTCTCGAAGCCGACTTCACACTTCTAAAGACTAGTGTGGTCTCCTTTAAGGCCCCAGAGCCGGGAAAACAGTACTCAAGCCGCTGAATCACTTACAAATGCCTTCTACCAGCACCTGCAGGACTGCATGGATAAGGCAATCCCAAGCAAAACAAAGACTCTTTGTACCAAAGGCAAGCATCCAGTCTGGTGGACCCCAGCCATAAACAAACTCTACAACAAAAGGAGGAAGCTACTACAAGATAGAGCAAAATCCTTAAAAGGTAAGACACCCTTGATCACTATAAGTAAAAACTAAGAGCTCTCATAAAATCATCCAAAGCAAATTTTGAGAGAAAAATAGCTAAAGACTCAAAAGACAATCATAAGGCCTTCTTTAGCTATGTTAGAAACCTGGGAGGAAACTCCCAGATATGCTCAGAACTAGTTCAAAATGATGTGAAGATTACTGATCCTACAGACATTGCCAACATACTGGCTGACAGGTTCAGTGCAAACTTCTCCCCTCCCCAAAAGGAGAGATATCTATACCAAGCGATTGCAGCCCCCAAACATCTCCAATGCCCAAGTGAGAACTGCTCTCTCCAAAGCAAAAACACAGCATCCATGGGACCTGATGGTGTCCCCGGCTGTGTGCTCCACGAACTCAACGAGGAATTAAACCCACAGCTAGGACAGCTGTTTAATCATAGTCTTACCTCTGGATACGCACTCCAGGAGTGGCGCACTGCAACTGTGGTCCCACTTCACAAAGGCTGTGCCTCCACCGACCCTGGAAATTACCGGCCCATTAGCTTGACAAGCCTTATCTGCAAAGCCATGGAGAGGATCATAATGGACCTCATAAATAAAGACATAGGGAATTTGCAGACTTTGGATCCATCCCAGTTTTGGCTTTGTCAAAGGCAGATCATGCCTTCTAAACTTGGTTGACTTTTTCGAAACAGTCACCAAAGCCATTGATGAGGGAAAGGCAGTCCATACAGCCTACCTCGATCTGGCGAAGGCCTTCGATACAATACCCCACTCGGGTATCATTGAAAAACTCATCAGCTTAAATGTTAACCCATACATCACAAGATGGGTTGCAAACTGGCTGAGTGACAGAACCCACAGGGTCAGAGTTGCTGGCGCCATGTCAGACTCAAAGCCTGTCACAAGTGGTGTACCACAGGGCTCAGTCCTGGGCCCACTCTTGTTTGGCATCTACTTTTCCAAGTACAAGCAAACACAGGAGGGTTATGGCTGACAAAGTTTGCAGATGACTGCAAACTGGGCCATAGTAGAAAACACATCTGACACAGATATCCTTCAGAAGGGTCTCACAGAAACGGATAACTGGTGCCAGAGCCATGGCCTAAAGTTAAATGCCAAAAAATGTATAGTCATACCCTTCGGGAAAAACAAGGTTACCCCTAGCTACCAAATAGGTGGCAATCCACTGAGCACAGAAGAAGTTATCAGGGACCTGGGGACCCAGGTTGATAGTAGTCTGTCATTCAACACCCATGTAGCTAAAGTAGTTAGGAAGACCTTCTACATTGCCCACCTTATCATGAAGGGATTCTCATCTAGATCAAGGGAGGTCATAGTCTCCCTATACTCATCACTCATCAGACCAATGATTGAGTACAGTGCCCCATTCGGAATGTTTCTGACCCGACACTTGCAGCAGCTGGAGAGGCCACAAAAGTTCCTCACCAAAAGGATAAAGGGTCTCAAACATCTGTCCTATGCTGCCCGACTGAAAGAACTCCAGCTCTATTCAGTCGCCACCGCTTGCTCAGAGGTGACCTTTGCCTAACATACAAGGCCATGTCAAACCCAGATTTGATGAATATGCTTCACCTCAAAAAATCTAGATCCGTCAGAGCCACAAGGGCGGAGACTTAAACCTCGACACGGCTATTAATAGGACGTGCTGGAGGGATAGATTCATCACCCAAAGACTCCCTATGCTGTGGAATAAAATCCCGGTATATGTGAGGCAGAGCACCTCGCTGGCCTTGTTCAAGAGAAATCTTGACCAATGGATGGGAGATCGCAGATATACCCCAGGGATTACCTCAGTGTCACTGCTCGACAGAGGCACAGCAAAATAATGGGTATAGTTCCCCATACTAAAGGGGTGGCGTAAGCCACAAAACTATGGGCTAGGCTTGTAAATGCCCTCGGGCAGATAGCCTAGTATGAACCTATGAACCTATGAACCTATAAGTGCATACAAGGCTTATGGACCCAAGACCAGCTGCACCTACACATAAATCAAAAGGAAATGCTGCCAGTAAAACTGGCAATTCAGGCATTCAGACCATTTCTTCGACAGGGTCAACTGCTGATAAGGACGGACAACACCACAGTTATGTGGTACATCAACAAACAGGGAGGCACACATTCATACCCTCTTTGCCGGATGGCAATGGACCTCTGGAATATGGCACTGAGCTTCAACATTCAGCTACAAGCACTTTTTGTGCCAGGAAAAGAAAATATACTAGCAGACATCCTAAGCAGAACTACCACGGATGCCCACGAATGGATGCTGCATCCGGACATCTTCAAAACCATTACAGGGAACTGGGGACTACCAGAAATAGACTTATTTGCATCCCCACACAATCACCAACTGAAAAAATTTTGCACACGGACGTACCACCCACTTGCTTGGAAAGTGGACTCCCTATCTTTCAGTTGGGAAAACCTGACAGCATATGCATTCCCACCTCTTCCTTTGATGCACAAGGTGCTATTGAAGATCAAAGAAGACCGTCCAATGATCAATCTGATAGCTCCAGACTGGCCAAGGCAACATTGGTACCCATTACTGAGGAGTATGTCTCGGGAACAAATATGGCCTCTACCCCTAGTTCCCTTGCTGTTAACACAGAACAACTTCAAAACCCTGCATCCAAACCTGAAAACACTGCAGCTGGCTGCCTGGAACATGGCATAACACCAAATAACCCAGATTTATCTCAAAGGGTTAAAGACATTATCATGGAGGCTCGCAGACCCTCAACAAGAAAAAAATATTCAGCAAAATGGAAAAGATATCTCATTTGGAGTACTGCAAAAGGAGATAATGTGTCACTGGTAAACATAGCTAACATCCTAGAATACTTGGCAGAGCTCTTCCACAACGGCCTGTCCTATTCTTCCATTAAGATTCATGCATCAGCTATTTCAGCAGAATACAACTTGGATCCTCCAGTCTTCTCACATCCTCTGCTCAGGCAGTTTCTGAGAGGGATTAAAAATGTAAAGCCACCTAGGAAGCCACCATTGCCAGCATGGGACTTGAACTTTGTGCTAGAAAAGTTGACACTCCCTCCTTTCGAGCCAGCAGCAACAGCAGAATTACAGTACTTATCATGGAAAACTGCTTTCCTGCTTGCAATCACTTCAGCAAGAAGGGTATCTGAGCTACAGGCATTAATGGCATTACAGCCCTTCCTGATCTTCCATCAAGATAGAGTGTCCATGAGAACTAATCCTACTTTTATGCCAAAGGTGGTCTCCAGGGTATCTTTAAATCAAGCTATCCACCTACCTACATTCTTCCCCAACCCACAGAACAGGGGAGAAAGAATGTTGCATACCTTGGATGTATATAGACAATTGCGTTACTACCTGGACAAGAACCAAGAGCAATAGAAAAACTGACCAGCTACTGGTAGCATACGCAACAGGAAAGGAAGGAAAAGCAATTTCAAAACAGACAATCTCTAAGTGCATAGGAAATTGCATTAGATTTTGTTACTCCTACCATGGGAAGAAAACTCCAGAGAACATCAGGCCTCACTCTACAAGGGCTACAGCCACTACCACAGCTTTTTTACGAGGAGTGGCTACCAAAGACATTTTAGAGGCTGCTACTTGGAGCTCTGTGCATACATTTGCCAAGCATTACAATTTACCTTTATACTCCAGATCCCGAGCAGGTTTTGCCACTGCTGTTTTGCAAGGGATCTTAACTACACCATAATCTTATTTCTCCTCCTCCCCCAGTTTGGCTATGGTATTCTACCCATTTGTAAGGACTGCAGATGCATCCTTGAAGGACATAGTACAGTTTTGTACCTACCATAAATGTAGATGTCCGATAGGCATGCATCTGCAGTCAGGATTACCCACCCTCCTTCCCCTCTGTGGTACTCCTAGGGTATTTGCCCATCTTGTAGCTAGCTGGGGGAATCTATTATGGTGTATTTGTTTGTATATATGTACATACATGCTTATTTTTTGTTTGCTCTCTACTATTTGGAACCATTTGCATTCATCCAAATTTAGCCTTCCTAGAGGGCACCTGGCATCTGGGGCAAGAAACACTGAGGAAAATGGCGTCGGCTGATGCCTTTATACCCGAAGAACTGCAGCTATGACGTCGGGTGAAGTGCGACACCAGCCGAGGCCAGACCCAGACTTTGGAATCCGGCCGACCGAAGGGCTGCCTGACGACAGGACAACCCATTTGTAAGGACTGCAGATGCATGCCTATCGGACATCTACATTTATGGTAGGTATAAAACTGTACTTTCTCCTGTCTCCCTGGGGGTTCGTGGATAGGGTCTGAGACCTCTGGAATTCCTCCTGTGTTTCTGGAATCTCAGTGGGTTGTAGTAGTCCTTGCTGTGGCTGTGGTAGGGGGGAACCTGGTAAGAGGGACAAGCTCTGGGGCTCTGGTGGTGGTCGTCGTTCTTGTTGTAGTACTGGTTCTGGCTTTGGTATTGGTGTGGTGGTTGGTGTCTGTGCTGTCGATATTGGTCTTCCCGAATAAACTTTTTTTTTTTTAAATATCAAACAACCTGCTCTTGTCCTGTGAACTTGAGCACCAGTAGAGTAGCTAAGGTGGGGTGAAAGGTGCAACTGCCCTGGAAGCATATTGTTGGGGGAGTGATGTGAGCAATCCAGACTGCTTTTTAATGCAGTACCCACTTTTAAAGGCCAGTATTACATTTGAGGTCAAACTGGAGTGCTGTAGTGCTATGTGTGTGGTCTAGGCTGTAGCAACTGTTTGTTTCAAAGAAGAATTTTTTTTAGTATTAAATGCAGGAGAAGGGTTGGGGTAAGGCAGAGATATGGGACCTGAATGGCTGGGGTAATGCTAGTAGAAGGAATGACTGCTTTTCTTTTTTTTATCTCTTCAGTTGAAGAGCTGGTGGGATGTGGGGCATGGATCTAACTGTAAAAAGCTGATCTCTACAATATAGTGATCAGCTTATTACAGTGAAATGTTTTTTTTTTTTTTTTTTGCTGACGGGATAGGGCATTGGTTCATGGTACCAACACAGGGCTGTGGTTGATCCAGCTGTGCTTCTGTTTAGCACAGTTCTTACTGCAAGTGTGCAAAGTGTGAAGACCCATAGCATTAAAGAAATAATAATAATAATCAAAAGCTTCAAGGCTGCTTTTGTATTCATCCTGGATTACAGATGGATGCTTTTACAAAATGTGTCCGGTATTCAGTGCATTTTAAACTACAGTGGATGTAAAAAGTATACACACCCCTGTTAAAATGTCAGGTTTTTGTGATATAAAAAATTGAGACCACAATAAATCATTTCAAAACTTTTCCCACCTGTAATGTGACCTATAACCTGTACAATTCAGTTGAAAAACAAACATATCTGTTAAGGGAAAAAAATATATAAAAAAAAAAAACATACAATAAGCTGGTTGCATAAGTGTGCACACCCCTAAACTAGTAGTTTATTGAAGCACCTTTTGATTTAATTACAACATTCAGTCTTCTAGGGTAGGAGTCTGTCAGCATGGCACATCTTGACTTGGCAATATTTGCCCACTCTTCCTTGCAAAAGTGCTCCAAATCTGTCAGATTGCGAGGGCATCTCTTGTGCACAGCCCTCTTCAGGTCACCCCGCAGATTTTCTATTGGATTTAGGTCTGTGCTCTGGCTGGACCATTCCAAAACTTAAATTTTCTTCTGGTGAAGCCATTCTTCTGTTTATTTGGATGTATGCTTGGGGTCATTGTCGTGTTGAAAGGTGAAATTCATCTTCAGCTTTCTAGCGGACACCTGTAGGTTATGGGCCAAAAGTGACTGGTATTTGGAACTGTTCATAATTCCCTCCACCTTGACTAAAGCACCAGTTCCAGCTAAAGAAAAGCAACCCGAAAGCATGATACTGCTGCCACCATGCTTCACCGTGGGGATGGTGTATTTTTGGTAATGCAAAGTGTATTTGCCCCAAACGTACCTTTTGGAATTGTGGCCAAAAAGATCAGCCTTGGTCTCATCAGACCATAACTCTTTTTTCCACATGCTTTTGGGAGACTTGATGTATTGCTTTGCAAATTTTTGCCGAGCCTGAATGTTTCTTTTTGTGTAAGAAAAGACCAGTCTTGCAACCGTACCCCATAGGCCAGACATATGGAGAATAAGGGAGATTGCTGTCACATGTAGTACACAACCAGCACTTGCCAGAAATTCCTGCAACTCCTTCAGTGTTGCTGTAGGTCTCTTGGCAGCCTCCCTGACCAGTTTTCATCTTGTCATTTCATTAATTTTGGAGGGACTTTCAGTGCTTTGCAACATGATATATCCAATGCTGTGGAAATTTTTTGTACCCTTCTCTTGACTTGATACCGTTCAACAATGAGATCCCTTTGATGCTTTGTAAAGTCTCTGTGAGCCATGGCTTTTGCTGTAGCAGGCAACTGAGTAAATGTCAGGAAAATCCTACTAGGACAGCTGAACTTTATTTGGGGTTAATCAGAGTCTCTTTAATTGATGGCAAGTGTGTACCCAAGAAGACTGAATACTGTAATTAAAACAAAAGGTGCTTCAACAAAGTATTAGTTTAATGGTGTGCACACTTACGCAACCAGCTTATTGTACGTTTTTTATTTTTTATATTTTTCCCCTAATATATTTGTTTGTTTTTCAATTGAATTTTACAGGTTATAGGTCACATTAAAGGTGGGAAAAGTTTTGAAATGATTTATTGTGGTCTTATTTTTTATATATCACTAAAACCTGGCATTTTAACAGGGGTGTGTACACTTTTTATATCTACTGTATGCCAGTTTACTTTTGGTGTGGAACTGGTGGAAGGAGTGGCCTGCCAGGTGATCACAGAGTGCATGCTTATGTGGCTATTGAGATAGGCAGGAGAGGGTATGTCCAGGAAGTAGAGTGAATGACTTCCTGCTTTTAGCTCTTAGTGGTATTTTTATTTGTAGAGTTAGAGCAATAGAGAGCTTAAGAAGCAAAAGCTTCAAGGAAAGAAAGTCATTGTTATGGAGCAAGATCCATCGTTGTAAGTGGGTGCACTGAGCTGAGTAAAAACATTACAGTAGAAGGTTCATCTGCAGTAATGCTTGAGGGAATGAGGTGCTGCTGTTGCAGTGCTGGTAATAATGATTACCAGAATAAAGGGGTGGTGATTTTTTTTTTTAACTCTACCAAACCAAAGACATTGGTAATTGTTCACACTGTATATCCTTGTTGGGGAGGTGATGTTATTCTGTATCACTGTTACAGTATTCTTCACCTTTGGGATCTCCTGACTAGGATAGCCCAACGTCCAGTCAGTATCCCAAAGTCTTTAGGTCTTGTATGCGCTGTATGTCACGTGTATGCCCTCTCTACAGGATGTAGGGCATAAAGGTGACATATTATCCAGAGCCTCTTCGCTGCCAGACCGAACACCATCATCACTTGTCTGTCTGAATGCCCTTTGCTGTGCTAAATACCTAGCCATCAGATAAGTGCCCCATTGGAGTCTTTTTTTTCTTTTTACTATAGGTCTTGTTTTCCATTGATTACCTGGAGTTCATTTCATCCAAGAAGGGAAAATGTCAATGTGGAAGGCAGATTCCCCATAAAGATCGTCATGAACAGTGTTGTTTTTGTTTGGGTGCTTCCCATGACCATGTCTCCTATAGCATTTGTAAGGCGTTTGTGCCTAAGACTTTTAGAACCTGGTTTTCTTCCCTTGCCATCTGTTTTGAGAACCAGAGGCTTAAAATTAGCCCAGGGTAGCATGGTGGAATCATTTAACCCCAAGTTAAGCAAGAAGAAGACCAAGAAATCTCAGCTGGATTCTTTGGCTGTCCAGCCTCCACTGAAAATCTTTCTAGAAGCATTTGTTGACTTATTGCTCTGCCATGACCCCATTAGAGACTGGCATGGATCCTTCCTTTCTTACATTCTCTAAGGCTTTGCTGGCATGTGCTCTGGCCATCAAGGGGAACAGTGGTTGGTTATCTTGAAGGGCTGTGGAGGGATTTAGCATATTTTGGTCAAGGAAGAGGTTCTAGTTACTCTTATTGAATCCCGTCAGGGTTTGAAACCTCAGAGGTTTGTTAGGGCTGACATCTCTATCAAGAAAAAACAGAAGGCTAAACATTTTTTCTGTACGTCTTAAGGGCCCTTGAAGGGAATGGCAATAGTGGGCTTGTTTAATGAGTTAATACTCCTGAAATCTCCCCAAGCATTTTTTGTCCCAACCCCTCCCCCCTTGGGCTTTGACTTTAACTTCTTCCAGAAGGCCTAGGGAGTCTGACTCTTCAGATGAGAATGCAGATTCTGATGAAAGGTCCTTGTCTTACTTTTACCAGATGCATTCTCCTTTGGTTTATGGCTGTGATGAAGAGGAGTCCATTAGCCCTGATTCTGCTTAGGAGGAGTTGTCTTTTGGGGGCACAGTAGCTGGAATGATGGATTATTTTAAGTGGGATTCTTCTCCGGTGTTTGATATCCAGAAGAGGTATTATGAGTTGCTTCAGGTGGACACCCCTAAACCTTGTGGAGTACCTCCTGTATTGGCTGCTTCGTTGGACACCTTTATAGCTGCCTCCAAGACTTCTGATTCTCACCTCCCTGCTTCAAAGAAACCTGATAAGTTTTATAAGGTTACTGAGGATTTTCAGTTCCTATTTGTGTCCTTCCACTGATCTTGCCTTGGTGTCAATTTCCTTTTATTTATTAATTTATTGACATTTGTTAACAGGGTTAGTACAACTAAGCCAGTGGGCCATTTTCTGGGGATACCCGAGGAAAAAAGCTCCAGAAATAATGCAAGCAATTATATTTACAAAATATTAAAGTAGGGTCACAGAAATATAGTACAAGTCAAAAATTTGTGCACAGCAGTGCAATGCATTTGTAAAATAACAGTTAAGTACAATTTCCAAAATTTGAGAACAGTATATAAGCATAGGCCAAACAACAGTTAAAAGGTTTAGAGAATACGACACAGAGAACAGTATGAATACAGTTTGCTAGAGCAAGTACAAGGAGGAAAAAGAGTTGGTAGGGGAAAAGCAGATAAGATGAGAAGAGAAGAGAATAATTTGAGTGGGGGTTTGACAAAGGCATGACCAAGTCTTCAGGAGAAAAGTTTAAGTTCTTTCTTAAACAGGTATTTATGCTGAATGCTTCTTATGTTGAGAGAGAGTGAGTTCCAAACATGGTCTACAGAGTACCAATGATTTTGGTGAGTTTGTATAACTGAAGAAGATGTTTACTGGTAGTAAGGAGGTGTCGAGGGGGGTAGTAGAAGGAGACTAAATTGGAGATGGAGGGACAGGATGAGGGTTCATATAGGATAGAGAGTACAATATGTAGCTGGGGTATAAGTAGCTGTTTGGAGAATTATGGCCATTGGAGTAACTTAAGGGTAAGACAGTGGTGAGATTTGTAAGGTAGGTTGGCGGCAAATGTGGCAATTGTTATAAGTTTGCTCTAGTATAGTGATGAGATGTTTGAACATGACTGAAGACAGGGGCAGCGTAACGAAGGCAGGGTAGAAGTAGGGCCGGTGCGAGGGAGGATTTGGAGGAGGGTGACAGAAATTTTTTATTACGAAAGTGAAGTCCAAGTTTCTGGTGGATCTTTCTTATACTTTGTTGAATATGAATATCAATTTTTAATTCATCTGTGATAACTCCCAAGTAGTTTGGTACTGGGTTCAGGTTTAATAATGGTGATGTTTAGACAGGATGTAGAGAAACAGGCTTTGTGCTGGGCAAGTGTTTTAGGGAGGAAGAGGAGGAGTTTGTTTTTCTTTGGATTCAATATGAGTTGGTTATCAGAGAGCCAGGTTTCGATAGAGGAAAAGGTTTGTTGAGTGAGATCTAGTAGATCAGGGATGTTGTGGGCAGAGGTAATGAGGGTAGAGTCGTCAGTGTACTGTAGAAGTGTAGAGAGGTTGGCAGCAGAGTGAAGTTTATTAGTGCATATATTAAACAGGAGGGGCCCAGAATTGATCCTTGGGGATCTCCAGTATTAACAGAGAGGAATGGAGAAGACTGTTTGCCAGCAGACAGATGGCTGCCTGCCGGAGAGATAACTAGAGAATCAGTTGATGGAGGAGGTAAAGAGCTGTAGGTCTGGTAGTTTAGTTAGAAGATTAGAAGGAGAGACAGTATCAAAGGTCTTTGAAAGATTGAGGAAAAGACTGGAGATGAGGTTATTGTCACGGGCTTCAGCTATTATTTGGGTAAATGCCAGTATTGTAGTAGAAGTGCTATGGTGGTGCCTAAAGCCACGTTGGGTAGGAGTGAGGAAACTGTTATTGAGAAGGTGTTTGAGCAACTGAACATGAATGCACTTTTCCAAGATTTTGGATAGGGGGGACAAGATAGCAATTGGTCTAAAGTTAGTAGGATCTGTACAATTGCTACCTTTGTAAAGAAGGATAATATAGAAGGATTTACAAATGTCAGGGACCAGGGCTTCTGAGATGGAACAGTTAATAAGAATAAACACAGGGTAGGTGATGGATTGTGCAGCTATTTTTAGAAATGAGGGGATAGTTGATCTACTGAGGGTGAGCAGGGTTTAAGTTAGTTAAATAAAGATTTAATTGTAATTGGGACTGGTTGGAAATAAAAAGCATTGGTGAGAGTTTTATTATGGGGTAGTGGAGGTGTTGAGTGAGATGTACGGTTTTGTGTATTAAGTGTGATGTTTTGAAATAGTTTCTATGGAATAGTTGTTAAGCAGGGTGGCAGTTTCAGAAGCAGTGTTGTTAAGAAGGGAGTTGGGAGTAGTAGGGTTACTTGGGTGGAGTAGCTTGTTGATGGTGGTCCAGAATTCTTGTGGATTTTTGTGTGGGCTACTTTGGTTAGAGGGGGAAACGCTCTCTTGTCTTTGTTGACAAGTTTTTTAGGCCGGTGTCTGAGCTGTGTGTCTGCAGTAAGAGAAGGGACTTGTTTTTAATCCAGGCTTTCCAGGAAGGATCTATTTTGTGAGTGATTGATTGGGTTTGTTTTGTTAGCCGGGGGCATAGTTGGATTTGATTCTGATTTTTCTGGATGGAACAACAGAAACAAGTTTGTCAATGAAAGTCTTATTGAAGGAATTTACTGCCTTATTGAGAGGGAGGTGATAGATGAAGAACCAATTAATGCAAGATAGTTTGGAGTCAAGTGTCTGGGTCGAAGTGGGTAAGATTTCGGTATATGCTGTAAGTAGGGTCTTTAGGTGAGTGTTGGGTGAATCTGTGTATGAAGGTTGGAAAGTGGTCACTCATTGAGTTGGGAAGTAAACCAGGATTATGATAGAGGTGAGGAACTAAAGTAAGGATCCAGTCAAGGATGGGTCCGGATGAGGAGTTTTTGTTTATTCTAGTAGGGGTGGAGATGTGTTGGTGAAAACCACGAAGGCTAAGACTATGGGTAGGGGATAAGGGGGGCAGTTTAGTCCAGTCTATATTAGTGCCTCCAAGTATGATAGTTTCATAAGGGATATGGTGAGTAATCCAGGACAGGAAGTTCTCTAGGATGGGAATATTATTGCCAGGGGTAATGTATATAGAGACTATGGCAAAGTTTTTGTGAGGGTTGAGGTAACAATTTATGATGAGTATTTCAGCAGATGAGAAGCAGGGAACAGAGATGGAGAGGGGGACAGGTTAAGTAGCTCTGAGTAGAGGATGGCAACCCCTCCTCCCTATTTATTGGTTCTGTTTGAGCAAAAGATATAATCTGGAGGAAGGATTTCTATGTTAAGGATGTGAGGTTTCAGCTAAGTTTCTGATTGGGCAAGAATGTGAGGAGATGTTTTAGATATCCAGGAGTGCAGGTCTGTTACTTTATTTACAATACTTTGAATATTTAGAGAGAAGATCATTAGAGATTTGGAAGGAGAATTACTGGTAGGAAGGGGTAAGTGAGGAGGTGGGGTATGAGTAGTGATATTGCACAAGGAAGAAGTGGGAGACCCTGGGTTAGGGTGGATGTCTCCATCTAAAAGAAGAGTGTTGAAAAAAAGTGAGAAGAGAGTAAGTTCAGGGTAGTAGGAAATCTAGGTTTCTGACCAATAGAGAGAGATGACTTAGAACAAGTAGGAAATTTGAAGAGGTCAGATGGTGAAATACAGAAGAGAGAGATGGTGAGATTAATTGTAGGTAAGAGATAGTATCGGTATTAGGAGTATATATCGGTATTAGGAGTATATGGGAGAGTAGATGAAGGAGATTGATAGTAGAGTGGTGAATGGTAAGAAGTTGTTAGAGGAAGAAGAGAAAGGTGGTGAAAGAGATAGAGTGGCCACATAACTAGAGAGTAGATAAGGAGATGGAAGAGTGGTAGAGGAGTCAGGAATGCAGTGCCTAGGAGTAGTGAAAGCAGAGAGGGTGTGACTAGACATGAAAAGGAGTTAGTGAGGAGGGGGAGTAGTGAGAATGTAAGGGAGGAGAGATAGGTGAGAGTGGTTTTATAGGAGTGAAGCAGGTGTTAGATTAGTTAGAGAGGGTGATTGGTTGGACAGGAGGAAGGGGTCTGGTGAGAAAGAGTATATATGTAAAGAAAGTGTGGGGTGGGTAGGAATGGGGATAGATTAGGGGAGTGGAGAGAGCCCGAGTGGAGCGAGGGAGAACTGAGAGGGCAGATCCAGGAGCAGAAGATCCCTGTGCTTCAAAAAAAAACTGTCAGTGCGACTTGCACTTAAATTTATCAGTGAGACAAGTGTTTAGAGTGGAGAGACTAGGTGAGTAAACCAGATGTTGGTAATGTATGAAGTGAACCCTTGGTTTAGAAAAGAGAGGTGACAGGCAGCAAAGTCTTAGCCTTTAGCACACTTTCCTGAAATGAGTTAGGTGCCAAAGTGATACAGAAACTAGGGAGAAAGATGCATACTCAGTGGGGGTAGAAGAAAGGTGGTGGTGATGGGGGGGGGGGGGGTGTGCACGCCACAGCCTACATTAATTTGCAAAAAAAAAAAAAAAAAGCGTTCTAAGCTTTTGGCCTCTTTCAAGCTTCTGACTTTGGATTAGGATAGTAGGGCAAATGAGAGGATTGGAAGGAAGGGCTATACTGCTTCTGCTTTGGCCTTTAGCGTCATCAGTTACCAGGCCCACATGACCAGATATACTCTGGCCTTGACTGACCAGGCTTGTCAGGTTATTTCTGACCTCCCTTTGTCTGAAGGAAAGTTTTCCTGCTATGTCTGTTTTGGGTTATACCTCTCAGGTGGCTCATCACTCTTATCAAGTGCAGCTAATGCCTCTTCCAGAACATCTGCCTTTGGGTTTATCATGAGGTGTTACTCTTGGCTTCATCTGCATTCTTTACCTGAAGACAGTAAGGCCATGTTGCGGGATGCTCCTTTGGATAATAACTATCTTTTTGGGACTGCTGCTGCTGCTATGTTTTTTAAGTTTCTTCAAGGAAAAAGCAAAGCTTCACAGGATGTTAAACATATTTTTGTGCTCCCTATCCCTAAGTACCAGTGGAACTATCCTACTAGGTCTCCTTTTGTTCGTAGGCAGCCTCACCAGGCCACTGGAGGCAGAAAGGGTGGTAGGCGAGCTCCTCCTGCAAAGCCTTCTCAGGCTGTTTGTCAGAAGCCCTCTTTTTCTGACAAACTAGCTTCTGTCTGATAATTTGTCCACCCCCAACCCTCGGCCAGGTTCCCCTTGTTCCTTCGACTCCCTTTGTCTTCCAAACTGAAAACTCATCACCTCAGATTGTTGGGTTCTGTCCATCATTCATTAGGGTTACTTCATGGTGTGGAAGTCTCCTCCTCCTTTTTCAGGGATTTCTCAACCTCCTCTAGAGCAGCTTTCTCATTTCTCAGAGGTTCTTGGGTCCTTGGTGGACTAGGGACTATTCAGCTTGCCTTTCCTTCAAGTGAGAAAGAGATTTTACTTCAGAATGTTCGTAATTCCTCAAAAGTAGGGCACTTTGACCTATTCTGGATCTCTCTTTGCTGAACATCTTTCTTAAAGTTCCTTCTTGTTGGATTCTTTCTTTCCAAACCCTGTTTCCACTTTTACTACCCCAGGCTTTTATGGTGTCCTTGGATCTGAAGGATGCTTACTTTTCATAGCCCTATTCACCCTCTCCTCAAGAAGTTTTTGTATTTCTCTTGTTTCTGCCTTTCATTTTTAGATGATGTCCTTCAAGGATGCATCTGCAGTCCTAACAAATGGGTTGTCCTGCCTCAGGCAGCCCTTCGGTCGGCCGGATTCCAAAGTCTGGGTCTGGCCTCGGCTGATGTCGCACTTCACCCGACGTCATAGCTGCAGTTCAGCGGGTATAAAGGCATCAGCCGACGCCATTTTCCCCAGTCTTTCTTGCCGCGTGGCGCCCGAAGCAGAAGCTGTTCGCAAGTGCCGGTCGGTCAGAACCAGAGATTGCTACTACCGAAGACTTCTAAAAAGCTAAGTACCCGGTTGGGGACTCTTTCTTGCCTCAGCCGATGTCAGAAAAAGTGAATAACTGTTTAACTTGTGGGAAACAAATACCTCATAAAGATTTCCACTCTTACTGCCTACCTTGTTTAGGCCCAGACCACGACGTAGCAGCTTGTCTAGCCTGTGCTTCCTTCAACCGACGGACACTTAGACGTCGGTCGGAGTTTGCAGAGGAGTTTTTCGGCTCCGCTTTTGCTTATAACATGCCGTCGGAGACTCCGACTTCACAATTAGCTAAAAAGCGTAAGGAAAAGGACCGACACTCGCGGTCCGCGGTTTCGGCCGAAACCGCGGTTAAGCCAACCGCAGTAACATAATAAGTGGTGAATAAAAGGAGTGTAGGAATTTATAAACCTTTACTTAGACATGGGGTGGAAGTGCAATATGTTCACCATGAAGAAGAGGTGAATCCTTTTACAAATAATGTGGAGTCACAACAGTTAAGACGGGCTATGGCATGTCATCCACGAGAAAAACTGAGTTTTATTACAACATGTACTAATGATAGTGAGGATACTTTTCATCTTGTATGTAAAAATTGGGTTCTTATTGCTGGGGATGCTGAATTGAGTAGTATACTTGGTGTATATACAGTGTTATTTTTAAAAGAGAGAAAATTTAAAAGACTAGTGTGACACTTGTTCTAATTCTAATAACAAAAGAAAAGGGAAGATGTTGAAGTGTAATATGTTTAGTCAATGTAATAATGTTATTGAGGGTGATGTGGTCACGTTGGGGGGAATGCTTATTACTATACCTAGTCACTTCAGTTGTAATACTAAAGGAGTAATATATGCAGCTAAGTGTCTAGGTTGCTCTTCTTATTATATAGGGAAAACAGAAAGTAAAATTAAGCAACAAATATATGAGCACCTATATGATATTAGTAGAGAGAAGAATACAAATGCACTTTATAAACATATTGAAATGAATCAGGGTCATAAGTTTGGATTGATAGTCTTGGAGCAAGTAAAATTAGGACCTAGGCGTGGTCCATGGAAAATCTATCTGGAGACTAGAGAATATTGGTGGCAGGTATTTTTACATGCCTCCAATAGACCAGGGTTAAATGAGACCATTTCTATTGCTAGTATTTTACATTTGAGGTCCTTTAATAGGTGGCCATTTGTTTTAATTGGTTTCGGTCAATTTTAATTGTTGTCAATTAGCATATTGGTATAAATACTGTTTATGAGTGATGCCTTTTGTCTGATGAAGGCTGGATGTTTAGCCGAAAGCGCTTATCTGTATTAAAGTTATCGTGTTAAAATAGACCATGTTCGGAACTGTTGGCTTGTTTTTTATTTTAATAATTTTAATAATGATAATAATTTCAGCATTAATGATCCTTTAGAATTCCCCCCCCCCCTTGTGGAGGTTGGAGAGGTTAAAAAACAAGAAAGCAGCCTATTTCAATTGCAACAGGGGAAGGCTGGGATCGAGGGGGAGACGCTGAGAGTAGGTATAAGAGTGAGAGGGGTTACCGGTTTGAATTTAGATGATGGGCAGATTAGACAATAGGGATGTATGTTTTCCTACAAGAACTTTAATATTTTGAATTACAGTGGCATTGAGATTAATAAAACCTACTGTAATTTATTTATGAAAGGTTTTAAATTAATTCCTAGCAAGAAGAGTAATTTTAGTAAGGTTTTAATTGATCTAAAATTAGTCATTAGAAAAAAAATTTGCATCCCCAACTCAAGAATTTTGAGTTGGTAGTAGAGAGGCATACGTGAATGGGGCGTGCCTTTGTTGAAGGTTGTGCGTCAGGGCCGGTAACCTGGTACGTAAAAATCCACTACCAATCATTAGCGGACTGGAGTTCTGCTCTGGCGACCCCTAACTGGAAAAGCCGACAGACACAAAGTAGAGAAGGAACTCAGAAAGGTAATACAAGACAAAAAAATGTCCATTGAGAGAAAAACTCATAAAATACATAATCAAAAACAAAACAAACATCATGCATGAGTGGTGACAAGACCAGTGCCAAACTCAGTCATGAAAATAATAAATGTGTTTAGTGTTTTAGCCCTCGAGCTTTCAGAACTGGTTTTAGGGATGCAATGTCATTCAGTCCCGGAGGAGTATCCGCCTTGAATGAAATAATCCATTTCAGTTCAGAAATCTCTGTCTTATTAGGGAGATCGCCTCCTCTATTGTTATTATATATCCTCTCCAAAAGTGTAAACTTAAATCTATGTTCGGACCCAGCTTCTGAAATATGTTTACACAATGAATTTGTTGTAAGTTTGTTATGAATATCACCTAGATGTTGAAGTATCCTGTCTTTAAAGCATTGGTTTGTCTTTCCAATATAAAAACAAACACGCTTGACACTTAGCAAGGTATACAACATTGGGAGTTCTACAGTCCACATAGAAATCAAAAAATATGTCTCTCCCTGTCAAAGGATGTTTTATTACACTGGTACTCCAAATGTATTTACAGGCAGTACATGACTGACCGGTAAATGTACCAATAGAATCAGATTGAGTAGAAGTCTGTTCTTTCTGTCTGTAACAAAACAAGCATTTAAGAGACTTATTGTTGCGGCAGGTGAATTTAGGTGTAGTACCAAGGACTTTTTTTATGGTGTCATCAGCCATTTGTATCGGTCAATTCCTCTTCATAATATCACATACAGAATCAGTATTACTTGAATAGGTCAAAACAATGTGAGGTGACCTAGTAGATGTCAATAAAGGAACCATCGTCATTGCCTCAGTCATAAGAGAAAAAGGTTTTGCTGTGGTTTCCTTGTAGGAATGGACATCATTAAGAATCCTATTGATTTCACCTCTTGAGTAACCTCTGGAGACAAAATTATCTGGCTGTACATTCAAGGCTTCAAGGGCAGCAATGTCATCCTTATGCAACATAGAAGTACACATTAATTGTCATTTAACTACATTCTTGGTAACATGCCTGTGATGCATGCTAGTTCTATGTAGTAAACTGTTCGTATAACAAGGTTTTCTGAACATCTTAGTTAAATCACCTCTCATGTCTCCAGCTATAGCCACATCTTGAAAGTTTATACTGTTGTAGGAGTAATCAAATGTGAATCTCAAAAAAGACATTGTTGATTGCAAATATTCTATAAACTGATTGAAGCAGTCAGGAGTTCCTTTCTAGACCAAAAAAAGTCATCAACAAAACATCAATATTACTTCACATGAGGTAAAAAAAGAGTTATTACAAAATTGCCCATAGCGACTCCAGTACATTGCAAGTAGTAGTCCTGGCCAAAAACAAAGATATTCTCTAAAATCAGCTCCAGTAGAGCACAAACCAGGGTAATCCTACTATTTGAAAAACCGTCAAGGGAAGAAAGCAGACCCCTAATGTTTTCCACCGCCACATCATTAAGGATGACTGTAAACAGAGAAACAATATCAAGGGTGACGTATAATAAATCAGTTCGGTGTTGAATACCATTATACCATGTAAAAAGGTCTTGTATAAAGCTCTTAGTGTCTTTTAATATAGTTGAAATACCTACTGGTCGCAGCATCTTCTCAACAAAAATCGAGATGAGTTCAGTCACTCATCCTCGACTAGAAACTGTAGGATGCATACGTGGATCTCTGAGGTTCTTGTGAATCTTAGGAAGACCATATAAAATAGGGATGGTTGGATTATCAACATGAAAAAACTTGTAGAGCGCAGGAGTTATAAGGCCTGTCATATATAAGTCAAAGATGTAGAAATCTATTTTTTCATTTAGCGCATCAATGTGATATTTAAAGAGGCGAACGTAGGCATTGGTTTCTGTTAATGTATCTTGCATCTTCGTACAATAAAACATTCTGTCCATTAAAACAATACCACCGCCCTTGTCCGCTGGTCTTATTTCCAGGTGAGACATATCTCTTGTGTGTTGAGTGCTTCAAATTCAGCAATACTTAGATTGAAGAAGGCAGCCCTATTATCAGTTCCCAGTTCATGCCTCAGATCTTTTTTACACAGAAACGAATGCTTTGACCATTAGATGATTGTTAGGCATAAAACAACTAGTTTTCTTAAATTGTTGAATATGGGAGCCTTCATTATTAGGGAACATTAAAGCGAGACATATATCCCTCACAAACAATTTAAGGTCGATTGCATCTGTCAAGTTAGTCTTCCTTGCTGGTACAAAGGAAAGGCCCTTATTTAGCAAACTCCGTTGATCTCCAGTAAGTGACACAGAGGAGATGTTAATAACCAGGCCATTCAATTCCTGCTTCTGGTATTCACCTCTGTGACTTGTTGCTTCTCTGTATTGAGTGTGCACGCCATTTTCTCTTTTGACTTTCGGATTGCCCCCTCTTGTGCTGTATCTAAAAGGAGCACTTCATTCAAACAAAACTGCATAGCATTATTAGAGGTGCCTGGAGATACAATCGATAATGAAGTTGTACTGGGTAAATTAATATTGTTCACAAGAGTTCTTGCTTGTACATTCTGAACATTAGTTCATAGGTAGGTGCTAGGCTATCTGCCCGAGGGCATTTATAAGCCTAGTCAGAGTGTGTCGGCTTTTGCTGCCCCATTGATTGATTAACTGATCCTCTGTCAAGCAGAGCCAATGACGTGATCCCAGGGGTATATTTTCTGTTACCCATCCACTCGTCAAGGTTTCTCTTGGAGTGTTAGTGAGGGGCTCTGCCTAATGCAGTTTGGAATTTTGTTCCAAAGCATGGGGAGTCTCTGTGATAGGAATCTCTCCCTCCAGCATGTTCTATTTATTGTTGTGGTGAGGTTTAGTTCACTAGAGCACGTGGCTCGCAGTGACTTGGATTTCTTTAGGTGGAGCATGTCCATCAATTCTGAGTTGGACATTTGTAAGTCAAGCAGAGATCACCTCTGAGTAAGTGATATGCCACTGAGAACAGCCGGAATTTTTTCAGTCGGGCTGCGTAGGGCATATGTTTGAGGCCAGTAATCCTCTTAGTGAAGTACTTTTGTGGTCTTTCCAGCTGTTGGAAGTGTATTGTGAAGTACATCCCAAACAGGGCATTGTATTCTATGATGGGTCTGATGAGTGATGAGTAGAGGGGCACTATAACCTCTTTATTTCTAGATGCGAACCCTTTAGTAATTAGATGGGCCACATAGAAGGATTTCCTAACCACTTTGGCAATATGATTGTCAAAGGTGAGATTACTATCCACATGGGTCCCCAGATCTCTTATTACCCCTTCTGTATTAAGGGGGCTGCCACCTATGTGGTAATTTGTGGATGTTTTGTTTTTCCCAAATGGGATGACTATGCATTTTTTGGCATTTAGCTTGAGGCCATGACTTTGACACCAGGTGTCCATCTCAGTAAGGCCCTTTTGGAGGGTGTCCGTGTCAGCCGGAGAGTCAGTTATGGCTCCCAGTTTGCAGTCATCGGCGAACTTGGTTAGCCATAGACTCCTGTGTTTGCTTGTACTTCTGAGAAGTATACACCGAACAGTAGGACTCTTTTGGGGGTGAGAGGGGGGTAAAGTTTGCACTGAATCTATCTGCCAGTCACTTGTGACTGGTTTAGAGTCGGACGTGGAGCCCGCTATTTTTACAGTGTGAGTTTTGTCTGTAAGCCAGTTGCAACCCATCTCATGACGTAGGGGTTTATGTTCAGGCTGGTGAGTTTTTCTCTAAAACCCGAGTGGGAAATGGTGTTGAAAGCCTTGGCGAGGTCAAGGTAGGCTGTGTGAACAACCTTTCCCTCGTCTATGGCCTTGGTGACTGTCTCGAAGAGGTCAACCAGGTTTAGTAGGCTTGATCTGCCTTTAACAAAGCCGAACTGGGTCGAGTCAAGTGTTTGGAGGTTCCAAGTGTCTTAATGAGTTCCATGACGATACGCTCCATAGCCTTGTAGACCAGGGTAGTCAGGCTTATTGGGCGATAGTTACCAGGGGCAGTTGTGGCCCCTGCTTTGTGGAGTGGAATAACCATTGCTGAGCGCAGTTCTATGGGCACGTAGCCTGTGGAGAGGTTGAGGTTGAACAGCGTGTTTAGGTGGGGGGTTAGTTCATTCTGTAGTTCATGCAAGATGCAGCCTGGGACACCATCTGGCCCCATTGACGCCATGTTTTTGGCTTTTGAAAGGGCTATTTTCACCTGTGCGTCTGTGATTTCCAGGACACTACATTTTTCTGGTATTGTTGTGGGCTCTTTTGGGGGTGAGAGGAGGGTGAAGTTTGCACTGAATCTATCTGCCAGGATGTTGGCAATATCAGTAGCTTCAGTATATTTTGTGCTATTTTGCACTAGTTCAGTGCATATCTGCAAGTTGCCACTTAGATTCTTAACATAGCTAAAGAAGGCTTTGTGGTTATCTTTTGAATCCTTGGCTGTTTTTCTTTCAAAGTTAGCCTTGGATGATTTTATGAGGGACCTTAGTTTCTTACTGATACTGATTAGGGATGTCTTTCCTTCTTGGGATTTGCTTTTTTTCTGAACTAGTTTCCTCCTCCTGTTGTATAGCCTATTTATGGCAGGTGTCCACCAGACTGGTTTCCTTCTCTTAGAGGAGTGAATCTTGGTTTTGCTAGGGGCTGTGAAACTTACCGCCTCTGTCTTAAGTAAGGTGAAGTTTGCTTTAGAAAAGTTTTTTACTGTGGTTTCCTTAGTTGGGGGTGCTGGTGGGGTGTGGACATCCAGAGTGATTAGTTTATAGTTTTATCTAACTAGTGACGGGTTGACCTCCGGTGTGGAACACCTGTCGCCCATGTTGGGGATGACCAGGTTCAATATGTTTTCACCTCTGGTAGGGGAGTTTACCAGCTGATCCAGGGTGTTTGAGTTGATGAATTCCATGAAGCGCTGGGCCTGGGAGTTTGTACTGGAGTAGTTTTCCAAGTTAATGGTAGGGTAATTGAAATTGCCCAATATCAGGGTGTTTGGTAGGACCTTCATGTTTTCCATTGTCTCCAGAAAGGTGGAGTGGTGGTCCTGGGTCATAGAGGGTGATCTGTAGCAGGCCACAATTTGCATTGCAGATTTGCCCGATGTTAGTTGCACATGGATGATCTCAGAGGTATCATGCTGCTTCACTAACCTGGAGGTGTAGGTATCCTTGATGAATACGGATACACCCCCTCCTTTTGTGTTTCGGTCTGTGTTCTGTGGCCGAAATGTGTGGTACGAGTTGTAGCCCGGTAGTGCTGGGGTACTCTCTGGAGCCTTGAACCAGGTTTCAGTTACTGCACAGATGTTGACGTTCTCCATACTGAGGAGTGCTTTGAGCGTGTACATTTTGAGATTTAAACTCCTGGCGTTGAGTAGCATAACCCTCAGTTTTTTGTTAATTGTGCCGTTTACAGAGGTGGGTTTGACTTTTGAGCCTTGTCTAAAAAAGGCACTATGGGGCCAGCAAGAGCCTTAGCCAGTATTCGAAAGCCTAGGGGTGACAGGTGCAAGCGGTCTCTTGCGAAGCAACGCGGCTTGTTGAGCATGTCATTCCAGGCTGACAGACACTGGATCCCCTTTGAATGACACCAGAAGTTTAGTCAATTGTTGAAATTGATAATTTTTTCTTTATACTGAGGTATCATTCTTGGTGCGGGCAGGATGCTACTCAGGGTCAGGGTCATACCAGCCTGGGCTACATGATCAGAGAGCTCTACCATGTCTCTTTTCATGTAGTCCAGGGAGGTATGTCTCAGGTCATTCACACCAACTTGAACAATGACAGAGTCATATTTGTACTTGTTCTGGAGTGACCTGAGTGCTTATGTTATGTGGCGGATTCTGGCTCCCGACAGGCAGCTAACAGTATCCTTCTGCTTGTCCAGCCTAGTGAGTGGAACGTCAGTGTGCCTGACTATAGAGTCACCTATTACTAGTGTGTTAAGTATGTTATTTCGCCTTAAGGGCTGTGATTGTGTGGCACACTGATTTTGTGTTTTATGTGTTGTCTGGTTTGTGGCGGGAGGTGCAGGTTGTTTGGGTGTCTGCTTTGGAGGTCTCTGATGCTTTTGCAGGTTTTTATTTAGAGCCTCCGAGTATGATTTTGTGTATTTATGTGTATTTGTTGCCAGTGCTGGTTTTGTAGGTCTGTGTGTGGCTGGAGGTGTGGTGCAGGTGTTAACAGTCTCCTCTTGACTGTCTGTTCCAGTCTTGGGTGGAGACAGCTTAGCCTCCAGTTTGTCTGTATAATTGCATCTCTCGCATATATTAGTGTTTTGTGGTAGGAGGAGAGGGTTGTCTGTGTACATGAGGCAGTTGTAACATTGCCTCAGGATACCCAGATTCACTAGCTGGACTGGAGAGTACACCGGAAATTGCCCTTTGGTCATGCCTGAATAGTAGGGTGAGCTGCTTAGTTGCTTGGTTGGTGAGGGGTGAATAAAGAGCCTTGCCCTACTGGGCAATCAAGTGTCAGGGTGTATTAGTACTTGCTATTAGGTCTGAGCAAGTGCTGGGCTGTATAATGCTTTTTGAGTGCGTAGGTTAAGAGTTAGACACGTTGCAAGGGAAAAACTGAAGAGGAGACTGAGTGGAGCCGGGAGTAATTTAATCCTAGCTAACCGGCACTGCCCAGTGCACAAAACCGTGCAAACGTGGTTTTTATAGCAGGGAAATGAAAGAGAGAGAAATTAGCCCAAAATGGCCAATAAACTACTAACTTCTGGGCTGGAACCACTCCTCCGGGGACAGATAGGCTGCTCAAAGCTCCCCTCTCTCACAGGTGAACAGAGAAACTTCCTTCTATCCAAGTAAGGTATGGGCAACTCAGAAACTTGTAACACAGCCCTGAATTCAGCACTAGCCTGAAAACTGGACTATACTAGCTTAGAAAGGCAGGAAACGAGGACTTTTCTTTTTTGAAAAGATAAGGCAAAAACAGTAAAAAATACACTTAAAACAGCTTTAAACAACTACAAACTGTTAGAAAGAGCTATTGCACTTTAGTGTGTAGCCTACAACAGTTAAACAAATTATTTAAACAAAAAATGACTTTTTAAAAGTGCAGGCTGTCAAATAAGTACAATATGTGAAAACAACAAGCTTTTGGATCACAATAAATGCTGGAAAATCAGCGTTTAGGCAGAAAACAGTGAAGTACAGCAAGAAAGTACAGAAAACCGATACTTAATCACTACAAAGTCTCTCGTCTAAGCTAGAAGGCTTGTATTAGTTTAAGGCTTTCTAGTGCTTCCCAGTAGGTTAGTTACAGGAAAGATGGGAAACAAGCGCAGATGTGGTCTTTTAAAACAGAAAGTTGAAAGATATGGACAAACTGTCCAAATGGTCAGTAAACTACAATTTCTGGGCAGAGAACCACTCCTGTAGTGGTAAACAGGCTACCTAGTGCTTACCACTCCCACTGATAAGCTAGAAGGCTTTCCTCCAACACAGAAAGGCTTGTGGGGCTTAGTAGCTTACCAACAGTCCTGGATACAGCAACTCTGTATCTGGACTAGGCTAGTTACAGGAAAGGTGGGAAACAAGCGCAAGTGTGGCTTTTAAACCAGAAAGTTGAAAGAGATGGAAAAAAAAACTGCCCAAACGGCCAATAGCTACAATTTCTGGGCCAGGAACCACTCCTCTTGTGGTAGATAGGCTACCTAATGCTTACCACTCTCAATGATAAGCTAGAAGGCTTCCCTCCAACACAGAAAGGCTTGGGGGGCTCCGAAGCTTACTAACAATCTTGGATTGTCTTAATCTTAGTTGTATTAAGAGTATAAGTTGTCCCAAGAGAACTAGTCATAAAAACATTGACAATCTCACATGGCCATGTAAAAATATGTTCCTTATTAAATTCAAGAATATCTTGCTGCAGCTGCTTCTTCTTAGTAGATTGTAGTCTGTGTTCATAAGCTGATTGGTTATCAAACAGCATATCGAGTGACATTCTATGCTGCTCAGAAGTAAACTCAATAAACATATTAAGTATAAGTTGTATATCATTGTATAATGTTTCCTTTTATCAATAGCTTCATATAATCAAAGCATACCTGTGTATTCAAAGACTGCCAACACTTAAGAAGGTCATGATGCGCATCTGCGCTTGTTTCCCATCTTTCCTGTAACTAACCTACTGGGAAGCACTAGAAAGCCTTAAACTAATACAAGCCTTCTAGCTTAGACGAGAGACTTTGTAGTGATTAAGTATCGGTTTTCTGTACTTTCTTGCTGTACTTCACTGTTTTCTGCCTAAACGCAGATTTCAGCTACCCAAACATAGACTGGGAACATTACTCAAGCCCCAACACCCTAGCCCAAAGGTTCCTAGAATTCATAAACTCAAATGCAATGGAACAACTAGTCACCATTCCCACAAAAGGAGACTATATACTAGACCTGTTCATCACAAACATGGGGACAAAATGCTCCACACCGGAAGTACATCCCTCTTTGGTAAGATCAGACCATAAATTAATCTCACTGGAAATCCACATCCCGCCCCCACCCCCTGCACAAAAGACCACAGTGAAGAACTTCTCAAAAGCAAACTTCACACTTCTTAAGACTGAAGTGGTATCTTTCAAGGCCCCTGGGCCAGTGGAAACCACAACCCACACTGCTGAATCTTTTGCAAATGCCTTCTATGGGCACCTTCAAGAATGCATGGATCATGCAATCCCAAATAAAACCAAGACCCATTCCCCCAAAGGCAGGCGCCCAGTCTGGTGGACCCCAGCCATAAACAAACTTTACAACAGGAGGAGGAAGCTACTACATGACAGAGCAAAATCCCTAAAAGGGAAGGCATCTCTGATCAGTACTAGCAAAAAACTACGATCACTCATAAAATCATCCAAGGCCAACTTTGAGAGAAAAATCGCAAAAGACACAAAAGACAATCACAAGGCCTTCTTTAGCTATGTTAGAAACCTGGGTGGAAACTCCCAGATATGCTCAGAGTTAGTCCAAAATGACACAAAATACACTGAACCCACTGACATTGCCAACATTCTGGCAGACAGGTTCAGTGCAAATTTCTCCTCCTCTCCCAAAAGGAGAAATAACTATCCCAGCAGAGTGTAGCCTCCCTAACATCTCAGATGCCCAGGTGAGAGCCGCCCTCTCTAAAGCTAAAAACACAGCATCAATGGGACCGAATGGTGTCCCGGGCTGTGTGCTACATGAACTCCAAGAGGAACTAAACCCACACATAAGGCTGCTGTTTAATCTTAGCCTTACTACAGGATACGTATCCAAAGAGTGGCATACGGCAACAGTGGTCCCACTTCACAAAGGCGGTGCTTCTACGGACCCTGGAAATTACCGCCCCATAAGTTTGACGAGCCTGGTCTGCAAAGCTATGGAGAGGATCATTATGGAACTCATAAACAAAGACATTGGGGACCTACAGACATTGGATCCTACCCAATTTGGCTTTGTCAAGGGCAGATCCTGCCTTTTGAACTTGGTCGACTTTTTTGAAACAGTCACTAAGGCCATTGATGAGGGCAAGGCAGTTCACACAGCCTACCTTGACCTTGCAAAAGCCTTTGACACAATACCCCACTCGGGCATCATAGACGAACTCACCAGCTTAAATGTAAACCCATATGTCACAAGATGGGTTGCAAACTGGCTCAAGGACAGAACCCACAGGGTCAGAGTTGCTGGAGCTATGTCAGACTCTAAGCCAGTCACAAGCGGTGTCCCAAAGGGCTCAGTCCTGGGACCCCTCTTGTTCGGCATTTATTTTTCCGAGGTACAGGCAAACATAGGAGGATTGTGGCTGACAAAGTTCGCAGATGACTGCAAACTGGATGCCATAATTGATACTCCAGCGGACACAAACATCCTTCAGAGTGGCCTCATAGAAACGGATAATTGGTGCCAGAGCCATGGCCTTAAGCTGAACGCCAAGAAATGTATAGTCATACCCTTTGGGAAAAACAAGGTACCGGCAAATTACAACATAGGTGGTAATCCATTATGTACGGAAGAGGTAATCAGGGACCTAGGGACCCAGGTTGACAGTAACCTCTCATTTGACACTCACATTGCCAAAGTGGTTAGGAAGACCTTCTATATTGCCCACCTTATCATGAAGGGTTTCACATCTAGATCAAGAGAGGTCATTGTGCCCCTGTACTCTTCTCTTATCAGACCAATGATTGAGTACAATGCCCCATTTGGGATGTATCTCACCCGACACCTGCAGCAGTTGGAAAGACCCCAAAAGTTCCTCACCAAGAGGATAAAGGGTCTTAAACATATGTCATATGCTGCCCGACTGAAAAAACTCCAGCTCTATTCAGTCGTATACCGCCTACTCAGAGGTGATCTGTGCCTGACGTACAAGGCCATGTCCAATCCTGAATTAATGGACATGCTCCACCTCAGAAAATCCAAATCCATCAGAGCCACAAGAACAAGTGACTTAAACCTCAACACAGAAATAAATAGAACGTGCTGGAGGGACAGATTCATAACCCAGAGGCTCCCTACTCTCTGGAACAGAATCCCAGTCCATGTTAGGCAGAGCTCCTCACTGACTCTATTCAAGAGAAATCTCGACGAGTGGATGAGAGATCGTAAGTTTACCCCGGGGGTCATCTCTGTGTCACTACTAGACAGAGGCATAGTAAACTAAACCCTAAAAGGGTGTAGTATTCTCATCCTAAGGGGTGGTGTAAGCCACATACACTCTGGCTAGGCTTATAAATGCCCTAGGGCAGATAGCCTAGTATGAACCTATGAACCTATGATAACTGTTGCCATAGCTGGGCATCTTCAAGACATGCAGTCCTCTAGGTATGACTTTGTGATGGAGTGCCACCTCTAGATGCAACCATTGCCATTGTAAGCATTTATATTTATAAAATTTATTCTCTAATTCTTTAAGCATTGTAACAAAGTCCTTTTGTAAAGTAACATCCATTGTAGATGTCAATGCCATATTACCAATAGAAATTGACAACAATGGGTTAGCATCCATGGAGAGGATATGTTTTAAACGATCCATATTCGCATTCATAGAAGTATTCCTCTCTGACTAGTTTCATTCAACTTCAGAACCCTCAGCCATGTCCTGCAGAGACCACTCAAAACAACAAAACATACTAACTCAGTGAACTAGTATGCAGGTAAAGGCCAGACCAGGAACAGCAAAGAACTTGTCATAAGTAAAAATTCTAGTACGACCACAACAGCTGTGAACATAAAACTTTTTTAACAACCGCTTCTTCCGACCAGTAAACATAAAAAAGTCTTTAAAAACAGATCAAAAACTTTAAATAACATAAACTATCCAATTGTGTACTTCAGAAAATATTTTGCGAAACACATACTCTTATCAGCACAAAAACCTACCAATCAAAGTATAAACCATCTAGTAACCCTTTCATTACTGGTTCACCGAATCACAGTTGTCCAATCTAAAACACCTCATGAATAAATAAAAAAGCTAAAGCCAGTCTAAAGCATATAAAACTAACCAATGCTACCATTAGGCCTGATGGGTCTTAATTGTCATAAGTGTCCAATGAAAGACGCCCCATTAATATACCAATTAATACTAAGTGTCATGCAGGATAAACACATTATAAACTAAAAATTTATGAAAAAAGAACCCAGTACTAATATACATTGTCCCCGTATATTCAACATGATGTCAGTCAGCTCACGAACTAAAATACATATTTATACGTTCTATAAACTATTATACAGAGATCTTGACCATCACTAATTGGCAATGCGTGAACACTTCAGTCTTCAGATATTTGGATTAATCATACAAGAAAGCATCAGTCTTGTAATGTTTAGCCGGTTTTGTTAGAGCCATTCTTCATTGGATGTTAAACTCTAGTTTTGTACCTCTGACCTCCTCCAAATCAACATAAAAGCTTTGGGACTCTTCCTAATTGTCAACACTACTGCAACAGTGATCTAATGAAGAACATAGTACAGTTGTATAAAAACTTACCATAAAACTAGATGCTCAAATAGATCACTGTTGTAGTATATGCTCTGTCCCTCCTTCTCCCATTTTTATTACTTTGTCTTCCTTTGGCTGAGGAGGACCCTTATGTACTTTATCCCTCTATATCTAAAACTCCTCTTCCTAGAGTACTAGTTTGACTATTATTTTTCTGGGCAAGGAAGCTCTGAAGAATTTCATGGCCATACATAGGGTTAGGAGGGTGGCCTAATGGTTAAGGTGTTTATCTTACTAACACAATGTGCAGGGTTTGAGTCTCACAAGGGATAATTGGCTAGGCTTAAAATGGCTCGCAAGGCTAGTTAGCCTAGTACTAATCTATGAATCTATACATCCTTTATTTATCCGCACATAGTATTGTGCATACGTCACAGGCCAGACATGTGATATGAGAGATCTGCCCAAGCTTTTATAAACTGTTTGGATGATCTTCTGTGTGTATACTTTCCACAGCAGTACTACAGCAGTAACGTACTCAAATATGTACTTCTTCTTTCGGCTTTTCCCGGTTAGGGGTCGCCACAGCGGATCACCTGTCCGCTCATGATTGGCAGTGGAGTTTTACAGTGTCGAGTTGCCAGTCCAGCGCCCAACCTTCCACAGAAGGCACACACACGCACGCACCCATGCCTAGGGCCAATTTAAAGTGTCCAATCCACCTACAGCATGTCTTTGGGATGTGGGAGGAAACCGGAGCACCTGGGGGAAACCCACGCGACCAGAGGGAGGACATGCAGACTCCACACAGAAGGCACCCCAGCTGAGGATCGAATGTTATAGTAAATTTGTACAAGCTGCACTGTCCTGGTCTGCAGACCCCACAACCTCAAGGAAAAGGTCTTTCAGGAAGTCTTCTGTTTTACACCAACTGTATCCTAGGTTGTCCCTCTCCTAGATCATATGGTCAATCTGTTTGTGGAGAGGGTCTGTCAAAAATCCAGTTTGACGGCGCAAATTCTGAAGAAACCTGACATGATCCTTCGACCTCACAAGGACAGACCTCGTTTGAGCAAGGCTCCTCTCGTAGATTCTTTTGTGGTGGCAGCAGCTGTGAAAACAGCACCCTTCCAGAAAACTTAAGTCATCCCTCCATCAGATAAGGATTTCCAGAGCAGTCAGTTTAATGCATAGGCGTTTGGTCATTTGTATCATGTAATTTTGCCATAAGAGCACTCAGCTGCCTGATGCTCAAGAATTGTTTTCAGAATGATATAGCTGAAAAATGTGTGGCAGTTTGTAGAGAGGATTAAGGCTATGTGCTGTTAAGATACTTGCTGTGGCACAGGTAATGATTCCCTCAGCATTCATTTACCTGCTGAGTGACCTTGAGCAAATCACTTAATCAGACAGTGCTTTGTTGGGGCAGTTGGGAATTTGAGCTAGGCTTATTAATGGTCTCCTGGACTGCATACCTATTAACTAGCTATGCTTAAAAAAAAATGACAGAAGAAGTTGCCTCATAGCGAATTATACTGACAAAGTTGCCAGTTGCAACTTTGCAAAGCATCACCATGCTGTCCATGAGGCTGTTGCATAATGTGGCAGATATAGCAGTGAGAACAGCTGGCACAGACATTACATTGAGACAGTGAGCCTTTACTAGTACCACACTTTGTCTGCTCCTCGTTTGGACCAAAGGTGAGAGAGAGATTGTTCCAGTGCATATGAGGAGAAAACACTCTTGGCTATTGGGTTAAATTCTCACCTCCACAACAGTCTTTTGCTGGAAGCTAGAAGAGAGCCAAGCACATATGGTGTACAAAGTCTCAATACCAACTGTGTGAGCAATAGCATGACCACCTGCATCTGCGGAGTCTCTCTAATGGATGGAGCTCATGGAGCAATGGTGGCCTTACTTTCAGAAAGGTCACGGGACACCTTATATGAAGTAGCAGCGCTGCGGGCTTTCCTGAATACACATCTTAGATGGCAATCAGGGATTAATTAGCCCTCCATGTACTGGTGTGATTGGCCGTCGCACAGGACAAGTGGATTAGGGAAATTTCCAGAGACCATTCAGTTCCCTTTTTGACAACTCCCTGGCTGTTAGAATAAAGACCAGGCATAGAGTTCCCACCAGACCAGGGAAGGTCCAGTGTGTATTCCATATTCTTTTAAGTGCTCAGAAAAATAAAAGACCTCAGGATGATATTCAACCTTAATGCATATTATATGTTTACAAGGAGAATTGTGTTCTGGATGGTCACAGTGTACTTAATTCTTGCATGTGTGCTGCAGCGATGCTAGATGTGTTACGTAGGTTTCCAGGATGCCCGTTTGCACATCAAGATTACCATGGCATCTAGGACTGTGATGTTCATCGTGTTTCACTGTTGCAGTCATTACACTTGGGATTATCCTGCTGGCAGGCTACCGCAGTCGGCCTGAATTCCAAAGTCCTGGTCCGGCGTCGATTGCTGTCGCCTCCTCCCTTATGTCAGTGCGCCAGGGGTATAAAAGATGCAGCCGACGCCATTTTCTTCAGTCTTTCTTCCCGTGCGGTGCCCGAAGCAAAAGCAGTTTGCAAGTGTCGGTCGGCCGACTCCTGAGATTTTCAAAACTGAATTTCAGATCCGAAGTCTTCAATAAAGCTAAGTACCCCATTGGGGAAACTTTTTTCTTGCTCCAGACCGATGTCAGAAAAAGTTAACAATTGTATTTCTTGTGGGAAGCAAATACCTCATAAGGATTTTCATTCTTACTGAATTCCTTGCCTAGGCCCTGACCATGACGTTGCTAGTCGTCAGTTTTGTGCTAGATTTAACCAACGCACTATTAAGCGTCGGTACGATTTTGCTTTTCATTACTTTGGCCGAAGGTTTAACTATATAATGCTGTTGGAACAGCCGATGACCGGAATTCATAAAAAGCACAAGGAAAAAGAAAAGGACAGGCATCCGAGGTCCGAAACCGACAATGAAGCCTCTTCTAGGCCGTTCGCCGGTTCTCAGTGAGGTGCTTTTGCAGCCCCTGACAACCGGTACCTCAGTGTCACAGGCCGCCTTTGACTCCCACGTGGAGACAACTAGGCCTCTGGATACTCATGGTATTGGGCCTTCAGAAACTAATCCCTCAGATGGGTCTGGAGCTGCTGAGCAGGCATCGGCTTCTGAGGGTGTTTTCAGACCTACACAGCTTTATATCAAGCCAACTTCAGCATCCAAGACACAGACCAAAACAGTTTTAAAGACAAGGAAACAAGTACAGCACTCTACAGGACAGACTTCTATGCCTAAGAAACAGATGCTCAAAATGGCCGAAGACCTAATTACTTTGATCAGGGGTTCCCATCCCCCTCCTGATAAGAGGCCTAGGCAAGACACTGAATATGATTCCTCTTATCAGGTTTCCATTTCCTCTGACTCCTCTTCAGAACAGGGATACTCTATTGCTCCCTATGAGGATTCTGATGCTGAAGAATCTATTCCTTCAACTTCTCCTCCTGAGGATTACTCCTTTGGGGAAACCCTGCATACCATGAGGGAGCATTTCCACTGGGAGAGCCAACATTACTCAGATTCTAAGAAAAGGCTCAGAGACTTTCTTTTACTACCTCAGCACAGACCTCTTGCTATTCCACCTGTTCTAGACATTGTAGATCATGTATTTTCAGAGTCCGGCCTGTCTCCCAACTCTTTACCTCCTGCACCTGTTAAGCCCAGACAGATACTACAGGGTTCCAGATTCTCATAAATTTCTATATAAAAACCCTGCTGCTGACCCAGAAACTATTTCTCCGGGTCCCAGAGGGGTCAAGGGCGCTACTGCAAAAAACCCTATCCCCTCCGATAGAGATTCAAGGGCACTGGACAGATGGGGGAAAAAAGTTTACACTTCTGCTACCTTGGCTGTAAGGGCTTTAAATTGTCAGTTTCATATGCTTAAATATCAGCAATACTTAATGTCTCTGCTAAAACAGAAAATGTTGACAAATTCTGAATGTTCTGAGAACAAGGAAATGCAGGATTTATTGCATGCAGCTGAAGAAATGGAAAAGCATACTTTGCAATGTGGATGTCCTACAAGGATGCATCTGCAGTCCTTACAAATGGGTTGTCCTGTCGTCAGGCAGCCCTTCGGTCGGCCGGATTCCAAAGTCTGGGTCTGGCCTCGGCTGGTGTCGCACTTCACCCGACGTCATCTCTGCTGGTCTTCGGGTATAAAGGCATCAGCCGACGCCATTTTCCCCAGTCTTTCTTGCCGTGGCCCAAGCAGAAGCTGTTCGCAAGTGCCGGTCGGTCAGATCCAGGGATTACTACTACCGAATACTACTTGAAGACTTCTAAAAGCTAAGTACCCGTTGGGGACTCTTTCTTGCCTCAGCCGATGTCAGAAAAAGTGAATAACTGTTTAACTTGTGGGAAACAAATACCTCATAAAGATTTCCACTCTTACTGCTTACCTTGTTTAGGCCCAGACCACGACGTAGCAGCCTGTTTAGCCTGTGCTTCCTTCAACCGACGAACGCTTAGGCGTCGGTCGGAGTTTGCTGAACAGTTTTCGGCTCAGATTTTGCGTACATTATGCCGTCGGATCCTCCGACTTCTCAAATTGTTAAGAAACGCAAAGAAAAAGACCGACACTCGCGGTCCGCGGTTTCGGCCGAAACCACGGTTAAGCAAACTGCGAGTGTCTCGGTTTCGGCCGAAACCGAGCAAACGGGTCAATCTTCAGCCGAATCCATGACTACTACCGAGGCCCCTGCTACCCTAGTTGAATCGGCCTCTGAAATTTTGCCTACTAATGTGGTTTCTCTAGAATTATCAGACACCATCCCTTTGGATGTCTCTACCCCAGCACGTGGTGCTGCTAGGCCTCCTGCAGCCATGTCTATAAAGGCCTTTGCCAGGGCTAAAGCAGCCAAAACTGCTAAGTCTGTGCCTGTTAAGCCCCCCTCTCACAGGCCCAGTTCCAGTTCCCAAATGCTTACTGTGGCAGAGGATCTCATCTCTTTAATAAGGGGATCCCAATCTCACCCAGACAGGGCCTCTCAACCTCCAGAAAAGAGACCTAGAGCAGAGCCCCCTGAGCCAGTGTCCTCAGATGACTCTTCTGATGATTCAGACAATACAGACCATCCAGAGGCTCCTTTTTCTACTTATGAAGATTCCGATGTTGAAGAATCTATTCCTTCTGCCTCTCCACCAGAGGAATTTTCCTTTGGGGAAACCTTACGTGCCATGAGAGAGCAATTCCAATGGCAGGGACAAGATTTCTCAGATTCAAGAAAAAGGCTTAGGACCTTTCTACACTTACCGCAACATAGGCCCTTAGCTATACCTCCAGTTCTTCCTGTTGTGGATGATGCATTCAATGATGCTTGCACTGCTCCTGATACTTTACCTCCAGCCCCTGCCAAGCCCGATAGGTTTTACAGGGTACCGGACACTCATCACCACTTATACAAGGCTCCTCTTGCAGATCCTGAGACTATCTCCCAGGGGCCTAAGGCAGTAGCCTCGACCTCAGCGAAAAACCCTCTCCCTTCTGAAAGGGAATCCAGGTCCTTAGAGAGATGGGGTAAAAAAGTATACACCTCTGCTACTCTCTCAGCTAGAGCTTTGAACTGTCAGTTTCATATGATCCAATACCAAGAGTTTATGCTTGATCAGTTAACTAAGAAACTGTCCTCTGATGATTCCTTAGATAAGAAATATGTTTTAGAAATGGTGAATAACATTCAGCAGGTTAGTAACCATTCTTTAAAATGTGGCTATGATGCACTGGAGGCTTCATTTAGATCAGCCATGACTGGCACAGTTATAAGAAGGCATGCATGGTTGAAAGAGCAGGTCTTGCGGATCATGTTAAAACAAAGCTATTAGATGCTCCTATGGATAAGGTCAGTCTATTTGGTCCTCCTGCCCAACAAGTAATGAAGAAAATGGAAGAGAAGGCAAAATCTGTACAAACAGTTAAAGATTTCTTACAGGTTCAGCCCCCAAGGTTTAGCAGGAACTGGCCTTCCAAAAATTGGTCCTTTCCAGACTCCTCTAAATCTCAGAGAGGCAGGAATAGACATTCCAGAGGCAGAAATCAATCCAGAGGAGGTGCCTACAGAGGACGTCAGTGGCAAGGCAATAACCAACGAGGCACAGACACAACCACTACCACTGCAACAGGACAATCACAGTGACTTGGCTCTGATACCGCCTACCAGGGAACAAATAGCAGCACCCTTAGGCGGAAAGTTAGCCTTATTTTCAAAAAACTGGCACTATATCACAAGAGACAAGTGGATTTTGCAAACTATAGACCAAGGCTACAGGTTTCATTTCCACACCTTACCAGTAAAAAGTGGAATGCCAAACCTACCACCAAATCAAAAGACAGAAGCCATAAAACAAATAGCTCAATTAACAAAGATGAGAGCTGTGGAAAGGGTACAACCTACAGAACAGGGCAAAGAATTTTACTCCAGACTTTTCCTAGTACCAAGAAAAGAGAAAAATTGGAGACCTATTCTCGACCTGTCCGCTTTAAACACATTCATCATTGTTCCAAAATTCAAAATGCTGACCCTACAGCAACTTCTTCCCATGCTGGGCAAGGAGTGTTGGCTGGTAACTCTAGATCTCAAGGAGGCATACCTGCACGTCCCCATACGACCAAATTGCAGAAGATACCTCAGATTTCTTGCAGGATCAGAGCATTATCAATTCTCAGCATTGCCCTTTGGCTTATCTACTGCGCCCAGAGTGTTCACGAAATGCCTGGCATCAGTAATCGCTCATTGCAGGCTACAGGGAATCCAAATTTACCCATACCTGGACGACTGCCTGATAGAAGCAGACAACAAAAGCAAGCTGACACAAGACTTACAAAGAGTCATTTGCTTACTACAAGCCCTGGGATACACAGTCAATTTAAAAAAGTCAAGACTGATACCATCCCAAACAAGAACATTCTTGGGTGCAGAATTGGACACAGTAAAACAGATGGCATTCCTAACTGCAGAAAAACAAGAACAACTTCCTCTTTACTTCTTGGCATTAACAAAGCAGAACAAACTAACAGCAAGGAAAGTACTGCAGGCCTTGGGCTTCATGGCATCCTGCATAATCCTGGTCCCCATGCCAGACTGCATATGAGAAAGCTACAGTGGTACCTAAAGAATTTATGGTCTCAACACAGGCACAGCTTAGAAACCAAATACCACTAATCCCATGCCTGAAACAAGAATTCCTATGGTGGGCTCAAGCATGCCAGGCAAACCCAGGTTTGTCCTTCCACAACATTCAAGCAAGCCAAACCATCACAACGGACGCCTCAGACCTAGGTTGGGGGGCCCACATGTTGGACAAATGCATTCAAGGCTTATGGACTCCAGACCAGCTGCACCTGCACATAAATCAAAAAGAAATGCTGGCAGTAAAACTAGCAATCCAGAATTTCAGACCATTCCTCAAAGAAGGCCAATTGATGATAAGGACAGACAACACCACAGTCATGTGGTACATCAACAAACAGGGAGGCACTCATTCATACCCCCTATATCGAATGGCTCTGGACCTATGGAATATGGCTCTGAGCTACAACATTCAGTTACAGGCAATATTTGTACCGGGAAAAGAAAACATCCTAGCAGACATGCTAAGCAGAACTACCTCGGATGCTCACGAATGGATGCTACACCTGGACATCTTCAAGGTCATCACAAAGAAATGGGGAATGCCACAAATAGATCTATTCGCATCCCCACTCAATCACCGGCTCAAGAAATTCTGCACAAGGACATACCACCCACTTGCTTGGAAGGTGGACTCTCTATCCTTCAGTTGGAAAGGCCTGACAGCATATGCATTTCCACCCCTTCCTTTGATGCACAAGGTACTACTGAAAATCAAAGAGGAATGTCCAAGGATAATTCTGATAGCTCCAAATTGGCCAAGACAACATTGGTATCCATTGCTGAGGAGCATGTCTCGGGGGGGAACGTGGACACTACCCCTGATTCCTTTGATGTTAACTCAGAGCGACTACAACATCCTGCATCCAAACCTGAAAACTCTGCAACTGACTGCCTGGAACATTACATAGGAGCAGCTAACCCAGATTTATCCCAAAGGGTTAAGGACATTATCCTTGAGGCCCGCAGACCTTCAACAAGAAGGAACTATGCAGGAAAATGGAAAAGGTTTGTCATTTGGAGTACTGAAAGAGGGAAAGATGTGTCAAAGATAGATATTGCCAACATCCTGGAGTATTTGGCAGAGCTTCTCCATACAGGCCTGTCCTATTCCTCCATCAAGATACATGCATCAGCTCTTTCTGCAGAATACAGCTTCGATCCCCCTGTCTTCTCACATCCTCTACTCAGGCAGTTCCTCAGAGGAATCAAGAATGTAAAACCTCCTAGGAAACCACCATTACCAGCCTGGGACTTGAACTTTGTGCTAGAAAAATTGACACTCCCTCCATTCGAACCAGCAGCAACAGCAGATCTTCAACACCTATCCTGGAAAACTGCTTTCCTACTGGCAATTACTTCAGCAAGAAGGGTTTCGGAACTACAGGCCTTAATGGCAGTACAACCCTTCCTAATCTTCCATCAAGATAGAGTGTCCATGAGAACTAATCTTACATTTATGCCTAAGGTGGTATCCAGAGTGTCTCTAAACCAGGCAATCCACCTACCTACCTTCTTCCCCAATCCACAGAACAGGGGGGAAAGACTGCTGCATACCTTGGATGTACATAGACAGTTGTGCTACTACCTGGACAGAACTAAGGGCAATAGAAAAACTGACCAGCTTCTAGTAGCTTATGCAACAGGAAGGGAAGGAAAAGCAATTTCCAAACAGACAATCTCCAAGTGGATAGGAAATTGCATAAGATTCTGTTACTCCTACCATGGAAAGCAAATTCCACAGAACATAAGGCCTCATTCTACAAGGGCTACAGCCACTACCACAGCTTTCTTACGAGGAGTGGCTACCAAGGACATTATTGAGGCTGCTACTTGGACCTCCGTGCATACATTTGCCAAGCATTATAACTTACCTCTATACTCTAGATCCCGAGCAGGGTTTGCCACTGCTGTTTTGCAAGGGATCCTAACTACACCATAATTCTTCTTCCTCCTCCCCTAGTTTGGCTATGGTATTCTACCCATTTGTAAGGACTGCAGATGCATCCTTGAAGGACATAGTACAGTTTTGTACCTACCATAAATGTAGATGTCCGAACAGGATAGCATCTGCAGTCAGGATTACCTCCCTCCTTCCCCTCTGTGGTACTCCTAGGTATTTACCCACCTAATAGCTAGCTGGGGGGGATCTCTTATGGTGTATTTGTTTGTATATATGTACATACATGCTTATTTTTTGTGTTTGCCTTCTACTTTTTGGAAACATTGGCATTTATCCAAAAATTTAGCTTACCAAGAGGGCAACTGGCATCTGGGGCAAGAAACACTGAGGAAAATGGCGTCGGCTGATGCCTTTATACCCGAAGACCAGCAGAGATGACGTCAGGTGAAGTGCGACACCAGCCGAGGCCAGACCCAGACTTTGGAATCCGGCTGACCGAAGGGCTGCCTGACGACAGGACAACCCATTTGTAAGGACTGCAGATGCTATCCTGTTCGGACATCTACATTTATGGTAGGTACAAAACTGTACTTTATGATTCACTGGAGGCCTCTTGCAGGGCCGCTGTAACAGGTTCTGTCATTAGAAGGCATGCTTGGTTAAAGGAACAGACTCTGCCTGATCATGTTAAAGCAAAATTATTGGATGCTCCATTACAGCATGATACTTTGTTTGGTGTTAAGGCAGAAGAGGTGTTGGAAGAAAATGGAGGATAAAGCTAAGTCTATGCAGACAGTAAAGGATTTCTCACATGTACAGCCACCCAGATTCAGCAGAAACTGGCCTTCTAAGAATTGGTCCTTTCCCATGTCAGACAGGCCACAAAGAGGCTGATTCAGACACCCTAGAGGCAGACAACAGCCCCAGGGCTTATACAGGCCCAAACAATGGGGTGCTTCTACCTCCAAAAGCGGAGAAGATAAATCACAGCCATTTAGGAAACGGTCCCAATGACTTCCCTCTGCCAATGCCAAGCATTTATCTTTTGGCAGCACCCTTAAGGGGAAAGCTAGCACTTTTTTCACAAAATTGGCTCATGATCACCCAGGACAAGTGGGTCTTAAATATAGTCTCTCAGGGCTACAGGTTCCACTTTCACACCCTTCCAAAGGCAAAAGGTATGCCAAGGACCTGCCACAAAATCAATGGGCAGAGGCACAAAAATAAGTTTCATCTCTCATGGACATGAGGGCTATTCAGCCAGTGCCACAACAAGAGCAGGGACAAGGATTTTACTCAAGACTTTTCTTAGTACCAAGAAAGGACAAAGCATGGAGACCAATTCTGGACCTGTCTATTCTAAATACCTTTCTGGACGTTCCAAATTTCAAAATGTTGACTCTGCAGCAGCTTCTGCCCATGCTGGGCAAGAAGGCTTGGCTTGTAACTTTGGACCTCAAAGAGGCATACCTGCATGTCCCAATCAGACAATCTTGCAGAAGATACCTCAGATTCATAGCTGGTTCTCAATGCACTACCAGTTCTCTGAACTGCCCTTTGGCTTATCTACTGCGCCCAGGGTCTTCACAAAATTCCTGGCACCAGTAATTGCATTCTGCAGACAAAGAGAAATTCAAATATATCCCTACTTGGATGACTGCCTTATTCAAGCAGAAAACAAAGACATTCTACTAAAGCATCTGGTATTTGTAAAAAGATTACTAATTTGCCCAGGGTACACAGTAAACAAAAATAAATCAAAACTAGTACCCTCTCAAGAGATAACATTCCTGGGTGCAAGCTTAAATACAACTGCCCAGATGGCTTATCTCATGCCAGACAAATAAAGGCAACTAACTTCTTACTTCAAAAGCATGGCAACAAAAACCCAGCTATCTGCAAGAAAAATTCTGCAGGCTCTGGGCTACATGGCATCCTGCATTCTGCTAATTCCATATGCAAAACTGCATATGAGGAAACTACAATGGTATCTAAAAAGTGTTTGGATTCAACATTGCCACAGCCTGGAATCCGTAATTTCACTCATTCCCTGCCTGCAACAGGAGTTTCGATGGTGGGCACAGGCCTGTCACCACAACAAGGGACAGCCATTCACTGTACCCACAGCCAGGCAGACATTGACAACAGATGCATCAGATTATGCCTGGGGGGCCCACATGGCAGGAAAATGTATTCAGAGCACATGGCCCCCAAGCCAAAGGCATCTTCACATTATTCAAAAAGACATGCTAGCTGTACAAAATGCCCTGACAGCCTTCAAGGACCTACTTCATCCAGGACAGCTGCTGATAAAGACGGACAACTCCACAGTCATGTGGTACATAAACAAGCAGGGGGGCACATATTCCTACCCCCTCTGCAGACAAGCCATGATTTTGTGGAACACAGCATTGACTTACCAAGTACACCTGCAAGCACAATTCCTGCCAGGAAAAACAAATGCTCTGGCAGACGAACTAAGCAGAAACCTCATGGATCCTCACGAGTGGAAACTAGATCCACAAATCTTCAACATGATAACAAGGAAATGGGGATGCCCAGACATAGATCTTTTTGCCTCCCCTCACAACTGCCAACTTCAGAGATTCTGCACAAGGGCTTATCACAAACAAGCATGAAAAGTAGATGCTTTGTCATTCAGCTGGAACAACCTTACAGTATATGCCTTTCCTCCACTGCCTCTCCTCCCCAATGTACTCCTAAAGGTCAGACAAGAGAAGCCACAAATGATACTGATTGCCCCGGATTGGCCACGTCAACACTGGTACCCAATCCTAAGGAGCTTGTCTCAAGGCCCAGCCTGGACATTGCCTCAAATTCCTCATTTACTGACCCAACAAAACAATCAGATCCCGCACAGCCAACTCAGAACCCTAAATCTAGCTGCATGGCGGATAGTGTAACCATTCAGAATACACCTCTCTCTAAAGCGGTTATGGATGTTATTTTGGAGGCCAGGAGGCCCAGTACCAGAAAATCTTATGCGGAAAAATGGAAGAGATTCTATGCTTGGAACCAGGCACAAGGAATTGACATGCTTGCTCCAAATATTCCTCAGATTTTACAATATCTAACTGAGATGCTGGATAAAGGCCTATCCTTCTCATCAATTAAGATCCATGCCTCTGCCATTTCAGCTCATTACAATACGGACCCACCTATTTTTTCACATCCATTGCTTAGGCAGTACCTCAGGGGGGCTAAAAACATAAGACCTCCAAGGAGAGCACCAATACCTGCATGGAACCTCAATTTTCTCTTGGGAGAACTCGCACTGCCTCCTTTTGAGCCAGCCAATACAGCTGAGATAAAACTCATATAATGGAAAACAGCTCTGCTCCTAGCAATAACTTCAGCAAGAAGAGTCTCAGAGCTACAGGCATTAATGGCTGTGGAACCTTTTATTATCTTCCATCCGGACAGGGTTTCTCTAAGGACAAATCCAACATTTATGCCTAAGCTAGTGTCCAGTGTGGCTCTTAACCATACTATTCATTTGCCTACTTTTTACCCAAACCCACAGAATAAAGGGGAGAGACTTCTGCATTCTTTGGACATACACAGACAGCTACGCTTCTACTTGGACAAAACTAAAGCTTTCAGAAAGACTGAGCAACTTTTAGTGGTATATGCTGCAGGATCACAAGGAAAGGCTATCTCAAAGCAGACTATTTCAAAATGGGTAAGGGCCATAAGGGCATTAGACCACATTCTACCAGGGCCGCAGCCACCTCAGCAGCCTTCCTCAGAGGTGTACCAACCAAGGATATTTTAGAGGCTGCAACTTGGACTTTAGTGCACACTTTTACTAAGCACTACCACTTACCTCTTTACTCTAAATCCAGAGCAGGCTTTGCCACTGCAATTCTGCAGGGCCTCATAGCCACTCCTAATTCTATTTAGACCCAGCCGCCCAACCTCAGCTTTGGGATTCAACCCAAGTGTAATGACTGCAACAGTGAAACACGATGAACATAGTACAGTTGTGTACCTACCATAAATGTAGATGTTCGAGTGTATTCACTGTTGCATTCCAGGTTACCCACCCACCATCCCCCTTTCTTTGCTGCGACTTATCTGTACTTCTCTATTCTATACACCCTATGTGGTGTATTTGCTTGTAGATGAAGGTATTGTTTATTTTAGTGCATGCTTTTATAAGCAATGTGTTTTAGTCTACCCTTTTGGGTACACCTGACATCTGGGGCAAGAAAAACTGAAGAAAATGGCGTCAGCTGCATCTTTTATACCCCTGGCGCACTGATGTCAGGGAAGAGGCGACAGCAACCGACATTGGACCAGGACTTTGGAATTCAGGCCGACTGCGGGTAGCTTGCCAGCAGGATAACCCCAAGTGTAATGACTGCAACAGTGAATACACTCTACCATCTACATTTATGGTAGGTACACAACTGTACTTTTTGAGTTGGAGGCAGTCATCAGTTCAGAGCCCTACCTTTTGACCCCCCCCCCCCCAGGTGTTCACAAAATATTTTTGTTCCAACTTGCATCTGATCACACATGTTACATATAAAGACAACTTGGCCCCACTGCTGGGTCCTGTGGTCCTCCTTCAAAGGGGCTGCACTACACTGTTTCATCCTTGTCACGCACCTTTACAAAGGTTGTGTTTATGGAGTTCCATGCTGGACACAGGTGTTTTTAGAAGCCGTCTTTAACTCTAAGTGTGGCAGCTCTGACACAGTATTTGAGTGGTACTTTGCACAAAGCATATACTACTGGACAAATTTATAATATATTTTTTGGAAACTTTGTTTGTAGAATTTTAATGGTTGTAATGCCAAGCATGAAGAACCTCCCTTCACTACGAGGGTAGTGATTTCCATCTCATTTTAGCCTGATTCATAACCAGTGAGTCCTCTGGATTTTTATTGGACGCTAGAACTAAATTTATTCAGTGACCTCAAAACCTTATTGATTAAGCATTAGACAGACTCTTGTAATACTGTTGCCTTCTTCACCAACTCCTGCACCTCACCCACTTTTGTCATTTATAATTGGGATCTAGCAATTGGCACTGGCTGACATAATCAAGAGTTGCCTATTTACAGGTTATATGTGTGTAGTAGGTCAATGAACACAAGGGCCTTTTTAAGCCTAGTTATTCATCGGGGCCTTTTTAAGCCTAGTTATTCATCCCAAGTCTCTGACATGTTCCGGTATCCTTGATATGTGTAAGTGAGGGCTTGGAGATGAAACATTTACAAACAGGGGCCTGGGAGATGAGCCCTTTACAGGTTGTCTCTGTCCATTAAAGACATAGGTGCCAAACCAAGAGTAAATTTCCCACTCCCCATCCAGTTGTTAAAGTTGAACTTGAATTAGGTTAGGGAGGAACTGTGCTTCACGTGGATGGGTAGCCTGTTTCAAAGAAGTGGGTAGAGTCTGGGATACCTACCTCTCTCTAGCATGTCTTGTTTATATCACCGGTGAGGTTCAAGTCTTTGGAACAGATAATTTTGGTGCTGTTTGTTTTGTGGATGTGCAGGAAGTTCATCACGGTGGGGTCTGACGGTGCTTTGTATGCCAGGCATAGACCTCCCTTCAACAGCCTGGCTGTAGGAGACAGAAAACAGGAATAGGGCCTCAAGGCAGGCTGCATAGGACATTTTACTTAAGCCCTGTATTCTTTAAGTGAGAAATCTGTGTGAATGTTCCAGTTGTTGGATGTGTGTGGTTAGATACATATCACAGGGGGCATTTTACTCATTTATAGGTTTGATAAAGGCTGAATACACTGGTACAATGACCTCATTGGACCTACATGCCATACCTTTGTTTATAAGTTGCACAACATGGAATGATTTGCTTACTGTTGTAGACACGTGTTTGTTGGGTCAACTCTTAGGGTTGTGTTGTCAGTATGATAGTTAGCAGGGGTGGATGACTTTCCAAAGGATACTATTACGCATTTATTAGCATTTAATTTTAGTCCATGGCTCTGACACAAATTATTTGTTTGTGCCAGCCCTACATGGAGAACATTTGTATCTGTGAGGGATTCTGTGACTGCGCCCAATTTACAGTCATCTGCAAATTTTAGTCAGCCAGAGGTCTATTATCACTGCAGAAGTGTTAGCCCTTTGGTTAAAAATCCTTATATACCCCAACCACATTTAATCCTCACATTTGATCGGAAGTAGACTGGTTCAGTTTTATTAAGGAAAAAAGCTCTAGTTTCTCTCCCCTGTGACAGAGTTCCACAGATGCACTAATTTTACAGGTAAAGTGATATAACCTTGTACCTGGCTCTTGAGTCAGAGCACTCGATTCTTAAAGTTTAGCTCTGTACAGTACAAAGCCTGGAGAGTGCTGTATCAGGTTTTCCCACTAGAATAAGAACACTCATCCATCGGCCTACTTAACTGAATAAACTACTTGAAACTTGAACAAGGTGTCTTTATTCCTCCCAGAGGGAGGGTATCAGAGAGAGTCTCCTAGATCTGCTAGCAAAAGTGATTTTATCTGGACTAATCCTTTGTACTCTGTTTCTCGTTAGTCCTGTCACCCTGTGAGTCACAGGTACAATGCCAGACTTTAACCTTCTGGATTACTTCTGTCTTCCCAAGTAGGAGGGTACAGGCCAGTCACTAGCTTGATAACTAGACAGTCTTTTTTTTGTTTGTTTGATTTAGACTGGTATTAATCTCTTATATGTTCACTGCTCTATCGTGTGGGTTTCCCCAGGGAGGACTGAAAGTTATCAGTTCTGCCAATCAGTCTTAACATCTTTGTCTTTATCGAAGCATCACATTTTAAAGTATGATAGCGGACCGGAGTTCCGCTGTGGCGACCTCTTACAGGGAAAAGCCGAAAGACAAACAACAGCAACATTAATAGTTTTTCTCATATGGTATACATATGTTTACTTTGACAATTTTCATTTACTCCAACACTATATACATTGCACATTTCCTGCCCTCCCTTAAACCTCTCACCTCCTCCTGAATGCTATTTTACATGCATTGTTGACACAAATTAAATGTATTTCAATGTAATTTGCTACTTCTCTTTTCTACACATCCTACTTCCAGGTTTTTCTTTTTTCATACTAGTTTAGGCAGTTCGAATCTTGGCAATATTTTACATTAGGGGTCACCAGGATGTACTGTAACAAGTACCACCCACTTCTGACATTTTAATTATAATGTCATACCTCTTATTTTTTAGGAAATAAATATTTATGTGAAACAAGTCATTGTTAAGAAGGTGTGTTATAAAAAGACAGACAGCAACCCCACCATAGGACTGCAAGGCACTTAAAAAAGTGACATGTATGGCATGGAATGGCATTCCCTTTACTGGATGTGTGTAGCTGTCATTCATGGAAATTGTCAGTAATGGCTGGCATTACAGTTTCATATTATTTTACTGTAACTTACTTAAACCTTTCACTGTTCACAAAGTACAAATTTAGAATAACATTAAAAAAAATGCTTCCAACCACCATGCTTAACAAACAGCCCAAATGGAATGTCACTCAAGTTAGCACAGCCCAAACCTGCATGACTCTGATGTGAGTCCTAAAGTAAAGTGTTACATTTTCCTTGGCTACAACCAATTGTTCCCAAAAAATTTCTGAGAAAGTACTCTGTAGGGATTTTATTTTTAAATGTGTCAACTCAATACATAGCCCCTCTGAAAAATATGTCCCTAGTTTCTTTTAACTTTCTTGTCACACCTCCAGCATTTGCTGTCTGCCTGAGGAAAAAAATTCTAAAGTTTGTTTGGGATACAAAATACATAAGCAAATACTTCCAAGCAGAAAGCCTAAACTTTCTGGACTTTGATGCATACTTATGTGGTGTGCAACTGTCCTCCTATTGTTCCTTTGTACTGTAAATTGCCTTGCCATTCTTGTTTCTCAAACTTTTCTAACCTGCTCTGATTGATTCTTGTAGTTATCTTGCAGTATTTTATACACCCTACTGATTATCCCTTTTTTATAACAGCAGCACCTGTTTAGACTTTGATAAAAACTCTACCAGAGATGGTCTTTCACTTGGCAGTCCTGTGCTCATAGGTTCATAGGTGTGTACTAGGCTAATGGCCCTGGAGCCTTTACAAGCCTAACCCGTAGGATTACCTTGGCATCGTGCCACCTGACATTAGTTCCCAGTGGTTCTGTCGAGTAGAGCCACTGGAGTGATCCCCAGGGTGAATTTCCTATTTCCCATCCACTCATCAAGATTTCTCTTGAAGAGGGCCAGTGAGGTGCTCTGTTTTGACATGTATGGGAAGTCTATTCTATAGCATGGGCAGTCTGTGGCCCTCCAGCATGTTCTGTTGATTGTTTTAATGAGGTCGAGGTCTCTGGAGCATGTGGTGCTGAGGGATTGGGATTTCTTTAGATGTAGCATTTCTAACAGAGCTGGGTCAGACATGGCTTTGTAAGTCAACCAGAGATTGCCTCTAAGTAGGTGATATCAGACAGATAATAGTCGTAGTTTATTGAGTGTGTCCATGTAAGATAAGTGTTTAAGGCCTAGGAACATCTTTGAAAAGTAATTTTGCAGCCTCTCCAGTTGTTGCAGGTGTCTAGTGAGGTACATGCCAAATGGGGCATTGTACTCGATGATTGGCCTAATGAGGGAAGAGTAGAAGGAGACAATGACCTCTTTCTTCCTGGATGCAAAACTCTTAGTAATGAGATGTGCCACATAGAAGCACTTTCTGACCACGGTGGTAATGTGGTGGTCAGAAGAGAGGTTGCTGTCCGCCTGTGTTCCCAGATCTCTTATAATGCCTTTTGCGTTCAGTGGACTACCATCGATGTGGTAATTCATGGGAACTGGGTTTTTTCCAAAGGGGATGATGACAAATTTTTTGGCATTGAGCTTAAGGCCATGGTTCTGACACCAGTTGTTGGTCTCAGTGAAGCGCCTTTCTGCAGGATGTCAACATCACTTGGGGAGTTAATAATAGCTTTCAACTTGTAATCATCTGCGAACTTTGTCAGCCAGAGTCCCTTCGTGTTGGCCTGGACTTCAGAGAAGTAGATAAACAGGAGAGGACCCAGGACCAAACCCTGTGGGACTCCACTCATGAGTGGTCGGCAGTCTGACTTGGAGTCAGCTACTTTCACACTGTGGGTTCTATATGTGAGTCAATTTGCAACCCACCTAGTGATATAGGGGTTGATGCCTAGCTTAGTGAGTTTTTCTGTGATTCCTGAGTGGGGAATGGTATCAAAGGCCTTGGTCAGATCAAGGTGGCCTATATGAACCACCTTGCATTCATCCACAGCTCTGGTGACTGACTCAAAGAAGTCAACCAGGTTGAAAAGGCATGATGTACCCTTCACAAAACCAAACTGTGTGGGATCCAGAGTTTGGAGATTCCCTATATCCTTGTTTATTATGTCCATGATGATGCATTCCATAGCTTTGCATATCACTCGTCAGGCTAATCGGGAGATAGTTCCCAGGGTCTGTAGTCACTCCTCCTTTATGGAGAAGGATGACTGTAGCAGTGTGCCATTCGGCAGGGACAAAGCCTGAGGTGAGGCTGTGATTTGAACAGGGCACACAGATGTTGGTGCCAGTTAACTCCGTAGTTCATGTAGAACACAGCCAGGGATATTGTCAGGTCCCATAGAAGCTGTATTCTTGGCCTTGGACAGTGCTATTTTAACCTGTGCAGCAATAATACTGGGTGCCTGACAATCTACTGGTGGTGTGATTGGTCCTTTGGGGGGGTAAAGTTGGCACTGAATCTGTCGGCCAGTATATTGCCAGTCTCTGTTGGCTCAGTATAGGAGGTACCATTGTTCAGTAGCGCAGAGAAAATCTGGGTATTGCCATGGAGATTATTTACATAACTGTAGAAGGCCTTGTGGTTGTCTTCACTATCTGCTGCAATTCTGTTTTCCTAGCTAGCGTTAGAGGATTTGATGAGAGATCTCAACCTTTTGCTGAGGCTGATAAGGGAGTTTTTCCAGTCTTGTGACTTCACCTTATTTTGCATCAGTTTCCTCCTTCTGTTGTAGAGTTTGTTTATGGCAGGGGACCACCAGATTGGCGTCTTTTTTTGGAGGAGAGCGTCTTGGTTTTAGTGGGTATGGCAAGATCCATGCATTTGTGTATGTGTTTGTACAGTACTTTGGTGTATGATTCAGCGGTCATACAACTATTCTCCATTTGCATGGTTGCCGTGAAGTTAGCCACCTCTGTTTTTAGGAGCCCAAAGTTAGCTTTGGAGAAGTTGTTCATGGTAATTACCTTTGCTGGGGTGGGGGTGGGTGGGATGTGGATTCCCAAGGTGGTTAGTTTGTGGTCGGGTCTAACCAGGGAGGAGTTGACTATTTGTGTAGAGCAGCGGTCGCCCATGTTAGTAATGACCAGGTGAAGGATGTTGCTACTTCTAGTGGGGTTGAGAACGAGCTGGTCCAGGGCATTGGAATTAATGAATTCCAGGAAACGTTGGGCAATTGTATTGGTACATGAGTAGTTTTCCCAGTTAATGGAAGGGTAGTTGAAGTCGCCCAGTATGTTAGGTTGGACCCTAATGTTCTCCAGGGTGTTTAGGAACATGGAGTGCAAGTCTTGGGACATGGTTGGGGACTTATAGCAGGCTACGACCTGAATCGCTGTCTTAGTGTTAGTTGCACCTGAAGTATCTCTGTGCATTATGTTGGGCTACCAGTCTGGAGGTGTGCGCATCCTTTATGAATATGGAAACACCATCGCCTTTGGAGCTTCGGTCCAAGTTCTGGTGCCGAAAGATGTGGAATGAGTTATAGCCTGGTAGTGCAGGGGTGCTTTCTGCTGCTTTGAACCAGATCTCTGTTACAGCACAAATGTCTATGTTCTCCATTTTAAGGAGTGCTTTGAGTGAGTGCATTTTGAGATTTAGACTTCTAGCTTTGAGCAACATGACCCTCAGATTGCATTTGTTTGTAGCTGTTACAGTGGTAATTTTGTCTTTGGAACTCAGCCTAAAAAAGGCACTATAGGGGTGGCAAGAGCCTTGACCAGTATCTGGAAGCCTAGAGCTGACAGATGCAGGCCATCTTTGGCAAAGCATCGAAGTCTGTCAGTCATGTCATCCCAGGCAGACAGATACAGGATATTTTTGGAATGATACCAGATACTTAGCCAATTGTTGAACTCATTATTTTCTGCTTGTACTGTGATAGCAGGATGCTGCTCAGGGCTAGGGTCATACCTGCCTGGGCTACATAATCTGCAAGCTCCTCCATGTCTCTCTTTTCATGTAGTTCAGGGAGGTACGTCTCAGGTCATTCACATCCACATGTACAATGACAGAGTCATATTTGTACCTGTTGTTGAGGGACCTGAATGTGTACGTTATGTGGCGGATCCTGACACCTGACAGGCAGCTAACTATTACTTTCTCCTTATTCAACTTAGTGAGTGGGACATCAGTGTGCCTCACTATCAAGTCACCTATGATTAGTGTGTTAGGCATGCTGTTTTGCCTTAGGGGCTTTGGTTGAGTGGCACACTGTTTAGGAGAGTTGTGTCTTGTAATTAGTGTTGTGTTTTGTTGGTCGAGTGCTTTTCTGCCTTGGAGGCCTCTGCTGTTTGAGTAGAGTTTTATTGAGAACTTCTGCGAAGGTGGGTATGTGGTTTGTGGTTTTATGTGAAGACAGTGTTGGTGTGTGTCCTGGAGGGCTATGAGTTCCATGTGGTGTGGTACAAATGTTGACCTTCTCCTCTTGACCAGCTGTTATGGTCATGGCTGGAGAGTGTGTGGTTTCCAATTTGGATATATAAGTGCATCTGTCGCAAGCCCGAGTGTTGGAAGTTAAAAGGAGGGGTTGTCAGTGTACATGAGGCAGTTGCTACATTGTCTGAGGATGCCCAAGTTCACCAGGTTAATAGGAAAAAGCACAGGGAACTGACCTTTAGACATGCCTGAACTGGTGGGCATTAATAATAAGTACTGGAGCTGTTTCCTTTTAGACTGTTTAGTGCTGGTAGCACTTTTGTGTGCTACAGTAATTGCTACAAGAAGTCTGGTAAAGTGCTAGACTAATAAGCTAGTAAAGGTGCAGGAGAGGAAAGAACTAGCAGATCTAAGGGAAAAAATGAAGACCAGACTTTCTGGCACTGCTCAGAAGCTTACAAACAGTTCTGGATACAGCAAATCTGTATCTGGAATAGACTAGTTACAGGAAAGGTGGGAAACAAGCGCAAATGCTGGCTTTTAAACCAGAAAGTTGAAAGAGATTTAAAAACTGCCCAAATGGCTAATAAACTAGAATTTCTGGGCCAGAAACCACTTTTCTTGTAGTAGATAGGCTACCTAGTGCTCATTTCTCTTTGTACTGTGTTATCAATCCCAGATAAAGAAGACTGCCTTAACCGACTGTCCAAACTTTTGTTTGGCATTATCCTACTGTATTACTTCTCTCTACCAAATTATTTGTTCCCAAAACATTGGCTTCTTTGCTGATTTCCTCCAGTAAATTCCAAAGCCCTCTTGCCTGTTTTCTGTACTTGCAGCCATTTGTATTGGTGAAGTCTCATTTCTCCATTCCTGTGTTGGCTTAGCTCTTAAACCATACGGCATAGTGGAGACCAGTTCATATAATGGTTAAGATCTTCGCCTCCCATGCACAAGGTTCGATTCTGACCTATGACCAATGCCTGTTTGAAGTTCGCATGTTGTCGCTGTCTCTGTATGGTTCCTCCAACATCCAAAAAAAACATGCTGAGTGCTTCCATCTCAAAGTCACCAATGAATGGACCTGTGGGCAGCAGCACAAACACTACATGGTGCCCTGTAGGGGGAAGAGTTGTACAGACCAATCGCTTTGGGCATCTACTGTGGTGCACAGGGTCCTCAAGATAGGAGAACACGGGTCACAGACTGGTTGCTGTAGCAGGGCTAGCCACTCAACAGTGTAAAATATGGCTCTAGGTGATTCAGTCCTGTTGACTAATGTCGCCAAAATGGGTAGTTACCGGTGATAAGTAGGCTGAGGACCTGGCCTACTACAACCTATGCCTGGGACCCATCCTAACACTGGGTGGGGTGTATGTTCCCCTGTTAGCCAGTGTGTGCCCGCCGTAAAAACTAGCTAGCCAGCCAGTGTCTAGTTGCCCAGCCTGGGTTACCTGGGATAGCCTTGTTGGGCGAAAGCTGGATGTAAAAGCAATCAACCTGCCAGACGGGAACTGAGAATTGCTACACTTAATGTAGGTTTACTGACAAGGACGTAGCTTGGAAGTGGATGACATGATAATACAGAGGAGGCTGCACATCCTATGTATCCAGGAGGCAAGATGGAAGGGTAGTGCAGCGACGCCACTTGGCTTGGGAATTGGGATCCAGACTCAGGAAGGGGATAGGCAGAAATAGTGTGGGAATTGTGGTGAGAGAGAGACTCCAGAAGGCAATGAGGGATATCATCAGAATTAGTGACAGACTCATGGCAATCAGACTCCATTGTAATGATAGGGCAGTATTCATAATCTCAGCCTGTACCCCTCAGTAGGGTTGTGATAATGAGGAAAAGCGTGCAGTCATACAGCAGTTGCAGCACTTACTAAAGTGGGACAACATGAATTGGTATTGGTAGTGAATCGCTTAAATGCACATATCGAGACAGAACAGGATATGAGGACTGCCTGGGTCCACATGGGTAGGCAACAGGAATAAAGAAGGAGAGGCCATTCTTGACTTCTCTATGGAAAATGGCTTGATAGTAGCCAGTGCATAGTTCAGAAAGAGACACAGTCACAAGATCACATACAAGAGTGGCCACCATGCAACTCAGGTAGACTTCTTCCTAGTAAGGAAAAGGCACTGGGGTAGAATGAATGATTTCAAAGTCATCCCCAGTGAAACCGTCAGCCCCCAGCATAAACCACTGGTTGCCACAGTCATCTGCAAGCAGTGGTCACAGAAGTCTTTAAGGTCAACAGAGAGCAGGCTGAAGACATAGAAGTTGACTGGAGAGGAAGTACAATAGTTCAAGGAATTGCTCAGGGCTCTAGCACCCCAAGAAGAGGAGGAAATAGGTGGAGATTAAGAAGAATGGCAGTGCCTCAAAACAGCATGTGTGAGGAGTACAGAAGAGATATGTGGCCGAGCCAGGTATAGAAATAAGGTACATAAGGAAAGCTGGTGGTGGAATTCAAAAGTCCAGGAAGCCATTAAAAGAAAGGAGGAGTGCAGGAAAAAGTTGAAAATAGAAAAGACAGACCAGGCTAGGAAGGAATAATGGTTGGCTAACAAAGAAGCTAAGAAAGGAGTTGGAATAGGAAAGAATAGGGCATCGGAGGCACTCTGTCAACTTCTGGAAAGTGACTACGTAGGTGGCATAAAGAAGCTGTATCAGTTTGAAAGGCAATGACAGAACGATAAAGAAGATAATTAGACACCCTTCATAAGGGATGCCAGCAACAACCTGCTCACCAGTCCACAGGACATCAAAGGCAGATGGTAGGAGTATTTCCAGCAGCTTCGGAATGAAGAAACCCCACAGAAGCTATAATGCCCCAGAAACAGCATATGATGACAGAAGAAGAGGAGTCCACCCTAGAAGAAGTAAGAATAGCACTAAGGAAAATGAAGTCATGGAAAGCAGCAAACTCAGATGAGGTTACAGCAGATATGATAAAGTTGCTGAGTGATATGGGGGAGAAATGGATACTGAGGGTACTCATAGCAGTGTAGAGAGAGGCATATCCCAGATGACTGGAGAATAAGCATACTTGTGCTAGTGTACAAGAACAAAGGATCTGTAACTATGGGTAGTGCAGAAGCATCAAACTCCTGTCACATTGCATGAAAGTTCTGGAGAGGGTGATTAATAAACAGATGCGCAGAGTATACACAGAGTAGTAGAATGTAAGATGGGAGATGAGTAGTTTGGTTTCAGATCAGGATGCAGCACAACTGATCTGATGTTTGCAGTGAGGCAGATATTTGAGAAGAAGCAAGAGATGAGGAAAGAGTCCAACTTGGCATTCCTAGACTTGAAGAAAGCATATGACAAGGTGCCAAGAAAGCTGATCTGGGCAGTACTGTAGTGGTTCAAAGTCCCAGAAATGCTAGAATTAGTGCAAGCTATGTACAAGGACCCAATGACCCAAGTATGAATAGTGTTCGGCCTCATAGAGAGGTTCCCAGTGGGAGTGGGTGTACACCAGGGTTCAGCTCTGAGCCCACTGCTGTTCATACTGGTGATGGACTACATTAGCAAACAGGTTGGAGGGGACAGATCAACAAAGTTGCTGTATGCAGACAATGTGGCATTTACAGACAGACTCTGAGCAAGAACTTCAGCAAATGTAGGGGAATGGAGTGCAAAACTGAAGGCACATGTGATGAAACTAATCACAAATAAGACTGTGGTAATGGTAGCAAGTTGAGGAAATAAGAAGAAGCTGAGAATTGAAATAGAAGGGAAGATAGTGGAACAAGTAAATAGCTTCAAGTATCTGAGAGGGGTGGTTGAAGAGAAAGGAAGCCTGAGTGAAGAGGTCAAAGCTAGAATCAGCAGGGCTGCAGCCAGCTGGCATAGAGTCTCAGGTGTAGTATATAACAGAAGAATGCCAAAGAATTGAAAAGTAAGGTGTAGAAAATGGTGTGACACTGCTACTGTATGGTAAAGAGACCTGGGCAGTATAGGCAGAGCAAATGAAGAAGCTAAAGGTGATGAAAATGAAGTGCCTGAGAAGGGTGGTAGGATGCACACAGTGGGACAGATGAAGAGGTATACCCTTCAGATTTCTGTGGTATAGCACAAAATCTCATGTTCTATGTGTGCCTTATTTTCGTTTCCCCATTCATTTGTTTTTTTTTTAAATTTTCATAACATTTATGAAATATCTCTAATACTTCTGCAGGGTCTCCAATTATTGTTTATTTTCACATACTCCCCAAGTTTAACTGTAGCTCTTTCTAGTTTCTTTTGCCTATGTCAGCATTAAAGATTTTTGCACTGAAAAGTTTTTTTATCAAAATATATTTCTAAGCAGCCACCTTTCTATACTCGTGCTTATTATCCATGTATTCTTATTTCTTCCTTCAGTACTCTGTGGTTGTTCCAACTCTTGTTTTCTGAGATTACCTTTTTTCTCTAATACTTAACATTTGTCAACCCTGGAAATAATTCCTTTTGCTTTTACCTCGTCTCTCTTACTTCAGTAATGTTTTTAAACTCCATTTTCATGTTGTCCCCTTCACTATTTATCCTTTCTGAGTGATATCTGCCTTCACTTGTAACTCTTGAAGCACATCCACTGCCCTTTCCTTAAATTCCTCTGTTTTTAACAGGTAAACAAGAATGTGTTAGTCACTTATTTGTACAACATTACCCTGCACCTTTTCTGCTGTCAGAAAAGAAACAGAAAACCAATCATGTTTCTACCCTTCCTCAAGTTTCTTTGGATAGTAGAAGTTTACTGGGACTGCCTCAGGGTTTGATTCATGCTATTGATCCTTCTTGTAATGTAGCTTCTGGTAAAATAAGAAGGGATTTCTCTTTTCCTGTAGAAATTCAAGATTTTGAATCTGAACAGGAAGATGTAGAGATGGATTTTTGATTCAGACTCAGAGAAGAGCTCAATTTCTGATTCTGCCTTTGAGGGGGTCTGTTTCTCTGAAACTGTTGCTAGAATATACCAATGTTTTCAGTGGGAGAACACTGAGGTTTCTCAGTCCCTTGGAAAATACTTTAGTTGTTACAGAAGGATTTTCCAGAACCTACACCCATTCCTCCTGTCCTGTCTGCTTTAGAGGATGTGTGCCTTACTGACAGCGATTCTTATGATAGCTAGTTGTCTGTAAAAAGACAGATAGGATGTTTAAAATTCCTCAGTCTACAGTATTCCCAAATCTAACCCACCAGCTATCGCCTTAGTTGATGCCACTGCTGCTAAGCACTTTGTTAATTCCAATCCTACTTTTCTAATAAGGATAAGAAAATTGACTGGTATGGGAAAAAACTGTATACTTCTGCAACTTTAATTTTCAGAATTTTAAATTGCCAGGTTCATATGTTAGCTTGTTCTTACTAATTGTGAAAATATTAGGAATATTTTATCTACAGTTTCTCATTGTGAAGAAAAATCTGCTACTACTTATTGTTGACAGGATAGAACCCATGTAGGTAAGGCTGCTGCAGCAGTGATAAGTATGAAGACCATAGTCTGGTAAAACATAGTGCTTCTGGCTTTAAAACAACTTTCCTGAAGGGAAGTGTAATAAAACTTTAATAAAGTTAAGAAAATGGAAGTCCCCCTCCCTAGGAGAACTTATCTGCCCAACAAAGGAAACCGCAGGCTGACAGTCAGTTCTCAAATACCTCAGAAGAATGTACTTGTCGGCAGCAGTAAAGCACTTAAGGGCTTTGCTCCCAAAGTTGTTTTTTAGTCAGGTCAGTTTGAGCTGTTTGACAGTTTGGGCACATGAAAGGTGCCCTGAAGCTTTAGAAACTGGCCAGCTGTTATATCCTTGGCAGGATATAACCCATATAACTAAGGGTTCTGCATCAGTAATCATTTGAATATCTACTGTTATGGTAAGCTCATCTTACACAATTGTACTTTCCCTTTAAGCAGCCCTGCCTGTTCCTGGGAAGCATGAGCAGTAGTTTCCACTTTTTTTGCCTGCCTATTCCCAACCAGTGGACCCTTTTGTTCTTTTTCACCAGGGCTAGAATTAGCAAGGGGAGGCCAATAATTTGGCAACCATCGGGGATGGTTCTGCATTTTCTGCTTATGCCTTGTTTCCAAAGCACGCTCAGTAGTGTCAAGGAAGGATGTGCATCGGGCTGTCCATGGAGACATCGGAGTTGGTAAGGGGCATTCCCTCAAAACGGACCTGCCTAGCCCTTGGAAGCATGAGCTGTGGTTTCCCCAGTCTCCACCAGGGAAATTGCACAATCTCCATGTGTCCCCGTGTTTGTGCACAGCCCTGCCTTTTCCCCAATAGCAGACTATTAACACAACTAACCAATAAACACAGTGACCAAAGTTAAGAGTCAAATACTGCAGCTAGTGTCTGTGAGGTAAACACCTTAAGCATTATGCCCTCCACTTTTCTTCCTGGTTCCAGTAATGCAGGGCTACCATTTGATCCCTGTTCACCTGGGTCACAGTAAGGGTTCCATCCCTCTGCTCCACAGCCAGGTTCAGTACTTGCATTTCTGTGTCATTGTCAATACATATAAGAAATTATTTTTATTTTTGTCATTGGTAACTTTGGTGTTACCCAAAAAATCTCTAGTTCTTACTGTCTTAAAATGTGCTCTGTTTAATATCTGCTGTGTGCAGTTCATTGTCTGGTTGTTTCTCTTTCAGGTCATGCTTCTGTAAATTTAGTAACACTGCCTGCAAGTTTGGAGGAGCCCTGCACAAAGGCATTCTCAGTCTGCTTTACAAGGGTTTATACTCTGCTTTCATGTAAGCTTCATTACCATAGAGGTATCCCTGGAAGTTCTTATATCTGTACATTGTAGCTAATTGTTCCCTTTCTATTTGACCTTAGCTGTTTTTCACATTTTTAAACAATAGGTAACTTGTGTTCTCTTGAAGGTCATAGCTCCTTACTAGTCTGACTGGCATCTACTTGCAGCACAGCTAACGTTTTTATATCATAATATTTTAATGTTGATTGTAGTATAATTGCCTTCTTGCATATAAAACAGTGTGATTCTCTGGCTTCCTTCAGAGAAATGTGTAGTCTGGAAATGATTAGAAGTAGTGCTTTAAAATGCTCTTAGATTCATAGATTTTACAAGAAGTCAGTCTGTGGATCCCCATAATCACCTTGTTAATAACTACTCTATTCATAGAGTATCGTCTGCTTTCGAGAGGGGGCAAAGCTTGTCAAGACTAGGATGAATTTATGGATGGCTATTCAGTTGTCAAGATTTGCCCTTATTTTCTTTAAGCAAACTTTGATGATTGGATGGTCACCCGTGAACTCATCCTGGACCTGACTTGTTTTGCCCCCCAAGAAGTAGGAAGTGCCCTGTGGAGGTTGGGTACTGGCAAAGTAATTACAGTCCGTGGTCTGTTGATTCTGGCTTATAAACTCTACAGATCTACTACTATTTCCAAGAAGTTTTCCTAGTTTTCCCTCCTTGCTCAGACTGCAGCTTGCTCCAACTGCTTTCTGATATGTCAGTTATCACAAACATATTTGGTATAATGCAAGATACTGCATCCTTCTTTGAAACTTTTGTAGTGTTTGTTTTTCTTCTGTCCTTAACATCTGCTCAGCTGCTGTGACTTTATCAGTCTTTAGTCCTGACACTAGAATATGTTTCAGACTTGCCACTGTTGCATATGCTACTATTTAACCTGAAATGATCTTCTTCTTCTCTTTCGGCTGTTCCCGTTAGGGGTCGCCACAGCGGATCATCTGTTTCCATTTCTTCCTGTCCTCTGCATATTGCTCTGTCACAGCAATGGCCTGCATGTCCTCTCTCACCACGTCCATAAAGCTTATCTTAGGCCTTCCTCTTTTCCTCTTACCTGGCATCCTTCCCAATAATACCCATCATCCCTCCTCAGCGCATGTCTAAACCAATGCAGTCTTGCCTCTCTGACTTTGTCTCCAAACCGTCCAACCTGAGCTGACCCTGTAATATACTGATTCCTAATCCTGTCCATCCTTATCACACCCAGTGCAAATCATAACATCTTTAACTCTGCCACTTCCAGCTCTGACTCCTGCCTTTTTTGTCAATGCCGCCGTCTCCAACCCATACAACATAGCTGGTCTCACTACCCTCTTGTAGACTTTCCCTTTCACTCTTACTGGTTACCTGTCTGTCACAAATCACTCCTGACACTCTTCTCCACCCATTCCACCCTGCCTGTACTCTCTTCTTCACCTCTCTTCCACACTCACCATTACTCTGAACTGTTGATCCCAAGTACTTAAACTCATCCACCTTCACCAACTCAACTCCCTGCATCCTCACCATTCCTCTAACCTCCATCTCATTCACACACACATATACTGTCTTAGTCCTGCTGACTTTCATTCCTCTCCTCTCTAGAGCATATCTCCACCTCTCCAGAGTCTCCTCAACCTGTTCCCTACTCTCACTACAGATGGCAGTGTCATCTGCAATCATCATAGTCCATGGGGCTTCTGTCTGATCTCGTCCATCAACCTGTTTATCACCATTGCAAATAAGAAAGGGCTCAGAGCTGATCCTTGATGTAATCCAACCTCCACCTTAAATGGATCTGTCACTCCCATTGCAGACTTCACCACTGTCACACTACCCTCGTACATATCCTGTACCACTCTTACATACTTCTCTGCCACTCCTGACTTCCTCATACAATACCACAACTCCTCTCTAGGCACCCTATTATTTGCTTTCTCCAAGTCCACAAAGACACAATGCAACTCCTTCTGACCTTCCCTATATTTCTCCATCAACAGTCTCAGAGCAAGCATCGCATCTGTAGTTCTCTTTCCCAGAATGAAACCATACTGCTGATTGCTAATCATTACTTCCCTTCTTAACCTAGCTTCCACTACTCTTTCCCATAACTTCAAGCTGTGACTGATCAGTTTTATCCCTCTGTAGTCACTACAACTGTGCACATCACCCTTATTCTTAAAAATAGGTACCAAAACACTTTTTCTCCACTCCTCAGGCATCCTCTGACTTTCCAAGATTTCAGTAAACAATCCGGTTAAGAACTCCACTGCCATTTCTCCTAAGCACCTCCATTCTTCCACTGGTATGTCATCTGGACCAACAGCCTTTCCATTCTTCATCCTCTTCATAGCTGTCCGTACTTCCTCCTTGCTAATCTGTTTCAATTTCTGATTCGCTATCCCCACATCATTCACCCTTCTCTCTCTCTCATTCTCTTCATTCATCAGCCCCTCAAAGTATTCTTTCCATCTGCTCAACAAGCTCTCCTCGCTTGTGAGTATGTTTCCCTCACTATCCTTTATCACCCTTACCTGCTGCACATCTTTCCCAGCTCGGTTCCTCTGTCTAGCCAATTGGCACAGGTCCTTTTCTCCCTCTTTAGTGTCCATCCTTTCATACAACTCTCCATATGCCTTATCCTTATCCTTAGCCTTCGCCACCTCTCTCTTTGCCATGTTCCTCATCTCCTTATACTCCTGTCTACTTTCTTCATCTCTCTGACAATCCCACTTCTTCTTCGCCAGCCTCTTCCTCTGTATACTCCCCTGTACTTCCTCATTCCACCACCAGGTCTCCTTGTCCTCCTTCCTCTGTCCAGATGTCACACCAAGCACCTTTCTAGCTGTCTCCCTTACCATCTCTGCTGTAGTTACCCAGCTAGTCGGTAACTCTTCACTGCCCCCCCAGTGCCTGTTTTAACTCTTCCCTGACCTCCACCTCACAATCACCCTTTTTCATCTTCCACTATTTGATCCTTGGCACTGCTTTCACACTTGTCCTCTTCTTGATCACCAACATCATCCTACAGACCACCATTCTATGGTGCCTAACTACACTTTCTCTTGTCACCACTTTACAGTCTCCAATCTCCTTCAGACTGGCCCTCCTGCATAGTATATAATCCACCTGTGTGCATCTTCCTCCACTCTTGTACTTCACCCTATGCTCCTCCCTCTTCTTAAAATATGTATTCACCACAGCCATGTCCATCCTTTTAGCAAAATCCACTACCATCTGGCCTTCTGCATTCCACTCCTTAACACCATACCTGCCCATCACTTCCTCATCCCCTCTGTTCCCTTCACCAACATGCCCACTGAAGTCCGCTCCAATCACTAGTCTCTCACCCTTGGGTACACTCACCACCACTTCATCCAACTCCAAAATTTTTCTTTTTCATCCATCTCACACCTAACTTGCGGAGCGTATGCACTAACAACATTCATCATTACACCATCAATTTCCAGCTTCATAAACATCACTCTATCTGACACTCTTTTCACCTCCAAAACAATCTTGGCATACTGTTCCTTCAGGATAATCCCTACCCCATTTCTCCTCCCATTCACACAATTATAGAACAATTTGAACCCACCCCCTATACACCTGGCCTACTCCCCTTCCATCTGGTCTCTTGCACACACAATATATCAGCCTTCCTTCTCTCCATCATATCAGCCAGTTCTCTCCCTATACCAGTTATACTGCCAGCATTCAAAGTTCCTATCCTCAGTACTACACTCCTAACCTTCCTCCTCTCTTTCTGCTTTCGGGCATACCTTCCTCCTCCTCTTCTCCTTCTCCTCCTTTGTCCAACAGTAGCCCAATTTCCGCAAGCACCCTGTTGGCTAACAGTACTGGTGGTGGTCGTTAACCTGAAATGTAACCTGAAATTATACTCTTAATTTGTTTAATAACTGTATTGTCTTTTTGTTGTGTTGTTCTTATATCTGATCACAATGTAATACATCATCTGTTAATGTTTCAGCATTTTCCAAACCTTGATTTCCTTGTGCAGCAGGTTTTTGTCAGTGAAGTTGATGAAATACCAAATCAATGTGCAAGACTTCCATTATATTCTTAATGATATATTAAATGTATACATCGTGGAGTCTTCATCTAGCTTTATCTACCAGAATTCCTGCTTTACATAACACTGATAACATTTGACATTAAGACCACTTGCTCAGCTGTAAGCAGGTTTATAATACTTTCTTATAATCACTTTATATCGTGTATATCAGTGAAGTGAATATGTTTCTTCCTTTTCAGCAGTGACCATACTTGCCTTTTTGATTGCTTCACAACATCCAAGTATTCTGTTCACTTCTGTTCCTACTTTGTTGAGAGCTTTCTGCACTTTCCTTTAAGCATTTATTATTGGCAAAGAATTATATTTTTTTTGTGTACAATATTTTTCTCACAGGCATAATTTCAAAGGATTATCATTGCTGTGGCTCTGCATAGTATCTGAGATGCCTCTGTAGCTGCCTTCATACCTTCACTGTCTGCATTCAGCTGTGTCACCATTTCTAGTCTGTCAAAAGTCATATGACCAGGAATACTAGGAGACTGTATTTTCAGAACTGCTGTGATTTGAAAGAAGATTTTTGTATGCTCACATGTGAGTAAGTTTTGACTCAGTAGCTTTTTTGGTGCCCTGAATGTATTAACAGTGTGTAGTTCACTCTCTGATGAACTTAAACCCCAATTTTTTCAGAAGTGTATTTAGACAGAATGTTATCCTATGCATCTGTGCCTAGTTTAAATTTAATATATTGCGTAATAGGCAGCTTTATTTGTGTGTGGAGATAAAGCCGTGAATACAGTCCTGGCAACCAGAGTTCACTTAGCAGCTTGGGTACATGCTGGAGCTGGCAGGGAAAAGGAATAATAAAGCATTCCTAGCCCGCCTGTCTTTGGGAGGGATGTGCTGGTGGCACCCAGTCTTCTGCTAGTGTCCCTTGTGGAGATCAGTGATGAACGTGGCTACTTCGAAACATGGCAGTCTTAAGGATGGTTGTATCTTTAGCAGGAGTGAGTAACTCTATAGTAACCTACACTGACACCTGTTGGATGATGAACTATGGAGTGTTACTGTGCACGTGTGTTGCTAGACTCTGTTACTTGGCCCATGGGGGGGGGGGGGGGGTTAATGGCAGGGAAGGAAGAATATGCAAAGAACTGCTTTTTCCCCAACATATTTATTTGCCCTCTTGTCTTAGTTCCTATAAAGCATTTTCATACTTAATTTACTTTAATAGCAACTTCTAAAGTTATTGTTTCGTGCAGTTAATTCATGCTTCTGTTAAGCAAGATGCAGATTTTTTCCAAACACCTTGCCTTTCCATTTACATATCTCTGCAAAATGATTGCTTCTAGCACAGATCTACAAAGTTAACTATAAATAAGCTGATGCTTCCTTGTGGGCTTATAGACAATTAATACAGGAGGCTTAAATGTCAACTGCACCATATTTTGTGTATACCTCATGACTCTTTCTTGACTCCATTGTTATTAGTGTAATATATTTTTATTGTGGTTCTCATTTTTCCCTTTTTATTTCACTTTCATTGATGTACTTTCTTTTTGTAATTTAATTTGTTGTGAATACACCCACAGTTTTTTTAATGGCCAGGTTTGCTTCCATTAATATGTTCTCTTTGTTTTTGTTATACCATATATTTTCTTTGTTAATGATTCATGCAGATTGGGATGCCAAGTTAGAAAACATTTTTGTAAAAACATTTTTTTTCTTTTGTCAGAGTGTTGGCACCTTTATAAACAGTGTTTGAGCTCCAGTTAATCTGTGGTATGTGTGTGCCATAAAAATGTAACTGTATGAATGAAGAAAAGGTGAAAGGAAAAAGTATATGAAACCTGTATTCACAATGTAAAGTGTAATGTTCTACCATTTCACAGTAAGGACTTAATTGCTTGTATGTAACATTAAGTTGCACAAGGGTTTGGAAACAGGAAAACCAAGGGTCATAAAAAATGCAATTACAGTGTACTTCAAGGGGCAGCTGGATATAACTATGAAAATTAAGCAACTAATTGCATGTGAAGAGTTGAGATACTGTTTGCTTTTATCTCTAGTGAAAGCACAAATTTCTTATTAACTTTTTGCCCTCCTGTACTTGAATAATTACACCCTTAACAACTTTCCCTCCTGCACTTGAATCAGTACACCCCTTTGCACCTTCCTCTCAAACAACACTTGTCATCTTTCTCTTTTTCTAGCTGCAGCCATCCACTGCTGTACCCGTCTCATGCATCCCCTATATACTCAAGTTGTAAACCTTCTAGATACACCAGTTTGGACAAACAACCTAAACAGAGCTAATCCTGTAACATTCTCTCTGTCATTTGCTAGTACCACTATCCTCCTGTACATTAGTACTATTTCCCCTTCCCTCCTAAATCATTTTGTAGCTTACTTTAAGTCTCTTCAACTCTCAAAAAACCTCTATTAAACTAAAATCTCCCTTTCTGTATAATTTTATAACTTCATTACAAATCTTGAACTTCTTACAAACATTTCTTTATTGAAATGTGAGACCACTAAACTTCTTTACAGCAATGTCTTCTGCATTATAAATCCATTTACTTCTTGCAAGATTTTAGAGTTACAAGAATTGTATAGACTTAGAATTGTTGATGTAAATACTTTATTGTATATACCTGTTTTGTAATTATGTTTCTTTTTTATGATAAATGTAGCTGTTATTTTTTCCGAGAACTGTCTGAAATACACTTGTTAATATAAATGTACTGTGATGGAGAGATTTTCTACCCAGGCCTCTGCTGAAAAAGTGCTCTACCCATTCGGACTTTTCCAGTCAACAAAGACATAAATAAAGTAAATATTTTTTTTCCTTTAGTGTGAGAAAATTCCCCTTTTCTTCTTCTAGACAGTGCAGTAAGGATTTTAAACAGCTGAGGATTTCCCCACGCTTTAGTATACTAGTGCTGCATTGTTGAACTGCACAATACTCATGAACCTCTTCCCTCAGTAAACATTTTACAGGCTCATAGACTGCATAGACTCGGAAAAGAAATTACCTATCTTGAAGTTTATGGTTTTAAACCTCTGAGGAGCCTCCTGCAAGCTTTGGTATACTATTGCTGCAGTATTGAAGTACACAGTAGTTGTGGACCTCTTCCTCCAGTAAACATTTTTCATGTTCATGGACTGTGCAGACTCTGGAATGAGAATTATCCAAATGGATGTTTATGTAAGGATGTATCCTGTTTAGTTCCACTATTGTGAACTCCCTCCAAGCAGAAAGGATCTCTTTGTTCTTTTACTTCTGTAACTTCTATACCTTTCTGTCTATTCTGTCTTGTCTATTAACTCTCTATACATCTTACTTTCTTTTTTCCTTAGTTTTACACAGTTATAGTATCTCTTATGTGTTTCTTATTTTCTCTGCGGCTACCATATTTCAGACCGACTTTTACCTCATGAACTTGGTTACGCAATTCTGTTGTTTGTACTCCTTTTCCTTTTTCCTTCCTCTAGCCCTGTTACTGCTGGTCAGCTCTGCCATTATCTCATTTAATTTTCCTCCTTATTCACTTTACTTGTGCTAGTCTTTACCCTTTTCTTTATTTCTTCTATTTTTTGTCCTATTTTTAACATCATATTGTCTGCTGTATGCATTCTGTCCATGCCCCTGTACTCTGCTATTTGTCTTTCTGCGGCTTTTCTCTTCACACTGTCATCCATATCTCTCTCTTCATTCTCCTTTTCTACTTATGGCTATGGTAATAAGGTAATTCTAAACTAAATTAGTTTCTTTCTCATGCAAACTAAACCTATCCTATCGCCTCTTAGCCATTCAGCTAATAGACATCACCTAGTCAACCGTAGCAACCTATCAACTAATCCTACCTTCCCCTAGAGTAACACTGCCACACAAGCTCACTCGCATACTTGCATGTAATAACACTTTACTACACATCTCAGTAACTCAAACCTGACCAGTTTCTTCAGTTTATACTGTACTACACCACAACTCCATCTTCTGTGGTATAGTTATCTTTTCTAATCCATCTACTCATCAATCCATACCATTTCTGCTCTCTAGAGCAAGCCCTTACTTCCTGAACTCACAGGAACAAGCCCAGTTGCTAATTCTTACTAATCTCACATCTTATCACATACCAGTGTTTGTATGCCATCTGCCATCCCCTAATTACACTCCTTTTAACTACGCCATCACCTGTACATCTCTGTGTAGCACCAAACCTTTGCAATGCAACTCACATTCATCTCTTTAGACTTGTATATCTAAACTGTTCACTCACCCTATCCAAAATCAGACCGAAAGGTAGATTAAAAAGCAAGGTGTTCCCTGCAACCTCCACCTTTATATCAAAAGTACACACATGTGGAGTTTCTGGATTAAAATGGTGAGTTCTTCAAATTTTCTGTCAGTAGGCTATCCACTGGATTTCTGTCACCTTCCTCCCTTATTCCAATAAATTTCTTCCTTTAGTTGACTCCTTTTATAAATTTTACTGAGACCTCAGAATTTCCATCCATTACCATTGTTGGTAGTTTACTTTTCTTTCTCTCTGTCCTCTTCCTGCCCTTTTTAGGGTGTTCTCAGCTACCGTTGTTGGTAGTCTTTCTTATTTTTCAAAAAAAAAAATCCTCTAACTATTTTACATTTTTGTAGTTATTTCTTTTAGGCCTTCTCTTTCTTTAGTTACACTGGGATGGCTGATAAACCAACTGACTTCAAGAAATGCATCTCCTGTGGGCACAAAATACATATTTCAAATGCCAACAAGGAATGTGCCTGTTGTTTGGGCGCTGCCCATTTAGATGCAGATTGTACAGTTTGTGCTGGATTCATCTTCAACTTTGGTCAAGAACTTGCATAGATGATATTTGTGCAGCTCCTACTTGGTCTAATGCTCATACCTGTACTCATTAAAAGCTGGATTTGGTTTCTAGGAACAGAGCTGCCTTTGGATATGCATACTCCGAAATATCCTTCCATGAGGACCACCCAAGTTTCATCTAGCTGAGGACTCTGTCCCATCAGTTGAGGAATGAATGAAAATGGCAACATCAGATAAAAAATGTTTTAGCCATAACGTTACATGTGTGTTGTCCATTTTCATTCTTCCCAACTTCCTGCCGTCCTGACCATCTTCTCCTTGCTGCTGGAGAGGCCTAAGAGTATCATTTTGGGAATGGTTTGTTCCTTATAGGTTCATAGGTTGGTACTGGGCTATCTGCCCGAAGGCATATATTAGCCCAGCCACATTGTGCGGTATTCACCGCCCCTTTAGTAGCTCCCTAGACCCTTGTACTAGCAGCTAGTACCCTTGGCCCCTATCTAGTAGTGCTGTTGGTGTGATCCCCGGTGTGAACTTTCTGTTTCCCATCCACTCATCAAGGTTCCTCTTGAAGAGTGATAGTGAGGGGCTCTGTCTTATGTAGATCGGGACCCTGTTCCATAGTAAGGGAAGTCTCTGCAAAGGGAATCTATCCCTCCAGCATGTTCTATTCATTGTTGTGCTGAGGTTTATATCCCCTAGAGCGTGTAGCTCGAGTAGATTAGGTTTTGCTAAGATGGAGCATGTTCAACAATTCTGGGTTGGACATGGCTCTGTACGTTAGACAGAGATCGCCTCTGAGAAAGCGGTATGCACCAGAAAACAGTCTTAGCTTTTTCAATCATGCTGCATAGGGCAACTGTTTGAGGCCAGTAATCATCTTGGTTAGGTACCCCTGTGGTCTCTCCAGCCACTGGAGATGTCTAGCCAGGTACATTCCAATTGGTGCATTGTACTCAATAATGGGTCTGATGAGGGAAGAATAGAGGGGCACCATTACATCCTTAGATCTTGATGTGAACCCTTTCATGATCAGATGGGTCACATAGAAGGATTTTCTAACCACTTTGGCAACATGGTTATCAAAGGAAAGCTGACTATCTACTTGGGTCCCTAGATCCCTTATTTCTTCTTCAGATTTCAGGGGATTACCTCCTATGTTGTACTTTGCGGGTACTCTGTTTTTTCCAAAGGGGATTACTACGCATTTTTTTGCATTTAGCTTGAGACCATGGCTTTGACACCATGCATCAGTCTCATTTAGGCCCTTCTGGAGGATCTCCATGTCAGCCGGAGACTCTGTTATAGCACCTAGTTTGCAGTTGTCCGCAAACTTAGTCAGCCACAGCCCTTCCGTGCTTGCCTGTACTTCTGAGAAGTATATGCCAAACAGGAGGGGCCCCAGGACAGAGCCCTGAGCACACCACTCATTACTGGTCTGGATTCGGACATAGATCCTGCTACTCTTACTTTATGGGATCTGTCTGAGAGCCAGCTTGCGATCCATCTTGTGACATAAGGGTTTATGCCCAGGTGGTGAGCTTATCAATAATACCTGAATGGGGAATGGTGTCAAATGCTTTAGCAAGGTCAAGGTAAGCCATGTGCACCTCCTTTCCCTTATCTATAGCCTGAGTAACTGTCTCAAAGAAATCCACCAGATTCAGGAGGCATGATCTGCCCTTGAACCCGAACTGTGTGGTGTCCAGCGACTGGAGGTTCCCAATCTATCCATTTATGAGTTCCATAATGATTCGCTCCATAGCCTTACAGATCAGACTGGTCAGGCTTATTGGACGGTAGTTCCCAGGGTCAGTTGTGGCCCCACCCTTGTGTAGCGGGGCCACCGTTGCCATGTACCATTCTATGGGCACATATCCTGTGGAGAGGCTGAGACTGAGCAGGGTATTAAGATGCAGGGTTAATTCTTTTTGGAGCTCGTGTCTGACACAGCCTGGGACACCATCTGGTCCCATGGAGGCAGTGTTTTTAGCTTTAGATAGAGCTTGTTTGAGCTCCAGCTCTTTTTCTTATTCTATACCTTCTTGAATTCTCTTAAGGTATTACCATTGACTCCTATGGGCAGCAAACTCAATCTGAGGTATGTTAGGTTGACGTGGCACTTTGGGTAAAGGGAGAAGCTTGAGAGTTGAAAAGAAGTGGCCGAATTGGATCCATGACTCATCAGTTGAGGAAGAATTAAAATGGGCAATACAGATGTAATGTTATGACGAGTACAATTTTTTTTTTTTATAGCAGTACTGAGCTGCTCATCACATTCCTCAGACTTAATAAATACAAAAGCCAAATGTATGGCTGCTCTCTACATCTTTCCCGGTTTGGTTGAATTGATGTCCCAGAGGGCTTAGAAGGAACCAGACATAGTAGAACTCATCTTTCACAAGCCAGATAAAATTTTAGTGTCCATGAAAGATGTGGCACATTGGAGTAAGAGGCCTACAGTAGATACCATTGTGGTGGAGGTGGACTCTGAAAAGGAACTCTCAGGATAGAGAATGTCTGTCTACCCCTGAAAAGAGAGTCTAGGACATTGGATAGGTTTGGGAAGTGTTTATGCTTTAATGATTTTATTTTTTCTTGCAAGCACTGAACTGCATGGCTCATTTGACTAGACTGCAGAGGGATTTGAAAGAGAGATGCCAAAATCCCTAGCAGGTGCCATGACTGAGGAGTCCCATAGTGCATTGGAGTCACTGTTGTTGACCATGCAGTCTGTTACCAACGTGTCCATTGTCTCTTGTCCATTGCAGTGGATGGCACTGGCAGAGCAGCAGGTACCAGCTTTATTATTCACCACTATTCTAGAATGCAGCTTCGTGATTTTTGCAGAAAACTTCAATAAGTCCTTCTTGAATGTCCTTTAATGGATCATCCTTGTTTGGGCCCAAGGTTAAGGAAACTGGGTTCCTATTATGTAATCGTACTTCCAGAAGGTCGAACACCAGATGTTCGAACTTGGAAGTTTGAAAGTTGAAAATGTCAAAGCAGTGGAAGTCCGAATTCTTTCCCAGGGAAAGAATTAGGTTGGACGTTTCTGCGACTTCGACATATTCTCCATTGTGATGCGAAAGTTATGGAATGGGTTAAGATAAGTGTGCGACTGTGACGGACATTGGGATTAGGGTGCAGGTAAGGTAAGTATGCTATAGCGACTGACTTTAGGGTTAGGGTGCGGGTAAGGTAAGTGTGCGGTAGTGACAGTCTGTAGGGTTAGGGTGTGGGTAAGGTAAGTGTGCGATAGTGACAGACTTTAGGGTTAAGGTGCGGGTAAGGTAAGTGTGCGATAGTGATGGACTTTAGGATTAGGATGCAGGTAAGATAAATGTACGATAGTGACAAACTTTAGGGTTAGGGTGCGGGTAAGGTAAGTATGCAGTAGTAATGGACTTTAGGGTTAGGGTGCGGGTAAGGTAAGTGTGTGATAGTGACGGACCTTAGGGTTAGGGTGCAGGTAAGGTAAGTGTGCGGTAGTGACGGACCTTAGGGTTAGGGTTTGGGTTAAGGTTAGTGCATAGATTGTTGTGCATGTAAGGTTTAGTGTAGGTTTATAAGGTTTTTGGTGTGCTTGTGTTGTGTATGTGTTTTTGGGAACAGCAAATTTTTTACTGGGAAAAAATTTGCGGTTCTGATGTTTCGATGTTTTCACATTTGAACATCTGGTGTTCGATGTTCTGGAAGTTCGATTACGTAATAGAAACCCAAGGAAAGCCTAGACAGGAGTGAGCAAAACTCCAGAAACTTGTCTGCCATTGGAATCTATTTCTTGACACCAGAGAGGTCCTTTTCATGTAACCACAAGGGTGGGAAACATTTTTGGGTTCAAAAGTCCCAGAGTTTTGCCCTGGACACTTCTGGTGGCAGGAGCACCCCCCCCCCCCCGGTGGACCTTTAATGGATGTCACCCAAAATACAGAAGTGAACTGCAGAACCAGGAGTTTTGAGGTTGGTATAATGGTTAAGGTGTTTACTTTACAAACACAAGATGCAGGGTGTGATTCTCACATGGGGTAATTAGCTAGGCTTAAAATGGCCCACAAAGGCAGTTAGCCTAGTAGTAATCTATGAACAAATCCCTCCAGTGTTTATGAAGGGTCGTCCAATTGGCCTTTTGTGGAGGCAGTTGAGGGGCAAATAACTGTCCTTCCCAAGTCTGAATAGCCATCACCCCAGATTCTTGCATGTTAAGAGTAATAACCAGCAGCTGTTTCATCTCGTTATCACCCCTTCCAATTTTGAAACACAAGACCCTTCCAGACAGTACAACCTGATAACAAAGGGCAGCACAGCCAATATTAAAGCTGCTAAAAAGTGAGTAATGCAGGAGGTCCCACCAGACCAAAGGGGTCCAGAGTATACTCAGGGTTTTTTGGTGCCATAAAAGAACAGGGATTATTCTTAGACCTGAGCCAGCTGAATTGGTTTGTTGAACATATGTCATTTCAGATGTTCATAGTGTACTCTTTGCTCCCCCTTCTTTAGAAATATGAGTGGATGTCCTCTGTGGACCTGCAAGATGCCTTCTCTTGCATCATAATAACTAGGCAGTCCAGGAGGTTCCTATGCTTCTGGCTGGAAGCCAGTCATTTCCATTTCAGAGTATTGCCCTTACAGTTGATTCTGTAAATATGGCCCATTCCATAGCTTTTTTTTTTGTATATGAAGTTCAGCAAGTTGATTAACTTTGGTGCTTTCACATAATGAAACATATTAGATAAAATAAATACCTGCTTCTTATTGGGAGCAGAAATATTTTTCCTTGGAATTTCAGGCATCTACTACCCCTCGCTACTGAAGTGATGCCTTATTCCACTGATGTGTTATAATTTAAAAGGAATCCACAAAGTCTGAATTACTGAGAGAGGAAAAATAATGTAAACATTAACTTACTAAAGAAAAAAGTCAGTTGTACTTGCTGAGTCTTATACTCTGGCTAATGATGATAATTCAGATGTGTGATATTGATGCCAATCGCTGTCTTATTTCACACCAAGAAATTTCAAGGCTCTTAACACAGGAAATAAAGATGCTTTAAATCATTTGTTAGTTGATTTTGAAATTGGTTAAATATATTTCTGAAGTGTTGTATATATTGCCTTTTCACTTGTATTGCTACATCTTGTGAATATTACTGTAAGTTGGGTTTATTCAGTTAAAGTCCATCTGTATTTTGTCCAGGTTTAACATTAAGGAAGTAATAGGCATTACAGTCTAAGTTGCAGGTAATGGGCATCCTTGTCTAACATCATTAGGGATGTATAGGACTGGAGTTTGCATTTAATTAGCATTTATCTTGACTGATTAAGTGCATATATTCTTTGTAAATAATGTATTGATTTACAGAATACTGTAATATTGCACTGGAGGTATCAAATAATTCTGTTTAGAATGTCAGATACTGTAACTTTGTCCAATTTATTGCAGTAATGGAAATATTTTTACCATTATTATTTTAAGTATATTATTAACTTGACACTTGTTAATTTAATTTGTTTTGTGACCCAATAAAGTTGAATGTGTAGTCAGCTGTTCAAGAATACTTTTATGGATCATTTTATCAATCTGTTACAGATTTCCAGCAAGATTATTGGCTCTTCTGATGCTCAGTCTCCTAAATTTTTACTCTTAACCAGGTTTTGACAAGTGTCCCAAGTTCTTGATATTTGTCGTTATAGATCTCACAAACATATTTTTACCTGAGGAATTTCAATTTTATCTTTTAATTACCATGCTGGATCGTGAAATTGGAATAAATAATTGAAAGGCTTTTTGTCATTGAGTAGCAAGTGATTTCCCTGATGTATCATGAAAAAGGAAATGGTTCATAGGTTCATACTAGGCTATCTGCCCTAGGGCATTTATAAGCCTAGCCCAGAGTTTTGTGACTTTCGCCACCCCTTTAGTTTGAAGGGTACTATGCCCATTATTTAGCTGTGCCTCTGTCAAGCAGTGACACTGAGGTGATCCCCTGGTATACCTGCGATCTCCCATCCATTGGTCAAGATTTCTCTTGAACAAAGCCAGCGAGGTGCTCTGCCTCACATGTACCGGGATTTTGTTCCACAGCATAGGGAGTCTCTGGGTGATGAATCTGTCCCTCCAGCACATCCTATTTATGACCGTGTCAAGGTTCAAGTCTCGTGCTCTTGTAGATCGGATGGATTTAGATTTTTTTGAGGTGAAGCATGTTCATTAATTCCGGGTTGGACATGGCCTTGTATGTCAGGCACAGGTCACCTCTGAGCAGGCGGTAAGCGACTGAGTAGAGCTGGAGCTCCTTCAGTCGGGCAGCATAGGACATATTTTTGAGACCCTTTATCCTTTTGGTGAGGAACTTTTGGGGCCTTTCCAATTACTGCAGGTGTCGGGTCAGATACATTCCAAATGGGGCGTTATACTCAATCATCGGTCTGATGAGTGATGAGTAGAGGGGAATGATGACCTCCCTTGACCTAGATGTGAATCCCTTCATGATCAGGTGGGCAATGTAGAAGGTCTTTCTAACTACTTTGGCAACGTGGGTATCAAATGAGAGGTTACTGTCAACCTGGGTCCCCAGATCCCTGATAACCTCTTCTGTGCTTAGTGGATTGCAACCTATATGGTAGCTGGGGGTAACCTTGTTTTTCCCGAAGGGTATGACTATGCATTTTTTAGCGTTTAACTTTAGGCCATGGCTTTGGCACCAGTTATCCGTTTCTATGAGACCCCTCTGAAGGATATCTGTGTCTGATGTGTTTTCAACTATGGCGCCCAGTTTGCAGTCATCTGCAAACTTTGTCAGCCATAATCCTGGTCCATGGTCTTTTCCTTTTCAGAGGTGTGCACTTCAGATGTTCAAGTTCAAGCTCTTTGTTTTCCATATTGCAGTATATTGTGCATAGTTTGCATATAGTAGTTTAGCTATGTCTTTCATTTGTTCATCTCTTTTGTTTACAGCTTAAGATAGCTGCTTTAAAGGTATCCCATAGCAGAAGTAAAGAAACTTTGTGATTTTGACGGTTTAACCAGGAATTCTGTACCCTTTAGTCTAAACTAGTCATTGTTCAACCTGCTAATACTTCATTTACTTGCTTGTTTCTAAAGGAATTAACATTGCCACCATTTCAGGATCAAAACATGGGCACATATGTAATGTAAAGGATTCTTAACTGCATCATACTGAACATCCATTGACACTAGAATTATGTTTGTCCTTGTTAATACGTATGGCAGGATGAGATATGTAACAAGGCTTTTTAATTTTGAAACCTCCGTAAAAGTTCTAATAGCAGATTATACTTTTTAGATAGGAAGAACAAAAAGGATCATTAGCTCTCTCTATAGTAGTAAGTATAATATTTGAGTCCCCTTCAGTTATTACCATAGGTGTCCAGTCCTCTTTTAAGTCTAGACTAACTGAAATGCCATTTAAAAAGTGTTTTAAACAGAACGTGGGGCTTAAGCACAACCTGTGTCATTCCGTTGATGCTTTTTGTTTATAGCATCAGTATTCTATCTATGGTATGCAAAAAAAATGTTCACACTTCATGTACAACTTTTTCTTAAAATAGTTAAGTTATTCATTTATTTTCCATTATTCACATCTTGTTGTTTCATCCATTTATGAGTTGCATTGTATATTTTATTTATCCCTTATTTAAATGAGTTTTCATCAGGAATATACATTCCATTTAGCCATCATTAAAATTAGTTTTTATCAAGAATATATCTTTTCTTTTAATATGCAACTCCACATCTGATTTGACAAGCCATTAATATCGATGGAGGCTAGTTTCAGCAATTCATATTTAGTAAAGCAAGACGAACACAAGACAATAGTACTCACAGGTGCCTAATACTGTTGGTATATCCACAGATGTATTGCAGTTCTCCTCCTGAGGTGGTTAGACAATGGGAGTGTCCCTTTAGTAGTCCAAACATATGCTTCAGTCCATTTCCTGTATGTTCTGGGGGTTCTCTATGGGAAGGAAGTCATCAACCAGCGTTCTTGGATATATATGGCATCATCTACTGCACACAACAACATATTTGTAGGCTTTTCTTTCTGCTTCCATAACACTTTTATGTGTAGATCTGTCTGTGTAATATGTGTGTGTGTGCATCTGCCAACCAGATGACTCTGTAGGAAGTTCCCTGCCACAGCCTTTGCTATAGATTGGCTGCATACCTCTCAACCTCTTTGTGCAATGAATCTGGACAAACCCAAAAAGTTATGGCGTGACGAAGGCCAAAAAATAGGGACAGATTTTAAATATTGCTCTTATAAACTTAGAAAATTGCTAGAATAAAAGGATTTGTGTTAGCAAGCATTTTCTGAAGGATATGAAGTCGGAAACTCAAATATACATAATTATTTAGTGACCTCAGTCCTTAGTTATTTGCCAGAAAACCACACATTTTATGAGGGACAGACCAAAAATATGAGACAAAAATATGGACATTTTCTGAAAATTTGGACAGTTGAAAAGTATGGCTGGAGTTGTGATCAGTGTATGAATTGTGAACTGCTCTGGTGGTGCAGAGACACATTTTGAACAATATCCTGGGAATTGCAGGCAACCTGGAAGTTAAGGAAGTGTAAGCCCTTCATGTTGAGGTGTCAAAGGTCCTGTGGACCACATGAGACCTTGATGACAAAATGTATGAAATATTTGTGGCTTTTAGGACCTCAGGAAAGTGGACTGTGTTGAATAGTGCCTGTGTGATACTGGCTGTCTCCTTTGCTCTCTCCTGGGGAGTCAGATAAGCTCCAACACATGCTGTGGCATTATGCAGAGGAACTGATTTAGGATTTATGAGGTTGATGGCTAACGTATCCCTAGAATGTCCACTGTAGGTCACTTGAAGGGTCCCTGTAGCTGTGCTGGCTAAGGCTGTACATTCTATTTAGTACCCGCCCAGAGTAGGCATACCATGTGGTGATCTTCATTCCCACTGCTGCAGTAGACTTTAGGCTTTATTTAGTTATGCTTTGTCCAAGACACAACTGGCCAGGTTCCAAAACCTCCAGCTCCTTATCACACTTCCACTCTGACTGCTGATTGGTCAGCCCTGAGGAGGGAAAATCAGCAGTCAGGATGGAAAATCTTCAGTGCTTTCTTTCCCTCGTGAAGAAACAGCTCAGAGACTTCACAAGAGCAGCAGTCAGCCTTTTAGCTCCTATCTGGCATTTAAGTCCCCTTCAAGGGAACCCTTTCACACAGAAAATATTTATTTTTAATGTTTGTAATATATTTAAAAATATACATGTAGTATATACATACACATATAAACTGCAAGAAAAACCCAGCCCAGCTAGAGTTTCCACTGTGTAATGTCTTAAACCTACTGTAATGGATGCCCAAGACATGTATGCAGATGACCCCTTAAGAACATCAAGTGTTTCAGGTACATGGCTTTTGAACGTCCATGACATTTTTACTTTTTAAGTCTTTATGGCATATATAGATTCAAAGAGTATATATTATATATATAGGGTTCATAGGTTGTTACTAGACTAATGACCACTAGGGCCCGTGCAAGCTTAGGTGTGCAGCCTAAACCATTTGGGTCTTTGAGTGTCATGGGTGTCTGTAAGGAGGGCGTGTTAGTAGGGAAGGTAACTAAGGATTTGTAAGCGGGGAAGGGAGTTGTCAGTATAAACTTTTCTTATTGACGGCCTCTGTCCATAAAGGACATGGCGGCCAGAACTATTTCTGCTCGTTTTAGAAGCAGAGACCTTTCACATGTTAGGCAAATGTGATAACCAGTACACTGCAGAAAGTCACCTAAAATATATATATATATATATATATATATATATATATATGTGTGTGTGTGTGTGTGTGTGTGTATATGTAATATACGTGTATGTGTATATGTGTGTGTGTATGCATATATATATATATATATATATATATATATATATGTGTCTGTGTGTGTGTGCAATATATGTGTGAATGCATATATACATATAGATATAGATGTATGTGTGTGTGTGTGTGTGTGTGTGTGTGTGTGTGTATATATATATATGTGTGTGTGTGTGTGTGTGTGTGTGTGTGTGTAGCTATGTATGTATGTATAGCTAGCTAGCTAGATATATAGCTATAGATACAAAAATATGGTTTACTATCAAAATAGTGAAGCGCACCTTACAGTGTGTCAGAAGATCGAAGGTAAGGGTGCAAAAAGGTAAAACTGTGACCGCAAATCCTGTCAACTGCAAAACGTCGACACATAGTTTGTGGTCGCACTTTTGAGTGTCGTCTTTTAATTGGATCGTACTACAGTGCAGATCAGGAGAATTACCCTTTTCCTCACTGTAGTGCGATCTTGGAGTTAGGATATATAATTAGCAGGGGGTGTGGGGTGCAGGGGGGCTTGCTCCCCTGCAAAACAGTAGATATGTGTATGGGTTATTCCCAGATGGTAAGTGGCACATTACGTGTCGAATATCTATTTTTTTCCTTCCAAAGAAATCAACATTACGGAGCAGTCGGCATGATGGTATTCGTGGGTCTGGGTCGGGGATATGAATATTCATGGTATGTGGTTTTCATTATTTTGATAGTAAACCTGAAAATATATATATAATTTACTTTTCTTTGTATATATTTTGTGGTTCCTTTAAGAAACCCGATATTTCTTATTTAAATCTGGAATTGTTTTTGTTTTTTTAAGCTTCAGTTAGTGTTGCGGCTTAGTTGATGTAGAAATGTTCTGCTTATGCAATCTTTTTATGTATAAAAAGTTTATAGTGTGATGCTGTGTTTCGTTAGAGTAGAGGTAACAACAGAGAATGATGATGCTTGTGTTTACAGTGTTACAACTTACCTACCATTTATTTTTGTTAGATTAATTTTACTTTTTTGAGGTGTCTGACAGAGTTTTAATGTACTGTTTGTGCACTACCAAGTTTTGGGAACTTTATGTGAATGGTAAGTGTACTGCTTGTGTAGACTTGTGACAACATACCTTTCCACTGGCTCATTCCAGCGATTCAAGCCAGATCTGATGAATTCTCGTCTGTTTCAGCATGGATACTTACCTGCTCCTGTTGGTCTGACTTATGCAATTCCTGGAAGAAAAAACAACTCATCAGACAGCCATTGCCCACAATGCGGGCTTAATATTCACTTTAGCCGATAGTGAGTGATTCTACAGTGGCCAGCAGTCGTTCCTCAAACCACTCATTCACCTCACTGGGTTCTTCTCTGGGTAGTGTAGTCATTTCAGCCAACATAAACTGGGTGACAACCACATCCTCTTCTGCTGTTCCACTGTCTGATTCGGGCATGGAAGAATCATTTATTCTGTGACATGAAGTTTCACTAGGAGATTATACTGAATGTGTCGAGGGGGAGACCTCTTGCAGAGTCGGTTATTCCTCTCCTAGTTGGTCACAAAAGGTACAAGTTTAGAAAATAAAAGAATGATTTTTCTCACTTTACCTTGGAAGTTGTTACAGGCAGTCTATCCTGGTGCACAGCCTTCATTTATGTGTTAATCAAGTCAGTGAGAATATTCCTGAGGAAGACCAGTCTGTTAAGTCTGACATGGAGACAGGATTTCCTCTCTTACAGTTTCTCAAGCCCATTATGATACTGAGAAAAACTGGTCTTCATAATCTCCTTGGGAGGTAACTTTCTTTTCTTCGATTGCTGCCTGGCTGAATGAGGTGTTTTTATGGCAGCAAATTGGATGTTCCCCTTGATCTGAGATTTTTTTGATATGTTGCAAGTGGATTTTGCATCATTCCATGCCTGTTTTTCCTCTAGTTCCAGCCTTGGAGTAGGTATTTTATACTGCCTGTAACAACTTCTGTTTCGCAGCCTTTAGTCCCCCCCCCCCCCCCCAAAAAAAAAAAAAAAACAGATTGGCTTTATATACTTTTTCAAACTAACTAGCACTTATTTTTTTCTCCTTGGTTCTGACCCTGCGGGAAACTCAGCTGCTACACCATCAAGGTAACGAGCTACTGGTGTCATCATAACCTTCTCCCTGTAGGTAAGGAGGGAAAGATTTTGAGACCGATTTGGTATGAGAATTTCTTTTTCTTCCACTTGGACATATAGAATTCTTAACTATCAAACCCATTTATGGAAGTTTATGCTGTTTTGTATAAACAGTTTAATCTAGTTACCACTCGCTCTTTCCTGTTAAGGAAATGCCTGTCTCACTGTTATTGTTTCAGATGCATCTCTAGTGTCTAAACATGCCTTGAGTATATGTAATTGTGCTGATGCTGGGTCAAGAGCCTCTGTTTCTGCTGATGTTTTGAGGAAGTATGCCGGCATACAAAATCAGATGATCTGATGTTATTAATCTTCATTCCCTTTATCACTGATGGGATGTCGGTTCCGTCCTCGAAACTGAGCTGGCCTTGTATCAAGCTCGCACCAGCCAAAAACTCTCGAGCTAAGCTTTTACCCATAATACCTTTCTCCCGGTTACCTCAGATCTCGTTTGACGCATTACTGTAAAGCTGCGTTCAAGCCTGCTCTCAAGCTAAGCTCAACCTTTTTGACTTTTTGACTGTTGTTTGTATTTTATTGAATATTAGTCTCTTTCTGTCTACTTTGTACATTTTCTTACATTTTGTGATCTATCTCTGGCCCTTGTATCCTTCTACATTATGGTAGTGTTGGTATCATTGGTGGTACGGCCTTTCTCCCTACCCTTTGTGGTATTTCTTTCTTTCTTCCTATCTCTTTATTTAACAAAAAAAAAAAAAAAAAAAAAACTTTCTCTTTTTTTTTTTCTCTTATAACCTGTGAGTGTCTGGATGTATCATTATGTTTGAAAAGAAAGTTACACCTGGGTTTAAGCAGTGTTATACTTGTAATAGGAAAATGCCTAACAGTGACTCGCATGACGATTTTATGTATTGTTTGGGGGTGCCCCATCTCTCGGTGCAGCCCCCATGTTCTATTTGTAAAGGATTCAGTCAGCGCACTTTGAATGAGCGTAAAAATAAATTGATTCTGAAGGGCCTCCTAAAGAAGCCCTTTTCAGAGGTTTTTTTCTGCAACGGAGGGCTCCCCCCTCCAAGAAAAGAAAGGAAAAGACAGCACTCTGTATCCTCTTCACCATCCAGTGATCTGGGCAAGCCTGCCAAGTCAAAAATACCTAAGATGTTTCCAAACTTAGGTCTATCTCCATGGCACCGACCTTAGTTCCATCAACTGCTACATCACCTTTGGTGCCTGTTTTGGCACCGGCATTGTCCGCGGCACCGACATTTGATTTTTCAAAAACTGCTTCACCCTCTTTGGCACCGAGTGCCACTTTAGCACCGAGCATACCTTTGGTACCTATTACTTCAACTCCACTTGTGACTGAGCCATCCTTATCCTTTCAAGGTACCGAGTGCCCTTTCAGCACCGAGTCTGTCTATGGTACCTATTACCCCTATATTAACCCTACTGCTCCCTGTCTCCAAACTAGAGACAGCAGCACTGTTGGACACTGGTGCATGGACCCGATACTCCCCGTCGGTGGACCCCTTTCTATGACAAATATATAGCCCCTATCTAGAATGACCAGAGTCCCTGTCAGAGGTATCCACTAGATTCACCAGGAGCCTTTCAGAACTTGATGTGGTCTGCCTTGTGAATCAGGTTTTGACAGCCAGGGGGATCCCCACTCTGTCTAAGACCCATCCACTTGCTGGACCTGGGACTGTCTCTCCAAGGACTCCATCATGCTCTCCTCCTTTGACCTTGCAGGTTTAAAAGTCTCTAGCTCCGATGTCCTTTTTGGAACTCTCTGTTTTGGTGCCAGTAGTGGACCTCACTATGACCTTGGAACCGCCCCTTTGGTCTTTGGTATCTTCGGAACCAAATCTTCCTCAAGCTCAGGACTGGGGTGCGGGCTCTTTGGCACCAAGTACGGTTCCAAGTGCATCTATAGTTCCCTCCACAGTGCCAAGAACTCTGTCGGCACTGATCCTTATTGAGGCTCCTTCCTCGGAGGCGGGTTCGATGGAGCGGGGTGTGACCCCGGTTCTGAGGTTGTCCTTCTCGGTTCTGGGCTCCCATCCCTCTTTGGGCGGACCTGCTTTCCACGCAATGGAGAGGGCACTTGCTTCAGGAAGCATTCCTTCGGAGTCGGAACCCCAGTAACCCCTTCCCCCTGAGCTGCAGGTGATACAAGCCACCACCCCTGAACATCGGGCACGAGAGCTGCAGAAAACCCTGTTGCAGGGCACCCCTTCTTCTAAGTCCTCCTCAGAAGCCCCCACTGAGGAGCCACCTTGGAAGAACTAAAGGAAGCACGTAGACTCCCCTGAGTAGTCTCTGACTGAGGATATGGATTACGGTGAAGGGGGAGGGTCCCCACGGTTACCTCCTGATGATGTCTCCTTCGGAGATATCCTTGAAATGCTGAAACAGCGGGGTGACTGGAAGTCCACCAGCCCTTCCTCCGAGGAGTCCGTCTTACTGCAGGCTTTCCGTGCCCGACTATTTACCTCTTGGGTGACACCACCTGCAGGTGAGTTAGTTCAACTCATGGTGCAGCACACTTGGAAGAATCCTGATTCTGTGGAACCGATCCCTAGGAGGCCAGACAAAATCCTATCCCTTCTCAAGAAGAGCCCACATTGGTCTAAGGGTTTACCAGTTGATGCTGTGGTGGTGGCGGCGACCAAGAAAAAGGAACTCACCGAACAGAGTCAGACTGTTCGCCCGCCCAAAAGTGAATCCCAGGCAGTGCCATAGGTGTACACTTCTCCACTCTGCAGCTCTCGTTTTCCAGGACCCAGAGGAGTGGAAAGTTGTGGCACAAAAAGTCTCAGGGTCCTTTTCATGACACATGTGGCGAGTATATACCCCCAAGGGCAGAGGGGGTAACTCTTCTGGAAGGATACCCCTACCAAGGCAGAGGGGGCCCACGTAACCAGGGACCCAGAAATTCTTTCTCTGGATAGTCCTATCAGTTCTCCTGAAGAACAACGTGATTGCTTTCCTCTGGAAGCAGTCAGGGTACATTTCTCTCCGCACCATGCTGCCTGGCAATCTATAACTTCCGACCGTTGGGTGCAGAAGATTATAACCAGAGGCTACACTATTCCCCTCAATGTTTACCCAAAACCTCCTACACGACTTCCCCACATTCCACCCAGTCAAAGGGAAGAAGCAGCTATAGAAATAAAAAAGCTGTGTCAAAAGAGTCATACAAGCAGTCCCATCAGACCAATGCGGATCCAGATTCTACTCAAAGTTCTTTTTGGTGCCAAAAAAGACAGAGGACTGGAGACCAATTTTGCATCTCAGCAATTTAAACAAATCTGTCAATCAAATGAAATTCCAGATGGTCACGGTTCAGTCCATTCTCCCATTCCTAGGAAATGGCGATTGGATGTTTTCAATGTGCGCATTACCACATCAAAATGGACAAACTCTCCCGAAGACTACTTCACTTTTGACTTGGAGACAATCACTACCAGTTTCACTCTCTGCTGTTTGGACTCTCTACAGCCCCCAGAGTGTTCACCAATTGCATGGCAGTAGTCACAGCTCACTTAAGGCTGCAAGGATTCTGGGTGTTTCCATATTTGGACGATTGGCTCCTTACCGCCCCCACCAAGCATCAATTGGTAACAGCCTTGAAATACACTCTTTCCCTGGTTAGACTATTGGGAATAACAATAAACTGGGAGAAATCCAATCTCACTCCAACCCAGTCCATAGAGTTCATAGGAGCAGTTTTCGACACCCGCTCCTGTTTAGTATCTCTCCCACATCACAGATTACAAAGACTGAGACTTCCACTCTGGGTAATATTCTGCCGAAACAAAGCCTCAGCACAGGAAGTCCTTCAACTCCTAGGATCCATGGCAGCTGCTATACCAGTAGTACCTCTCGCAAAACTTTACATGAGAATACTTCTGTTATCTCAGTGGTTCCCAAATCGTCACCCCCTCTGTTTTCAGATACTAATAACCACTCGTAGCAAACAGGACCTTCTTTGATGGATGGGGCTAGAGACAGAACTTTGGAGACGCCCTCTCAACCCAAGGCCACTGTGACCACGGATGCTTCCCTGATAGGGTGTTGGGGGGGGGGTATTTTCAGGGTATGACAGTCCAAGGCACATGGTCCACAATAGAGGCCAACTTGCATATCAATGTTCTAGAACTGAGGGCAGTGCTTTTAGCATTGCAAGCATTCCAATCTGTTCTTCCTTCTGGGACAATTGCAATTCAGTCAGATAACATGTAAGTAGTCTGGTATATCAACAAACAAGGAGGAACCAAATCTTACCCCCTAGGTCGAGAGGCCATGAGAATTTGGCAGTGGGCGATAACTTTAAACTGCTTTCTGATAGCAATGCATATACTGGGGGGATTCCATTGTGATTGCAGACAAGCTGAGCAGATGTATTCTTCTGCCTCACGAGTGGTCCCTCAACCCAAGCACAGCAGCAAAAATTGTCAGCCACTGGGGTCAGCCTTCCTGCAACCTATTCGCCTCTCTGTCAAACCACAAATGCAGCAGCTACTTTGCCCTAATTCCTCCACAGACGGAGTCCCCGAGGGATGCTCTGATCCAGAATTGGCCCACGGGACTTCTGTACGCCTACCCCCCCCCCCATTCCTCTGATTCCCTATTTTTTGAAGAAAGCACTTTGGTTGAAAAGCAAAGTGATCCTCATAGCCCCTTATTGGCCTCGACAGGTATGGTTTCCTTTCCTTTGGCCTCTCCTATTATGCTGACCGTGGATTCTGGATCCTTCTTTAGACCTGATCTCTCACCCCTCCCCAGGGTTGAGTCATCCAAACCTGACCAGTCTCAAGCTGACAGCTTGGTTTCCCCACTTCTGCTAATTGCCAGGCAGGATAACCTTTCCTCTCCAGTACATGATATTGTTCTGGCCTCACACAAACCATCCACCAGAAAGCTCTATGTAGACATATGGAAGAGATTCTCTATTTGTTCTAAGAAGAGAAAACTAGATCCATATTCGGTTCCAGTTACTGTAGTCCTTTACTATTTACCAACATTTTTCGAAAATGGAGCTGCAGCCTCTACCATACGAGTTCATCTAGCTGTTATTTCAAACTTTCATAATGGTTTTGGAAACTCTCCACTGATTACTCACCAGTTACGCAAAACCTTTCTAAAAGGAGTTTCTCACATCAGACCTCCAATCAAACAGCCTATTGAACCGTGGAACCTCACTTTAGTCCTTCAGTCTTTAACTCAACCCCCCTTTGAGCCTGCAGTGAAATGTGACATCAAATTCTTATCATGGAAGTCCCTTTTTCTGGTCGCCAACAGCTAGACGTATTTCAGAGCTCCACGCTGTATACATTACTCAGCCCTGTCTTGTCTTTCACAAGGAAAGAGTATCACTCCGGACGAACCCTACCTTTCTTCCCAAAGTCATTTCAGATTTCTCCATTAATCAAACTATTGATCTTCCAGTGTTTTTCCCAAATTTTACTAACAAAGGGGAATACTGTCTGCATTTACTGGATGTACATAAACAATTGAGATTTTACCTAGACAGGACTAAGATGATGCGCAAATCAGACCAACTATTCATTTCCTTTTCTGGTCATAAAATGGGAAATTATGTTTCTAAAGTGACCTTATCTAAATGGCTTAGAGATTGCATACTTTACATTTATCATCATGAGAAAAAGCCTGTACCACAGAAAATCAAAGCTCACTCTACCAGGTTGATGGCAACTTCTGTAGCCTTCCATTCTAGAGCCTCCATGGACTACATCTGTGCAGCAGCAACATGGGCTTCTCCTCATACCTTTATTGCTCATTACAAACTATATCTTGTCTCCAGGAGAAGAGCATCCTTTGGCTTTATGCTGCTCAGGAATATTCTTACATAAGGGCCACCCAGGGAACACAAGGTAGCTGGAGACTCTGTCCCATCAGTGATGAAGGGAATGAAGATTAACAACATCAGATAAAGAAGTTATGTCTTACCATAATGTTCCATCTGTGTTGTTGATCGTCATTCATTCATCACATCCCCCCCTCCCCCTTCAAAGGCTCCTTAGGGATACTTTGGGACCAAGTGCTGAGTTAGGGCACCTGCACACAAAAACGGCTTCTGCTTTACTGATAAAGGACAAACTCGATCTGAGGTAACAGGGAGAAAGGGTACTATGGGTAAAAGCTTAGCTCGAGAGTTTTTGTATGGTGTGAGCTTGATATAAGGGTGGCTTGGTTCCGAGCACGGAGCCGACATCCCATCAGTGATGAATGAATGAAGATCAACAACACAGACGGAACATTATGGTAAGATAACTTATTTTTTTCTGATTAAGTAAAGTCTGAATTTGTGTATTCAGTTTTCGATAAAAAGGTTTTATTTAGCTGTTCTGCTACACGGGTCCACAAACAATTTGATGAAAGAGGGAAATTAATGTAGGGAGTTTCTAAGATTATTTTCAGCCCCCCCCCCCCCCAAAAAAAAAAAAAACACACACATTCTCTTTCATGTCTAGGAAACAGAGCACCCAATACATACCTTTTGAGGCCAAACAAGAAAACAAAAAAAATGAGATGTTGGAAGGGGAACAGAAACAATCTAGAATCTTTCCAAAAAATGGATAGTTTGTAACTTCAGGATGGCTATGACAGTATCCCTCCCCTCTCTCCTCCTGCCCCAGTCTCTCAAAACCTGTCCCAGCAACTAGCTGGGTTCATTCTCCTTTGGCAGCAAATTGTGACAGACTCATGGATGTTAAACATGTTTCAGGAGGGATACGTTTGGCACTGCATCCAAAAACCTCTTTTCAGGGGAGTTCCTCCTCACCCTGTGAACTAAACAAATTTATTTTCCTAAGGTTCTTCAGCTTTTGCTTAACCTAGGGGTCATATAACCAGTGCCATTTATTTAGAGGGACAAGATAACTCAGAGGATAAGGCCTATAATGTTTCTGGTACCAAAGACTACTTTTAAATTTTTCCTCCATAAATCAGTGTGGAAGTTCCAAAATTCAGGATGTTGCCCTTTCAGAGTCTGTTCGCTCTTATTCTCCAGTGAAGCTTTATGGTAACAGAGGGACCTTAAAGATCTCTGAATTTCTGTGTCTGGATCACACAGTCAGATCTCTGTATTACCTATGGGTTATCTGCTGCTTCAGAGAGGTGTTTGCAAAATGTTGAACTGCAGTAATTGCATAGGGCAGACCAAATAGCACTCACTTGTTTCCTTATTGGGATGACTTTTTAATCATTGCAAGTCTTCCTCCAGATGTCAGGATACCTTAACATGGATTTCATCTCTTGACCAATCTTGGATTCCAGAAAAAAAACATTCACAAAATCTTCTTTGATCCTTCTTTTGATTTTTTTAAGGATGTAACCAGTACTGTTCTGCACTCTGTCCCTGAGAGGATATGAAATGTCAGAATGTCCAGCCTGGGGTGGTAACGTGCAAAAGTCATACATTTAATGTGAAATCCATAGGTAATCAAGACAGAGAAAAACAAAAGAACATCCAAAAGGTTAATTGTTTTCATTCATATACCTTCATGGACTTCCTCGGGGACAGACTGTAGCATGGTGTTGGTTACAAATCACTTTTCTGGTTCTGCACGTGTGCCTTTTTTCTTTTTTATAGGATGTCTTGTAGACACTTTACAGCAAAAGTTTTTGATGCAGGAAATTGTGGATTTCATTCTGGAAACCTTCCTGAATTTCTTAACTCAGTCTCCAATTTCAGCCAGAGAGTTTCTCAGGATTCTGGTGTTCATTTCCTATACGATTCTCATAATTCCTTTTGCCAGGTTGCACATGAGAAACATTCAGTGGTATCATAAAAACACATGGACCCAGTACTTCCATCCTTTGGATTTTCAGATACCCATTATGGGCTTTGTATAAAAGGAACTACTCTGTTGGAGAGTTGTTGTGTCTTTCGGCTTTTCCCGGTTAGGGGTCGCCACAGCGGAACTCCGGTCCGCTAATGATTGGCAGTAGATTTTTACGTGCAGAGTTGCCAGCCCAGATGCACAACCTTCAACGAAGGTATGCCCATTCACGCATGTCTCCACACAGAAGACGCTCTAGCTGAGAATCGAACAGGACAACGTCTTACTGTGAGGCGACAACACTACCGCAGCACCACCACCGCAGATTACACAACAAATATGTGTCTCCCCTTTTCTCCTCAGCCTCTAAGTCTATTTGTAACTGCAGACTCTTTAGATTTTCCTTATGGGGTAGCTCCTGTGGGGGTAAAAGTGCATGGCCTATGGGAGTCTTCAGACAGACAAAAGCACTTAATTTTAAAAGAGATGTCGGCTGAGATACATGCCTTTTAATATTATCAGCTGTGGTCTCCTGGACCTCACCACATGATTGGACAACACCACAGTGATACGGTACTTCAGCTAGCAAAGCAGCATGAAGCTGTACCCTCTGTACAGACTGATTGTGACTGCTTTGAAGTTACCTAACCTTCAAGCATATTTTTTCTTGTCAGAGCAAAAACATTGTGGCAGACAAGATGAGCAGGACCAGGACAGACTCTCAACAACGCGCATTCAACGAGGGGGGACCTTCCAAGTATTGATCTAGTTCTGAAAAACACCTCAAATAGATTTGCTGGTCTCCTTTCAAAACAGACGTCTTAATAGCTGATTTTTTTCATTCTGTTGTGTAGGAATGTTTCTTTATATATTTTCACCCTTTTTTCTGATATCCAGGGTAGTTCTGAAGATTCAGAACGACTCTCCAAAAAAAAAAAAAAAAATATATATATATATATATATATATATATATATATATATATATATATATATATATATATATATATATATATATATATAATTTGTAGTGACCCCTAGTTTTGCCCAGGCAATATTGAATATCCTTTTTTATGAAAGGCAATTACCACAACCTTTTCCAGCATCTGGATCTACCCACACAGGAGTTTGATACACCTCATTAGGTAACATCTTAAGTTGTTTGCCTGGATTCTGTTGCCTTTAGGCCCCTCTTTTAGAGGACATATAACAGGTACTGAAGGAGGCAGTAAATGCTGCTACTTGAAAATCTTATGTTGACATATAGAGGAGTTTTCTAGTTTGTGCCTACACAATAACTAGGGTGCTATCTGGGATTGTACCACTTGTTCTCAAATATTTGTGTTAGCTAACTAACCTCTGCCCTTCATACTGCTTTATCAAGGTACATCTTGTTGCCATTTCAGTATGCCTGCCCATGGATCCTTCTCTTTCTTCAGTGTTTTCTTAAAAAAACAATTTCTGAAAGGAGTGTTTCACTTGAAATCTCCTTGTAAACAGGGTGCTGTTCCACGGTTCTTAACTTCCTGCTGGAAAAATTAACCACATCTCCATTTGAGCCTGCACTTCAGGCAGGTTTATGATTCATTATATGGGAAAGGTTCTCACTGCTCTGACTTCTGCAAGATGAGTTTCTGAGCTGCAAGTTGTGTTGGTAGGTAAACCGTATCTGGTCTGCTGTTAGGCTAGGGTGTCAGAACAAATCTCTCATTATGCATAAGGTTGTTTCAGAGTTTTATTTGAGTCATGCCATCAGTCTCCCAGTGTTCTATCCTAACCCACAGAACCAGACAGAAAAGATTCTGCATACTCTGAACATGCATAGGCAGCTCAGTAGTGTCTGAGGATAAAAGAAGTTGCTAGGCTAATGGCCATAGGGCCTTTACAAGCCTAGCCAAGTTACCCTTGTTTCCACAGTCTGCACCTATTGCCCCCATCCACGAAAGACACCGGTGGAACCCCCAGGGTGAATGTACGGTTAACCATCCAATCGTCCAGACTGCGTTTGAAGCGGGACAGTGAGGTGCTGTGTTTGATATGAAGTGGGAGTCTGTTCCTAAGTTATGCTAATCTCTGGGAGAAAATCTGTTCCTCCAACAGGTTCTGTTAATGTCACATACCAGGTTAAGGTCTTTAGGCGAGTAACCCGTGTGCCTTTTGACTTGTGGATATGCAGCATTTCCAGTAAAGCAGGTTCAGACATTGCCGTGTATGCAAGGCAGTGGTCACCTCTGAGTAGTCTATATGAAACAGAATAAAGTGACAGTGATTTCAGCTGATCTACATAGGAAAGATGCCGAAGACCTTGAATTTTCCTTGTGAGGAGCCTTTGTGGTCTCTTCATTTGCTTGACAGAATCAAGTCTTTTACAATAGCTAATCTGCTATTTATTTTGTATGTTGGGACTGAGAATGGACAACCCATGTCAAACAGACTGTTTCCAGTTGGTTGTCCTTGACGTTTGCCTTTGTGGTCTCTTCATTTGCTTGACAGAATCAAGTCCTTTACAATAGCTAATTGGCTATTTATTTTGTATGTTGGGACTGAGAATGGACAACCCATGTCAAACAGACTGTTTCCAGTTGGTTGTCCTTGACGTTTGACTTTTGTTATACACACAATGTTAAACCAATTCCAGGCAGTATCTATGATGTCCTTGTCTTCTTTGTCTTTGTTTAAATGGGATTCCTCCCAGATTTCAGAAGCACAGAAATGTTACTATGAGCTTCTTCAAATGGAAGCCCCTGCACCCTCTCCATTTCCACCTGTTCTTGCTTTCTTGGATGCTTTTGCTTCCACTTCTAAAAACCCTGACTCCCAAGCCCCTGCTCCCAAGAGACCTGACAAATTTTATAAGGTCCTAGATGACTGTAAGTTTCTTTATAAATACCCTTTGCTGACCCAGCTGTGGTAGCTATTGCCTCTGACAATTTTTTTTGTTTGTCTCCTTCTGCTAAGGTGCTTTGCTCTGATAAGGAGAGCAGGGTATTGGAAAGACTGTGTAAAAAGATATATACTTCCTCCACTTTAGTAATTAGGGCTATTAATTACCAGACATACATGTCTAGGTACTCCCTGGCTTTGGTTTTTCAGACATCACAAGCTTTGCCCAATTTATCTGACTCAGAGGTTAAGTCTCAGGTTCTCAATCTGCTGTCTGCATCTTCTCTGGTAGCTAGGCATTCCATTAGGTGCAGCTATGATGCAGTGGAGGCATCTGCCAGAGCTGCAGCTTCTGCATTTGTTCTTCGTAGACATTCATGGTTAAGGCTCCAGTCATTACCTGATGACATTAAAGGCCATGCTCCTTGATGCTCCTTTAGATAATTCTGCCCTTTTTGGTACAGCTGTTGCAAAACTTTTCAAATCTCTGCAGGAAAAAGTAAAGGGGCTCCAAGACTTGAAACACTTGCTTGTTTCCCCAGTCCTTAAATTCCATAGGAACTTTCCTGCCAAGACTTCCTTTGTCAGAAGACCTGCTTGATATTCATTGTGTTTCACTGTTGCAGTCATTACAATTGGGTTATCTTGCTGCCAGGCTACCCGCAGTCGGCCCGAATTCCAAAGTCTAGGTCCGGCGTCGGTTGCTGTCGCTTCCTCCCTGACATCAGTGTGCCAGGGGTATAAAAGATGCAGCCGACAACATTTTGTTCAGTCTTTCTTGCCGCGCGGTGCCCAAAGCAAAAGCAGTTCAAAAGTGCCGGTCGGCCGACTCCTGAGATTTTCATGTTCGAATTTCAGATCCGAAGTCTTCATTAAAAGCTAAGCACCCCGTTGGGGAAACTTTTTTCTTGCTCCAGACCAATGTGAGAAAAAGTTAATCATTGTTTTTCTTGTGGGAAGCAAATACCTCATAAGGACTTTCATTCCTGCTGTATTCCTTGCCTAGGCCCTGACCACGACGTTGCTAATTGTCGGTTCTGTGTTAGATTTAACCAACGCAGTATTAAGCGTCGGTACGATTTTGCATTTCACTATTTTGGCATAAGATTTAATTACACAATGTCATCGGATAGCCATCCGACTACCACAATTCACAAGAAATGCAAAGAAAAAGAAAAGGACAAGCATACGAGGTCCAAAACTGACGACGAGGCTTCTTCTAAGCCAGTCACCGGTTCTCAGTGAGGCGCTTTCACAGCCCCTGATGCCCGCTACTTTAGACTTTCATTCCAGCTGTATTCCTTGCCTAGGCCCTGACCACGATGTTGCTAATTGTCGGTTCTGTGTTAGATTTAACCAACGCACTATTCAGCGTCGGTACGATTTTGCATTTCACTATTTTGGCAGAAGATTTAATTACACAATGTCATCGGATAGCCATCCGACTACCGCAATTCACAAGAAACGCAAAGAAAAAGAAAAGGACAAGCATCCGAGGTCCAAAACTGACGACAAGGCTTCTTCTAAGCCAGTCGCCGGTTCTCAGTGAGGCACTTTCGCAGCCCCTGACGCCCGCTACTTTAGAGCCGCAGGCCGCTAATGACTCCCACGTGGAGCCGAGTAGGCTGCTGGAAACTATTCCCTCAGATGGGTCCAGAGCCGCTGAGCAGGCATCGGCATCTGAGGGTGTTTTCAGGCCTACACAATTATATGTAAAAACGACTTCAGCTTCAAAGGCAAAGACTAAAGCACCTTTAAAGACAAAGAAACAAGTACAACAGCCCTATGGACAGGCCTCCATGCCTAAAAAACAGATGCTCAGAATGGCCGAAGACCTAATTACTTTGATCAGGGGTTCCCATCCCCCTCCTGATAAGAGGCCTAGGCAAGAGACAGAATATGAATCTTCAGATCAGGTTTCCATTTCATCTGATTCCTCTTCTGATCAGGAATACTCTGTTCCTCCCTATGAGGATTCTGATGCTGAAGAATCTATCCCTTCAGCCTCTCCTCCTGAGGATTATACTTTTGGTGAAACTCTGCATACCATGAGGGAGCATTTCCACTGGGACAGCCAAGATTATTCGGAATCTAAGAAAAGGCTCAGAGACTTCCTCTTACTACCTCAGCACAAACCCCTTGCTATTCCACCTGTGTTAGACATTGTAGATGATGTTTTTTCAGAGTCCAGTCTGACACCTAACTCCTTGCCTCCGGCTCCTGTTAAGCCAGACAGATACTACAGGGTTCCTGATTCACATACATTTCTTTTTAAAACCCTGCTGCTGACCCAGAAACTATCTCTCAGGGTCCCAAAGAGGTCAAGGCTTCCACTGCAAAAAACCCTACCCCCTCTGACAGGGATTCTAGGGCACTGGACAGATGGGGAAAAAAGATTTACACTTCTGCTACCTTGGCTATAAGGGCTTTAAATTGTCAGTTTCATATGCTTAAATATCAGCAATATATTATGTCACTGCTTAAACAGAAAATGTTGATCAATTCTGAATGTGCAGAAAACAAAGAAATGCAGGATTTATTGCATGCAGCTGAACAAGTTGGAAAGCATACTTTGCAATGTGGTTTTGATTCTCTGGAAGCCTCCTGCAGGGCCGCTGTACGGGTTCTGTCATCAGGAGGCATGCTTCGTTAGAGGAACAGAATCTGCTTGATCATGTTAAAGCAAAATTATTAGATGCTCCATTACAGCATGATACCTTGTTTGGTGTTAAAGCAGAGGAGGTGTTGAAGAAAATGGAGGACAAAGTAAAATCTATGCAAACAGTCAAGGACTTCTTACAGGTACAGCCTCCAAGATTTAGCAGACACTGGCCTACAAAGAATTGGTCCTTTCCAGTGTCAGACAGGCCACAAAGGGGCAGATCCCAGCCCCAAGGCACATACAGGGCTAAACAATAGGGTGCTTCTACCTCCAAAAGCGGAGAAGACAAATCACAGCCATACAGGAAACAGTCCCAATGACTTCCCCCTGCCTGCGCCAAGCACTTATCTTCTGGCAGCACCTTTAGGGGGAAAACTAGCACTTTTTCATCAAAATTGGCACATAATAACCCAGGACAAATGTGTTTTGAACATAGTATCACAAGGCTACAAGTTTCACTTTCATACCCTGCCAAGGGCACACGGTTTGCCAGACCTGCCAAAAAATCAATGGGCAGAGGCACAAAAGCAAGTTTCATCCCTCATGGACATGAGGGCCATTCAGCAAGTACCAGAGCAAGAGCAGGGACAAGGCTTTTACTCAAGACTGTTCTTGGTGCCCAGAAAGGAGAAAGCCTGGAGACAAATACTGGACCTATCTGTTCTAAACACATATCTGAATATTCCAAAATTCAAACTGTTGACTCTGCAGCAGCTTCTGCCCGTGCTGGGCAAGAAGGCTTGGCTTGTGACTTTAGACCTATAAGAGGCATACCTGCAGTTGCAAGAATTCTGTTACACTATAACATTTCCCGTACTTAGCTCTACTGATATCCTTGCATATTCATCCAAACATATCACCAATCTAACAGCAGAAAACAAACCAACTCTGGTACTGTTCTGTACTATATTCCTTACCTGATAAATGCTCTAATCTGTATCTAAGAATAATATAATACCTAACAGAGCTCCTCCTACTCTCATCCTACCTATATGTATATTTTAGTTATGCCACTATGGGCATTTATTTACTTCTCAGTTATACTAAAGCATAAATGTATTGTTACTGTAAATTTATTAATGTTTTTGTGAATGTGAAGCGATAAAAAAAAAAAAAAAAAAAATTATTAATGTTTTTGTGAATGTGAAGTGAAAAAAAAAATTGTAGGGGAAGGGGGTTAATCTCTCCTCGCCTATACTAATTGTACATTCTACTATAGTTATCACATGCCATGTAATGTTCCTCTGTCCTACTTTAAATTTCATTGATTGCTTTGTATTGTATTAATCTATTATTGTAACATGGAGCTTTTCCCCCCGGGCCTCCGCTGAAAATGGACCTGTGTCCAGTCGGACTATCCCGGTTAACAAAAATAAAATAAAATAAAAATAAATAAAATGTCCCAATCAGACAGTCATGCAGAAGATACCTCAGATTCATAGCTGGCTCAATGCAATACCAATTCTCTGCACTGCCCTTTGGCTTCTCTACTGTGCCCAGGGTCTTCACAAAATGGCTGGCTCCAGTAATTGCATTCTGCAGACAAAGAGGAATACAAATATATCTTTACTTGGACAACTGCCTCATTCAAGCAGAGAACAAGGACATTCTGCTACAGCATCTGGCGTTTGTAAAAAGATTACTAACATGCCTAGGGTACCCAATAAATGAAAATAAATCAAAACTAGTACCCTCTCAAGAGATAATATTCCTGGGTGCAAGCTTAAATACAACTGCCCAGATGGCTTATCTCACGCCAGACAAACAAAGGCACCTGACTACTTATTTCAAACTGTTGGCAACAAAGGCCCAGTTATCTTCAAGAAGTATTCTGCAGGCTTTGGGCTTCATGGCATCCTGCATTCTGCTAATTCCATATGCAAGACTGCATATGGGGAAACTTCAATGGTATCTAAAAAGTGTTTGGACTCAACATTGCCACAGCCTGGAAACAATAACTACCTTCATTCCCTGCCTGCAACAGGAGTTTCGATGGTGGGCAAAGGCCTGTCACCACAACAAGGGACAGCCATTCACTTTACCCACAGCCAGGCAGACATTTACAACAGATGCATCAGATTATGCCTGGGGGGCCCACATGGCAGGAAGATGTATTCAGGGCACATGGTCCGCAAGCCAAATGCATCTACATATCAATCAAAAAGAGATGCTAGCTGTTCAGAATGCCCTGACAGCCTTCAAGGATCAACTTCATCCGGGACAACTACTGATAAAGACGGACAGTACCACAGTCATGTGGTACATAAACAAGCAGGGAGGCACTCATTCCTATCCCCTTTGCAGACTAGCCATGACATTGTGGGACACAGCATTGACTTACCAAGTTCATCTGCAGGCACAATTCCTGCCAGGAAAGATAAATACTCTGGCAGACGAACTAAGCAGAAACCTCATGGATCCCCATGAGTGGTAATTGGATCTGCAAGTCTTCAGCATGATAACAAGGAAATGGGGATGCCCGGACATAGATCTATTTCCCTCCCCTCACAACTGCCAACTACAGAGATTCTGCACAAGGACTTATCACAAGCAAGCATGGAAAGTGGATGCTGTATCTTTCAGCTGGAAAAATTTAACAGTATATGCCTTTCCTCCACTGCCCCTCCTCTCCTAGGTACTCCTAAAGGTCAGACAAGAGAAGCCAAAAATGATACTGATTGACCCAGACTGGCCCCGCCAGCACTGGTACCCAATCCTAAGGAACCTGTCTCAATGCCCAGCCTGGACATTCCCTCAAATTCCTCACTTACTGTCCCAACAAAACAATCAGATCCTGCACAGCCAACTCAAGGCCGTAAATCTGACAGCATGGCGGATAATGTAGTCATCAGCATGGCGGATAATGTAGTCATTCAAAACACCCCTCTTTCTAAACCGGTGATGGATTTTATTTTGGAGGCCAGGAGGCCTAGTACCAGACAGTCTTATGCTGAAAAATGGAAGAGATATTCTGTACTTGGAACCAGGCACAAGGAATTGACACGATTGTACCAAATATTCCTCAGATTTTGCAATACTTAACTGAGATGCTGCACAAAGGCCTATCCTTTTCATCAATTAAGATTCATACCTCTGCCATTTCAGCTCATTACAATACAGAGCCACCTATTTTTTCTCATCCTTTACTAAGGCAGTACCTTAGAGGAGCCAAAAATTTAAGGCCTCAAAGGAGATCACCAGTACCTGCATGGGACCTCAGTTATGTCTTGGAAAAACTCACCCTGCCTCCTTTTGAGCCAGCTGCTACAGCTGATATAAAATTTTTATCTTGGAAAACAGCTCTGCTTCTAGCAATAACCTCTGCAAGACGAGTCTCAGAGCTACAGGCACTCATGGCTGTGGAACCCTTTATCATTTTCCATCCAGATAGGGTTTGTCTGAGGACAAACCCGACATTTATGCCTAAGGTAGTGTCCAGTGTGGCCCTTAACCAAACTATTCACTTGCCTACCTTTTATCCAAACCCACAGAATAAGGGTGAGAGACTTCTGCATTCTTTGGAAATACACAGACAGCTGCTTTCAGAAAGACTGAGCAGTTACTAGTGGCATATGCTGCAGGATCACAAGGAAAGGCTATCTCAAAGCAGACTATTTCAAAGTGGATAGGCCACTGCAGTCGTTTCTGCTATTCACAATATGGCAAATCAGTGCCTAAGGCCATTAGGCCACATTCAACCAGAGCAGCAGCCACTTCAGAAGCCTTCCTCAGAGGAGTACCAACCAAAGACATTTTAGAGGCTGCAACCTGGAGTTCAGTGCACACTTTCACAAAGCACTATCACTTACCACTCTACTCTAAATCCAGGGCAGGCTTTGCCACTGCAGTTCTGCAGGGCCTCATAGCCGCTCCTAATCCTATTTAGCTCCAGCCTCCCAACCTTAGCTTTGGGATTCAACCCAATTGTAATGACTGCAACAGTGAAACACGATAAGCATAGTACAGTTGTATACCTACCATAAATGTAGATGTTCGAGTGTATTCACTGTTGCAGTCCAGGTTACCCATCCACCATCCCCCTTATATTTGCTGGAACTTATCTGTACTTCTCTATTCTATACAACCTATGTGGTGTATTTGCTTGTAGATGAAGGAATAATTTACTTTGGTGCATGCATGCTTTATTGACATACTTTTAGCCTACCCTTTTGGGGACACCTGACATCTGGGGCAAGAAAAACTGAAGAAAATGGCATTGGCTGCATCTTTTATACCCCTGGCGCACTGACGTCAGGGAGGAGGCGACAGCAACTGACGCCGGACCTAGACTTTGGAATTTGGGCCTACTCTGGATAGCCTGCCAGCAGGATAACCCAATTGTAATGACTGCAGCAGTGAATACACTCGAACATCTACATTTATGGTAGGTACACAACTGTACTTTCCTCTTCTTTTGCTTCTCCTGGATCTAGGTCTAAGAAATCTTCTAGGAGAGCCCCTCCATCAAAATCTGTTGCTCCTGCTACTCCTTCTCAACAGCCCTTTCAGGCTAGACAAGTCTATCTGACAACCAAGCCATTCTTCCAAGTCGCATGCCTCTGTCTCTGTCTCTCTCCCTTTCAGCTTGGATGGAGATCAGTCAGCACTCCTGGGTCCTTTCCATTATCCTAAAAGTTACCTTATGACTTGAAAGACTCTACCACCATTCCTAGGAATCCCTCAATCCCTTCCTGCCAATTTCCTTAGTTTCCTTAGTTACTAGCTCAACTCGTCAACCAAGGCACAGTCCAGGTTATTCCTCTAGAGCAAAAAGGAAAGGGATTTTACTCCGGGATGTTTCTTGTCCCAAGAAAGGATGGTCCTTGGTGGCCTATTCTAGATTTCTCCCATTTAAACACCTTTCTGAATGTGAAGCTCTCTCTGCAAACTTTTTTTCCTCTGGTTCCTCCACACTCCTTCTTGGCCTCTCTGGATCCTCAAGTATGCTTATCTACAAATCCCAATTCACTCTCAGTACAGGAAATTCTTGTGTTCCTCGGTTGTTTCTTTGCACTTTCATTTCTCTGCCAAGCCTTTTGGTTTTTCCACTGCTCCAAGGATTTTTACCAAGTGCTTGGCTCCAGCTATTGCCTTCCTGAGGATTCAAGGGATTCAGGTTTACCCCATTTAGATGACCTTCTTTTTCTGGCCAACAGTCCAGATCAACTACAGGTAATCCTTGGACTAGCCATTCCGTTTCTTCAGAGTCTGGGTTTCACTATAAATTTCAAAAAATCCAGTCTTACCCCTACTCAGGTGTAGGTTCAGGACAGACTTGATGATGGTTTACCTCCCCTCAGACAAGGTTCTCTCTCTTACAGGCAACATGTAGGCCCTTCTGCCTCTTTCATCCATTTCAGCTAGGGAATTCCTAAGACTGCTCAGATTCATGGCTTTCACGATTCCCATGCTGCCTTTTGCAAAGCTGCACATGAAGTTTCGGTGGTTTCTGCAGACTACTTGGTCTCAGCATGCTCATCCTTTGGATGTCTTGCTCCCTCTTGTCCCTTGCCTGAAAACAGACCACCTTTGGTGGATCCAGCAGCTATCGCAGTATCCAGGCCTTCCTCTTCTCGTGCCTCAGCCTTCTCGGCAGCGCTTCACAGATGCCTCAGATCTAGGTTGGGGAGCAGCCTTTGCTTTCAGCAAAGTTCAGGGTCTTTGGTCCCCTGCTCAACAGAGGGAGCATATTAACATCCATTAGATGAGCCCTGATTCTAGCCTTGCAAGCTTTTCACGCGCTTTTCTTAACAGGTCCTCTCAAGATTCTTAAAGACAGTACCACTGTCCTACTGTACGTAAACAAGCAAGGCAGGATCAAATCTTAACTTCGTTGTCACCTAGTCCTCCAGGTATGGGAGTTGGCTATCCAGCACAAGGTTAATACTGCATGCTGTATACCTCCCCTCAGCTTAGAATTCAGTGGCAGATGCATTAAGTAGATCCATGACACAGTCCCACGAGTGGATACTTCACAATGATGTCCTGGATCTGGTTCATCGATGGGGTACTCCAGAAGTGGATCTCTTTGCCTCCCCTCAGAGCAGACCACTTCCTCTTTTTTGTGCCAGGGTTCCTCACCCTCAGGCTTGGAAGGTGGATACCCTCTCTTTCTCATGGAAGGGGAGGTTTATTTATGCACCCCCCCCCCACTCTATCCTCTCATTGAAAATTCATCAGGGCAAATCAGATGTCTTACTGGTGACTCCATTTTGGCCAAGACAGCACTGGTTCCCTATTCTTCTGCAATTAGCCGTGGACCATCACCACAGGTTGCCTCACCAGTTGGACCTACTCACACAGGACAAGGGATCCTAGATCCACCCACATCTGTCAACTCTACAGTTGATTCTCTGGGTGATCAACTTCTGATTCCTTTCAGGCATTTATTCTCACAGGATGTGGTTAGGGTTTTGCAGGAGGCCAGGAAACCCAGTACTAGAAAATCTTACATTTCCAAAGGGAAAAGATATTCTATTTGGTGCCACAAAAGAAATAGACCTGCTTTCTACGGATATTCCAGTAGTGCTTTCTTACCTGTGTGAATTGCTTAATAGTGATCTCTCTTATTCCTCAGTAAAAGTCTACTGTTCTGCTCTGTCTGCTTGTTTGCCATTGACACCTCCATTAGCTTCCAGACTGGAGGATAAACTTTTCCTAAAAGGCATCCTACATGTGAAGCCTCCCTGGAAACCAGTGTCTCCTCCTTGGGATCACAACTATGTCTTAGAGAAGCTTACCCAGGCTCCTTTTGAACCATCAGCCTTAGCTTCTCTAAAGATTTCCACTTAGAAAACAATGTTTCTGGTAGCCTTGACTTCTGCTATAAGGGTTTCTGAGATTCAGGCTTTGATGGCTTCCCCTCCTTTCTTGGTGTTTCACAAGGATAGAGTGTCTTTGAGAACTAACAAATGTTTTATGCCTAAAGTGGTGAATGAGTTGTCCTTAATCAGTCCATTCAGTTGCCCTCCTTTTTTCCTTCACCACAATCCTCTAGTGAAAAGATTTTACATTCCTTAGATGTGCGTAGGCAACTCAGATTTTACCTAGACAAAAAAATCTATTAGGAAATTGGATCAACAATTTGTGCCCTTTCATCCCAGGGCTCTGAGTTTGCCCTGTCTGAAGTCGCTTACTTCATTTGATCTTCAACCTGTGGGTACCGGATCCATATTGTATCTGAGCCGGCAATTTCAGTAGCATCTGCTCCGAGTTCCAAACTCCTCACCTTACCCGTAATACACTGCCACTACCTTCCAACCCCCAGATCTTGTTTGCCACAGCTTGCCATAAATATTGTGATCCTGAGCTCCGAGTCTGAGTTGGGTAGTTTGATAATTTAGAATTTTTTTTAAAAGTTTGCTGAGTGTTAGTTGTTAGTGTTGGTTCCCTCTCTTCCTCCCCTCACTGGTGCATCGTGTTTTATGGTTTCTGCGTAGTTTTAGTGTTGGTTAGTTAGTGTGTTGTTGCTTCCCCTTCCCCCTCAGCGTTCTGTGTGCCTTTTAGAGTGTAGCGAGTGGGTCTGAGTAGGAAATATTTTTTCTCTTTTTCCTTCTCTTTTTTGTGCTAGACTAAAAGTGTTTTGTGAGAGACATGGCTGACCCTAAGCCGGTCTTTAAGAGGTGCACTGAGTGTGGCCACAAATTGTCACCCGCCGATGGCCACACTCTTTGCGTTATGTGTTTGGGTGTAGCCCATTTAAGCACTGATTGTGGCATTTGCATGGGTTTTAACCCACTCGCTATCAAGGACAGACTGGATAAGTTGGCCTTGAAAGGCCTTCTACCAACTATGGAGGCGGCTGCCTCTTCTACTGCTTCGGTCACAGCGGCTGCTGTGGTCAACTCGCCTTCCTCTCTTGTCCTTCCTTCTCCTCCGTCCCAGGCTGGGACTCACCCTCCCATTTCTAAGCCTGCAGAAGCGGAGCGCAGAAAAGGCAGAGAGAAGGAGAGAGAGCACCGCTCTGAAAAACTCAAGAGGTCCCTGGACCTTTCTACTACTGGAACCCCGGCCAAGAGTTGGTCTAGACTTCGTATCTCCCCTCGGCTCTGATCTGCCAGATTTTCCCCAGAGCCGGAGGAGCCACGACCACCATCTAGGGCCTCGGTTTCTCGACCCGCCAGATCTGAGTCCGTGGCCTCATCGCGGTCCACCCGAAGCCTTTCCAAAGTCAACATGGATAAAATGATGAGGAAGTTCATTCGTACTCATATCCAGATGGGAGACTTGCCAGCCTCCTCTCCCTCTGGAGGGGGGAGCTTGCTTCCTTTCTTCACGCCAATTTCTCCTTCTCCGATCTGACCACCGGGTTCGGAGTACATGGATCCAAGGATGGCCCTAGTCAGGGGGTCAGCTCCAATGGTACCTGTCTCCTTGATGCTGGCAGCTGCTTGGAGCTTGTCAGATCCGACCAGTTCGGATCCGAGTGGCGCTCTGAGCCGGAGCTTGGGTGTCGGATCTGAGAGAGTGGAACTCTTTCCATCAGCTCCGGTGTTGTCAGGCCAAGATGTTCTTCGTGTTTCACTGTTGCAGTCATTACATTTGAGCTATCTGCCTGCAGACAGCCCTCAAGTGGCCAGACTAACAAAGTCTTGGGTCCTGCATTGGTTGCTGTCCCTTTTTCCATGACGTCAGGTCATCAGGGGTATAAAACATGCAGCCGACACCATAACATCAGTCTTTCTTGCCACGCGGTGCCCAAAGCAGAAGCAGTTCGCAAGTGCCGGTCGGCTGACTCCTGAAATTTTTGTTTTCTCGTTTCAGAACCGAAGTCTTCAACTAAAGCTAAGTACCCCGTTGGGGAAACTTTTTCTTGCTCCTTACCAATGTCAGTAAAAGTTAATAATTGCATTACTTGTGGAAAGCAAATACCTCATAAAGATTTTCATTCATACTGTATTCCTTGCCTAGGCCCTGACAATGATGTACCTTGCTATCGGTTTTGTGCTTTATTTAATCAGCGCACAATCCGTCGTCGGTATATTTTCGCCTCTAAATATTTTGGTTCTCGGTTTAATTATCCAGAAATGTCATCGGTTAGCCATCCGACTACCGGGTTTCCAAAAAAAACGCAAAGATAAAGACAGAGACAGGCCGCCGAGGTCTAAAACTGCCGATGACGCTTCTCCTAAGCCAGTCGCCAGTTTGCCAGTACTCAGTGAGACGCTTTTGCAGACCCTGATACCCGCTACTTCTGATTTGTAGGCCTCTGAGACCCATTCAGAGTCCGGTATGCCACGAGATGCTTCAACTATGGTATCCACAGATGTCTCTACCTTGGATGTGTCCAGAGCCTCTGTGCAGGCACCAGCTTCTGAGGGTGTATTCAGGCCTATGGACTTGCATATTAAACTGACGCCTCCTTCTTTACTTAGGCCTAAATCTCAATCCATGTCTAAAAAAACGACACCCAGGCCACATGCTCAGGCCTATATGCCTAAAAAAAACAAATGATAAGAATGGCTAAAGATCTAATAACTCTAATCAGGGATAGCCACCCACCCCCTTTCTAAGAGACCTAGGACTGAAGTTGATTATGAATCTTCTGATCAGGATTCTGTTTTTTCTGATTCTTCTGATATCTGGATTTGCCCTTATCTACTTATGAAGATTCTGATGCAGAGGACTCCATTCCCTCTGCTTCCCCTCCTGAGGATTTTTCTTTTGGGGAAACCTTACACACTCTAAGGGAGCATTTCCACTAGGAACGCCAGGATTTTTCTAATTCAAAAAAGAGGCTTAGGGATTTTCTCCTACCTCAGCATAGGCCTTTAGCTATTCCTCCTGTACTAGACATTGTTGATGATGCTTTTTCGGAATCTAGTTTGACCCCTGATTCCCCGCCTCCTGCTCCCAGAAAATCTGACAGATACTACAGGGTCCCTGAGTCCCACAAGTTCCTTTTTAAAATTCCTATTGCAGATCCAGAGACTATTTCACAGGGGCCCAAGGTCATTAAGGCTTTTACCTTTTAAAAATCCTACCCCTTCTGATAGAGACTCCAGTGCGCTGGATAGATGGGGTAAGAAGGTTTACACTTCTGCAACTTTGGCCATTAGGGCTTTAAGCTGCCAGTTTCATATGTTAAAGAATCAGCAGCATGTTATTGGACTGCTTAAACAGAAAATTATGTTGATTCCTGACTGTGTGGAAAATAAAGAATTACAGGATTTAATGCATTCTGCTGAACAAGTTGGAAAACATACTTTGCAATGTGGTTTTGATTCATTAGAGGCCTCTTGCAGGGCTGCTGTTACTGGATCTGTGCTCAGAAGGCATGCTTGGCTTAAGGAGCAATCTTTGCCTGATCATGTTAAAGCTAAATTGTTGGATGCTCCTTTAAATCAGGACCGCCTGTTTGGCAACAAGGCTGAGTAAGTTCTTAAAAAGATGGAAGATAAAGCTAAATCTGTGCAAACTGTTAAAGATTTTTTTACAAGTTCAGCCTCCTAGATTTAGTAGGCACTGGCCCTCTAAGAATTGGTCCTTTCCAGCCCCTTCCAGGTCTTCTCATGCCAAACCCAGACACAGCAAAAACCCCAGGTTTCAGTCCCAGGGGACACACAGAACTAAACAGTTGCAGGCTTCCACTTCCAAATCTGGGAATAATAAGACTTCCCCCGCCATGGTAACCTGTCTCAATGACTTCCTTTTAAAATTTCCAAGCATTTATCAACTGACTGCCCCTTTGGGGGGAAAGATTGCTCTTCATGCAAAGAATTGGGAACTCATTACCCAGGACAAGTGGGTTTTAAATATAGTGTCCCAGGGATACATATTTCACTTCCACACGTTGCTAACACCAAGCAGGTGGCCGGACCTACCCCCAAATCAGTGGGTAGCGACCCCAAAACAAGTACTTTCTCTTTTATTCAACTGGTACCAGAAGAGGAAAAGGGACAAGTTTTCTACTCAAGACTTTTCTTGGTACCCAGAATAGACAATTCATGGCGTCCTATCCTGGACCTGTCTACTCTAAACACCTTTTTGGAGATTCCAAAATTCAAGATGCTGACTCTTCACCAATTACTTCTTATGCTAGGCAATGATGCCTGGTTGGCAACACTAGATTTAAAAGAAGCATACCTGCACATCCCAATCAGGGAATCTTGCAGAAGATACCTACACTTCAAAGCAGGCTACACACACTATCAGTTATCTGCACTGCCCTTTGGCTTATCTACTGCACCCAGGGTATTCACAAAGTGCCTAGCTCCAGTTATTGCATTTTGCAGGCAAAGAAATATTCAAATATACCCATACCTGGACGATTGCCTAATTCAGGCAGAAAGCCAGGACATACTTTTGAATCATCTGGCCTTTGTACAAAGGGTTCTAACTTGTCTGGGGTACACCATAAACGAAAAGAAATCACACCTGGTACCCTGTCAACAAATCATATTCCTGGGAGCAAGATTGAATACAACTTCCCAGATGGCTTTCCTCATGCCAGAGAAACAAATTCATTTGACAACCTATTTCAATCAAGTGGCCAAAAAAACCCTGCTATCTGCAAGACAAATACTGCAAGTCTTGGGGTTCATGGCCTCCTGCATTCTTCTAACTCCATATGCAATACTGCATATGAGGAAACTACAGTGGTATCTAAAAAATCTATGGTGTCAACATTCTCAAGGCCTAGAAACAATGATTCCTGTCATACATTGCCTACGCCTAGAGTTCCTTTGGTGGCAGAGGCCTGCCACCAAAACAAGGGACTACCTTTCACACCACCCTCTGCTGCCCAAATCCTAACAACAGACGCATCAGACTGTGCATGGGGGGCTCACTTGGCAGGGAAGTTCATTCAGGGCAAATGGAACTCAAGTCAAATGCACCTGCATTTCAATCAAAAAGAAATGTTAGCTGTACAGAATGCTCTGACAGCCTTCAAGGACCACATACTTCCAGGACAACTAATGGTAAAGACGGACAACACCACTGTTATGTGGTGCATAAACAAGCGGGGGGGTGCACATTCTTACCCCCTCTGCAGACTAGCCATGGCATTGTGGAACACAGCCTTGAGCTACCAAGTGCACCTACAAGCTCAATTCCTGCCAGGAAAATTAAATACACTGGCAGACGGACTAAGCAGAAACCTCATAGACCCACACGAGTGGAAACTGGAACCAAGGATTTTCAACATGTTGACAAGCAAATGGGGGAGCCCAGATATAGACCTGCTTGCCTCTCCCCAGAACTAGCAATTGTACAAATGTTGCACAAGGACTCCCCACAAACAAGCCTGGAAAGTGGAAGCTCTGTCCTTCAGCTGGAAAAACCTATCAGTCTATGCCTCCCCCCCCCCTCTTCCTCTGCTCACCAAAGTATTACTAAAAATCAAGCAGAACAAACCAAGGATGAGTTTGATTGCTCCAGACTGGCCGCGCCAACACTGGTACCCCCTCCTGCGCAGTGTGTCACGATTATCTCCACATCACTTGCCTCAGACTCCTTCCCTGCTGTCTCAGCAGGAGAACCAGATTCTGCACCTTCAGCTTCTAATACTGAACCTTGCAGCCTAGCTAATTACTTAATCTCTCCTTTACCATCCCTCAGCAAACCTGTGATGGATATCATTTTAGAGGTAAGGAGGCCTAGTACTAGAAAATCTTATGCTGAAAAATGGAAATTATTCTGTGCCTGGAACCATTCTCAAGGGATGAGTACAGCAGCGCCCAGTTTTCCTCAGATTTCACAATACTTAACTGAGATGTTTCACAAGGGCCTGTCTTTTTCCTCCATTAAAATCCATGCCTTAGCCATTTCAGCTCATTATAACACAGAGCCTCGCCTCTTCCCTCAATCACTGCTCAAGCAGTTCCTCAGAGTGGCCAAAACTTTGAGACCACCCAGGAGAGCTCCAACCCCAGCCTGGGACCTTAACTTTGTCGTGGAGCAACTCACTCTGCCTCCTTTCGAGCCAGCTGCAACTGCAGACTTAAAATTTCTTTCTTGGAAAACAGCTTTCCTTTTAGCAATCACTTCAGCTAGAAGGTTATCTGAATTACAGGCACTTATGGCAGTGGAGCCTTTCATCATCTTTCATGCGGACAGGGTGTCTCTCAGAACCAGTCCAGCCTTCATGCCCAAGGTGGTATCCAGTGTGGCTCTTAATCAGTCCATTCATTTGCCAACCTTTTTTCCCAATCCTCAGAGTAAAGGGGAGCAGATACTGCATTCTTTAGATGTGCACAGACAACTTAGATTCTACTTGGACAGGACTAAACCTCAAAGGAAATCTGAACAACTGCTGATGGCATTTGCTGCAGGGGCAGAGGGGAAGGCTATTTCAAAGCAAATAATTTCTAAATGGATAAGCCACTGCATTCATAAGCACCATGGAAAACCTATCCCCCAGGGGATCAGACCTCACTCAACCAGGGCTGCATCTACCTCTACAGCCTTTCTCAGAGGGTCCCTACCAGGAACATCTTAGAAGCTGATACCTGGAGTTCTGTACATACTTTCACCAAGCATTATCATTTGCCAATTTTCTCTAAATCCAGAGCTGGCTTTGCCACTGCAGTCTTGCAGGCCCTTATAGCTGGCCCTAATGCTATCTAAATTCCTCCTTCCAACCATAGCCTTAGGAATCTACCCAAATGTAATGATGGCAACAGTGAAACACGAAGAACATAGTACAGTTGTGTACACTTACTATAAATGTAGTCCTGGTTACCCTCCCTCCAGCCCCCTAACTTCTTTTGGCTATACCTCTACTTTCCTTAACTGTGCTTAAAAGCCTTTTTGTGTATTTGCTTTTTTGTTGGAGGTATATCTTTGTACTTTTATATTTAATTGCTTCCCATTAGGGGGGCACCTGACATCTGGGGCAAGAAGAACTGATGTAATGGTGTCGGCTGCATGTTTTATACCCCTGAAGACCTGACGTCATGGAAGAAGGGACAGCAACTGACGCAGGACCCAAGACTTTGTCAGGCCGACTGGGGGCTGCCTGCAGGCAGATAGCCCAAATGTAATGACTGCAACAGTGAATACACTCAAACATCTACATTTATGGTAAGTGTACACAACTGTGCTCCCCACCCCCCTCTCGGAGCTCCATCTACTTTGGCCCGGCTCCGATTCTCACGTCAGTTTCAGGGAGAGTGATTTCCTTATTGGTGGCCCAGGAAGCACTTTTTCCCGTGGCGTTCAACGTGGTAGAAAGGGTTCTCTCCACTGGATCGAGACCCTTGACTATTTCCTCAGGCTCTGCCCCAACTCCCTTAGCTTCGTCTATAAATCCCATCATTTTACCAGAGGGACAGCCTGTGCTCGTGGCACCTCAGGCGGTTCCCCTTGAGGAACAAGTGGCTTGCGAGTTCCCCCCGGAGAGCCCCACCGGAGATGTGTCTCACAAGCATACATGTAAGAGGAGGCACTTGGACTCCCCCCAAGATGTCCTTCAAGGATGCATCTGCAGTCCTTACAAATGGGTTCTCCTGTCGTCAGGCAGCCCTTCGGTCGGCCGGATTCCAAAGTGTGGGTCTGGCCTCGGCTGGTGTCGCACTTCACCCGACGTCATAGCTGCAGTTCTTCGGGTATAAAGGCATCAGCCGACGCCATTTTCCCCAGTCTTTCTTGCCGCGTGGCGCCCGAAGCAGAAGCTGTTCGCAAGTGCCGGTCGGTCAGATCCAGAGATTACTACTACCGAATACTACTTGAAGACTTCTAAAGCTAAGTACCCGTTGGGGACTCTTTCTTGCCTCAGCCGATGTCAGAAAAAGTGAATAACTGTTTAACTTGTGGGAAACAAATACCTCATAAAGATTTCCACTCTTACTGCTTACCTTGTTTAGGCCCAGACCACGGCGTAGCAGCTTGTTTAGCCTGTGCTTCTTTCAACCGACACGCTTAGACGTCGGTCGGAGTTTGCTGAACAGTTTTTCGCTCAGATTTTGCGTACATAATGCCGCCGGATCCTCCGACTACTCAAATTGTTAAGAACGCAAAGAAAGGACCGACACTCGCGGTCCGCGGTTTCAGCCGAAACCACGGTTAAGCAAACCGCGAGTGTCTCGGTTTCGGCCGAAACCGAGCAAACGGTTCAATCTTCAGCCGAATCCATGACTACTACCGAGGCCCCCTCTACCCTAGTTGAATCGGCCTCTGAAGTTTTACCTACTACTGTGGTTTCACAAGACTTATTGGACACCATCCCTTTGGATGTTTCTACCCCAGCACGTGGTGCTGCTAGGCCTCCTGCAGCCATGTCTATAAAGGCCTTTGCCAGGGCTAAAGCAGCCAAAATTTCTAAGTCTGTGCCTGTTAAGCCCCCCTCTCACAGGCCCAGTTCCAGTTCCCAAATGCTTACTCTGGCAGAGGATCTCATCTCTTTAATAAGGGGATCCCAATCTCACCCAGACAGGGCCTCTCAACCTCCAGAAAAGAGACCTAGAGCAGAGCCCCCTGAGCCAGTGTCCTCAGATGACTCTTCTGATGATACAGACAATACAGACCATCCAGAGGCTCCTTTTTCTACTTATGAAGTTTCCGATGCTGAAGAATCGATTCCTTCGAGACCCTTGACTATTTCCTCAGGCTCTGCCCCAACTCCCTTAGCTTCGTCTATGAATCCCATCATTTTACCAGAGGGACAGCCTGTGCTCGTGGCACCTCAGGCGGTTCCCCTTGAGGAACAAGTGGCTTGCGAGTTCCCCCCGTAGAGCCCCACCGGAGATGTGTCTCACAAGCATACATGTAAGAGGAGGCACTTGGACTCCCCCCAAGTTCCTCACCGAGGACACGGATTTGGATGATGGGGAAGGTTCCCCCAGATCACCTCCCGAAGATGTCTCCTTTGGAGACATCATGGAAATCCTACGCCAGCTGGGAGGTTGGTCTGCCCTCAAACCTTCCCCTGATGAATCAATGTTCCTGGAGGCTTTTGGCACAGGCCCATCTACTTCCTGGGTGTTCCCTCCTGCAGATGCACTGGTGGACCTGGTCACCTTGTGGGCCTGGAAGGAGCCAGACACTGTGGAACCAATCCTAAAATGAGGAGACAAAATTTTGAGCCGTCCCTCTGACAGACCAGTGTGGAACAAAGGGTCCCCTGTAGACGCTATAGTGGTAGCAGCAGCCACCAAAAAGGAACTAGCCCAGAAGAGTTCCTCTGTTCATCCCCCTGACCAAAGTCTAGGATGATGGACTGCTTAGGGAAGTGGGTTTATGCGTCAATGACCTTTTCCATCAGGGCGCTGAACTACCTGGCCCATGTTACTAGATTACAACGTGACCTGGTAAAGGAACTGGCTGAGTCCCCCCCCCCCCCCCAAGTCCATGCCACAGGAGGACAGAGACACATTCTCCACAAGGATGGCCACTTTGAAAACATTTTCCAACATGTCTGTGCGACTCCTTTCACATGCTACTGAAGGAGCAGCTAGGGCAGCTGGGTCCGGTGTGTCCATGAGGTGCAATGCCTGGCTCAGATTTTGTCAGTTCTCGGAAACTTTCAAAGCATCTTTTGCCAACGCCTCTTATGATGGTTCTACCCTTTTTGGTAAGACCGTCAAAGACACCTTGGTCCGGAATGAGAAAGACAGGAAGACACTGTCTGCCATTGGAATCGCTTCTCGTACCTTCAGAAATCCTTTTCCCGGAATCAGCGAGGGCAAAAGATGTGGTTCCGGAAGTCTCAGTATTCCCAGGACACTCAGGGCTCTTCTTCCCGTAGAGGGAGAGGGGGACAGGATAGACACTGTCCCAGAAGCAGAGGGGGTCCATGGAATTTTGGGTCTTGAGAACCATTTTTGGACAGGCCCGCGCAGCAACCCTGAGGGGTTGCTCGATTGCTCTACTCTGGAGGCAATCGGGGGTCTATTGTCGTTGCACCTGGTGGCATGGGAGTCCATAACATCAGACCGCTGTGTGCTTCAGATTATATCCAGAGGATACTCAATCCCATTTGTGATTCTTCCCAAACCTCTCAAACACCTCCCAGACGTACCACTCATGCAAAGGGAGGCAGCAGCACCGGAAATTTCCAAGCTGCTAGAGAAACGAGCCATCGAACCCGTCCCCCCAGATCAGTCCAGATCAGGCATCTACTCCAGGTTCTTTTAGGTGCCAAAGAAAACGGGGGACTTAAGGCCCATTCTGGACCTAGCTACCCTGAACCTGTCAGTTGCTAAAGAAAAGTTCTGGATGGTCATCTTACAGTCCATCATGCCATACTTGTAAGAGAGCGACTTGATGTGCTTGTTAGACCTCCAGGATGCCTACTATCACATAAAGATGCACAGAAGCTCCAAGAGGTTCCTCCACTTCTGGCTAGGAGTCAATCATTACCAATTTTGAGCCCTACCCTTTGGTCTCACCACAGCCCCCAGGGTGTTCACCAAAGTGATGGCAGTAGTAGCGTCTCACCTGAGGCTTCAGGGGATTCAGGTCTACCCGTACCTGGACTATTGGCTCCACACTGCTCCCAGTAAGTGTCTCCTTTGCCAGGGATTATTTCCTAAAGCTTGCACTCCACTTAGGGATTACAATCAATGCATCCAAATCTCTTCTGAATGCTGTCCAGATGATAGACTACATAGGAGCATGGATAGACACACTACAGTCCAAAATCTTCCTGACCACAGAGAGAGTTCAAAACCTGAGGATGCATGTTTCCCTCATCTACCATTCTCAACTCCCCTCGGCAGAATCGGTTTTGATGGCCCTAGGTTCCATGGCAGTGACCATAACGCTTCTTCCGTGCACCCAGTTACACATGCGAATACTACAGTGGACTCTAGCGGTGCATTGGTCCCTGTTGGATCTTCCATTATCGTATCCAATACACCTCAGTCGAGTCTGCAGGTTTTCCCTTCTTTGGTGGATATAGTCTCCGGATATCCTGGAGGGACGACCTGTTGTTCCAGCCCCTGTCCAAGCCACAGTGACCACGGATGCCTCCCAACTTGGGTGGGGGTCATTGTTTGGGCAGGACAGTCCAAGGCCTGTGATCCCCTATCAAGACCAGTTTGCATATAAATGTTCTGGAGATGAGGGCAGTCCTTTTGGCGTTGCAGGTCCTTCATGCCTTTCTTCCTCTGGGAACCATTGCAATTCAGTCGGACAAGATGTCAGTGGTCTGGTATGTCAACAAACAGGGAGGGACCAGATCTTACCCCCTTTGTCGTGAAGCTATGAGAGTTTGGGAATAGGCGATCTCCACTGGTCGCTTTCTGATAGCAACGCACATTCCGGGATGGTCCAACATCCTAGCGGACAGGTTAAGTCAGACTATACTGATGCCTTTCGAGTGGTCTCTGAATCCTTCAGTAGCGGACCAGATATTTCTGGAGTGGGGTCAGCCTTGCTGTGATCTCTTCGCATCTCTTTCCAACGCGATGTACAGCGAGATGTTCTTCATCTCACATTGCTGCAGTCCTAACACTTGGGGTAGTCCGCTGTCCCTCGGTCGGCCCGAATATCAGAGTATAAGGCTGACGTCGGTCAAGGCGCATTTGACTGACATCAGAACGTCAGGGTACAAATGCGCATGACCGACGTCATATCCTCAGTCTTTTTTGCCGCATGGTCCGATGCAGAAGCAGTGTTGCAAGTGCCGTTGGCGTTCTGAAATTTTTCAATTCGAGTTTCAGACCGAAGTCAGAGTTGGTTAAGTACCCCGTTGGGGAATATTTTGGTTTTTTCTTGCCTCAGTGGTTTACCGGATGTCAGAAAAAGTGAATAACTGTATTTCTTGTGGGAAACAGATACCGCATAGGGATTACCATAATTTGTGTATACCTTGTTTGGGACCTGAGCACGGCGTTGTTGGGTGTCGCTTTTGTGCTAGGTTCAATAAACGCACTATTAAGCGAAGGTTAGATTGTGCCAGGTTGGTCTTTGGGAAGCGGTGCAATTACAATATGCCGTCGGATGCTCCGACGCCGGCTTCCTCAAAGAAGCGCAAAGACAAGGCAGTCAAACCTAGGTTAGAGGAGTCGTCCGAACCGGACGCCGGTTCTTTAGAGGCGTCAGTGGAACCGGTGGTTCCGACGGAGGCCTCTCTGGAGTCCCAGGGAGAAACTTTGATTTTACAGGATGTGGCCTCCCAGGAGGCAGGTCAGGCTGCAGGGGCTTCTCAGATAACTGTACTCCCTCCCTTCCTAAGGTGTCTAGGCCCTCTCTTTCTGTTTCCAAGGCTTCTCCTAGAGGCAGGTCTAGTTTAGCTTCTGTGGGTGTCACTCCTAGTTCTTCAGGTTCTGTGCCCAAGAAGCACATGCTTAAAATGGCAGAAGATTTAATTACTTTAATTAGAGGCTCTATGCCCCCTCCTGATAAGAGGCCTAGGATGGAACCAGTGTTGGGGATTATGAGCAGGCTTCGGATGTGTCTGAGTCTTGGCTGAAGACTTGCAGGAGTATTCTCCTTATTCTGATTCTGATGTGGATGATTCTACTCCTTCTGCTTCTCCTCCTGAGGATTTTTCTTTTTCAGAGACTCTTCATTCCATGAGAGATCATTTTAAATGGGAAGGTCAGGACTTCTCTGATTCCAGGAAAAGGCTTAGGGAATTTTTGTTTTACCCCAGCAAAGGCCTTTGGCTATACCTCCTGTTCTGAATGTGGGGGAAGATGTGTTGGCAGAGGCTTCTCTTAATCCTGTTTCTTGGCCTCCTGCCTGTTAAACCAGATAGGTATTACAGGGTGCCTGAAGCTCATAAGTATCTTTTAAGAGTCCTAGGGCAGACCCAGAAACTGTTAGCCAGGGGCCTAAGGGTGTTAAGGCTTCTGTTGTCAAGAATCCGGTTCCTGCAGATAAAGAGGCCAGGGCCTTGGATAGATGGGGAAAGAAAGTTTATACTTCTTCCACTCTAGCCATGAGAGCTTTGAATTGCCAGTTTCACATGTTGAAATATCAGAATTATCTCCTTTCACAATTGAAGTCTAAGGTTGATGCTCTGGCGGAAGGTATTGATTGTAAAGAGTTACAAGATTTAGTGCATGTTTCTGAACAGGTGGGTAAGCATTCTTTGCAATGTGGTTTTGATGCTGTACAGGCCTCGTCTAGGGTGGCTGCCACTGGGTCAGTTCTTCGCAGGCATGCCTGGCTGAGGGATCAAAATTTATCTGACCATGTTAAAACAAGGATTTTGGATGCTCCTTTACAATCTGATGTCTTGTTTGGTTCTCCTGTTGAAGCAGTTTTAAAGAAAATGGAAGACAAGGCTAAGTCTATGCAGACTGTTAAAGATTTTTTGCAGGTTCAGCCTCCAAAGTTTAGTAGAAATTGGCCTACTAAGGGGTGGACGTATCCTTCTTATGATTCCCAGTCTAGGGGTAGATCTAGACGTGGCAGGGGCAGAGGTCAGGGCTCTTTCAGGCCTAGAACAGGGAGTTCTCCTGCACAGTCTTCGGTGAGGGCAGGGGTCAGTCCTTTCGTAAACAGACCCAATGACCTACCTTTTCAGCTGCCAGAACCTTCTCGCCTGGCAGCACCTTTGGGAGGAAGGTTGGCACTTTTCAAAGAAAATTGGAGTATAATTACCCAAGACAGATGGGTATTGGATATCATACACCACGGTTACAGGTTTTATTTCCATACCTTACCTCCTTTCAAAGGCATGCCAGACATTCCTCCTCAACAAAGAATAGAGGCTCACAAGCAAATTTCTCTGTTACTCCAAATAGGGGCCATACAGCCGGTTCCTATGCCAGAAAGGGGCCTAGGATTTTATTCTCGCCTGTTCCTAGTACCAAAAAAGGGGAATACGTGGAGACCAATTTTGGATTTATCTATCCTCAACACTTATCTGGACATTCCCAAGTTCAAAATGTTGACGTTACAGCAGCTTTTACCTCTACTGGGCAAGGATCACTGGATGGTAACTTTGGATCTCAAGGAGGCTTACCTCCATGTTCCTGTCAGACTAAGTTGCAGGAAGTATCTGCGTTTTCGGACTGGGACTTCTCACTATCAGTTCTCTGCATTGCCCTTTGGCTTATCTACTGCCCAGAGTATTCACGAAAGTTCTGGCTCCAGTGATAGCTTTCTTCAGGCTAAAAGGAATACAAATCTATCCTTATTTGGACGATTGCCTGATTCTGGCTCAAGGAAGGGACGAGCTTCTTCATCATTTGGAATATGGGATAGCAGTGCTAAGATGCCTGGGGTATTCTGTGAACGAAATAAAGTCCAGTCTAGTACCCTCTCAAGACATGTGCTTTCTGGGTGTAAGACTGAATACAGCATCCCAGATGGCCTTTTTAACCCCGGACAAACAAAAGAATCTTTCCCTTTACTTCCATCAACTATCTCTTCAGTCCGGGCTGACTGCAAGGACAGTCCTTCAAGCCTTAGGGTTCATGGCATCTTGTATTCTGGTGCTTCCCAATGCCAAACTGCATATGAGGAAGCTGCAATGGTATCTCAAAAATGTATGGTACAGCACTGCCAGGATCTGGACACTGTCATTCAAATAATACCTTGCATTCAAAAGGAATTTCTGTGGTGGGCTCAGGAATGTCACCTAAACAAGGGACTCTCTGTGACCCGGCCAGAGGTGAGTCAGATTTTAACGACAGATGCCTCAGACAAAGCTTGGGGAGCTCATCTCAGTGGAAAGTGGATACAAGACAAGTGGCCTGTCAGACTACAGCATCTACATATCAACCTGAAGGAGATGTTAGCAGTCCAGTTTGCATTAATAGCTTTCAAGGATTTACTTCTTCCAGGGCAGGTGTTGATTCTAACAGACAACACAACTGTCATGTGGTACATCAACAAGCAAGAGGGAACACATTCTTATCCTCTATGCAGGCAAGCAATGATTTTGTGGGAGACTGCTCTCAGTTTACATCTAAATCTTCAGGCAAGGTTTCTGCCGGGAGCACAGAACTCCTTAGCAGATGTGTTAAGCAGACAAATCATGGATCCCCACGAGTGGAAACTGGATCTTCATGTATTTCAGAAATTGACAGTGTCATGGGGAACTCCAGACATAGATCTGTTCACTTCTCCACTAAACCACCAGCTGCCAAAGTTTTGCACGAAGAGGTTTCATCCCACAGCTTGGAAAGTGGATGCTCTTTCTTTCAGTTGGAAAAATCTTCATGTGTATGCCTTTCCACCTCTGCCTCTCCTCCCAAAGGTACTTCTGAAGGTCAGACAGGACAAGCCAAGGATGATTTTGATAGCTCCAGATTGGCCTCGACAGCACTGGTACCCATTACTGAGAAGTCTAGTACGGAAGCCTCCATGGCCTTTGCCTTTGATTCCACACCTGTTGTCCCAGGAGGACTGTCATTTGCTCAATGTCAAACTTCACTCTCTTCACCTAACAGCCTGGCATATTCTGTTTTGAACCATAGAGGGTCTCATCTTCCACAACAAGTTTTGAATGTGATTTTGGAAGCTAGAAGGCCTAGTACAAGGAAAGTGTACGCAGATAAATGGAAGAGATTTTTGTTTTGGAGTGCAGCAAAGGATTTGGATGTTTCTGAGCCTAATTTAAGTGTGGCTCTTCAATATCTTACTGAGTTATTGGACAAAGGTTTGTCCTTCTCTTCTATTAAGATTCATGCTGCAGCAATTTCAGCTCACTACGACTGTGACCCACCATTGTTTTCTCATCCTTTGTTCAAGCAATTTCTTAGAGGGGCAAAGAATATAAGACCCCCACGAAGAGCTCCTACTCCTGCTTGGGATCTCAATTTTGTGTTGGAGAAACTCACTCTACAACCTTTTGAGCCTGCAGCTACTGCTGAGTTGAAATATTTGTCATGGAAGACTGCTTTTTTTGTTGGCCATTACCTCTGCAAGAAGGGTTTCTGAATTGCAGGCCCTTATGGCAGTTGAGCCTTTCTTAATTTTCCATAAGGATAGGGTATCTTTACGTACTAATCCTTCCTTTATGCCTAAAGTGGTTTCTAGTGTGGCTTTAAACCAAACTATTCATTTGCCAACTTTTTATGCAAATCCCCAAAATAAAGGGGAAAAGATTTTGCACACTTTAGATGTACACAGGCAGTTGCGATATTATTTGGACAGAACTAAAGGGTTCAGGCAATCTCAGCAGTTATTAGTTTCTTTTGCTTTGTGTTCTCAGGGCAAGCCCGTGTCAAAACAAACTATTTCTAAGTGGATTGGGTTTTGCATTGCTTTCTGTTATTCCCATCATGGCAAAGAGATTCCAGCTGGGATTAGGCCTCATTCCACTAGGGCTACTGCCACTTCAACAGCTTTTTGAGGGGTGGCAACTAAGGATATTTTGGAGGCAGCTACTTGGAGTTCAGTGCATACTTTCTCTAGGCATTACCACCTTCCACTGTACTCTAAATCCAGGGCTGGTTTTGCCACTGCTGTTTTGCAGGGCATTTTGGCAGCTCCTGCTTCATTATAGTTTAGCCATCCTCCCTTACCTCTGCTTTGGGATTCTACCCAAGTGTTAGGACTGCAGCAATGTGAGATGAAGAACATAGTACAGTTTTGTACCTACCATAAATGTAGATGTTCAAGATCCACATTGCTGCAGTCCAATTACCCTCCCTCCTTCCCTCTGTAGTTTGAGGCGGTTGTGTGGGCTGGGTTATCAATCTGAGGTATATTGTATATGTTGTTTATATTGTACATATTTTTAGTGTTAGGTTGGTTGGTTGTTTGGTTGTTGTCTATGGGTTTTGACCTTTCTTTTTAGGGTCTTCTGACATCTGGGGCAAGAAAAGACTGAGGATATGACGTCAGTCATGCGCATTTGTACCCTGACGTTCTGATGTCAGTCAAATGCGCCTTGACCGACGTCAGCCTTATACTCTGATATTCGGGCCGACCGAGGGACAGCGGACTACCCCAAGTGTTAGGACTGCAGCAATGTGGATCTTCGAACATCTACATTTATGGTAGGTACAAAACTGTACTTTCTTCGCTCTGAACCCCCAGCTGTGGGAGTTCCCCAGAGATGCTGTAGTCCATGCTTGGCCTCCTGGTTTTCTGTATGCTTACCCTCCAGTACCTCTTATTCCGAGGTTTCTACAGAAAGCTTGTCGACTGGGGAGCAAAGTGATCCTCATTTCCCCGTTTTGGCCTCGCCAGGTGTGGTTTCCCTTCCTTTGGCCTCATCTTCTGGCTCCACCTTGGATCTTGGATCCTATTCAGGATATTATTTCACACCCCTCGGGGGTTCCTCATCTGAGCCTGGACAGTTTGAAGCTCATGGCTTGGCTGCTCCAGTTCCCCTAAATGCTAGGACTCCTGGATTATCTTTTTCAGTCAGGTCTATTCTGGTTGCAGCTGATAAGTCTTCCACCAGGAAGGTTTACCATAGCAAATGGAAATGTTTTTCCTTTTGGGCTTCTCAAAGCAGTTTAGACCCTTTTATGGCTCTTGTTTCTGCTATTCTCGATTTTTTTAGCAAATATTTTTCAACAAGGAGCAAGCTCTTGTACTATCAAAGTTCAACTAGCTGCCCTTTCTCATTTTCATGTGGACGAGAATTCTGCTTCTCTAGCCTCTTCCAGACTGTGTAAACCCTTTATTAAAGGTACTTTCCTATTACGCCCTCCTGTCAAATATCCTGTTCCCCCATGGGACCTTACTATGGTTCTTCAAGCTTTGGTCGCTCCACCATCTGAACCTGCAGCAACCACGAATCTTAATTTTTGTCTTGGAAAACAGCGTTTCTAATGGCTATCACCTCTGCTAAAAGAGTTTCAGAACTGCAAGCGTTGTCTATTGAAGTTCCATACGTGATTTTCCATAAGGACAGGGTTTCCCTTCGTACCAATCCATCCTTTCTTCCCAAGGTAGCATCACAAGTTAACATCAGTCAGACCATTAAATTATCTGTTTTCTTTCCAAATTTTGCTAACAAAATGGAATATAGACTCCACTTGTTGGATGTTCATAGACAGTTACGATTTTATTTATGCAGGACTAGAACCTGTCATAAATCTGACCAATTGTTTGTGTCCTTCTCCAAACCTTTTTTGGTAAACCTATCTCTAAGGTCACTATCGCTAGGTGGATTTCCTTGTGCATCCTTCAGGTCTCTAAGGGTAAAGGTTCGTCTCCTCCGGGTCATGTGAAAGCTCATTCGACTAGGTCAGTGGCTACTACTGTGGCCTTTTGGTCGAGAGTCTCATTGGATGATATTTGTTCTGCACCTACTTGGTTCTCATCTCATACCTTTATTTCTCACTATAAATTGGATTTGATTTCTAGAAGGAGAGCATCTTTTGGTTCTGCGGTGCTCCTGAATATCTTTCCATGAGGGCCACCCAGGAGTTTAGTAGCTAGGGACTCCGTCCCACAGGTTGAAGATCAAATGAAGTAAGCTACTTCAGATAAAGAAGTTATGTACTCACCATAACATTCCATCTGAGTAGTTCTAATTCATTTGTCTTCAGCCATCCCTCCCTCCTTCCCCCTGGCCTTACAATATGGACAGCCTGTTTGGCTGAAGTTTAGGTGCGCAAGGTTTTTTTCAGGTCGGGGTCTCAGTATAAGTGGCAGTAAACTCAATCTGGGGATTGGAAGGTAGTGGAAGTGTATTATGGGTAAGGGGAGGAGCTTGGAGCTCAGAGCAGATTCTAGTGAAATTGCTGTTTCGGATCTGATACGGATCCGGTACCCTCAGGTTGAAGACAAATGAAGTAGAACTACTCAGATGGAACGTTATGGTGAATACATAACTTCTTTTTTTCAAGCAAACAATTTCTTCTTGGATCTCTAAAGCTATTGTGTTTTGTTATGACTTTTATAGGAAATCTCCATCCTCTCTCACAGCTCACTCTACCACATCTGTTGCCTCATCAGGAGCTTTCTTTAAAAGTCTGGATGCCCATTTCATTTTGGCGGCTGTTACTTGGTCATCTGTTCATACTTTTACTAAACATTACAAGTTGGACACTATCTCTAAATCCAGGGCAGGGCTACAGCAAATATGCATGGATTTGTAGAAAAAGTTTCCTCACTTTCTTCCTCTACTCCCTTCTCCTCCCTGGGTTCTTTCTGAGCTTTGACACTCTCCCATATGTAAAGAATACTGCAACATTGAATAGAAGGACATAGAATAGTTATGTAAAATCTTACCATAACCATAAATGTCCTTCTCTTCTATGTTTCAGTATTTTGTCCCACCCGCCTTCCCCCCTACAGCTTGTTTCTTCCTAGGATGACTACCTTTTTTGTTTGGCTTTTACACTCTTGTTTCTCATGGGGCTAACTTATTCTGAGAATAGTACGGACAGACGTCCCTTTTGTGGCTGACATTGTCAGTACCTACGTGCAACGACCCACATACTGGCAGTGGCTGTAAGCTTTTGTATACAGGCCAGACGTCGGGTCGATGGGCGAATTGCTACCCATATGTAAAAAATACTGCAGTAAAGAAGAGAAGGACTTCTATGGTTATGGTAAAATTTTACACAACTGTTCTTTCTTCAGGTGCTGTATAATTTTAGTGGCATCTATAATGCAGCTCATAGTATCTTCTAGCTGTGCATTATGTTCCTTAGCTTCTGCTATGTAGTTAACAAGCTGTGATCTTACTTGGCTAATGTCACTACAGAAAGTATATTGAGATCATCTCAATGTTTGCATCATGACTGTATCATGAAAGTCTGATTTGTAATTTAGGAGCTATTGTACTCCTAGATGTATTGAATTCCAGTGCACTCAACAGTTTGCTTGCTTGCTTTGTTTTTATTTTTTTCTGTCAGGCCAAATCATAAAGTTTAATTTCCCAGTCTTACTTCTATTTAGAGTTGCAAAAAGCTTTTTTCGGAATATACTTTAATGCTGTGTTTCACAAATCTGTATCAGAGTGACTAGAGAGCATGTCTACTTGCTATAAACAGCATCACCAGAATTAATGGGAAGAGATTTTTTTCTTCTGCCCTCTTGTACATTCCAGAGAAGACGAGAGAGATACTGTTCCCTTCTAGTGGTTAGCAGTTTCATTGAGAACGTGTAGCTGTTTCAGATGGTGGTTCATCAGTAAGTCTTGCCCCTGCTTCTTCTTTGCATTTTGTGTGGGCCACTGGTCTTGTGAACACCTTCTAACCTAGTAACATTTGAGGTACCTCACAAGAACTTCCCTTGATTTTCTGCATTGCTTTCTTTATAAGGTGCTTCCATTTTGCCTGTCTGAAAGAGAGAGAGAGATGAACATAATCATGAATTCCTTAAGTCAAATCTCCAACCTTTTTCTGGAGCTGAAGTCCAGGAAATTGGATTCAGGTTTTGTGGATGTTTGATGCTAAGGAAATGAGTGTCTGCCACAAGGAAAAATATAGTCCCTCCACAGGTTCCCTTTCCTGTTTCCTGGTGTGAAGAGGGAGGATCTTTATTAGTCAGGCTGTGAGGAAAAGGCTGAAGTCATTTTCATTGCCTGTTGGTGCCAAAAAAGGCTGTGCTTTTATGCACTTGCATTTCTAACCATGCAGCAGAGTATTTCAGTTAGTTCGGGAGGTTCCCAGCTGCATTGCAGGAATTGATTGTCTCATTAGAGCAGGAACCACACATGCATTTCATTTAATCTCCAAACACTGGTAACCAAAAAAAAAAACCTCTTATGAGGAATGTAACATTCCACTGTCGTGTAAAATAAACACGGGCAAAACTCCATTCCACATTTGTTAAACACACAAACTCTACATTAACTACGTTAAACAGGACTTCAGAAGAAATTAACTGTGGAGTAGAACAGTTTTTGCCTATGTTTATTTTTCATGGGAGTGGTGTGTTAAAGTCCCCTGAAGTGTTTATTCAGTTTCCATTGCTTCACTAGAGCTTTTAATATTTACAAATCTTCTGTCTGAGGTTTCAGAACTCCTTGAAGCTACTAGAAAATCTTCAACTAAACATACTTGAATAAAACTGGCTTTCTATCTGGATGGAAAAGTATCCTTTTCTATCACATTTGTTGAACTTCCATGTCTTCCTGACCTGCTTTATACCCTCGTTTAGTTTTGGGGCAAGTTAAATATGGTCAGGCTACATTTATGTATCATTTTAATACAGCATGATCTTGTGCCTACTAGAACTCTGCTTTGGCATAAGCTTGCACAGCGGTTCCTGCAGATTATTTCATCTCTGGCCTCCTTTTGAAGAAACCCTTTCCTTCATATGCTGTGTATTAAATTAATCTAATGATATCCTTCCCATTCTTCCTAATGAATGGGTCTAGGATCTGATCCTCTGATCCAACTCGGCTGCAAATACAAGACTTTGGATCTGAATCTCGAGCTCCTCCCTGTAATGCCCTACTCCATCCCCAACTCCTCAGAGCTCGTTTGATGCCAATGGAACAAGATCACAATTGAATGTCGTGTGTGAGTGTGTGCCTTTTTTGTCTGCATCTCAAAAATGTTATTTTAAAAGAGTTAAATATTAGAATTAGTGTTCTCTCCTCCTCCCTTTAATTGTTTCTAGTAGTTTGCTGGCATTAGGTGTTTATTACCTATCAGTTCTCCTTCATGCCTTCTTGGAGCCCCTCTTATATCTATAACTTTAGTTGTGTATTTAAAAAAAAAACGTTTCTTTGGGTTTGGAAGTAGATAGCTTAGTTTAGTGCTTGTCTTTGTACACTGTGCTAGTTCTTGTACAATTTTGTATAGTTCTTAAGCTACTGTTACAGGGTTAACCTGTATCTCCTTGGTTGTAACCTTTTCGCTTTATAGCTGCTTGAGTTTGGTTTCATAGAGTGTGTTGTTCCTGTTTTTGTGTACAGTTCTATAATAAGATTGTGGACCTGTCTGAGAAGCCCGGCTTTAAGAAATGCTCTTCTTGTGGACATAAGATTCCCAATTCTGATGCCCACACAAAGTCCGCGTATTGTCTGGGGCGAGAACATCTCAAGTCAGCCAGCAAGATGTACACCTTTTTTTTTTAACCCCAGAGCTCTTTCTGACCAGCGCAATAAATTAATAATTAAAGGCTTACTTCCAGCTTCTTCTTTTGGGGCTCAAACCCCCTCTAAATCTCATCAAGGCTCCTCAGATTCCAAGAAACGAGCCCTCCAGAAGTCTCAGAGGGACTCGTTGGAGCTTCCTGAAAATCATGGAAAGAGTTCGGATCCGACCTCTTTGGATCCAAAGACAGTAGCACCTACCTTGGATCCAGTAGGCATGATTACCATCATCAGCTCTGCCGTACCATCCACTTCCTACTCTGGTCCTAGACCCTTTGATCCAACAGCTTAGGAGCTGGTCACCAGATTTGCTGTGAGACCTGTTTCTCTGGCGCTGCCATGTCAATTATTTCAAGCCCCAAAGAAGCAGTCCAATCCATCATCTTGTAGCATCATCCTGATCTTCTAGGAGCATGACGGAGGCAGATATAGGCAGGATGATGCAGAGATTCCTTAGAGCTCAGATCCAGATGGGTGTCTTGCCAGCTTTGTCCCATCTTGGATCTGTGAGCAAACCTGAACAACTGATACTACCTCTTTCTCCGATCCAACCTGTGATTTTGGAGTCTCAGGATCCATGATCTGATCTGTGAGACTTTTGTGTCAGATCTGAGGAAGCTCCCTTTCTCTGCTCTGACTGTATCCCTGCCCATTCCTGTTCTGATATCTTCAGACCAGGGCAGGTCTTGGATCCGAGAGGTCAGCACCGGGTCGAGGGGTTTGGTTCATCTCCTACTTTGTCAGATCCTTCCTTTCCCCTCTGTGCCTCGGCTTTGGATCTCTCGGATCTGATTCTCTCCAGAGGGCTTGGATCCGGGGTTGGCCCCAACCTTCCTTCTTCGGTTGCTTCATCTCGAGGAGGGGAGGAGAGGTTTCCCCAGGTCCGTCAGCTTTCCAGGTAGTAGAAAGGGCTTTCTCTTCACTTAGAGAGCCTTTCTCTGTAGTCTCGGATCCTATCCCTCGCCCCTCATCTGGAGCTCTGAGACCATCGTCTGTGCTGCTCAGGGTCTGCCAACTCAGGAAGGCCTCCACACGTGTTCCCCAGAGGGATTACCCATTCCCAAGCACCCCGTGGAAGAGGTACCTCAGAAGAGAACATGTAATAAGAGGCATGTAGACTCATCTTTGGAGTCTCTCACAGAAGACACCAATTTTGATGTTGGAGAAGGAATCCCCCCAGTCGCCACCTGATGATGTCTCCTTTGGGGACATCCTGGAAATCTTTAAACAGAAAGGTGATTGGTCTTCCCAAACTCCTCCTCCTGAGGAATTGGTGTTCCTGGATGATTTTGAGGCTGGTCTATCTATGTCTTGGATGATTCCCCTGGTGGATAAATTTATTGACCTGGTTTCCCATTAGGCTTGGAAGGAACCAGACACTGTCGAACCCATCCCCAAGTGCCTGGATACGTTTTTGGTTCCCCCTTCAGACAGACCTCACTGGAGCAAGGAAATCCCAGTTGATGCCATTGTTGTGGCAGCGGCTGTTAAGGAGGAGCTAGTGGAACAAAGCTCGTTTACCCACCCACCAAATAGGGAGTCCAGAGTGGTGGACAGATTTGGAAAGTGGATATAAGCCTCGGCCACATTTGCACTGAGGTTGTTAAATTACCTGGCACGTTTTGCTCGTCTAGGGAGAGATTTGATCAAGGAGCTTTCAACTTCTCTCTGTCTCACTCTCTCTCTGGCCATGTCTGCAGAGGATCTCAAGAAAGTTTCTCCCTAGCTTGGCTTTTCTTTTGTCTGTTGCCAGTTCATGGATGAGGCTGATCTCCCATACAGGGGAGGGCACCTCATGAGTAGGTGGGTTCAGGCATAGCCGTTAGGAGACTTGCCTGGAACTCTTTAAGGCATCTTTTGTTAATGTTTCTTTTGATGGCTCCTCCTTGTTCGGGCCATCAGTGAAAGGTACACTTACCCACAGCAAGCAGGAAGGAAAGACCCTGTCTGCCTTGTGAATAAAATGTTCTACCTCTCAACATACCTTTTCTAGGAATTGGAGAGGTGGTAAGAAAATGTGGTTCCAGAAATCTCAGGGACTTTTCCAGGACTCGCGCTGGGATACTTCCTCCAGAGCCAAAGGAGGAGGAGGAGGTTTCAATAGCAGACGTTGCCTCAGAGGCAGAGGGGGTCTGCAAAACTAGGGCTTCAGAGATCCTTTCTCTGATAGGCCCTATCAGTGCTCCTGAAGTGCTGCCCCACTGTCCAACTCTGGAAGCACTCTGGGATTGTTTTTCCCTGCATCTGGATGCCTAGACAAATATCACAAAAATGCATGGGTGCTAAGTATAATATCCAGAGTTTACTACATACCCTTTTCCCTTCCACCTACTGTCCCAAGTAAGAAACTTCCCAACGTTCCACCCAGTCAGAGGGAATACACAGCTCAAGAGATTCCGAAGCTGCTATACAAAAAGAGTCATCCAGGAGGTCCCACTCAAACAAATAGGATTCAGAACTTACTCCCACTTCTTTTTAGTGCCAAAGAAAACAGGGGATCTGAAACCAGTTCTGCATCTAAGCATTCTGAATCAGTATGTAAAGAAGTCAAAGTTTCAAATGGTTACAGTTTTGTCCATCTTTCCTCTTCTGCTGATGGACAATTGAATGTGCTGTATAGATCTCCAAGGTGCATACTATCATATCAAAATAGACAGGCACTGCAGGAGATACCTGCATTTTCGGCTGGGAGCCAATCATTACCAATTCAGAGCATTGCCCTTTGGACTCACCACAGTCTCCAGGGTGTTCAAATGCATGGCAGTCGTGGCAGCTCATTTGAGAGTCAAAGGATTCTAGGTGTTTCCCTGTCACGAAGATTGGCTCCTCTCTGCCCAAACTAGGCATTATAGGTTCATAGGTTGGTACCAGGCTATCGGCCCTAGGGCCTATACAAGCCTAGCCATAACAATTCCCTGGCTATTTCTTATAGGTTTCTTACAGGTTCATTAACTTCTGCAAGGCCAGGGATTATGTGCTTCAGATCTCCAACTCTGTAGATATTACAATAAACCTTGCCAAATCGACTCCTGTACAATCTCTGGAATTTATAGGAACTCAACTGGATACTATGACTCAAGTGGCGTCATTACCTCATCATCACATTACATCACTGAGAAATCAGTTGGTGGACATACTGTCTTGTCCATCCCCTCCAGCAAAACTAGTGTTACAAGCTCTTGGGTCAGTGTCAGCTGCCAGTCTTCTAGTTCCTCTGGCAAGATTCGTCATGCGAATCCTTCAGTGAACACTGACGGTTCAGTGGTCCAGTCTTTGCCATTTGCAGACATCATGTTTGCTGGTGGATCCAGTCAGATGACCTGTTTCTGGGCAGACTGCTCTCTTCCTCCTCCAATAGCCACAGTGACCACGGACACTTCCCAGCTGGGTTGGGGGAGGGCATTTCATGGGAAAGATGGTGCAAGGCACATGGTCCCCCTTGGAGACAAGTTGCATATCAGTGACTTAGAGATGAGAGCAGTCCTCCTAATTTTGCAAGTCTTTCAGGATGTTCTCCCTCTGGGGACTATTGCAATCCATACGGACAACATGTCAGTAGTCTGATGCATCAACAAACAAGGAGGAACCCATTTCTACCCATTGTGCAGAGAGGCTCTTCAGACCACTTTCTTATTTTAACTCGCATACCGGGGAAAACCAGAACAGGTCCATTATGATTCCTCATGAGTGGTCCTTCAATCAAACAGTAGCAAATATGATCTTCAGCCGCTGGGGCCAGCCTTGCTGTGATCTATTTGTTTCTCCCCTCAACAAGTGCTCCAAGTACTTCACTCTGTTCCTCCCTCCGGGGGAGTTACTGAGGGATGCTCTGATTCACCATTGATCCCCAGGTCTCTTCTTCTCCTATCCCCTGCTTCCGAAGATCTTACAGAAAGCATGCAGGCTGAAGAGCTCAGTCATCCTCATTGCCCCTTTCTGGCCTCGACGGGTTTGATTCCCCTTCCTCTGGTCTCACTTGAGATGTCATCCATGGATACTGGAACCCACTCAGGATCTCCTTTCTCATCCATCAGGTATTCAACATCCCAGTCTCCATGCCTTCAAACTGACAGCATGGTTTCTCCACTTCAGTGACAGTCAGATGGTCCAGGTTTGCTTCTCCAGCCTGTGACATTGTCTTAGCCTCTCAGAAAGCATCCACCAAGAAAGTTTACAGAAGCAAATGAAAAAGATTTTCTATTTGGGCTTCCAGTCAGAATATTGACCCTTTTTCAACCCCTACTTCAAACATTCTCCTATTTCTCATTATGCTTTTTAAGGAAGAGGCTAGTTTTTCTGCTGTTAAACTTCAGCTGGCAGCTATATCCAGCTTCCATGCAGGAAATTAATCCTTATATCTGGCATCTTCCAGATTATGTAAGGCTTTCATGAAGGGAGACTTCCAATAATGGTTCCGTCTCCTTCTTGGGATTTTCCGGTGGTCCTTAAAGGGTTAATCAGAAACCTTTTGAACAGGCGAACAGATGCGATATGAAGCTTCTTTCTTGGAAGACGATATTTTTAGTAGCTATCACTTCAGCAAAAAGAATTTCTGAGCTCCAGGCCTTATTGGCCAGGCCTCCTTGCATTATTTTCCATAAGAATATGGTGTATCTTTGAACCAACCCTTCATTTCTGCCAAAAGTGGCCACTGAGACTAACATTAACCAGTCCATTCAGTTACCAATTTTCTTTCCAAATTTTGCTAATAAAGGCGTTTTTATACTGCACCTGCTTGATGTTCTCAGACAATTACGTTTTTATCTTCACAGAACAAAACAGTACAAGAAGTCTGATCAGTTGTTTGTGTGCTTTTTCCCTAACCGCTTGGGTCAAGCAGTTTCCAAAATTACTTTAGCCAAATGGATCCCTGATTGTATTTTGCTGCTTTATTCTCAAAAAGTTTGGAGTTGTCTCATCCTTCTAGAGCTCACTTCACTAGCTCTATGGCTACATTATATGCTTTTTCCTCAGGAGCCTCACTTGACGACATCTGCGCTGCAGCCAGTTGTTCCACAATTCATACCTTTGTTATGGATTACAAGTTAGACATTGTTTCCAGAAGCAGAGTTTCTTTTGGTTTGACAGTGCTCCAGCATGTCCTTCCTTGAGGGCCTCCTGAGAGTTATGTAGCTGGGGACTCTGACCCATTCGTGAGGAAAAATGAAAAAGTACAACACAGATGACAAGTTATAGTAAGTACGTAACTTATAATTAATCTTATCTGTGTACCTTTCATATCAGCTAGTTCAGAAAATCTGAAGGTGGGCTGTTGGAAAACTATTTTTGGTGGCTGTTAAATTCACTACATGGATTTTGGAGCTTTATGCCCTTATTTAATGAAGAACCTTGCTTGGTTATCTCTTAAGGGTATACCTATGCTTCCTATCTAAAGTGGGTTTACAGCTGTCCCTCAGTTATTCCATCTGTTTCCCTGGGATGCAGTCTAAAGGCTGAGAGGGACCGAGGTATCTTCATATCTTGGCCTTGTACTGCAAGTTCAATTTTTTTTTTCTCTTGATCTCTACACCTGAGCATGCAAGCCAGTTCTGCTGCTGCTGTTCACTTGACCAATTTAATTGGTTCTCCTTCATGTGAACCTTCAAAACCATTTGTTCCCTTTGGGGTACGAGTCAAGTACCTAGAGTGATGTCATCTGTGGTGGTTTTAATGGCGAGGGTACTCCCTCATACATGCCCATTTGTTTTTCCTGGTGTTGAGCTTGCAGTAGACTACTCTTGCTTCCAAAAATGATGTAAACACACGGACCATACTGCTGGAGTAAATGCCTCTGTACCTTCTGTTGTCTCCCCAAGAAACTCATATGGAATGTGTTTATGGGTACATTAATCATCAACTATAAGAGAGCGTCATAGATGTAGCCACTTTATTTAGCAACCTGTGTCCATTTTGCTTCTTCAATATCAAATCTACTGATCAGTCTCTGAGTTGTCTGGGTCATTGTCAGGGATTTGTCCTTTTATACCTATGAGTTGGCAAGTTCAGGTTTTACCTGAGAAGTTTGCTTAAGCTCAGGAAGATATATTAGCTGCTTGTCTCCTTTTTCCTATGTAAGCAAGGTGCAGCAGGGTTCAGTCAGAAGCCTTATTAATGGATTGCCAGCTTTTGTCACCATACAGTCATACTCTTGGCTTACCCTGGTAAAAGTCATTCAACTAGGAGGACCCACTGCCATTATTACCCGTTTCAGACATTTGTATGTTGCAGTAGTCTGCTGCAGCCACTTGGTTGCTAATACATCTGTTCACCAAACTCTGCTTTTTGGGTATTCATGCCAGGAGTCAAGACAATTTTGACATTTCTTTACTGCAATGTGGTCTTTTGAGTGTAACTTCTTTGACATCTCAGATTTTTGCCTGCCCTGTAGATCTTATTTACTGTTTGGAATTCTTCTTAATTATAACCCTGTCGGGATCCTAGGAGGTTAGAGTACAGGAAGTACTCACCATATAAGTAGGTCTTGGAGAAGGCTCTGTATGTTATATACTTATTACTTTCTCTGCATTATCATTCTGTTAAATGACCCCTTTAATTGCTGTGTGTTTTATTCTTTGTAATTATAAAAGGTTATAATTTTGTATCCATGATTAGCTTTTAGCTTTCATTTTGGCTAAGGTGGCTCTTGGCATGGAGTCTGTATAATCTACCTGTGCCTTTGTGGGTTTTTATGGGGGTGCTCTGATCTCCTTCCTTCTTCCAAAGATATAGTGTTAGGTGAATTTGCAGTCTTTAAATGTGCCTTTTGAGATGCATGTATGTTTGCATCATTTGATGGATTGACAACCCTCTACAAGATGAAGATGAACTGCTATTCCTTGTACTCTCTGAATAATGGGATAGGCTAAGTTTCCCTGAAAACCTGCATTGGATTAAGTGGGTAATCAAAGAATGAATGGATAATGTCAACTTGTATTCCAAGGGGCCAGGCTTACTGTTCTATCCTCAAATGGCAGTGGTACTGTTTATGATTGAGTGAGGTAATGAAACCTCTTATAGTGGAGTTAGAGATGCAAGAAAAATTGTATTGCAAGGCAGCAGTTGGCAAGATCTCTGCTGTTGCCCCTTGTTGAGGTAATTTTTGAATGATAGAATCAGGATTTGTGTATCTGCATTTATTTATTTTATTTGCATGACCTGTAGTCTACAAAGCAGTATTTTTTTTTGCATGTTTTTGGTCAACCCCCACCCTTGAGCTCAGGCTGCAGCTGTTCCATTTCCTTATGATACTCATTCACCTCTTTGCCTGTATTTCTCCTTTCAAATGTTTAATCAAGATCTCCCTTTCTGGAGAAAGGAACCTCACTGAATATCAGAGAGGGTGATGTCCAGCAGTCCAGTGAGTGCTTTGTCTGCCATATGGGTAATTTGTTTGTTCCCTAAATGTTCTTAATTTGTAGGCAGTTCATTGTGCCACATTGGTTTGCCTTGTGCATGCATCTGTGCAACAGCTTTCTGCTTTAGAATGCTGTCAATTATGATACTGCCTCTGGCATTTGCTTTCTCTGTTCTGAATGTGGTTAACCTATGATCTCTTCAAGTGGATGCTCCCCTTAAGGCCTAAAAGCAGGTCTTCAGTACCTTAACCCCTCTCAGAATCACTCTGATGCCCGAGTCACTCTTTGAACTTGGGTAATTATCACTAGAGTTGAACACCCTGCCTGTGTACCAGTGGGCCAGTCTTTCACCACCTTTTGTGACAGTTTGTCATGTAGTGTTATTAAATAAATAAAAGTAGCAGATTTAACTTTGAGACCAACCATAGTTATCACCATAGATTTCTTTTTAAAATTGCAGTTTTACTCTTGAAAACAGTATACCACTGTTACATTTCCACTTACTCATGCTTTACCTGCAACACAAATTAAAGTACTGGTTTCTCTTCTAGTATATGTTTTTGTAAAGTACACTGAGGGACTCCAGTTTTGCTATGTGGCAGTTTTCAGAAGAATTGGCTGAAGAATGAAGCATACCTTGTTTATAGTGACCTATGCATAATCAGCCCATGCATCGGGGAAGTGATACCTGCATGTGGTAGACAAATTGTTGGAAAATGTAATTTGCTAGTGGAAAAATGAGACCGTGAGAAATTGCTTGAGTGGTTATCTGTTGTAGATCTCTAGTACTTAAGATTTACTTTTATGATGAGTAAAACTAGACAACTGCACATTCTTGGTGTTTCTAAACATTTCGCTGCAATGTGGATTACTTCTGAAACACGAAACAATGTTTGCTTTAGTCAGTAGTTGGAAAGTTTAATAGTGAATAGATTTGTACAATTTAATGACATTTTAATATGTTTTCTTTGTAAACAGAGTTGCTACAAATTGCGGGCATCAGTCCACATGGCAATGCTTTGGGAGCATCTATGCAACAACAAGTTAATCAACAGTTACCTCAGGAAAAACGAGGAGGAGATGTTCTAGATTTGGCAAATGATGACATTAGACTAGAAAAAAGTAATATCCTTTTGCTTGGACCTACAGGGTCAGGTAGGTTGGTGTATAAAAAATGCTTCTGATTGACAGCTGCTTTAAGTAATGGAATCCTGTCTGCACTGAGGTTTGTGAATTAGAAAGAATGTGTCATCATACAAAATAGTGATCTTGTCTGTTGCGGACTACTTCACATGATATCTTTTTTGAGAGCTATAGTCTTTGAGGGGAGCTGCCTGGCACAACACCCCATTGCTGCTAATATTTTTATAACAGATTCTTGTGGCTAACCTGGACCCGTGAACTTTGTATACATTAACATCTAAAAACACAATTTTATTGCAAATATGGATAGGGTGGTCACTTAAGGTATCAAATAAAACACCTATAGAGAGGATTTTGTTTGCAGCATTAGAAAATCTAATTCATGGTACAGGCTCTACCAATTTTTTTTATTTTACCTTGTGGGAATTGAAATAAGCTGAGTGAAGCCATATAGATTAATGACGTTAGAAGGACTGTCACAGTCATTAATTTGCCAGTGAGTGTTCAGGTGTCCAAAAATTATTGTCTCAAGTGAGATATTTGTTGATGCCTAATACAGAAGATGTCCTTCCATATTACTGTTGCAGTATTCATAAGGTGTGGAATCTCCCGCCAAGGATAGCTCAAGTCCGGCCAGTATACCAAGCTTTTACATTCTCCTCGCAGTATACGTGAGATGTATGCTCCCCACATAGGTGTTGGGCATAAAGGTAGCATACAAACATTGCATACTCGAACTTTCTTTGCTGCCGGTCCAAACGCCAGTTTTATGTCAGTCTGAATGCCCTTCGATGAGCTGGTTTCTACCAAGATGCTTACAGATAACAGCCCTATTGAGGTTCCTTCTTTTTCTTCCTTTACTTGTGTACTGAGGTTCCTTCCTTTACTTGTGTACTGAGGGTTCATGTCATCCAGGAAATAAAAATGTCAGTGTGGGAGGCAGATTCCCCATAAAGAATGTTATAAGAAGTGTTAGGTTTTCCTGGGTGCTTCACAGAATCATACCCAGTGTACCATTTGTCAGGCCTTTGTTCCCAAAATGCTTCACAGTCACCTGTCCTTCCTGTCTATTTATCTTGAGAATGAACACCTCAACATTTTGACCCAAGGTACTTTGGCCAAATCCACCTGCCCTGAGGTGCGGCTCCTCTTGAAAAGAAGACCAAGAAGTCTTGGCCTGATTCTCCTGCTCTCCAGTCTCTGCTAGACATTTCTGTTAGGTGAGTGAAGACCCTGAAGACTGCCTTTTGCAGTCACTGGTTTCCTCTCAGCAACCCTATTGGAGACCAGCATGGAACCAGCTTCTTGCACATCCTCTGAAGCAATGCTGAAGCCCATGGCAGATGTTGAGGGGAATCATGTCTGACCATTTCCAAAGGGCTTAGTAGGAATCCCCATATTCTGGTGTGGGAAGAAATCCTTGGTACTCTTACTGAATCTAGACATTGCTCTGAGTCTCCTATGTTGGTCAAGGCAGACATCCTTTGCAGAAAACTAAGCACATTACTCCTATTGCTAAGGATCCTCAGACTGAATGACAGTGCCAGGATGGTCTTAAGACCACTTCAAAGAGTATCTCTTCCTGCTTTTCCATGGTCCTCTGCTTCATTTAAAAGAACTAGGGAGTCTGATTGTTCACATGGATTCAGGGAATGAGTCGACCTACTTATCAAAAATTACATACCTTTTAGACTGTTGGTCTGAGGATTCTTGAGTCCTGACTCTTTTAAGTAGTGTCTTTTGGGGTCACGGTAGTACACATGGTGGCATATTTTAAATGGGCCTGCTGACAAGTCTGTGATATTCAAAAGGGGTGTTCTGAGCTGTTGCAGATGGAATTTCCTAAACCTTCTTCTGTCCTCCTGTGTTGGATGCTTTGGATACATTTACAGGGGTTTCTTGGCTCCTGACTCCTAACCTTCGGTCCCTAAGAAGCCTGACCATTTTTATAAGGTGCCCGAGGTCTTTTAGTACATCTATAGGTATCCTCCTTCAGACCCTGCTGTGATCTATTTCTGCTGACAAGCCAGCTAAGCTTTTGCTTTCTTCCAGACTCCTTAATTCTGATAAATACAGTAAGGATATGGAGAAGTTGGGGAAGAAAGTGTACACTTCTGGCACTCTGGCCTTCAGGGCAGTTAATTGTCAAATCCATATGACCAGGTATGTTTTGGCCATTTTGTCACACCTTGTGTTCGGGGGAGGGGGCCTGACCTTCGTGATTATAAAAGAAAGACTGCTGCCCTCTCCTTATTAACTTCCACTTATGAGGTTGCTCATCACTCCATCAGATGTAGTTACAACACAGCTTGTGCATCCTCTAGAGCTACTGCTTCCACTTCAGTTATGAAGAGGTACTCTTTGTTTTGCCTCCATGCTTTACCTGATGATCTTAAGGCCAAGCTCTTAGATGCCCCTTTAAACAATCAGAATCTCTTTGTAGCAGCTGCTGCTGACTTGTTTAAGACTCTACAAGTCAAAGATAAAGTGATGCAGAATCTTAAACAAATATTTGTTTCTTCAATACCCTAATTTCAAGGAAACTGTACTTCTAAGTCTGCCTTTGTACGTAGGCAACCTCCTCAGACTTCTAAAGGAAGAAGATTCCTAGGCATATTTTGGCTGATATACCCACTCAGACTTATACAACTCAAAAGACCCCTTTTCAGGATGAGTATACTTTGATCTTACACAGTTTATCCCTTTCTCCTTGGCCAGGTTCCTCTGTTCTCAGACTTTCCCTCTCTAACTTGCAACCGATGATTTCAGACTCTTGGATACTCTCCATTATCAGTCATGGTTATTTTATGGTCTTGAAATATCTTTCCCTCTTCTCAGGTTTTCTTCAACTTCCCCAGACCAGTTTCCTAATTTTTCTGGAGTTCTGCAAGATTTACTGGATCAGTATACCATTCAACCTGTTCCAGTACCCCAAACAGGAACAGAGTTTCTGGTTCCCAGATACCAGTCCTAGATCATTTCTTTCTATGTGCGTTTCTAAAGATTCCTTGTTTTTTAATGCATTCCCTCCAGTCTGTTTCCCTTCTTGCTTCTGCAGGCTTTTCTGGTCTCAGTAGACCTAAAGGACTCCTATCTTCATATTCCCATTCACCCTCTGTTCATGAAGTTTTTGCTTCTGTTTCTTCCTCTCATTTTCAGTTCTCTGCTTTGTCCTTTGGTCTTTCTAAGGCCCCAAGGGAATTCACCAAAAGTATGACCCCTGTCATAGCCTTTTGCAGGCTTCAGGGAATCCAGATATTCCCATATCTGGATGACCTCTTCAGGCTCCTCTTCGTCAGGCTTCCTCCCAATCCAGGCTTTTGCGGATCTGAACCTTACCATGCTCCTTCTGCAGAGTATAGGATTCACCATCACTCTTAAGAAATCCAGTTTGACTCCTTCACAAGACCACATTTTTCAGGTTGGCAGAATTCAAACAATTCCACTGTTGGCCTGTCTTCCTTCTTCCAAGTTTCTTTCCTTGAAAACCCTACTTCCATTCTGTGCTTCCCTTTTCTCTCATTTCTGCATGGAAATTTCTCAGAATCTTTGGGTTCATGGCATCCATCACTCCCATGCCCCCCTTTGCCAAACTTCACATGAGGAAACTTCAGCGGTACTTAAAGACGGTTTGACTCCAGTATTACCACGCTCTGGAGATGTTATTCATGTTTGACTCTTGCAGTCTTTACATTTGGGTTATCTGCCTGCAGGTAACCCTCAGCCGGCCTGAATGCCAGAGTCTTGGATTCCTGCGTCGGATGCTGTCCCTTCTTCCATGACATCAGGGGTATAAAACTTACAGCCGATGCCTTTACATCAGTCTTTCTTGCCGCGCGGTGCCCGAAGCAGAAGCAGTTCGCAAGTGCCGGTTGGCCGACTCCTGAAATTTTTGTTTTCGAGTTTCAGAACCGAAGTCTTCAAAAAAGTTAAGTACCCTGTTGGGGATTCCTTTTTCTTGCTCTTAACCGATGTCAGTAAAAGTTAACAATTGTCTCACCTGTGGAAAGCAAATACCTCATAAAGATTTTAATTCGTACTGCATTCCTTGCTTAGGCCCAGACCACGACATCCCCTGCTGTCAGTTTTGTGCCTTATTTAACCCCCAAACTATTTGTCTGTATTTTTTCACAGCAAATTATTTTGGTACTTGGTTTACCTATCCAGAAATGGCTTTGGTAAGCCATCTGACTACAGATATTTCGAAAAAAAACGAAATGATAAAGACAGAGACAGACTGCATTGGTCCAAAACTGCCGACGACGCTTCCGTTAAGCTAGTCGCCAGTTCGCTTTCACAGCCCCTGATACCCGCTAAAGATTCGCAGGCCTCTACTGAGATCCATTCAGAGTCCGGTATGCCGCAAGATGCTTCTTCGACTATGGAACCTGTGAATGTCTCTACCTTGGATGGGTCCGGAGCCGCTGTGCGGGCACCGGCTTCCGAGAGTGTATTCAGGCCTACAGATTTGCATTTTAAACCAACACCATCTTCTTCATCAAGGCCTAAAACTCGACCCACGCCTAGAAAACCAACGTCCAAACTGCATGGTCTGGCCCATATGCCTAAAAAACAAATGCTTACAATGGCTGAAGACTTTATTACTTTAATTAGGGGAAACCAGACTTCCCCCTCTAAGAGACCTAGTACTGATTTTCCTTCTAATTATTCTGATCAGGATTCTGAAATTTCTGTTTCTTCTGATTACCAGGATTTGCCCTTATCTACCTATGAGGATTCTGATGCAGAGGATTCCATTTCCTCTGCTTCCCCTCCAGAAGATTTTTCTTTTGGTGAAACCTTGCACACTCTTAGGGAGCATTTCCGCTGGGAAAGCCAGGATTACTCTGTCTCCAAAAAGAGGCTTAGGGAATTCATACTCTTCCGTCAACACAGGCCTTTAGCTATTCCTCCTGATGTTCTTCGTGTTTCACTGTTGCAGTCATTACATTTGGGTTATCTACTTGCAGTATACCTCAGTTGGCCTGATTGAGTCCTACGTCGGTTGCTGTCTCTTCTTTCATAACGTCAGGTTGTCAGGGGTATAAAACATGCAGCCTACGTCATTACATCAGTTTTTCTTGCCGTGCGGTGCCCGAAGCAGAAGCAGTTTGCAAGTGCCGGTCGGCCGACTCCTGAAATCTTCGTTTTTGAGTTTCAGAACCGAAGTCTTCAACTAAAAGCTAAGTACCCTGTTGGGGAAACTTTTTCTTGCTCTAATCCGATGTCAGTAAAAGTAAATAATTGCATTTCGTGTGGAAAGCAAATACCTCATAAAGATTTTCATTCGTACTGTATTCCTTGCCTAGGCCCTTACCATGACGTACATCGCTGTCGGTTTTGTGCCTTATTTCCATCGTCGGTATATTTGGGCTTCTAAATATTTTGGTGCTCGGTTCAATTATCCTGATATGTCTTCGGTAAGCCATTCGACTACCGACATTCCAAAAAAACGCAAAGATAAAGACAGAGATAGACCGCCCAGTTTGCCTGTACTCAGAGAGGCGCTTTCGCAGCCCCTGATACCCACTACTTCAGATTCGCAGGCCTCTACTGAGACCCATTCGGAGCCCGGCATGTCTCGAGATGCTTCAACTGTGGAACCTGCGGATGTCTCTACCTTGGATGGGTCCGGAGTCACTGTGCAGGCACCAGCTTCTGAGGGTGTATTCAGGCCTACTGACTTGCGTACTAAGCCGACACCATCTTCTTCAAGGCCCCTATCTACCTATGAGGATTCTGATGCTGAGGACTCTATTCCCTCTGCCAGCCCCCCCCCCCCCAGAGGATTTCTCTTGTGGTGAAATCTTGCATACTCTCGGGGAGCATTTTCATTGGGAAAGTCAGGATTTCTCTGATTCTAAATACTCTTGCCCCAGCACAGGCCTTTAGCTATACCTCCCATACTGGACATGGTTAATGATGCCTTTTCGGAATCTAGCATGGCCCCTGACTCTTTATCTCCTGCTTCCAGAAAACCTCATGGATATTACAGAGTTCCTGACTCTCACAAGTTCCTTTTCAAAAATCCTACTGTGGATCTGGAAAGCGTTTCACAGGGACCCAAGGGCATTAAAGCTACTACTGCCAAAAATCCTACCCCCTCTGATAGAGACTCCAGGGCGCTGGATAGATGGAGTAAGAAGGTATACACTTCTGAACTTTGGCCATTAGTGCCTTGAATTGCCAGTTTCATATGTTAAAGTATCAGCTGCATATTACTGGATTGCTTAAACTGAAAATTATGTTGTTTCCTGATTGTGCTGAAAATAAGGATTTACAGAATTTAATGCATTCTGCTGAACAAGTTGGTAAATATACATTGCAGTGTGGTTTTGATTCACTAGAGGCATCTTGCAGGGCTGCGGTAACTGGGTCTGTACTTAGAAGGCATGCTTGGCTTAAGGAGCAGTCCTTGCCAGATCATGTTAAAGCGAAATTACTGGATGTTCCTTTAAATCGGGACCCGCCTGTTTGGCAACAGGGCAGAAGAAGTTCTTAAAAAGATGGAGGAAAAAGCTAAATCTATGCAAACTGTTAAAGATTTTTTACAAGTACAACCTCCAAGATTTAGTAGGCATTGGCCTTCTAAGAATTGGTTCTTTCCTGCTTCTTCCAGACCTTCTTAGTCTAGACCCAGATCCGGCAGAGCACAGGACTAAGCAGTGGGGGGCCTCCACTTCCAAATCTAGGAGTAATAAAACTACCTCCTATGGTAAACTGTCTCTATGACTTCTTTTTAAAACTTCTAAGCACTTCTCAACTGACTGCCCCTTTGGAGGGAAAGATTGAACTTCATGCAAAGAACTGGGGACTCATTACCCAGGACAAATTGGTTATAAATATAGTGTACCAAAGGATACAGATTTCACTTCCACACGTTACCAACTCCAAGTGGTTGGCCGGATCTACCTCCAAATCAGTGGGCAGAGGCCCAAAACCAAGTACTCTCTCTCTTAAGCATAGGGGCTATTCAGTTGGTATCAGAAGAAGAAGAAAAGGGACAAGGTTTCTACTCAAGATTTTTCCCGGTACCCAGAAAAGACAATTCATGAAGTCCTATCCTGGACCTGCCTACTCTAAACACCTTTTTGGTGATTCCAAAATTCAAGATGCTGACTCTTCACCAGTTGCTTCCTATGCTAAGCAAAGATGTCTGGTTGGCAACATTAAATTTAAAGGAAGTGTACCTGCACATCCCAATCAGGAAATCCTGCAGAAGATACCTATGCTTCAAAGCAGGCTACACGCAGTTTTCTGCACTGAATTTTGGCTTATCTACAGTGCCCAGGGTATTCACAAAGTGCTTATCTCTGGTCATTGCATTTTGAAGGCAAAGAAATATTCAAGTATACCAATACCTGGAGGATTGTCTAATTCAGGCAGAAAACCAGGACATACTTTTGAATCATCTGGCTTTTATACAAAGGGTGCTAACTTGTCTGGGGTACACCATAAACGAAAGGAAATCACACCTGGTACCCTGTCAACAAATTATATTCCTGGGAGCAAGCTTGAATACAACTTCCCAGATGGCTTTCCGCACGCCAGAGAAACAAATTTACTTGACAACCTACTTCAAACATGTGGCCACAAAAAAACTGCTATCTCCAAGGCAAATACTACAAGCCTTGGGGTTCATGGCCTTCTACATTCTTCTAATTCCATATGCAAGACTGCATATGAGGAAACTACAATGGTATCTAAAAAGCCTATGGTGTCAACATTCTCAGGATCTAGAAGCAATGATTCCTATCATTCCTTGTCTATGCCTAGAGTCCCTTTGGTGGGCAGAGACCTGCCACCAAAACAAGGGGCTACCATTCACACTAACCTCTGCCGCCCAAACCCTAACAACAGACGCATCAGACTATACATGGGGGGGGGGGCGCACCTGGCAGGGAAATGCATTCAGGACAAATGGAACCCAATTCAAATGCACCTTCACATCAGTCATAAAGAAATGTTAGCTGTACAGAATGCCCTGACAACCTTCAAGGACCACATTCTTCCAGGACAATTAATGGTAAAGACGGACAACACCACTGTTATGTGGTACATAAGCAGGGGGGTGCACATATTTACCCCCTCTGCAGACTAGCCATGGAATTGTGGAACACAGCCTTGAGCTACCAAGTGCATCTACAAGCTCAGTTCCTGCCAGGAAAACTAAATACACTGGCAGACGGACTAGGCAGAAACCTCATGGACCCATATGAGTGGAAACTGGAACCAAGAATTTTCATCATTTTGACAAGCAAATGGAGGAGCCCAGATATAGACTTGTTTGCCTCCCCCAGAACTATGAATTGGAAACATCTTGCGCAAGGACTCCCCACAGACAAGCTCAGAAGGTGGATGTTCTGTCCTTCAGCTGGAAAAACCTATCAATTTATGCCTTTCCTCCTCTGCCGCTGCTCTCCAAAGTACTACTAAAGATCAAACAAGACAAACCAAGGATGGTTTTGATTGCACCAGCCTGGCCACGCCATCACTGGTACCCCATCCTGCGCAGTGCATCACTGTTGGCCCCATGACACCTGCCTCAGACTCCTACCCTGCTGTCTCAGAAAGAGAACCAGATTCCGCACCCTCAGCTTCAAACACTGAACTTAGCAGCCTGCCTAATTACCTAAGCTCTCCTTTACCATCCCTCAGTAAACCAGTGATGGATGTCATTTTAGAGGCAAGGGGGCCTAGTTCTAGAAAATCTTATGCTGAAAAATGGAAAAGATTCTGTGCCTGGAACCAGTCTCAAGGGATGAGCACAGCAGTGCTCAATTTACCTCAGATTTTATAATACTTAACTGAGATGCTTCACAAGGACCTGTCTTTTTCCTCAGTAAAAATTCACGGCTCAGCTATTTCAGCTCATTATAACACAGAACCTCTCCTTTTCTCTCATCCACTGCTCAAGCAGTTCCTCAGAGGGGCCAAAATTTTAAGACCACCCAGGAGAGCTCCAACTCCAGCCTGGGAACTCAACTTTGTATTGGACAAACTCACCCTTCCTCCTTTTGAGCCAGCTGCTACTGCAGATTTAAAATTCCTTTCTTGGAAAACAGCTTCCCTTTTAGCCATCACTTCAGCAAGAAGGGTATCTGAATTACAGGCCCTCTTGGTAGTGGAGCCTTTTATCATCTTTCATGTGGACAGGGTGTCCCTCAGGACCAATCCCTCTTTCATGCCAAAGGTGGTATCAAGTGTGGCCTTTAATCAATCCATTCCTTTGCCAACCTTCTTTCCTAATCCACAGAACAAAGGGGAACGGATACTGCACTCCTTAGATGTGCACAGACAACTTAAATTCTACTTGGATAGGACTAAACCTCAAAGGAAATCTGAACAATTGCTGGTGGCAATTGCTGCAGGGACAGAGGAGAAGGCTATTTCAAAGCAAAACATTTCCAAATGGATAGTCCATTGCATTCATTTCTGCTATAAGCACCATGGAAAACCTATCCCACAGGGGATCAGATCCCACTCGACCAGGGCTGCATCTACCTCTTCAGCCTTTATCAGAGGCTTAACTACCAGAGACATCCTAGAAGCTGCTACCTGGAGTTTACTTTCACCAAGCATTACCATTTGCCAGTTTTCTCTAAATCCAGAGCTGGCTTTGCCACTGCAGTTTTGCAGGGCCTTATAGCTGGCCCTAATGCTATCTAAATTCCTCCTCCTATCCTTAGCTTTGGGAATCTACCCAAATGTAATGACTGCAACAGTGAAACACAAAGAACGTAGTGCAGTTGTGTACACTTACCATAAATGTAGATGTTCAAGTGTATTCACTGTTGCAGTCCTGGTTACCCTCCCTCCAGCCCCCTAACTTCTCTTGGCTCTACCTTTCCTTCTTGTTTGGTGTATTTGAGCTTTCTGGTGTATTTGCTTTTTGTTGGAGGGGTGACTTAACATATAATTGCTTCCCATTATGGGGGCACCTGACATCTGGGGCAAGAAAAACTGATGTAATGGCGTCGGCTGTATGTTTTATACCCCCTGACGTCATTGAAGAAGGGACAGCATCCGACACAGGAGTCCAAAACTCTGGTATTCAGACCGGCTGAGGGCTGCCTGCAGGCAGATAACCCAAATGTAATGACTGTAACAGTAAATACACTCGAACATCTACATTTATGGTAAGTGTACACAGCTGTACTTTTTTGAGATATCAGAAAATGAAACCACAATAAATCATTTCAAAACTTTTCCCACCTTTAATGTGACCTATAACCTGAATAATTCAATTGAAAAACAGACAAATCTGTTAGGGGAAAAAATATAAAAAATAAAAAACGTACAATAAGCTGGTTGCATAAGTGTGCACACCCTTTAGTCTTCTTGGGTAGGAGTCTATCAACATGACACATCTTGACTTGGCAATATGCCCACTCTTCCTTGCAGAAGCACTCCAAATCTGTCAGATTGCGAGGGCATCTCTTGTGCACATCCCGCTTCAGGTCACCCCACAGATTGTCTATTGCATTTAGGTCTGGTCTCTGGCTGGGCCATTCCAAAACTTTAATTTTCTTCTGGTGAAGCCATTCTTTTGTTGATTTGGATGTATGCTTGGGGTCATTGTCATGTTGAAAAGTGAAATTCCTCTTCATCTTCAGCTTTCTAGCAGATGCCTGAAGGTTTTGAGCCAAAAGTAGCTGGTATTTGGAATGGTTCATAATTCCCTTCACCTTAACTAAAGCCCCAGTTCTAGCTGAAGAAAAGCAACCCCAAAGCATGATACTGCCACCACTATGCTTCACCATGGGGATGGTGTTCTTTTGGTGATGCAAAGTGTTGTTTTTGTGCTAAACGTACCTTTTAGAATTGTGGCCAGAGTTCAACCTTTGTGTCATCAGACCATAACACATTTTCTCACATGCTTTTGTGAGACTTGATGTATTATTTTGCAAATTTTAGCTGGGCCCGGATGTTTTTCTTTGTAAGAAAAGACTTATGTCTTGCAACCCTACCCCATAGTCCAGACATATGGAGAATAGGGGAGATTGTTGTCACATGTAGTACACAACCAGTACTTGCCAGACATTCCTGCAGCTCCTTCAGTGTTGCTGTTAATCTCTTGGCAGCCTCCCTGACCAGTTTCCTTCCTGTCTTTTCATCAGTTTTGGAAGGACATCCAGTTCTTTGCATTGTCACTGTTGTCCCATATTTTCTCCACTTTTTTCTGACTGTCTTCACTGTGTTCCATGGTATATCGAATGCTGTAGAAATATTTTTGTACCCTTCTCATGACTGATACCTTTCAAAAATGAGATCCCTTTGATGCTTTGTAAGCTCTCTGTGAACCATGGGTTTTGCTGTAGCAGACAACTTAGTAAATGTCAGGAAAATCCTACTAGGACACTTGAATTTTATTTATGGTTAATCAGAGACACTTTAATTGATGGCAAGTATATACCCTAGAAGACTGAATCTTCTTCTTTTTCTTTTGGCTGCTCCCATTAGGGGTCGCCACTGCAGACCAGCTGTTTCCATTTCTTCCTGTCCTCTGGATTTTGCTCTGTCACACCAACCACCTGCATGTCCTCTCTCACCACATCCATAAACCTTATCTTAGGCCTTCCTCTTTTCCTGTTACGTGGCACCTTCATCCTTAGCATCTTCTTCCCAATATACTATGCATCCCTCCTCAGCACATGTCCAAACCAACGTAATCTTGCCTCTCTGGCTTTGTCTCCAAACCTTCCAACCTGGGCTGACCCTCTAATATACTTATTCCTAATCCTGTCCATCCTCGTCACACCGGGTGCAAATCTTACCATCTTCAATTCTGCCATGTCAAGCTCTGATTCCTGCCTTTTTGTCAATGCCAGTGTCTCCAACCCATATAACATAGCTGGTCTCACTACCCTTTTGTAGACCTTCCCTTTCATTCTTACTGGTACTCGTCTGTCACAAATCACTCCTGACACTCTTCTCCACCCACTCCATCCTGCCTGTACTCTCTTCTTCACCTCTCATCCACACTCAATGTTACTCTGAGCTATTGAGGCCAAGTATTTAAACTCATCCACCTTCACCATCTGTACTCCCTGCATCCTCACCATTCCTCTATCCTCCCTCTCATTCGCACACATATACTCTGTCTTTGTCCTGCTGACCTTCATTCCTCTTCTCTCTAGAGCATATCTCCACATCTCCAGGGTCTCCTCCACCTGTTCCCTACTCTCACTACAGATCACAATGTCATCTGCAAACATCATAGTCCACGGGGGCACTTGTCTGATCTCATCTGCCAACCTGTCCATCACCGTTGCAAATAGGAAAGGGCTCAGACCTGATCCTTGATGTAATCCCACCTCCACCTTAAAAGCATCCGTCACTCCCACCGCAGACCGCACTGCTGTCACAGTACCCTCGTACATATCCTGTACCAGTCTTACATACTTCTCTGACACTCCCAACTTCCTCATACAATACCACAACTCCTCTCTAGGCACCCTGTCATATGCTTTCTCTAAATCCACAAAGACACAATGCAACTCCTTCTGACCTTTCAATTGAATTGTACAAGTGATAGGCCAGATTAAAGGTGGGAAAAGTTTTGAAATAATTTATTGTGGTCTCATTTTTTTATATCGCAAAAACCTGGCATTTTAACAGGGGTGTGTAAACTTTTTATATCCACTGTGTGTGTGTGTGTGTGTGTGTGTGTGTGTGTGTGTGTGTGTGTGTGTGTGTGTGTGTGTGTGTGTGTGTATATATATATATATATGGTTTACTATCATAAATTCGAAAATAAAAATAAATCATGTCTTTATTTTCGAATTTATGGATCAATTCACATTTTCAAACATAGTAAACCGAACAATGCTGTATTACAAAATGTCGCGACATTTACGGCAACACAGAGCACGCCACCCTGCCAAATACACAGAACTACCCAACCTAAACATTGCAGAGGGGCTGCACCCCTGCAACCCCTGTGGGGCTGTGCCCCACACCCCCAACTTAATATTCCAACTCCGAGATCGCACTACAGTGAGGAAAGGGATGTATTTCCTGTCCGCACTGTACCGCGATCGCTCCCATGAGCTTAACGTTGTTATTCGAATGCACAGTCCATTCGCAATTACAACATTCGCTCAGATGACCTGTCAAGTTATGAAGTATTCGAACATCTGATGTTCGAATATTTATAGCCCGCAAGTGCACGGCGACATTGTCATGGTAAACCATATATATATATATATATATATATATATATATATATATATATATATATATATATATATATATATATCGTGTTTCACTGTTGCAGTCATGGGTTATCCTGCTGGCAGGCTACCCGCAGTTGGCCCAAACAAAGTTTTGGTCCAGCATCGGTTGCTGTCGCCTCTTCCCTGACGTCAGTGCACCAGGGGTATAAAAGATGCAGCCAACGCCATTTTCTTCAGTCTTTCTTGCCGCGCGGTGCCCGAAGCAAAAGCAGTTCGCAAGTGCCGGTCGGCCGACTCCTGAGATTTTCAAAATTGAATTTCAGATCCGAAGTCTTCATTAAAGCTAAGTACCCCGTTGGGGAAACTTTTGCTCCAGACCGATGTCAGAAAAAGTTAACAATTGTATTTCTTGTGGGAAGCTAATACCTCATAAGGATTTTCATTCTTACTGTATTCCTTGCCTAGGCCCTGACCACGACGTTGCTGGCTGTCGATTTTGTGCTAGATTTAACCAATGCACTATTAAGCGTTGGAACGATTTCACCTTTCATTACTTTGGCCGAAGATTTAATTATGTAATGCCATCGGGACAGCCGACCGGAGTATATAAAAAGCGCAAGGAAAAGAACAGACATCCGAGGTCCAAAACCGACGACGAGGCCTCCGCTAGGCCAGTCGCCGGTTCTCAGTGATGCACTTTCGCAGCCCCTGGCACCCGCCATCTCAGAGCCACAGGCCGCTTCTGACTCCCACGTGGAGCCGACTAGGCCTCTGGATACTCAGGGTGTTGGACACTCGGAAACTATTCCCTCAGATGGGTCCAGAGCCGCTGAGCAGGCACTGGCTTCTGAGGGTGTTTTCAGACCTGCACAGTTATATGTAAAGCCAACCTCAGCTTCAAAGGCAAAGACTAAAGCAGCTCTAAAGACAAAGAAACAAGTACAGCATTCTCCTGGACAGACTTCCATGCTTAAAAAACAAATGTTTAAAATGGCCGAAGACCTAATTACTTTGATCAGGGGTTCCCATCCCCCTCCTGATAAGAGGCCTAGGCATGAGGCAGAATATGAGTCTTCAGATCAGGTTTCCATTTCCTCCGACTCCTCTTCTGAACTGGGATACTCCCTTCCTCCCTGTGAGGATTCTGATGCTGAAGAGTCTATTCCTTCAGCCTCTCTTCCTGAGGATTATTCTTTTGGGGAAACCCTTCATACCATGAGGGAGCACTTTCACTGGGAGAGCCAAGATTACTCAGAATCTAAGAAAAGGCTTAGAGACTTTCTTTTACTACCTCAGCACAGACCTCTTGCTATTCCACCTGTTCTGTTCATAGTAGATGATGTATTTTCAGAGTCCGGCCTGTCTCCTGACTCTTTACCCCCTGTTAAGCCAGACAGATACTACAGGGTTCCAGATTCCCACAAATCTCTATATAGAAACCCTGCTGCTGACCCAGAAACTGTATCTCAGGGTTCCAAAGGGGTCAAGGCTTTCACTGCAAAAAAAGTGTCCCCTCTGATAGGGATTCAAGGGCAATGGACAGATGAGGGATAAAAGTTTACACTTCTGCTACCTTGGCTGTAAGGGCTTTAAATTGTCAGTTTCATATGTTTAAATATCAGCAATATTTAATGTCACTGCTAAAACAGAAAATGTTGGAAAATTCTGAATGTCCAGATAACAATGAAATGCAGGATTTATTGTATGCAGCTGAACAAGTGGCAAAGCATACTTTGCAATGTGGTTTTGATTCACTGGAGGCCTCTTGCAGGGCCGCTGTTACGGGTACTGTCATTATTAGGCATGCTTGGTTAAAGGAACAAAATCTGCCTGATCATGTTAAAGCAAAATTATTGGATGCTCCTTTACAGCATGATACTTTGGTGTTAAGGCAGAAGAGGTGTTGAAGAAAATGGGAGGATAAAGCGAAATATGTGCAGAAAGTTGAGGATTTCTTACAGGTACAGCCACCTAGATTTAGCAGGAGCTGGCCTTCAAAGAATTGGTCCTTTCCAGTGTCAGACAGGCCACAAAGAGGCAGATACAGATGCCCTAGAGGCAGATCCCAGCCCCAAGGCTCATACAGGCCTAAACAATGGGGTGCTTCTACCTCCAAAAGCAGAGAAGACAAATCACAGCTATGTAGGAAACGGTCTGAATGACTTTCCTCTGCCAATACCAAGCACTTATCTTTTGGCAGCCCCCTTAGGGGGAAAACTAGCACTTTTTTTCACAAAATTGGCATGTAATCACCCAGGACAAATGGGTCTTGAATGTAATGTCCCAGGGCTACAGGATCCACTTTCACACCCTGCCAAAGGCAAAAGGTATGCCAGACCTGCCACAAAATCAATGGGCAGAGGCACAAAAGCAAGTTTCATTCATCATGAACATGAGGGCCATTCAGCGAGTACCACAGCAAGAGCAGGGACAAGGATTTTACTCAAGACTATTCCTGGTACCCAGAAAGGACAAAGCCTGGAGGCCAATACTGGACCTGTGGACGTTGCAAAATTCAAAATGTTGACTCTGCAGCAGTTTCTGCCTATGCTGGGCAAGAAGGCTTGGCTTCTAACTTTGGACCTAAAAGAGGCATACCTGCATGTCCCAATCGGACAATCTTGCAGATGATTCCTCAGATTCATAGCTGGCTCAATGCACTACCAATTCTCTGCACTGCCCTTTGGCTTATCTACTGCACCCAGGGTCTTCACAAAATGCCTGGCACCAGTAATTGCTTCTGCAGACAAAGGGGAATTCAAATATACCCTTACTTGGACGATTGCCTTATTTAAGCAGAGAACAAAGACATTCTACTGAAGCATCTGGCGTTTGTAAAAAGATTACTAATTTGCCTAGGGTACACAGTAAACGAAAATAAATCAAAACTAGTACCCTCTCAAGAGATAATATTCCTGGGTGCAAGCTTAAATACAACTGCCCAGATGGCTTATCTCACGCAAGACAAAGACAACTGACTTCTTACTTTGAAATGTTGGCAACAAAGACCCAGTTATCTGCAAGAAAAATTCTGCAGGCTTTGGGCTTCATGGCATCCTGCATTCTACTAATTCCATATGCAAGACTGCATAAGAGGAAACTACAATGGTATCTAAAAAGTGTTTGGACTCAACATTGCCACAACCTGGAAACATTAATTACCCTCATTCCCTGCCTGCAACAGGAGTTTCGATGGTGGGCACAGGCCTGTCACCACAACAAGGGACAGCCATTCACTCTGCCCATGGCCAGGCTGACACTAACAACAGATGCATCAGATTATGCCTGGGGCCCCCACATGGCAGGAAAATGTATTCAGGGCGCATGGCCCGCAAGCCAAATGCATCTTCATATCAATCAAAAAGAGATGCTAGCTGTTCAGAATGCCCTGACAGCCTTCAAGGATCTACTTCATCCAGGACAACTGCTGATAAAGACGGACAATAGTACAGTCATGTGATACATAAACAAGCAGGGAGGCACACATTCCTACGCCCTCTGCAGACAAGCCATGACCTTGTGGAACACAGCATTGACTTATCAAGTACACCTGCAAGCACAATTCCTGCCAGGAAAGACAAATACTGTGGCAGATGAACTAAGCAGAAATCTCAAGGATCCTCGTGAGTGGAAACTAGATCCACAAATATTCAGCATGATAACAAGGAAATGGGGATGCCCAGACATAGATCTGTCTCCCCTCCCAACTGCCAACTACTGAGATTCTGCACAAGAACTTATCACAAGCAAGCATGGAAAGTGGATGCCCTATCATTCAGCTGGAAAACCCTTACAGTATATGCCTTTTTCTTCACTGCCTCTCCTCCCCAAGGTACTGTAAAGGTCAAACGAGAAGCCAAAAATGATACTAATTGCCCAAGACTGGCCACACCAGCACTGGTACCCAATCCTAAAGAGCTTATCTCAAGGCCCAGCCTGGACATTGTTCCTCATTTACTGACCCAATAAAACAATCAGATCCTGCACAACCAACTCAGAACCCTAAATCTGTCCGCATGGCGGATAATGTAACCATTCAGAACACACCTTTCTCTAAAGCAGTTATGGATGTTATTTTGGAGGCCAGGAGGCTCAGCACCAGAAAAGCTTATGCAAAAAAAAGGAAGAGATTCTGTGTTTGGAACCAGGCACAAGGAACTGACATGCTTGTACCAAATATTCCTCAGATTTTACAATACCTAACTGAGATGCTGGACAAAGGCCTATTCTTCTCATCAATTAAGATCCATGCCTCTGCCATTTTAGCTCATTACAAAACGGACCCACCTATTTTTTCACATCCACTGCTAAGGCAGTACCTCAGAGGGGCCAAAAACATAAGACCTCCAAGGAGAGCGCCAATACCTGCATGTGACCTCAATTTTGTCTTGGAAAAGCTCACACTGCCTCCTTTTGAGCCAGCCAATACAGCTGAGATAAAATTCTTATCGTGGAAAACAGCTCTGCTCCTAGCTATAACTTCAGCAAGAAGAGTCTCAAAGTTACAGGCACTAATGGCTGTGGAACCTTTTATAATTTTCCATCCGGACAGGGTTTCTCTGAGGACAAACCCAACATTTATGCTTAAGGTAGTGTCCAGTGTGGCTCTTAACCAAACCATTAATTTGCCTACCTTTTATCCAAACCCACAGAATAAGGGGGAGAGACTTCTGCATTCTTTGGACATACACAGACAGCTACGCTTCTACCTGGACAAAACCAAAGCTTTCAGAAAGACTGAGCAACTCTTAGTGGCATATGCTGCAGGATTGCAAGGCAAAGCTATCTCAAAACAGACTATTTCAAAATGGATAGGCCACTGCATTCGTTTCTGCTATTCACAACATGGCAAATCAGTGCCTAAGGGCATTAGGCCACATTCAACCAAAGCAGCAGCCACTTCAGCAGCCTTTCTCAGAGGAGTACCAACCAAGGACATTTTGGAGGCTGCGACTTGGATTTCAGTGCACACTTTTACAAAGCACTACCACTTGCCTCTTTACTCTAAATCCAGAACAGGCTTCGCCACTGCAGTTCTGCAGGGCCTCATAGCCACTCCTAATTCTATCTAGGCCCAGCCACCCAACCTCAGCTTTGGGATTCAACCCAAGTGTAATGACTGCAACAGTGAAACACGATGAACATAGTACAGTTGTGTACCTACCGTAAATGTAGATATTCGAGTGTATTCACTGTTGCAGTCCAGGTTACCCTCCCACCATCCCCCTTACATTGCTGGGACTTATCTGTACTTCTCTATTCTATACAACCTATGTAGTGTATTTGCTTGTAGATGAAGGTAATGTTTATGTTAGTGCATGCATTTATATTTGCAAAATTTTTAGCCTACCTTTTGGGGGCACCTGACATCTGGGGCAAGACAAACTGAAGAAAATGGCGTCGGCTGCATCTTTTATACCCCTGGCACACTGACGTCAGGGAAGAGGTGACAGCAATCGACGCCGGACCAAGACTTTGGAATTTGGGCCGACTGCAGGTAGCCTGCCAGCAGGATAACCCAAGTGTAATGACTGCAACAGTGAATACACTCGAACATCTACATTTATGGTAGGTACACAACTGTACTATATATATATATATATATATATATATATATATATATATATATATATATATTTATTTTTATTTTTTTATTTTATTTTTATTTTACATTTGTTGACCGGGATAGTCCGACTGGATATATGTCCATTTTCAGCGGAGGCCCGTGGAGAAAAGCTCCACAGAGAAGACAATACAAGTAAGTTACAATACACATAGAGGAAAAGGAGAGAAATACAGGTTTACATATTGTTATGCATTACTTAATTAGATACATTTGGCAACTATAACATTAAACAAAGCTCAGAAGACAATAATGTTTCAATTTTCAGTACAGTGACTGGTTCTTTATAGAACTCAGAAGGACCATGAAGAAACTGTCTAATGTGAAACCAACAAAAATAGGATAGTGGTCAGCATAATTTAGAATTTGGTTAAATCAAACAACCCTGGGTTTCCAGGTAGGATATTGTTATCTATCTAAGGCAACTAATCTGGATTTTCACATGGGCATAGCCATTGTATGTTAAAATATTGTTTAAGATTCTTTTTGAATAGACCAAGGGAAGTAATAAGTCTTAGGTTATTAGGGAGGGAATTCCAAAGCTTTTCTATAGAATTGGCGAAGAGAGCCTCACCTCCCAAATTGTTAGATTTGGTGGTATGGACCAGAAGTCTGTTTGAGGAGCGTAGACAGCTAAGATTGGAGTAAGGGATCAGTAGTTTATTAAGTGATGGGGTTTTGTCAGGTTGTTTAATGATTTTAAATGCTTCAGTGAGTTGGTTCATTTTGAGAAGATTAGGTAGTTCTAACCAGTCAAGTTTCCTTAAGTTAAGGCAGTGATGTGTTCTATAAGGTGCTCCTGTTACAAATCTGGCAATGTGATTATAAGAAACAATTTATTAATATCACATTTATTGAGGTGGGAAAGTACAGGAGAGGCATATAATAGGGTGGAGAGGAGGTGCAAGTCAGCAATGGCTAGTTTGGCAGAGGGGGTTAGAAAGTTCTTTATTCTATACAAGGATCCAAGTTTCTTGTTTACAGTCTTTATGGTTTGACTGATATGCAAATCAAATTTAAGTTTGTTGTCAATTATAACGCCTAATAGTTTTGTATTGGTATCAGGCACAATGATGGTACCATTATTGGATTGAACGGTGAAGGTACTATTATTCGATTGTAAAGTGAGATGCATGAGAGGAGGGGCTGAGGTAGGAAAAAATAGTAGTAACTTAGTTTTTTTTGGGTTTAGGATGAGTTTCCGCTCCGAGAGCCATTTTTCTACTATAGTAAAGCAAAGTTAGGTGGCTATTTTTAAATTGGGGAGAGAGACATCTGAGCAAATAAGGGTGGAGTCATCTGCGTATTGGATGCAGGTGGCTTTGGGGATAACTGAGTGAAGTTCGTTTATGAATACTGAAAAAAGAAGGGGACCAAGTATAGAGCCTTGGGGAACTCCTATAGTATTTGGCAGCAGTTGAGAGAGCTTATTTTGCCATTGGACTGCTTGTTGCCTTCCAGAGAGATAAGCGTGGAACCAGCTAAGGGCTGGATTATTGAGGTGTAAATATATATATATATACATATACACACTGTGTTATAGCAGTAAAAAAAAGATTTCTGTACTGTAGTTCTGCTAAGTTAGTTATTTCTAACTGCTGCTCAGTGTGTGCGTGCCTTTTGCTTATGTGTTCTTTTAGCTGTTGCTGCTTTCTTTCCTCAGCATGGCCAACTCAAAACCCGCTGGGTTTAAAAAGTGCAGCTTGTGTGGGCACAAAATCCCACTGTCTGATGCAAAACATGATGTTTGCACCAGTTTTAATCAGTGGGCCCTATTTGACCGCAGCAGTAAACTGGTTTTGAAGGGACTTCTGCCTAGTTCATCCTTTTCATCCTCTCCAGCCAACTCCGACCATGTCAGGCACTAAAACCCTCAGCAAAAGCAGAAAGAGAGGAAGAGATCTCCCAGCAGACCTCGCCACTCGAGGGAGCCTCCGGCTAAAGTTGTGAGACCCTCGGAGCCGACTGCTTCGGCTCCAATAGTCATTCAAGCCTCCCTTCTTCGCCGGAGCAGAAGTTTCTCTATGGAGCTAGTTTCATCTTGACCGAAGTCCCCTCTCCTGTAACTGAGGCATTTCTCCAGGCCTGATTTGATGGCTTTTTCTTTTAGGACTTTCCAAAGCTGAGGTGGACAGTATGGTGATGAAGTTTCTCAAGGCACAGATCCAGCTGGGGATCTTGCCTGCTCCGTCCCCTCCTGTGCCGATCAGCATCCCTGCCTTCACTCCTATTGTTTATCTGATCCGAGTCTGGATTTCGGAGTTATTGGGTCCAAGCCTTCTCGGAGCTGAGACGTCAGAGTTGGCGAGTACTGATGTGAGAGTGTTCAATCTCGCCTTTGTTCTTACACATGGGTTCGGAGCCGATCCTCGGCTCCGTGTCGGCCGCCTGCAAGCTCTGCATCGAGAAGAAGCTCGAGATCACCTAATACCCACAATCCCCCTCTGCCTTTACCTCAGATCTAGTTTGCCGCTGCAGCGTTCGCATCACTGGGTCGAGCTCGAGCACCTCAGATAAGATTTAGAATTTTATTCTTATTTTTTCTCTGGTACTTTAGTATTAGAAACTGTTTAATAATAATTTGTGTGAGTGTGGTAAGGTATAGGGAAATCTCGGTTCCGTTTAAGTTATAAAACTTAGTCAGAGTTCTCTTCGGGCCTACCACCACTCTTTGGATTTGACAACTGGATTGACACATTACTGGATTTGACAATTTTACCGGACTTGACTGTTTTTTCTGGATTTGACTATATTTCACCTATCTTTGACATGTCTGAAAAGGCCAAATCAGGTTTCAAGCGTTGCCAGTGTGGGCAAAAAATGTCAGTAACTGACAACCATAGTTCCTGTGTCTACTGTCTTGGCCCTCTCCACCTGCAAGAAGACTGTTCTATTTGTCATTCTTTCAGTGGGAGGGTCATGACAGATAGGCGCAGGAAGTTAATGGACAGGGGTTTATTAAAACCTTCCTTTCAGGAGGCTCTGGATGCTTCTGACCAGGCATCCAAGTCCTCGGCGATTCAAGACGCCGGAGCCCAAGTCATTGGCTCCGAGCTCTTCCACTAAAGTTAGATCACCGGTTCCACAGACTTCGGGGCCGAGTGTTCAACTGGTGTCAGTTTCCGGGCCTCGAGTCTTGGAACCGGTGATGGAGCTCCCTCCTTCGACACTATTGAGGTCGGCTCCGTCTTCGGCTCCTTCGACCCGTTCTTCTAAGCTTTCCGATATCGATATGGACCGTGTGGTGCAGAAGTTATTGGAACATTCGGCCCTATCCAAGCTTATTTCGGTTTCCACCCAGTTGGTGTCGAAACTTGAAGGCCTCCCATTGTCTCCATCCGTTCCTCCTCCGAGACCTGTCCAGTCTTTGGAGCCGGAAGAGGTTGATCTACTGGTTGTGGAGCCCTTGGGTCCAGAACCGTCCTTTTCTCAGTCTGTTCCTTTCACCTCGACTCTGTCGGACCCGGTACCGGAGTCTCGGAGCCGACGATCTGTCCTTGGTTCCGGGGCCGAGAGTCGAACCGACGTTTCGGTTCCGACTCTTCCCCTCGGGGCCTCGGCACGGATCGATTCGGCTCCGTCCTCGGGGTCGATGCCTTCGGTGCCTGTCTCGGGGATTCTTCCCATTTCTTCGGAACCGGGAGATTCTTCGACTCGGGACCCGGGAGCCTTCGATCTTATGAGGAAGGTGTTGTCTACCCAGACAACCACATCAGTAGAAGCATCCTCTCCTCCCTGTAAAGGACCGTTATCTTCCTCTGCACCAACGGCCACATCCAAGCGTCGAGCACCGGTGTCTCAGCCTCCCCTGGAGGGTGCCCCCTCTTCCTCGGAGGCTTCTTCGGATGCTCCCCCCGAAGAGGTCCCTAGGAAAAGATTGTGTAAGAGGAGACACTTAGATTCTCCACAGGAATCTTTAACATCCGATACTGACTTGGATGAGTCAGAAGGGTCCCCAAAGTCACCTACGGAAGATGTCTCCTTTTCCGACATCTTGGAGATTCTTAAGCAGAGAGGTGATTGGCAGTCCCTCCCCCCTTCTGAGGATGAGTCAGTACTGCTGAAGGCATTTGGTGCTCGCCCTTCCTCCTCCTGGGTCACTCCGCCCTTCGATGAGTTAATGGAGTTGATTGCTCGAAGGGCGTGGGAGACACCTGACACAGTGGAACCAGTCCCTAGGAAGCCTAATAAGTACATCACTGCACCCCAAGACAAGGCTTACCTCACTAAAGGAGTTCCAGTAGACGCCATGGCGGTGGCAGCGCCACAAAAAGGAGATGTCGGAGTCTTCCTCATCTGTCCATCCGCCTAACAGAGATTCTAGGACTATGGACAGATACGGAAGCATATTTAGTTCAGCGGCTTTTTCTATGCGTTCCCTGAACTATTTGACTCATTTTACACGCTTACAGAGGGATCTAGTCAAAAAGTTGGGAGATACCCTCCAGGGTACTACAGATGCTGCGGTCTCAGAGAAAGTTTCGGCACATCTAAATACCCTTACATCCATTGTTAACTCATCCATGAGGCTGATATCATACGCAGCCGAAGGATCGAGTAGGGCAGCGGCTTCAGCGATTGCTCTTCGTAGGCAATCCTGGATGCGCTTATGTTAGTTTGCGGAAGCCTTCAAGTCTTCCTTTACTAACGCCCCATTTGATGGTGCCACACTTTTTGGCCCTAAAGTAAAGGAGACCCTTACCCGGTGTGAACAGGAGGGAAAGACTCTGTCTGCTGTCGGAGTCCGTTTTTCCACCCCTTCCAGACCGTACCCCAAAGGGCAACGTGGTGGGAAAATGTGGTTTCGAAAACCCCAAGGATCTTTCCCAGGCACACAGGGTGATGCCCCCTCTAGAGGCAGAGGAGGGGGCAGAGGTGGAAGACACCGCCCGGGCGGCAGAGGGGGTCCGCAAAACCAAGGTGACAGGGATACCCCCCCTGGTAAACCTTTTCAGCACTCCTGAGAGGAGGCCCGACTGTCCTGCTCTGGAGGCAGTCAGGGGTCGCTTAGCTTTGTACCCTCAGGCCTGGCAAAACATTACTACAGACAACTGGGTAAAAAGCGTTGTTACCAGAGGTTACAAAATACCATTCCTATCCACCCCCATTCCAAAGAAAAAACTCCCAGATGTACCACCCCATCTGCGAGACCCAGCAGCTATAGAAATTTCAAAGCTGCTAGAAAAAAGAGTCATCCAACCAGTCCCAGCAGACCAAATAGGATTCGGGACTTACTCAAGGTTCTTTTTAGTTCCAAAGAAGACAGGGGACTGGAGGCCGATTCTGGACCTAAGCAACCTCAACACCTTTGTCAAGAAGGAAAAGTTCCGAATGGTCACGCTTCAATCGATCCTTCCATTCTTACAGAAGGACGACTGGATGTGCTCAATAGATCTGAAGGACGCATACTACCACATCAAAATGGCCAGGGCTTCCAGGGATCATTTGCGCTTCCGGCTGGGAGCCAGTCACTACCAGTTTCGAGCCCTGCCTTTTGGTCTGACCTCAGCCCCCAGGGTTTTCACTAAATGCATGGCAGTGGTAGCGTCTCATCTGAGGCGCCTAGGATTCCAGGTGTTTCCGTATCTGCACGACTGGCTCCTGTCTGCCACCACCAGGCGTCAACTGATACAGGCCAGGGATTACACCCTACAACTTTGTATTCACTTAGGAATTTCCGTAAATTTCGAAAAATCCTTACTACAGCCATCACAGCATATCTTATTCATAGGAGCGGAATTAGATACGCATCATTTGGTTCTAAGGCTTCCTACAGAAAGGATAGTCGCACTTCAAAACAACATTTCTCTCCTGCTGTCATCCAAAAAGTCCCCGGCAAAGCTGGTTCTGAAGGTCTTGGGTCTCATGGCAGCTTCTCTCATTGCTATACCATTGGGAAGACTGCACATGAGAGTTCTACAATGGCTTCTGTTTGCACAATGGTCATTCCAACAGCTACCTCTGACTCACGAAATTCTGATAACAAACACATGCAAATCTCACCTAGCTTGGTGGCTTCAGACTTGCAACCTTTCCAGCGGAAGACCATTTGTGCTACCCACACCGCCAGCGATTTATAACCACGGACGCTTCCCTGATAGGGTGGGGGCATCTTTCAGGGACAGACAGTCCAAGGCTTAATGGACCAATCTGGAGTACAATCTGCACATCAATGTTCTGGAGTTGAGGGCAGTGTTTTTAGCGTTGCAACACTTTGCTCCCCTTCTTCCTCTAGGGACTATTGCAGTTCAGACAGACAACATGTCCGTAGTCTGGTACATAAACAAGCAAGGGGGGACCAGGTCTTATCAACTATGCAGAGAGGCCATGAGAATTTGGCAATGGGCGGAGTCCACGGGTCGCTTTCTGATCGCAACGCACATCCCGGGGTCATCCAACGTCATAGCTGACAGGCTGAGCAGAGCAATACTGTTGCCTCACGAGTGGTCCCTCAAACAGTCAATTGCGAACATGATATTTCGCAAGTGGGGCCAGCCTTCCTGCGATCTGTTTGCGTCTCCAATGAACGCCAAATGCAGGAGCTACTTTGCCTTATTACCCCCTCCAGGGGAAGTCCCCAGGGACGAGCTGGTGCACGATTGGCCCCCGGGACTCCTGTATGCTTTTCCTCCTTTTCCCCTGATTGCAAAGTTTCTGCAGAAAGCCAACAACCTGCAGAGGACGATAATCCTCATTGCCCCATTCTGGCCTCGTCAGATTTGGTTCCCCTTTCTATTGCATCACCGCATTCGGGGACCTTGGATGCTGGACCCAGAGCCAGATCTACTGACTCACTCGTCAGGAGTCCCTCACCCATCTCTCGAATCACTCCATCTAGCAGCTTGGCTGCTCTGCTTCCCTTTCTAGCCAGGTCTGATTCCCTTACACCGGCGGTTCAGAACATTTTAGTGGCTTCTCATAAAGCTTCCACTACAAAGACCTACACCAGTAAATGGAAACGTTTCGTCTTCTGGGCTAATTCACATTATTTGGATCCTGTTATAGACCCGTTGAACAAGATCTTAGAGTTTTTGACAGAATTGTTTCATGAAGGAGCTTCTCCTGCTACTTTAAGAGTGCAGTTGGCTGCCATTTCTAACTATCATGTGGAAGAATGTGGTGCGCCTATTATGGCTCACAGACTTTGTAAGGCCTTTTTAAAAGGATCTTTTCATATCAGACCACCAGTTAGAAGTCCGACATCACCGTGGAATTTGAACCTCTAACTTTCTAAATTGATGTTACCCCCCTTTGAACCAGCCTCAATTTGCCCATTAAAATTTTTATCATGGAAAACTCTATTCCTGGTGGCCATTACATCCGCTAGGCGAGTGTCTGAGCTTCAAGCTCTTTCTATTAAACACCCTTATTTAATTTTCCACTCTGACAGAGTATCCCTTCACACTAATCCATCCTTTCTCCCCAAAGTTTGCTCTACTAATAATATTAATCAGTCCATTGAGTTACCCACCTTCTTCCAAAACCACTCTAATAAATTAGAGTATATGTTGCACAAATTGGATGTCCATAGACAACTCAGATTTTATTTGGATAGAACAAAAGATCACAGGAAATCTGATCAACTGTTTGTAGCCTTTGCTGACAGCAGAAAGGGTGTAGCAGTTACGAAACGAACTCTTTCCAAATGGCTAACTGATTGTATCACATACGTTTGAGGCTTCTAATCAACCATTATCAGTCAAACCTAAAGGACATTCTACGAGATCAGTGTCTACATCCTTAGCTCACGCAGCTCGCTTACCATTAGACACGATTTGTGCGGCTGCTACTTGGGCTAAACCACATACATTTATCACTCATTACAAAGTGGACAGGGTTTCTAGGGATAGGGCAACCTTTGGTTCCACTGTGCTCAAGAACGTTCTCCCGCGAGTTCCTCAGGATCATGGAGCTAGGGACGCTACCCATGTGTAAGAACAAAGGCGAGATTGAACACTCTCACATATAGAAGTTATGTCCTTACCATAACGTTCCATGTGGAGTGTTCATCTCGCTTTGTTATTACACTCCCACCCTTCCCACCCTTAGGAAGAACGTTCGATTTGGTGCCTGGTCTGGAGTATTCTCCTTCTGCAGTTGCATTAGTTGTATTATTTTATACACTTGTGTATATATGTATATATATATATATATATATATATATATATATATATATAGATAATCCTATCATTAGGAAAATTTTTGGTATGTGTGTGTGCTCTCTATGACTGGTTTGCTTGCAAACTAGATCTGAGGTAAAGGCAGAGGGGGATTGTGGGTATTAGGTGATCTCGAGCTTCTTCTCGATGCAGAGCTTGCAGGCGGCCTACACGGAGCCGAGGATCGGCTCCGAACCCATGTGTAATAACCAAGGCGAGATGAACACTCCACATAGAACGTTATGGTAAGGACATAACTTCTATTTACCTTGACTCCAATGGTTTCCCTGTCTCTTCCGGCTCCATCTGTTTTGGAACCTAGTGATTCTCTGAGCCATAGCATCGGCATTGAGGGATTGGCCTCGGCTATGAAGTTTTTGGAGCTGTCTCTTCCTCTTCGGGCTTTAGCATTTGACAGCTCGGCTCTGACTTCCCACTCAGAGCCGGGGGGGGGGGGGCTTGAGGTTCATAGAGCTTCCCCATCAACAGCTTCGACTCCGGCAGGGGTGCCTGTGGTGTCCCTATCTCTTTCAACTTTGGAGGTGGTGGAGAGGGTTCTCTCTGCACCTAGGAGAGCTTACCCGCTCTGGATTCTGGGCCCCCCCAGCAGCCTTTGTGTCTAAGACATCTACTCTGTCTCCTCAGGGACAGCCTGTCCAAAAGGACTCAGCCTGCTTCCCATTTGGAACGTCGGGAGTCTTCTGATACCTCCCTGGAACACCCCACCAAGGAGGTCCCTTGGAAGCATTTGTGTAAAAGGAGATACTTGGATTCCCATTTGGAATCTCTCACAGAGGACACCGATTTCGTTGAAGGGGAAGCGTCCCCCAGATCGCCAGCCAAGGGTGTTTCTTTTGGATCATGGAAATCCTCCTCCAAAAGGGTGGTTGGTCGTCCAGAAGCCCTAACCCAGAGGATTTTTTTGTTTTTGGAAGTGTTTGGGTCAGGCTCATCTACTACTTGAGTATCCCCCCTGCAGACCGCGTTATCGACCTTGTGTCTTGCAGGGTGTAGAAGGAACTAGACACAGTGGAGTCTATTTCCAAATGGCCTGACAAGATACTTAGTGCCCCTTCTGATCGCCCTCACTGGACTAAAGGAATTCATGTCGATGCCATGGTGGTTGCAGCTGCCACCAAAAAAGAGGTGGCCCAGCAAAGCTCCGCTGTCCATCCCCCTAACAAAGAGTCTAGGGCTTTGGACAAATTCGTAAAGTGGGTTTACGCTTCAGCGACCTTCGCATTGTGAATGCTGAACTACTTGGAATATGTAACCAGGCTACAGAGAGACTTAGTTAAGGAATTCTGTAGTTCTGTCCCAGGGTCCGTATCTGCGAGAATCAGAAGACCTTTTCCTTTAGATTGGCCACCCACCAGTCTGTCTCCTACACGTCCATGAGGTTGATCTCTCATGCTGCATAAGGTGCCACATGGGTGGCCAGATCAGGCATTGCCATTAGACGCCATGCCTGGATCCGGCTGTGTGATTTTTCAGAACCCTATAAGGTGTCTTTTGTCAGTGCTCCCTTCGATGGATTGACACTTTTTGGTCCAAGTGTTAAAGACACACTCTCCAAAAGTAAAAAAAGATGTAAAGACCTTGTCTGCCATTGGGATATGCTTCTCTACCCTACAACAGCGCTTTTCCAAGAACCAGTGTGGATGTAAGAAGTTGTGGAGCTGTAAATCGCAAGGTCCTTTTTAGGATTCACAAGGAAATTTTTCTCCCAGAGGCAGAGGGGGAAATGGTTTTAATAATAGACGCTGCCCTCATGGCAGAGAGGGTCTGAATAACCAAGGTTTGAGAGATTCTTTCTTGGACAGACCCTATCAGCGATCCTGAAGGATTGCCTGACTTCTATACTCTGGAGGCAGCCTGATGACGTTTATCTGTACACCCTACAGCCTGGAAAGCCATCACACAAGATCATTGGGTGTTAAAAATTATATCCAAAGTCTATACTATACCCTTTTCCCAAAAACCTTCACCAAGCAAAATCCTCCCAGATGTTCCACCCAGTCAAATGGAGGTGGCTGGCTTAGAGATTTCAAAGCTGCTATCAAAAAGAGTCATCCAAAGTGTCCCCCCAGACCAATTTGGATCAGGCATTTACTCCACAGATTTCTTTTAGTGCCCAAAAAGACTGAGTCCTCAGATGCATTCTGGGTCTCGCCTCTCTAAACAAGTCAGTTGCCAACTCAAAGTTCCGAATGGTTATGATACAGTCCATTCTGCCCTTCCTGCAGAAGAATGACTGGATGTGCTTTATAGATCTTCAGGATGCATACTATCACATCAAGATGAACAGGTTCTACCGAATGTGTCTCCTCTTCAGGCTAGGAGTCAATCATTATGAGTTCAGAGCACTGCCCTTTGGTCTTACCACAGCCCCCCCAGGGTGTTTACCAAATGCATGGCGGTCGTAGCAGCTCACCTGAGACTGCAGGGATTCCAGGTGTTTCCTTACCTAGACGACTGGCTCCTAACTGCTCCAACCAGGCATCAACTTCTTCAAGCCAGAGAATACCTTTTCTGTCTAGCCTCGACCTTGGGTATCTCCATCAATCTTAACAAGTCTGATCTTTCTCCAGTTCAAGTCATAGGTTTATAGGTTCATAGATTAGTACTAAGCTAACTGCCCTTGCGAGCCATTTTAAGCCTAGCCAATAGTCCCTTGTGAGACTCAAACCCTGCACCTTGTGTTTTTAAGGCAAACACCTTAACCATTAGGCCACTCTCCCACCCATAGACTTCTTTGGAGCTCATTTGGACACCACTTGATCATTAGCCCTTCTAACTCTAGACAGGATTTCCAACCTCAAAAAGCATGTCAAACAGATAATGGACATGCCTTCTCCCCAAGTGGGTCTTGTCCTTTGGGGCTTGGGGTCTGTGGTGGCGACAATTACTATGGTGCCCTTAGCCCACCTTCACATGAGAGTCCTTCAGTGTACTTTATCTGTACATTCGTCTCTTCTTCACCACTCATTAAATTACCAGGTCTCTTTTCTGGTGGATTCAATCAGATGATTTCCTGCAGGGCCACCCATTCGTTCTTCTGTCCCCCTCAGCCACTGTGACCACGGACGGGTCCCAGCTCGGGTGGGGAGCATTATCTGGGACAGATGGACCAAGGCACACTCTGCCCCCTAGAGACTAATTTGCATGTAAACATTCTGGACATGAGAGCGGAGCTGCATCCATTCCATGCCCTTCATTCCTCTCTTCCTACTGGAACGATTGCTGCCCAGATGGACATAATATCACTGGTCTGGTACATCAACAAGCAAGGAGGAACCAGAACTTATCCCTTGTGTCAAGATGCCATGAGGTTGTGGCAATGGGCGTTTTCTTCCAGCCACTTTCTGTTAGCAACAAACATTCCGGGGAAGTCAAACATCCTAGCAGACAGACTCAGCAGGACCATTCTAATGCCTTACAAGTCTCTCAATCTTGCAGTTGCAAATATGATCTTCCAGAGATGGGGTCAACCTTGCTGCAACCTATTTGCGTCTTCCTCAATCACTAAGTGCAGTCATTTTTTTGCTCTGATCCCTCCTCAAGGACAGTCACTGAGAGATGCTGTAGGCCATGCTTGCCCCCCCAATAGGCTTTTCCTCCCTCTCCACTAATTCCCAAATTTCTTAAAGCACAGAGGTTGAAGTGCCAAACCATCCTCCTTCCCTTTTTGGCCCCGTCAAGTTTGGTTCTCCTACTTGTGGTCTCACCTAGTTTGTCCAATTTGGACTCTGAATACCTGTTCAGACCTGTTTTCCCACCCCTTGGGGCACTGCCATCCAGATCCTCCAAGCCTGAAACTAACTGCTCGGTTTCTCCACTTCCAGTGATGGCTAGAAATCCCAGGCTTTCTTCCCATTAGAAATATTTTAATTGCGACACATAAACCTTCCACTAGAAAGCTATATCATAGTAAGTGGATGAAGTTCTCTATATGGGCTCATCAGAACAATTTCGATCCCTTTTCTACTCCAGTTCCAGTGGTTTTGGATTTTTTGGCATCCCTTTTTAGTAAAGGGGCAAATTTTTCTATGGTGAAAGTGCAGCTAGTGGCCACTTCTAGTTTTCACATAGGGGAGAATCCCTTATCTCTAGCTTCATCTAAACATTGCAAAGCCTTCTTGAAGGGTACCTTTCTCTTACTTCCCCCATTAAGGATCCTGCTGTTCCCTGGGACCTCACTTTGGTGTTGCAGACTTTGGTATTGCCTCCTTTTGAACCCTCAGCTACGGTAGACTTAAAGTTGCTTGCTTGGAAAACTATTTTCTTGGTGGCTACATCTTCCTCCAAGAGAGTTTGAGTTACAGGTGTTGTCTTGCAAGCCTTCATATCTGATTTTTCACAAGGATAGAGTTGTATTGCATGCTAATCCTTCCTTTTTGCCCAAGGTTGCTTCTGAGGCTAATTTAAACCAAGTTATCAACCTTTCTCTTTTCTTTCCAAATTTTCAAAACAAGGGTGAGTACTTGCTTCATATGTTGGATGTACGCAGACAACTTCATTTTTATTTAAACAGAACCAAAGCTTTCAAAAAGTCTGATCAACTCTGTGTACTTTTCCAAATCCAGATTGGGCAGACATGTTTCTAAAGTTACCCTAGCTCTTTGGATAACTAGTTGCATCAAACTTGCGTACTTCTGTAAGGGGATCCCCTTACCTTGCCATGCTAAGGCTCAATCTACCAGATCTGTTTTTACCTCTTCAGCCTTCTGGTTTAAACTTTCCATTGATGAAATTTGTGCAGCTGTTACTTGGTCAAGTCATCATACCTTTATTTCTCATTACAAATTGGACATTATTTCTAGGAGTAGGGCTTCTTTTGGTTCTTCTGTGCTCTGGATTATCCTTCCTTGAGGGCCTCGCAAGTTCTTTCTGCAGCTGGGGACTGTGCCACAGGTTGAAGAGCAAATGAAGGCAGCAGCATCAGATAAAGAAAGAAGTTATGTACTCACTATAGCGTTCCGTTTCTTTTGTTGCCTCTCATTTGCTCTTCAAACTCCCCTCCATCCCCCTGCCTTCTGGAGGACCTAATGGAACAATTTTGGACAGATACTTCTGTTCCCCTTTGAGCTCCTGAAATGTCTTCTCATGGCTGGTTCTTTTATTTCTAGTAATTTCTACCTGGTTGTTTGTTTCATGATTTTGTGACGTACTGGGTTGCAGCAATCTCGATCTGAGGGTTTAGAGAAGAGGAACATTGTGGGTAGGGGAGGAGCTCAGATGTTGGAGCCTACTGCTTGGTATGCAGCTGACTCGGATCCGATTTTGAATCCGAAACCCATAGGTTGAAGAGCAAATGAGAGGCAATAACACAGATGGAACATTTTCATAAACACCCAGATCACTGCAGTTTTACTCCAAGAAAGAAGCACTTGGCCACCATGGTGAACTTTGCTCTTTTCCCTACTATAGTGCGATCTCGGAGTTGGTATATTTAGTCAGGGGGGGTGTGGGGGGCATGGGGGTGAAATTGCCCACTTAGGTGGGTGTAATTTGCTTCAGTTTGTTTATTTTGTCATGGTGGCCAAGTGCTTAGTTTCCTGGAGTAAAACTTTGGTGATCCGATTGTTCATAAAATTAAGTTTTCAGCAAAGTTGTTTTGTGCATCTGATTTTCGGGTAAGTGAAAATTCATTTATACAAAGTACACCTGTGTGTGTGTGTGTGTGTGTGTGTGTGTGTATATATATATATATATATATATATATATATGTATATGTATATGTATATATATATATATATATATATATATATATATATGGGTCTATGTCTTTATATCGAAAACACACTACATCGAATCCCGTTTTGCCAAGCACACTTTAGCGAACTTACAGCTTATTGAAACATCACTTAAGCGAACTACATAACATCGAAAATACACTTAGTGAATGTAAGAAAAACACCCGTAGTGCTACCACACTGCAATCCCAACTCCAAACAATAGTGTAAATGTCCGAAACCAAATTCAGCCAAACAAAACTTCATAACCGAGCTGAATAAAGATCACTTGTACATCCCGTTTTGAATTTCAAACTGTAATTCACATCTTTAACAAATTTGCTATAGCGCAAACATACTCAGTGTTGGAATACTCCTCTTTATGTGAAAATATTGTCTCAAACGGTTGTTGACGCCGTAACAATGCCCGCTTCTTAGGAGACGGTGGACAGGCTGCACACATTTTGATACATACCTCACCTACTCTATTTTGTTCCCTGGTGATAGCAGACGTAGCAGTATTCAGATCTAAAACGTTTCCCCATTAAACACTTGAATTGACGGTGCCAAGCCTCAACTGAATTGAGTCCTCAACAAAAACAGTTCATTAAGCACTGAAATGTTCCAAAAGTCTATTGGAAATAACTGCAGAAACCTAATCTGTTTAGTTGATCTAGTGGGAAAAGATCTTGACTTCCCTAAAACATACCATTCTTTAAAGAATTTCAAAAGTTCCTTCCCTTCGCTAGGAAACTCAGACTTTAGCTCATAAAATTTAGGGATTGCATGTTTCTCCTCTAAGAAAGCTAACACAGCTAGTTTCTTCACTGACAGTTGAAATGACATGCTACCATTGTAGAGAGACGCCAAATCTAAGCTCTGCACCTTTCTCCAAATGTCTCTTCCAAAGTGAAAGAAACATCCTTTACAGGTCACATTATTAACATTGATTCAGATGCTTTTCATGGCAGCCACTTCGAAATCACAAAGAATATAACTCGCTTGACAACTTAAATCATGCTCATCTAGAAGAGCAGAAACACAGTGCCACATGAAATTATAAGCTTTTAAACTCTTCTTACTCATCAAACAAAAGATCAACGGCACAGTTTTTGAGTACACTCCATAATTTATCATTGAGTGTATAGTATATAACTGTGACGGCAAGCTGTTCCTCTGAGAAAATAAGTGCCGTCCATTAACCAGATGTCAGAAACCGCTAAGTCTTGTAAATTTTTCTTAGTTGTAAACACATTAACATTTTCATTGGTTTTATCAGTCAATCTTTTTTGAACAAACGTACTACCTTTTAAAGGAAAATCCAGTACAAGTGTAAGATCACTTTTCAAAGGTCTGCCTTTGCATTTTAATTGGGCTCTCCTCACTTGCTGCAGTAACGCACGTCTACTTGGCAGTCTAGGTGCATATTCCAATGAAGACATAGCTATGGCATCATCCAGTATAAGCAAGGTGAGTCTCGTGATAATGTAGCTCTTTGCTTTGAACTCAAAGACATGTTATACTTCTCAGCTTGTACTGGATCTCCTACATGATCATGAATAACAAACTTTAATAAGTCTTCGCCTGAAGTCACACACACAGTGATAGCTCGACCTTTGCACTTGTCAGTTAACTTATGAGTGCAACACCAATAGTTTTTACATTTTGTAGACTTTTCTAAGTGATAAGTGTGTCCGTCTAGGATTAATCTTTTTACCTGTTTGGGACACGCTTGTTTTGTACACTTGTACTAGCACTCCGGGAGGTAGTTCCTTTACATTCGCCATGATTAATTTGGGTACAAGGTACATCATAGCACTGTGGTATTTGTTTAAATAGTGTGCATCAGTCTGTAATAAGCTGTTTTACTTGTCAATCATACGAGCTTCGTTAAACTGATGTTTCGATAAATTGTACATTCGCTAAAGTTTGGTTGGCAAAACGGGATTCGAAGTAGTGTGTTTTCGATATAAAAACATAGACCCAAATATATATATATATATATATATATATATATATATATATATATATATATATATATATATATACACACATATTAAAATGTGTGTGTGTGTGTGTATACATGTCCTTCTATTCCCATGTTGCTATGTTCATAACATGAGGGAGTCCTTGCCTAGACAACCCGAACATTCAGCCCGTGTACCAAAGATTTTTACTACCGCAGGGTACATGCGAAGTTGCACATAGACAAGCACCTGACTTAGGCTATAAAAGTGATGTCTGCATGTACCATCCTCAGAACCCCTCTGCCACCAGTCTGAACTCCATCTTGTGCTGTTCATTTAATCGCTGAGTGTTTGCTCTTTTAGATAAGTGCCTCGTTGGTGAATTTATTTGTATTTTCTTGCTACTGCATGTTTTTTGAGGTTAATGTCCTCCAAGAAAGGCAAGTGCCATTATGGAAGACAGATTTCACACAAAGATAACCACAATCAGGTCTTTTCTGTTTGGGGTCCACTCACGACTATAAGGCTTGCAGGATCTGTCAGGCATTTGTCCATAAGATACTCTGCAGTCATCTTTCTGCACTTAACACCTATCTTGAGAAGCAGATACTCAAGCAACTAGCACTTGCAGTGGAGGGTATGGCGGGTCCATTTGGTGAGCCTCTGAAGAAAAATGTAAAAAAAGATTAGGCCTGAATCTTCGGCTGCACCTCTGAACCTGGACTTCCCTCTCAAGGCCAATGAAGGCCTGGAGGTCTGGTTGGTGCTTGGTTCACTTTCTGCAATGGGTACTGGTTTGGAAGCCGTTAAGGAGAGTTCCATCTCCACGTCCACAGTGGCCTTGCAGACATCCATTCAGGACGGTAAGGAGAAACTGCTACCTGCTACTTAGGACATTCCTCAGAGTACCTCTCCTGGCTTAGCTATTCAGGACAGTCCGACGTCTGTACAGGAACCCAGGCCTATGTCGGCCTATCTATCCCAACTTAGGGTTGATCCTCCCTCTAAAAAGAAAAAAACTTGTTTTTCTTCTCAGGATCGTTCTCCAGACTGTCAGGCCTTTTCCCAAGGAATCCTTACTGCTTTCCTTGCACTAAAACCTTCCTCTGTTCAAGCTCCTACTCCAGTTTTTCCTCTTCCCTCTTTACCTAGGAGTTCTGCTGTGGAACAGGAGGCCTCTGAGGAAGAAATTTCATCCTCAGATGAGTCTTTAGCCTACTCAGTACAAATTGACCCCCCCCCCTCGGTTATGCTTCCTCTGAAGTAGATTCCATGGGGACTCCCCTGAGGAAGACATGTCCTTTGTAGTGACTATCTTAAGGATGATTGAGACACTGAGTGGAAAAGCTGACAAGTGTCTGAAGTGCAGAAGAGGTATTATGACCTCTTACACTTTGACTCCCTTTCTCCGTCAGCCATTCCTCCTGTGCTTCCTGCTTTCCAGGATGCTTTTCTTTCAGTGTCAGAAAATCCAGACTTTCAACCACCAGCCCCAGAAAGGCCGGACAGGTTCTGTATGGTCCCTGAGGGCAGCAAATGTGTTTTCAAATGTCCCCCTGCAGGTCTGGCTTTGATTTCAGTGTCTGCAGATAAATCTGCCTCCACAACCCTTCTCCCCTCAGATAAAGACAGCCAAATGATGAAGTGGATAGGTAAAAGTCTACACATCCTCTACTTTAGCCTTCAGGGCCATTAACTATCAGACTTGTATGTGTAAGTATGTTCTGGCCCTGCTGTCTCAAGCTTCACAGTTGTTAACACATCTCCCTGGTTCTGCAGCCAAAGCACAGCTTTCATCACTCTTGACAGCCTCTTCCCAAGTAACTAGACACTCCATTAAGTGTAGTTATGAAGCAGCTGAGGTATCTACTAAATCAGATGCATTGGGATCTAAGGTTGTAGCCTTTGCTTGATGATATCAATGCAAAACGTATGGCTGCACCTCTTGACAGTACTGCCCTTTTTGGTGCTAATGTTGCTGCCCTTTTCAAATCTTTACAAAAAAAAAGAAAAAAGGAAAGAGTTACAGGAACAGAATCACATTTTTGTGTCCCCAGTCCCAAGGTATCATAGGAATTATCCTTCCAAACCTCATTTTGTGAAGAAGGAGGTATAGACTCCTTCCCTCCCTCACAAGAAATGGACACACAAGCAAAGCTCCTCCAGATCACAACTAGCTTCTGCTCAAAAGCCTTTCTTTTCTGCCAGTCTTTCCAACATCCCTCTTTCCCAGTACCTTTCTTTTATTTTATTCCTTCTTGGAAAAGCATTACCACAGAAAAATGGGTCCTTTCCATTGTTTAGAATGGCTACTATATGGAGAAAAATGGGTCCTTTCCATTGTTTAGAATGGGCTACTACATGGTCTGTAAGTCCATTCCTCCTTTCATGAGCATCCTTCAACCCTCTTGAGATCAAATCCTTCTTTTTCCTCAGGTGTTAAAAGACTTAATGTGTTGTTGCCCTATCTCACCTTCATTCTTACTAGGATGGGTTCGGCCTTGTAAACAAGCTCGAGGTCTTCCACTAGCTTGTGGCTAAACCCTATCCCAGCATGCACTAGGGAAGCTCCCCAGATCTCATTTGCCGCTAAACAAGATCGGGTGGCTACTGGCTTTGGCTAAGTATACTATTGATATTAACCAGCATTGCTGGAAATTGTTTATTCCTAATTATTTTTACTCTTGTTAAATAGTTTGATGTTGGTTGTGGTTATTTCTGCTTTGTTCTGCTGATTTTTCTGCTGTTGGCTGTCGTTTTCCGTTAGGCCTTTTTTTTTCCTATTCCAGCCTTCTCTTTTGATAACCCATTTTAGTTGGAGGGCTCTCCTTACTTTTGTTTTCTCAAAAAACTGTTTAAGTTAGTTTATTTAAATTAGAGAACTGCTTTACCCTAAGCCCGTTTAAGTTAGAGGTCTTCCCCCTTATTTCATTCCTCTGGGCATAGCTCATTTAAGTTAGAGGGCTGTGCCATCCTCTCTCTACTTTCCCTTACAAGTAATAGTCATTGTTTAACTACTTGTGGTTACAGTTTTATTGTTGTTGTAGTTGTTGTTAAAAAAAAAGTCTGCTCAAGACTTTTTCCTGTCATTGTTCCTTTTGTGATCATGTTCTCTAAAGCGTCGAAACCCTCTGGGTTTAAAAAATGTGAGAAATGTGGACAGAAAGTGTCCCTGACTCATAGACACACTATTTCTGTGTATTGCTTAGGAGCAGTCCACCTCCAGGAGTCTTGTTCATTTTGTCACTCCTTCAACCACAGGGCTCTTCTGGAGAGAAAAAAACAAATTAATATTAAGAGGTCTCTTAAAAATCCTCTTCTTGAAAGCAATACAAGAAGGTCCGGGTTCTTCCAAGTCTGACCAGTCTCCTTCCTCAAAATCGGACAAGTCTGGGAAGAGGTCTTCCTCTTCCAGTGCTCCATCTGAGCCTTCAAAAAAAATTATAAAAGTTTCCACTCCAGATCCTATGGGCGTCAGATCCGAGAGATCTACTGCTCTGGCATCATCAGTCTCTGTGCCAGTTGAGTTTGAGTTGTGGACCCAGTCCCCTGTCTTGGAACCGTTCTCCCCTACTCTCAGATCATCTTTGCTCCAATTGTCCAAGTCTCCAGCCCCCCTCCACTCGATCTTCCAGGAGCCTGTCCGACAATGACGTGGGTCGGGTAGTACAGAGGCTATTAAGGACACCATTGCTGGCCAAACTGTTATCAGATCCAACAGCGAGGGCTTCGGATCTGACCATGTCCTTCCCTACTGCTTCAGTTCCTCCTCCCACCTGACCTCGGAGCCGGAATGTCCACAGCTGATCTTGGTGGAACTGTCGGAACCAAGACCTATGATCGGGTCTTCAGATCTGATCATCACTCCGACATCCTCAGCTCCACCGGAGCTCGAAGAGTCTAGGAGCCGATGCTCTCCAGGTGGGTCTGGAGAGGTGAGTCAGATCAGACAGTTGTCTGATCCGAACTTGCCTCTTGGGGCATTAGCTCAGGTCAGCTTGGCTCCTACCTCAGCCTCAAAGCCGTCCTCCTTGATTCTGGGCATTCCCTCAGGTTCTTCAGATCCAGGGATTTCCTCTGATCAGGGACTGGGAACTTTTGAGGTGATGAGGAGAGTGCTGTCTCCACAATCAGCTCCACTGTCATCTCTGGATTAACAAAGGAAGATTTAAAGGGCTCCAAGGTTCAGTAGCTGAAAGGGTGTCAGAGAAAGTTTCCTCTCAGCTCGCTACCTTAAAGTCGGTGGTCAACTCTTCCATGACCCTGATTTCTTATGCAGTGGATGGAGTGAATAGAGCAGCTGGTTCAGGAATTTCCCTAAGGAGACATTCCTGGATGCGCTTGTTTGAATTTGCGGAGCCCTTTAAATCTTCCTTTGTGAATGCCCAGTTCGATGGCTCATCCCTTTTCGGGCCCAAAGTCAAAGACACACTAACCAGGTGTGAACAAGAAGGAAAGACTCTCTGTGCCGTAGGAGTCTGTTTTTCCCTACCTACCAGACCATATCCCAAAGGTCAGAAAGGAAGTGGAAAAATGTGGTTTTGAAAATCCCATAAAGCTTTTCAGGACGCACATGGTGAATCGTCCCCCAGAGGCAGAGGGGGAAGTAGTAATGGAAGATGCCAATAACACAGCAGAGGGGGTCCTCATAATCAAGGTGACAGAGAATCTTTCTATGGTAAACCCTTTCAGCGCTTCTGAAAGGAGGCCTGCCTGTCTGGCTCTGGAGGCAGTCGGGGGTGCTTATCTTTGTAGCCAAAAGCCTGGCTAACAATAATAAAAGAGAAGTGGTTACAAAGTATCATATCCAGAGGTTACTGCATACCCTTTTCCTTTCCCATCCCAAACATAAAAAAACTCTCAGATATTCCACCCAGTCAAAGGGAACAGGCAACATTAGAAATTCAAAGGTTGCTAGACAAAAGTCATCCAAACAGTCCCCGCAGACCAAATAGGATCTGGAACTTACTCAATATTCTGTAGTTCCAAAGAAAACAGGGGACTGGAGACCAATTCTGGATCTCAGCAACCTAAACAAATCTGTAAGAAAGTCCAAGTTCCGGATGGTAACACTGCAGTCAGGTCTCCCTTTTGTGGGATAAGCCGATTGGATGTGCTCGATAGACCTCCAGGATGCATACTACTGCATAAGAATGGACAGGCAATCCAGGAGATACCTGCACTTTCGGATGGGAGCCAGTCGGTACCAGTTTCAAGCTCTGCCCTTTGGCCTCACAGCAGCCTCCAGAGGGTTCACCAAATATATGGCAGTAGTCGTGGCTCACTTGAGGTGCCTATGATTCCGGGTGTTTCCTTATTTAGACGACTGGCTCCTAACTGCCACTACCTTGCCGCTCTGCTGTCACTTAGGAATCACAATAAACTACAAGAAATCTGCTTACTGCCTTATCAGCGTGTAGGAGCAGAATTGGATACAACAAAGATGGCCAAACTTCCACCAGAAAGAGTGCATGTTTTACAACGTTAGGTCTTAAATCTTCTTGCAAAGAAAAAAGCACAAGCAAGGGCAGTCTTAAAAGTCTGGAGACTAATGGAAGCAGCAATAACCTTGATTACATTAGCACGTCTACACATGAGAATTCTTCATTGGCTACTGTCTACTCAGTGGTCAATGCAGGAACTACCCATGTCCCACAAGATTTTGATAACGGAATCTTGCAAAAAAAGACCTTAATTTGTGGCTTTACTCCACTCATGTGATGCTAGGTTGACCCTTTGTACTTCCCCAACCATTAGCCACAGTGACCACGGTCGCTTCTCAGTTAGGGTGGGGGGGGTGGCATTACCTTGGCAAGACAGTGCAAGGCACTTGGCAGGATCACAATGCCCATTTGCATATCAGTGTCCTAGAGATGAGAGCGGTACTTCTGGAGTGACTCTCTTCCGCTGGGAACTATTGCAATACAGACAGACAGACAGCATGTCACTTGTGTGGTACATAAACAAACAAGAAGGAACCCGATCTTACCCCCTTTGTTGGGATGCCCTGAGAGTATGGCAATGGGCAACCTCCTCCCAATGCTTTCTAACAGCAACACACATCCACGGGAAATCCAATGTGATAGCAGACTCAGCGGGAGCGATTCTGATGCCCCATGAGTGGTACCTAAAACAGGAAGTAGTGGAAAAGATTTTCTGCAAATGGGGCCAGCCTTGTTGCAAACTTTTTGCCAGATCCATGAATGCCATGAATGCCAAATGCAGCAACTACTTTGCCCTTATCCCCCCTCTGGGGGGAGTCACCAAGGGATGCACTTGTACATGATTGGCCCTCGGGTCTCCTTTACGCTTTTCCTCCCTTTCCATTAATACCCAAAGTTCTTCAGAAAGCTAATTACTTGGGAAGGGACTTAATACTCATCGCCCTATACCGGTCTCATCAAGTCCGGTTCCCCTTCCTGTGGCCTCATCTTCGGGAGGAGCCATGGATTCTGGACCCAGTTCCGGACCTTCTGACTCATGCATCAGGAACCCTCCATCCTTCCCTTCAAACTCTCGAATTGACAGCTTGGCTGCTCTGATTCCAACCAAAACCAGGCTTCCTAACCTCTTTTCATCAGTTAAGCACATCCTAATATCTTTTCATAAGGCTTCAACCAGAAAGATATATAGAAGCAAATGGAAAAGATTCTCCTTATGGGCTTCTCATAATCATATTGACCCATTTTCTTCCCCATTAAATTCCATACTAGAATTCTTGGCAAAACTATTCAATGAAGGTGCAGCCGCAGCTACCATTAGAGTTCAGTTAGCAACAATATCCAGCTTCCATTTAGGTGAATCAGGCCTCAATATTATGTATCACAGAATATGCAGAGCCTTTCTTAAAGGAACCTTGTTATTAAGACCACCTATCAAAGACCCTCCAGCACCATGGAACTTGAATTTTGTCTTATCTCCTTTCATTTTTCCCCCGTTCGAGACAGCATAATCTTGCGAGCTCAGATTTTTGACATGGAAAACTATTCTATTGGTAGCCATTACTTCCGCTAGAAGAGTATCAGAGCTGCAAGCCTTGTCAATAAAGCCCCCCTACTTGCTGTTCCACAGAGACAGGGTCTCCTTATGAACAAACCCTTCCTTTTTACCCAAAGTATGTTCAGAATCAAATTTGAACTAATCCATAGAGTTGCCAGTCTTTTATCCAAATTACAAGAATAAGGCAGAATATATGTTACACCAACTGGATGTGCATAGACAGTTATGCTTCTATTTACACACGACTAAGGATTTCAGAAAACCTGACCAACTGTTTATATCTTGTTCAGATTTAAAAAAAAGTGCACCAGTCTCTAAAGTGGCACTTTCTAAATGGCTTTCGGATTGCATAACCTTTGTTTATAAGTCTCAAAACAGAGATCTTCCCCATAGAGTTAAAACCCACTCCACAAGAGCTATTGCAACCTTTTCCGCCTTTTTGGCTAGACTGCCAGTTAATACCATGTGTGCTGTGGCAACATGGGCAAGACCACATACCTATATCAGTCATTACAAAGTCAATTTGGCCTCCGGGAACAGGGCCTCCTTTGGTTCCATGGTTCTGAAGAATGTTTTCCCTTGAGCCACCCAAGAAAGATGGTGCTATGGACACTATCCTATCCTGGTAAGAATGAAGGTGAGATAGGACAACAACGCATAAAGAAGTTATGTACTCACCATAACATTCCATGTGTGTTTTCCATCTTCGCCTTCATTCTTACATCCCACCCTCCTTCCCCCCAGCCTTTTACTCCTGGAAGACTGAGTTGTGCAGTTGGATATTATTATTGTTAATGTCTGACTTTCTTTATTCCTTTCTGTGGTATAGAACTACCTTAATTTTGTACTCCTTTTATTATAACTGCAAACAAGATCTGGGGAGCTTTCCTAGTGCATACTAGAATAGGGTTTAGCCACTAGCTAGTGAAAGACCTCAAGCTTGTATATAAGGTCGAGATGGATCCTAGGATCGGATCCGAACCCATCCTGGTAAGAATGAAGGCGAAGATGGACAATACACATGGAACGTTATGGTGAGTACATAACTACTTTATCTCTCAGGGGACCATTCAAGAAGTTCCCCCTCTCCAAAGAGGAAAAGGGTTATATTCCAGGATGTTCCTAGTATCCAGAAAAGATGGTGCATGGAGACCAGTTGTAGATCTGTCCCAACTCGATCTATTCCCTCAGGTGCCCACCTTCCGCATGCTCACTCTCTAGATTCTGTTCCCTCTTTTGCTTCCTCAGGCCTTTCTGGTTTCTCTAGACATCAAGGATGAATGTCTTCATATTCCCATTCACCCTCTCTTCAGGAAATACCCAAGTTTTTCTGTTGCTTCCTTTCATTTTCAGTTTTGTGCTTTGCCCTTTAGACTCTCCATGGCTCCAAGGGTTTTCACAAAATGTTTGGCTCCTGTCATTGCCTTTGGCAGACTTCAAGAAATTCTGATTTACCCTTACCTGGACGACCTGCTAATTCAAGGAAGTCATCCAGGCATTCAGCAGCAGAACCTCCAAACCACCATATCACTGCTTCAAGGCCTGGGGTTCACTGCCAGCTACAGCAAGTCTTTTCTCAGCTCTTCTCAGGATCAGGTTTTCTTAGGCTGTAGAATAAGGACAGACCTTATGGTGGCTTTCCTCCCCTCACAAAAAATGCAGTCTCTTCTGCCCTACTTCCAGCAGTACTCTCTCAAACAGCGTCAGCCAGAGAGTTTCTCTACATGCTAAGGTTCATGCCATTTATAATTCCTGTGTTACCCTTAGCTAGACTTTTCATGCAAAAATTCCAGTGGTATCTGAAAACACTCTGGTACCAGTATGCTCATCCTCTGGAGTTTGTTCTCCCTCTTGTCCCCACTAGCAGCCTTAGGTCAACTGGTGCCCTAGTCAAAAGGGCTCCATGGCGCCCCCACCACACCACCTGGTGCCCCCATCCTGGTCTACCTACACCAAATAAATACTGGAAAAGTGCCCCTGCTAGAGCAGCGCCCTAGGCAGCTGCCTAGTTGGCCTATGCCTAAGGCCAGCTATGCTTGTCCCTTGTCTGAAGAAAGGGCGACACTGGTGGATTCAACAAATTTCTATGAATCCAGGTCTTCCTTTACAGGCCCCACATCCTGTGCTGGAACTACTTACAGATGCTACAGGCCCCACATCCTGTGCTGGAACTACTTACAGATGCTTCAGACATGAGTTGGGGAACAACATTAGGACACTTAAAGGAGAACCACACTCAAAAACTGAAAAAAAGACATGTTTTCCGGCCAATCTAGAACATTTCTGCATTGCTAATGCCTCTGTATCAAAGTAAATGGTTAATATTATTTTCTAATTTGTTATACCCCAAAATGATCTGAAGGAAGCTGCCATGGCTAGCATTATTTTGTTTTACAGTCAATGCCTTTTCCTTCTTGATGTCATGTCAGAGGGACAGAAAGAAATCCTTATGATGAAGGGGATCGTTTACTGTAGTTTTCTCTCTCATCAGTTTGCAACATTGCTGTGACTGTTTACTTTTCACTGTCAGCATCATTCCACATTTTTAATTACTTTGCTTCTTTTGATTTTCATTAGTGGCCATCTCTGTTGCAATATTTTAAGGTACGTTTGAATGACAAGCTTGAAAATGTAGCTAATTGTTCTTTTCAAAGTTACAACTGTAGTTCTGTGTTCGTGTGAGAAATTTGACCCCTGTGATTTATACGTGTTACTTGGGCAGAGAATGGTTTGTGTTGTATCACAGTTTTAAATATTGTAGCTAGAATTAAAGTCTTTCATGTTAATCTTTTCCTCCTAACTCAAAAGAAACATGCACTTTTAAAGAAATTAGTGTAGAAAAAATGCAAAATCAAATAGTGACAGAAAGTAAGAAGAGTTAGATGAACATATCTGCTTTTTCCCTTTGTGGCACTGAGTTTTGTTACAGGGAAAGACATTTGCATCTGAAATCTAAGCGTGAAAGCCCTGCCTTTGTTCAGACTCCAGGTTGCACTATTTATCTGAGGTGTGATGCTGGCAATCTGTAACTGATCAGGTACATTTAAATGTCATTGTTTCCTTAATGGCTCAGTTGTTGGTTTAAGTGACCAAACTTAATTCCTGTGCCACCCTTAGTAGCTGCTGTGTTGTAACAGATGAGACAGATGCAGGAAAGAAAGACAAACATAATTATTAAATATTGGGCCAATTTCTAGCTCTTTGAAGTCCCCCTGCATAAAACCCGCTTTAGTGTGGCTTTGTGCGATTTTGTGCATAGCGCAGCATCGGGTAGCGCCGTTGGGTTTAAACTATTGTCGGCTCCACAAAGTCTGCTCTTCACTTTTTCCCTTAGAACTGATCTAGTTTTCATAATAAACACCCTATTCCCACTCTAAAGCCTGGCACTTGCTCACTAAAGCAATTACATAAGTCAGCTCTAAAAAATTAAAAGCACTACACCCTCACAAACTCCCCTTGAGTACTTTGTTCCCCATTAGCCCTTTTTTCAATTATAAAGGAATTCCCAGTACTATTCTAGCATGTCCTAAGGTCAGTTGTCAATCTCCTCTCCGGTCCAGCTGGTGAATCTGGGAATCTTGAGGCAATATTACAACTGCCTCTTGTACACAGACAACCCTCTCCTCCTCCCAACAAATTCCAACACGTGTGAGAGATGCAACCATACAGCCAAACTGGAAGCTAAGCTCTCTCAACTCAGTACTGGCATAACCAGTCAGGAGAAGGAAACCACACTCACTACAATTCCAGTCTCACATAGACCTACCATGACAGCAAACCAAACACATAAACACACAAAAACATACCCGGAGGCTCTAAATAAAAATCTGCCTAAGCAGCAGAGACCTCCAAAGCAGACACCCAAGCATCCGCTACCCCAAAACAAAACACGTGCAACACATAGCTCACAAAGCCAGTGTGCCGAACATTCACAGCCCTTAAGGCTAAACAACACACCTGATACACTTGTAATAGGTGACTCTATCGTCAGGCACACTGACGTCCCGCTCACCAGGCTGAACAAGGAGAAGGTCACGGTGAGCTGCCTGTCGGGCGTTAGGATCCGCCACATAACACAAGCACTCAGGTCACTCCAAGGCAAGTACAAATATGACTCAGTCATTGTCCATGCTGGTGTGAATGACCTCAGACGTACCTCCCTGGACTACATGAAAAGAGACATAGACGAGCTCTCTGAGCATGTAGCCCAGGCCGGTATGACCCTGACCTTGAGTAGCATCTTACCCTCACCAAGAATGATGCCACAATATGAAGACAAGATGATCAGTTTCAACAATTGGCTTAAGTATTGGTGTCATTCAAAGGGGATCCAATGCCTGTCTGCCTGGGATGACATGCTCGACAAGCCACGATGCTTCGCTAGGGACGGCTTGCACCTGTCACCCCTGGGCTTTCGGATATTGGCAAAGGCTCTTGCCACCCCCATAGTGCCTTTTTTTAGGCAAGGCTGAAAAGACAAACCCACCTCCATAGGTATCACAAGGGATAAGAAACTAAGAGTAATGCTACTCAACGCCAGAAGTCTAAACCTCAAGATGCATGCACTCGAAACTCTCCTTTGCATGGAGAACATCGATATCTGTGCAGTAACAGAAATCTGGTTCAAGGCTCCCGAGAGCACCCCAGCACTACCAGGTTATACCTCATACCATGTTTTTCGGCCCCAAAACTTGGACCGAACCACAAAAGGAGGGGGAGTATCAATATTCACAAAGATACCCACACCTCCAGGTTGGTGGCACAGCACGAAGCATCAGAGACTATCCATGTGCAACTAACAGTGGGTAAAACTGCCTTCCAGTTTATAGCCTGCTATAGACCACCCACCCAAACCCAGGAACCCCACTCGGCCTTCCTGAGAACACTGGAAAATATGAAGGTCTCTCCAAACACCATTATATTTGGCGACTTCAACTACCCTAACATAGACTGGGAGCATTACTCTAGCTCCAACACCCTAGCCCGAAGGTTCCTAGAATTTATAAACTCAAATGCTATGGAACAACTTGTTGCCACTCCCACAAGAGGGGAAAACATACTGGACCTGATCATCACCAACATGGGTACTCTATGCTCCAGACCAGAAGTGTATCCCTCACTGGTAAGATCAGACCATAAACTAATCTCACTAGATATTCACATCCCGACCCCAGCCCCTGCCCAGAAAACCACAGTGAAAAACTTCTCTAAAGCAAATTTCACACTCCTCAAAACCGAGGTGGAATCCTTCAAAGCCCCTGGGCCTGTGGAAAATATGGCCCCTATGAACACCTTCAGGAATGCATGGATCATGCAGTCCCAAATAAAACCAAGACCCAATCCTCCAAAGTTAGGCGTCCTGTCTGGTGGACCCCAGCCATAAACAAACTATACAATAGAAGGAGGAAGCTACTACATGACTGAGCAAAATCCCAAAAAGGGAAGGCATCTCTGATCAGTATTAGCAAAAAACTATGGGCACTCATAAAATCGTCTAAGGCCAGCTTCGAGAGAAAAATTGCACAGGACACTAAGGATAATCACAAGGCTTTCTTTAGTTATGTTAGGAACCTGGGTGGGAATTCCCAGATATGCTCAGAATTAGTCCAAAATGACAAAAAGTACACCGAACCCACAGACATTGCCAACATCCTAGCTGACAGGTTCAGCGCAAACTTCTCCCCCCCTTCCCCACCAAAAGGGCAAATATCTATCCCAGCAGAGTGCTGCCCCCTGACATCTCAGATGCTCAGGTAAGAGCCACCCTCTCCAAAGCAAAAAACACAGCATCAATGGGACCAGACGGTGTCCCAGGCTGTGTCCTACATGAACTCCAAGAAGAACTAAACCCAAACATAAAACTACTGTTCAATCTCAGCCTTACTACAGGATATGTACCCAAAGAGTGGCATACAGCAACAGTGGTCCCGCTCCACAAAGGTGGTGCCTCAACGGATCCTGGAAACTGTTGCCCCATAAGCCTGGCTAGCTTGGTCTGCAAAGCTATGGAAAGGATCATCATGGACCTCATAAATAAGGATATTGGGGACCTACAGACACTGGATCCTACCCAGTTCGGCTTTGTTAAGGGCAGATCCTGCCTCTTAAACCGGGTTGATTTCTTTGAAACAGTCACCAAGGCCATTGACGAGGGGAAGGTGGTCCACACAGCCTACCTGGACCTTGCAAAAGCCTTCGATACAATACCCCACTCGGGCATTATAGATAAGCTCACCAGTTTAAATATAAACCCCTATGTCACTAGATGGGTTGCAAACTGGCTCAAGGACAGAACCCACATGGTTAGAATTGCTGGAGCCATGTCAGACTCCAAACCAGTTACAAGTGGCGTCCCACAAGGCTCAGTCCTGGGACCTCTCTTATTCGGTATATATTTCTCGGAGGTACAGGTTAACACGGAAGGACTGTGGCTGACCAAGTTCGCAGATGACTGCAAAGTGGGCACCATAATCGACTCTCCAGCCGACACAAGCATCCTACAAAAGGGCCTCATAGAAACAGACAACTGGTGCCAGAGCCATGGCCTCAAGCTAAATGCCAAAAAGTGTATAGTCATCCTCTTTGGCAAAAACAAAGTGCCCACAAATTACCACATAGGTGGTAATCCATTAAGTACGGAAGAAGTAGTTAGGGACCTGGGGACCCAAGTTGATAGCAATCTCTTATTTGACATCCACATGGCCAAAGTGGTTAGAAAAACATTTTATATAGCCCACCTAATCATGAAGGGATTCAAATGTAGATCAGGGGAGGTCATCGTGCCTCTCTACTCATCCCTCATCAGGCCCATAATTGAGTACAATACCCCTTTTGGGATGTACCTTACCAGACACCTGCAGCAACTGGAAAGACCCCAAAAGTACCTCACCAAGAGGATCAAAGGGCTCAAACAGATGCCATATGCTGCCCGGTTAAAGAAACTCCAGCTCTACTCAGTGGCATACCGCCTGCTCAGAGGCGATCTGTGCCAGACGTATAAAGCCATGTCCAACCCGGAAATAATGGACATGCTGCACCTCAGAAAATCCAAATCCCATCGAGCTACGCGCTCGAGAGACTTGAACCTCAGCACTGAAATAAATAGGACATGCTGGGAGGGACAGATTCATAACCCAGAGGCTCTCTTCACTCTGGAATAAAATCCCAGTCCAGGTTAGGCAGAGTCCCTCATTGACTCTCTTCAGAGGAATCTTGATGAGTGGATGGGAGATAGTAGGTTTACCCCGGGTATCACTTCTGTGTCACTGTTAGACAGAGGCACAGTATACTAACTTCGAAAAAGGGCATAGCAAAATTCATTTAAAATGGGTGGCGAAAGCCAAACACACTCTGGCTAGGCTTATAAATGCCCTAGGGCAGATAGCCTAGTATGAACCTATGTTTTTCTGTATGTGAAGTGCTTAGTGTTGGATTACAGGGAAGAAAAAACACTTTTTGGAAAGAAAAACTTGACTTTTGGGTGGAGTTCTCCTTTAAAAGTACAAGGTCTTTGGTCTTTCTTCATAAGGAAACAGCATATCATCATCAAAGAGATAAGGGCTTTGATTCTAGCGCTTCAAGCTTTCCAGTCTTCCCTCCAACCAGGCTCCCTGAAACTGTTCACAAGCAACATTACAGTCCTTTGTTATGTGAACAAGCAGGGGTCACAGAATCTTACCTGCTGTGCAGGCTGTCCCTTCAGACCTGGGAGATTGCTTCTCAAGCAAAGGTCATGTTATTAGCTGTTTACATTCCTTCAGCTCAGAATGTTGTGGCAGACACTCTCAGAAGGTCCAGTGTTCTAGTGGACAGCTTGAACAGGTCTATCCTCCTGCCTCACGCGTGATCCCTCAATCAATAGGTGACTGAGCAGGCTTTTCACCGCTGTGGCCAAAGGTGGTGTGATCTTTCTGCTTCTCCCCAAAGCACAAAATTCAGCAGGTTCTTAGCCCTGATCCCCACGAGGGGGAGTCACCCAGGGACTCTGTGATCTACACTTGGCCCCTAATCTCTTTTATGTCTTTTCTTTGACTCCTGTCATCCCAAATTTTTTTTCAGAAAACACTGGGGAGGAAGGACAATAGTGATCCTCATTGCCCCCTTTTGGCCTTTAGGTGTGGTTCCCCTACCTGTGGCTTCATCTGAAACACCCTCCGTGGGTGCTAGATAGCAGTCATTCTCAAATTATCTAAGGCCTTTCTTCTCAGGCCTCACCTTAGAGAATCTTACTCCTCCCTGGAGCATTCCTATTCTCTTTCAAGCACTGACTCGGCCACCGTTTTGAACTTGCAGCCAAGGTGAAGATCCAATTCCTTAGATGGAAAGCATTTCTGATGGCAGTTACTTCTGCGAATATAATATCAAAGCTTCAGGTCCTTTCATGTAAAGCTCCGTAAGTTTTTTTTTTTTTTTTTTTCCCTACAAACTAATCCTTTTATTACCAAAAGTAGCTACCAAAACAAACAAGTCAAAACAGTAATCTGCTAGTTTTCTTCCCTAATTTTTTAACAAAGGAGAATACATGCTACATTTATTGGATGTTCATAGCCAGCTTCAATTTTAGATTCACCGTATCAAGTTATTCAGAAAGTCTGATCAACTTTGTGACTTTTTTAGCAAATGAACTGGGTCACAAAATTTCTAAAGTCACCTTATCCAGGTGGTTATCTTCTTGCATAACTCATGTATACAGACTTACAGAGGGAAGGGCCAACCTTTAAGCCTGTTAAAGCTCACTTTTCTTAATCTGTGACAGCCTCTATGGCCTTCTTTTCCAGGGCATCTGTTGATGACATTTGTGCTGCAGCTACTTGATGTAACGTTCATACCTTCATATCCCATTATAAATTGAATTTACTTTCCAGAGGCAGGGCAGCCTTTGCTTCAGCCATCCCCAGGAATATCCTCCCATGAATCCACCCCAAATTTATATTAGCTGGGTATTCTGCCCCATCCTTTGAGGAATAGTTAGAAGAGAGAAGAACATCAGATATGAAATTTATGTACTTTCCATAATAATAGATGTTTTGCCCGCTTCCTTCCTTCAATTTCCCTCCCCCTTCCTGATTATGGAACACATTGTTCATTTATCCTGATTTGACTGGACTGACCTATTCTAAAGGCCCATTAAGTGTATGTTAAGCATCACATCAGTTTCTGAGCATTGATAGTCTGTTTGGATCCTTTATAGCATTACTGTTGTCGTTACTTTCAGGGAGCTAAATTTTTTTATTTTGGGCAAACGTGTTCTGAGGTAATGTTGGGTGTTGCAGGGAGTTATGGGTACAGAAAGGAGCCTGAGCTTGAGATTCATAGTCTTGAGTGGCCGAAGACAGATCCTGAGGTCAGATCTGAAGACTCATCTCTTGAAGAAGGATGGAAACAGACAACACGGATCTGTCATTATGGAAAGTATACAGCTTTCATTTTCCAATGTTTCTCAAGTGTTTAAAGATGCTTTTAAAGAGTGCCTTGGAGGAGGCCTATACTGTTTCTAGAAATGCAGCAACGTTGGTGGTGGTGGTAAGGAAAAATGCTTTAAGGCAGAGCCAAAACTTTTCTGATGAGTTAAAAAAAATGAGATTTTGATTGCTGTGCTTGATTCTCATTGTGTGTTTGGTACAGCAGCTAATCAGATCCTGAAAGACTGGGGTGACAGAGACAAACTGATGCAAGGGGGTGTCTAAAATGTTTCATAGTCCCAAGATTCCCCTACAAGCAGGATAATTTTCTGTGATCCAACAAGCAGAAGTCCCACCTGAACAAAAATTAAGGCACCAAAAAGAAATGGCTAGACTAGGACTCCGTAAAATCTAACAGGAGGGGTTTCTTTTCAAGAAAGGATACTCCCCCTTCCAACCTATGACTGTGCCAAGGCTTGGTATCCATCATTTCCAGGTGCCCTGTCTGGAATGTTAGCTCTTAAAGACGGCCTGACCATTTGTGGTTTCTAGTAAATGTTTGCTGATCATCATGGGCAGAGCTTACAGGTGGCAGTGGAAGGAACATCTGCTTCCATTCAGGGGGGTTCCCCTGTCACCCACTGGACGAGACTTCATCATTCCCTCCTATACTCCTGCACATTCTGGATTTGTGGGTTATAGACCTGGTCCTTCCTTCAGAGAGAAGGAAAGGTTTTTACTAGAGAATTTTCCTGGTACCCAAAAAAGAGCTGTTGTGGAGACTGGTGTTACACCTTTCCTTTCTGAATAGTTTACCATGGTCCCCAAGTACAATATGCTCACTCTGCAGACGGTGCTTCCTCTTGCGCCAGACCACTTGTTCATGGTGACCCTGGACTTGAAGGATGCATTCCATCGTATTCATAGGCGTGTACTAGGCTAATGGCCCTGGGGCCTTTACAAGCCTAGCCATAGGATTACCCTGGCATAGTGCCATATGGCCTTAGTTCCCAGTGCCTCTGTTGAGTAGAGCTACTGGTGTTATCCCCAGGGTGAATTCTCTGTTTCCCATCCACTCATCAAGATTTCTGTTGAAGAGGGTCAACGAGGAGCTCTGCTTGACATGTATGGGAAGTCTGTTCTATAGCATTGGCAATCTCTGGGTTATGAACCTGTCCCTCAAGCATGTTCTGTTAATTATGATAATGAGGTTGAGGTCTCTAGAGCGTGTGGTGCGGAGGAATTGTGATTTCTTTAGATGTAGCATTTCTAACAGACCTGGGTCCGACATGGCTTTGTAAGTCAAGCAATAATCATCTCTTGTCACTTCAGGTGATATCTGAGGTTTGCTTTGACTGGTTTGTGCTTTCAGTTCAATGCATTGTCTTTTGGGCTGTCCTGCGCACTTTGAGTATTTATTAAATGCCTTGCTGGTAGTGGCTCAGTGCCAGACTCTTGGCATTCTTATTTTTCTTTACTTGGACTGTTTGCTGATCTGTGCAGTGTCAGTGTCCAGGTGTTTGGAAAAGCCAGAGACGATCTTGACCTTACTCTCCCAGCTAGGGTTCAAGTTGAACCTGTGAATGTCGTTGCTGACACCCTCAAAAAGACTCATCTTCCTCAGGTGCTTAATCAACACTGACAAAAGAATATCATTTATTCCCAAAGACAAGGTTTTATCAGATGATTTTTAAATCAGTTCCCCAGGAGGAATGTTACCTTGGCAAGAGAATTCCTATGGTGTCCATAATTCTCAGGGCATCACTGACTTTGTCCCCACATGAGGAAAATTCAGTGGTAGGTATGAAATTGTTGGCCTCAGCATTTATATTCCCTGGAAGCCCAGTTGCAGGCAAAAGTTACAATGATGGAGAGCATAGTTGAGTACCATTCCAGTTCTTTCTTTTTTCCACATGTTTTGGGGTGATGGTGTCCAACTTTTCTTGGGCAGCTGTGTCAATGGGAGTGCAAGTGCAGTCCACTTGGAGGCCCAAAGATGCATGAAAGCACATCACAATCGAGGAAATGTTGGTGGCGATCCACACATTGAAAGTCTTTTACTACCTATGAACTCTGGGTCCTCCTTTTGTGGTTACGGACACAACCACAATGATGCGGTACTTCAACAAACAAGGTGGTACAAGGTCTTACTCTCTGTTGGTTGGCAACAGTGGCCTGGGAGTTGCCTTCATAGCATTCTGTGAGTCTTCAGGTGTCATACATCCCACCAGAGCAAAACATTGGGGTAGACAGACTAAGGAGATCCTGGGCAGACCCACATGAATGATAGTGCAAGGTATTGGTGGTCCAGGACCTACTCTAGATGTGGGGAATACCTTGAATTGATCAGTTCAACGTCTTTCACAATAGACAGCTGGAGGAATTATTTTGCAGACATCCTTGCAGCCAAGCTTTGAGGACAAATGCATTCTCCTTTCCTTGTACGAGAATGTTCCTGTATGCATTTCCACCCTTTCTACTGATTCACAAGGTACTTCTGAAGATTCAGAAAGAAATGCCAGAGATCATTGTGGTGGCTCCCTATTGGCCCTGGCAGCCTTGGTTCTCCTTTCTGATGGTGTTGTCCAGGGGCAATTACCACATAGTTCCCCACACTATGGATTTTCTCACACAGTCTTAAGGGCAAATGGTGCCCCTCAGTTTGGAGCAGCTGTAACATCTAGCCTGGATGATTCAGTCTTGACTCTATTTAGGTACTTGTTTCTTGAGGATGTGCAGCAGATGTTAAAGGAGGCCAGAACATCTACTAGAAATTCTTTTGTTTACAAATAGATGAGTTTTTCTAAATGGTGACTCTAAGAGAACAGAGGGTCCCTTGAAGTTAACATCCCTCTGGTCTTGGAGATATTTATGTGAGCTACTTCAGGATGCTTCATTGTATGCATCCATTAAAGTGCATTTAGCAGCAATCTCTGCTTTTCTGTCTTTGGATCCCCCTGTTTCGTCTTCCCTTTTGGTAAAATAGTTCATGAAAAGAATATTGCATATGAGACCCTCTCACAGGAGAATTCTTCATGGTCTCTCAGCTGTGTTCTGGAAAAACTGACCTTACTGCCTTTCAAACCTGCTCTTCAGGCTGATATGAAGCTATTAATGTTGAAAGCTATTTGGTTATTGCTCTGAGACCTGCAAGGCGAGTCTCTGAGCTGTAAATTCTCATGGCAGGACATCCTTATCTTATTTTTCACTGGGTTGGGTTTGTGTTCTGCATTAATCCCACTTTTATGCTGAAGGTTGTCTCAGAATTCAGTCTGCCACCTCCCTGTGTTTTCCCAGAACCTAAAAATAAGGAAGAGGGGATGCTTCATATCTTAGATGTGCACTGGCAGCTCAGGTTCTGCCTTGACAGAATGAAACCCTTTAGGAATGCTTGAAAGGCTTTTTGTTTCCTACACAGGGCCAAAGATGGATCAGCCTGTCTCTGAACAAGGCATTGCGCATTGTTTGTCCTCAGGTATTGTTTTATGTTATGACCACAATGGACAGGTGAATACAGGCAAGGTGAAGGCACATTCTACCGTAGCCTTTTCCTCTGCAGTGGCATATTGGAAATGAGTGTATTCTAGAGGCAGCAACTTGGTCCTCTGTCTATGCCTTTATGAAGCATTATAAGCTGAATGCCTTTTCTAGACCTAGAGCAGGCTTCACTAGGGCTATTCTCCAGGGTCTCCTGGACCATTATTCTTCCTCCTCCTCCCAGGTTGAGTAAGCTTTGGGAATAAAAACGAAAATGAAGCTCCGTTCAGACAAACAGGAAAGTCTTTAATTAGTACATACAATCCAACCACGTTGAGCGCTTTCATCTGCACTAAGCAGACTTCATCAGAATAATGAATCAACAGTGCCTCACATTTTTATACAATTCTATGACTTCAATAATTATTCAATGATTGATAAATTAATTAATTAAAACAATCAAATAAAAACGTTTAATATGCAAATTGAGTTCTCAAACTGGGTTAACCCCTAAATGTTTTGTGCTTTATTTAAACCACCAAATAAAGTGCAGCTGTGCTAATAAATACTTAAAAATATATATGTTGTCTTGGTGTGTTGTGTATATTTTTAGTTGTGTGCATTTGAATGTGTGTTTTAAAAATTATGTCATTTATATTACAATGTGTATTTCAATATATTTCTTAATAGAAATGGGTGATTTGACATGGTCTAGAAAATGTGTAAAAACTGTATGGATATATTTTGAAAAATACATGTAAATAAACTATATTTCAAATCAAGAAACAAGGAAATTTTAATAGTTGTGGTTATGGGACCACCTTAAATGTAATATAATAATATCATTAGTTTCAAGATAATGTATACTCTTAAAATAAAAATAATCACAATATTGAAGTAGTATTATATTATTAATAATAAATTAATAGTAATGATAAATTTCAATTTTAAAACCTTTTGTGTAAATATTAACCAGGTTGTATAAAATCATTAAATGCATGTTAAAAAGTTAATAATAAAAATAACCTTTTTTAAAAAATAACTTTTTTTTTAAAAATTAAATGTTATATATTACATATAAATATCCTAAAAACAGTTCTCCCTTGGCCCAGTAAATCGTGTATTGTTAAATATAAACAAGTATCAAACTGAGGCAGCTTTATCAATTAATATAGCTTTTATATTAATATATTCATTGAGACCTGGATAATAATTTGACTTTAGTCTCAACTGCCACTTTATCTCCCTTTGTAGTAGGGTGTTCTTAAAATCACCTCCCCTAGTGTCTGTTTTTATTAATTCTAAAATTGCAAACTTAAAATCTGTAAAACCTTCACAAAGTACAGAATGTTTGTAGAGGGCACTAGTCTCCTTCTTCACCTTGATATCATTTGTGTGTTCATAAATTCTCTCTCTAAGTTCCCTCTCGGTTTTACCCACATAGAAGGAGGTGCATCTAGTACATGTAGCTAAATAAACTAACATCCTACTACGACAATTGCCTTTACAGAATGAAATCTTGCTGTTAAGACCATTTTTAAGAATTATATCTTCCACCTGGTTAATGTGTATACATTGTCTGCAACTTCCACACCTTGTTGTTCCCTTCTTTGTATTCTTATCAAATGAAATTTTACCTCTTTCAAATAATCTTTTAAAATTCATGCCCGTCTTGTATGTCAGTAAGGGCTTGTTTCCAACAACTTCATAAATTTCTTTGTTGGTTTTCATTATAGACCAATTGTTTTCCAAAATTTTGGTAAAACAATCTGAAAACTCATTGTACTCAACAATGCATGCCCCCGAAAAATCCTTTGTGCTGTCCCTTTTGTGTTCATTCTATGTCAACTTTTGACCTAACAGGGGTTTATACTTGATCCCCCACCCTAAATAAACTTCATCCAAAGTTTCACCTACTAAATCTCTGGGATATCCTCTTTCTAAAAATTTTTCCATTAAAAATACAAACTCATTCAGTAAATCTTTATGTTCTGAGGTCATCCTTGCAATTCTAACAGCCTGTCCCTTGATTATACTTTTCTTTTGGTGAAACGGGTATAGGCTGTTGAAGTGAAGGTAACTGTTACACCAGGTATTTTTTCGGAAAATATTGGACTTAAAACCTTTTACTTTTTTACTGAGGGTAATGTCCAAATAATTTATACTGTAATTCTGTACTTCATAGATAAAGGACAAAAAATTGGTAGTTTCGTTAATATATTTCATAAATTTCTCCAATTCGTCCTCCTGGTCATCTTCCCGCACAAGGAAGATATCGTCCAAAAACCTGAGGTAGATTTTAATATTTTTCTTGAAGTTACTAGGGAAAATGTATTTCTCCTCCCAACCAAGGAGAACAAGATTAGCATATATGGGGACACATGCTGCCCCCATAGCTACCCCCATCACTTGTCTGTAATATTCTCCCTGGAACAAAATGAAATTGTTATCCAAAGCAACTTCTGTCAACTCTAATATCAATAATTTGGTGTCAGATGGAGCCTCAAGGTATTTATGGACGCTGTTCTCAAAATAATCAAACCCCGTCTCTCTAGGAATACATGTAAAAAGGTCCTTGACATCTATAGTTACCAGCTTACAAGTTTCAGACCACAAATGTTCATTAATTTTACCCAGAAAATCCCAAGAATCCTGGACTAAATGTTCTTGCTTTTTGACAATATCCTTTAAAGTTTGGTCAATGAACACTGCCAGTGGGTGGGTCTTGGAATTCTTTGCTGAAACTATGGGACGAAAAGGAGGTTCCAAAATATTTTTGTGTATCTTGGGTAATCCAAAAAATTGGGGTATGCGTGGATACTTTTGTTTTAAAAAATTATAACTCCCAATTTCTATTCTGTTTTCTATGAGGTACTCTTCCAACAGTGAGTCTATCCTTTTGTAAGCTATTTGAACTTCATTGTATGAAACCGTGGTATAGGTTTCCTTATCATTCAACAAAGTAGTTAACACATCATTGTATGCTTCCTGATGAAAAATAACAACTCCCCCACCTTTATCTGGTTGCATAAATCTTAAGTTCACCTTTTCCCTTAAGGAATCAAGGAGTTTTCTTTCATCTTCATTTAAATTGTTAGTTATAGTCCCTCCTTTGAATTTTCCATATGTTTCGTATATTTCATCGGTTACTATAGTTTCAAAAATATTAATAACCGGATGTAGTGGGGGATTATAAATACTCCTCCTGGTTAGAATTGGAGGAATAAAAGATGTATCTCTCTCTGTGATGTCCCCTTGTGTGTTATTGTTGAGAAGTTTTCTTTGATGGTTAATTATTCCCAAATTCAATTTTCTAAGATATAACTTCAATTCCAACAATATATTTGCTAAATCACCACGGGACGACCTGACAAATTTGAAACCCCTTGAAAACAGTTCAAAATGTTGTTTTTCTAATTTCAAACTGGTGTAGTTGTGTATTTTAAAACCTTTATATTGAAAGGTAATCCCATTACTTTCTTGTCTAATTACATCTGTCTCCCTCTCCTTCCCCTGTTTTTCCATGCAAAATCGCTCCCACCCGTGTATTCATGTGGGCCTGGATCGGAGGGGATCCGTTGTTTGCTGGCTAGTCTTTCTGATCTTCGAGGCCCTAAAAAAGTTTCTGTTGGTTCGTGAAAGGAATCTAATTCATCTAAATAACCATTTCTTCTCTCGATAAATTTTCCTTGTTCAAATCTGTCATGAAATTCCACCCTCTTGGTTCTCCCAACTTCATTCTGATTAAGGGTGGTCCTATCATTCTTGTTCACCTAATTTCCTGTGTTTTTCCATACTTTTTGAAAAGGGAGAGGATAACTTTTACCTTTCTTGTATTGTTCTCTATCTCTTAATAATTTACTCTGCTTCCTTTCATAGACCTTTTCAACTTTACTTTCTATTCTTTTAAAAATTTTAAAATACAAACTCTCATGTTCTTCAAATAGTAAATCATTCACTGTTTCATTTTGAACACGGTTCATCTCATTCAAAATTTTCTTAAGCTGCACTTCATTATACTTAATAAGTTTGGATATTAAAGCAAAGCCACAGTCATCAAAAAAGGAATAAAATTCTACCAAAACATTTTCTGTGTAATTAATACCAAATGGGTATTTATAAAACCTTAGTCGCTGAGGGACTACCTTTTTAACTAAACATTGGGGTAAATAATTATTGTCTATTTGTAGACATTTATACTTGTATAACATTTTTTCAAACTCAAACATCTTTTCTTGCAATGTCACTTCTTTATGCTTAAAAACATTTCCTTTGAATTGTTGCAACCCTTCACGGTTAGAGTTCAAAGACTTATCGAACACATATGCCTCATCTAAAATGTCTTTGTAACTTGTAGAATAAATTTCTGTAGCCCCCACGGGCTGCCGTGGCATATTGGAATGAGATGCCGTTGTTTCTACTATTTGCGCATTAATGTTTACAGTACCTTTAGGATTTGATGTTTTGCTTAACTGAAAATGTCCTCTGTTGTCTGTCGGCGATCTTCCATTGTCGCTCGTCTGTATTACATCCTTCTCAAAGGTACTTCTCTTGCTTTGCGGTTCCACCCCGTCGTTTCTATTCATTCCACCATGACTCCCTTGAACCGAGCGTGGAGATGACGTCACCGGGTGCGCAGAAGTGTTTGCAACGGCATTCTCGCCTTGTCTCGCTCTTCCTACAAGGTCTTCCTGTGAGAAAAGTTCAATAAGTTTTGTGAGATCCCCACGCAATGTGGATATCTCTTCTCTAAGACGAGAAACCTCTCGTTGAGTTTGCAGCAAGTTAATACTATCGTTGAGTTCCAGGTCAAAACCAACGATAGTAGAGTCATTCAAAGTTTTTTCCATATCAGAGGCACTGAATGATACTAATATTACCAATGGAATAAACGCAATACGCTTTTACCTCTGTCAAATAACGGAACTCAAAAATACCAAACACAAGTAGGATAGTAGCCAAACTGTAACAAAAACGAAAATGAAGCTCCGTTCAGACAAACAGGAAAGTCTTTAATTAGTACATACAATCCAACCACGTTGAGCGCTTTCGTCTGCACTAAGCAGACTTCATCAGAATAATGAATCAACAGTGCCTCACATTTTTATACAATTCTATGACTTCAATAATTATTCAGTGATTGATAAATTAATTAAAACAATCAAATAAAAACGTTTAATATGCAAATTGAGTTCTCAAACTGGGTTAACCCCTAAATGTTTTGTGCTTTATTTAAACCACCAAATAAAGTGCAGCTGTGCTAATAAATGCTTAAAAATATATATGTTGTCTTGGTGTGTTGTGTATATTTTTAGTTGTGTGCATTTGAATGTGTGTTTTAAAAATTATGTCATTTATATTACAATGTGTATTTCAATATATTTCTTAATAGAAATGGGTGATTTGACATGGTCTAGAAAATGTGTAAAAACTGTATGGATATATTTTGAAAAATACATGTAAATAAACTATATTTCAAATCAAGAAACAAGGAAATTTTAATAGTTGTGGTTGTGCAGATGTTAAAGGAGGCCAGAACATCTACTAGAAATTCTTTTGTTTACAAGTAGATGAGTTTTTCTAAAAGGTGACTCTAAGAGAACAGAGGGTCCCTTGAAGTTAACATCCCTCTGGTCTTGGAGATATTTATGTGAGCTACTTCAGGATGCTTCATTGTATGCGTCCATTAAAGTGCATTTAGCAGCAATCTCTGCTTTTCTGTCTTTGGATCCCCCTGATGTCCTTCAAGAATGCAACTGCAGTCATAACATGTGGGTTGTCCTGCCTCAGGCAGCCCTCGGTCGGCCGGATTCCAAAGTCTGGGTCCGACGTCGGCTGATGTCGCATTTCTCTCCAACGTCAGAGCGGCTGGAGTATATAAGCATCAGCCGACGCCATTTTCTTCAGTCTTTCTTGCCACGCGGTGCCCGAAGCAGAAGCAGTTCGCAAGTGCCGGTCGGTCAGCTCCTGTATTTTTCGATACCGAAGTCATCAAAAAAGATAAGTACCCCGTTGGGGACCTTTTCTTGCCTCAGCTGATGTCAGAAATAACTGAAAAAGTTAACAATTGTCTTTCTTGTGGTAAACAAATACCTCATAAGGATTTCCACTCTTACTGTCTTCCTTGCCTGGGCCCAGACCACGACGTCTCGGCCTGTGTAGCCTGTGCTCACTTCAACAAGCGCACTCTCAGGCGCCGGGCGGAGTTCGCTGAAGACTTTTTTTGCCGATAAATTTGCTTACAACATGCCGTCGGATCTTCCGACATCGCAAACTCCCAAAAAGCGAAAAGACCGGGACCGACATGCTCGGCCCGCGTCTACCACCGACTCAATGCCAAAACCTAGCGCGAGTGCTCCGGTTCCCTCTGAGACTGTCTCTCCACCGCTCCGAACCGAAGACACCGCATTACCGACGACTCCGATTCCGGACATCACTCAGATGCCTGTTATCGATTTTCCTCCGGATACGGAAACCGAGGAAATGCCCGAGACCATTGCTGTAGACAAGGTCACTCCTGCACGTGGAGCTGCCAGGCCTCCTATGGCCATGTCTATTAAGGCCTACACTAGGGCTAAGGCAGCCAGCAAAACAAAGCATGTTACTTCTAAATCCTTTCCTCAGCCTACTCCCGAGACACAAATTATGTCCATGGCTGCTGATTTATTTTCCATGATTAGAGGTTCACAGGCCCATCCTGAGAGAGGATCCCAGCCTCCTCCTGATAAAAGGCCCAGGGTTGAACCCTCTGAACCTATTCCTTCAGATGAAGACTCTGAGGGCTCCGTCCACTCTGATAGCCAGGAAGAGCTTTTCCAGACCTATGAGGACTCGGATGCAGAAGATTCCATCCCCTCGGCCTCACCTCCTGAAAATATTTCTTTTGGGGAAGTTCTGCACACCATGAGGGAACATTTCAAGTGGCAAGGTCAGGAATATTCTGATTCTAGGAAACGCCTGAGGACTTTCCTTAAGAAGCCCCAGCACAGGCCCTTAGCTATTCCTCCTGTACTTGATGTTCTGGATGATCTATATTCCGACTCTAGTGCTACCCCTGATTCTCTTCCTCCTGCTCCAGCCAAGCCAAACAGGTATTACAGGGTCCCAGAAACTCATTCCCATTTATTTAGGGCCCATTCTGCTGATTTGGAAACTATTTCTCAGGGGCCTAAAGGAGTTTCAGCCTCCACCTCTAAAAATCCTTTGCCCTCCAACAGGGAGGCCAGGTCATTAGAGAGATGGGGTAAAAAGGTTTACACATCCACTACCTTATCTATGAGAGCTTTAAATTGCCTTTTTCATATGTTACAATATCAGGACTACCTTTTAGAAGAATTACAAAAAACTTTAGCCACTCCTGATCCTTTAGACAGGAAGACTTTGCAGGAAGCTGTACATAACACTCAGCAAGTAAGCAATCACTTCCTGCAGTGTGGATATGATGCACTGGAAGCTTCATGTAGGGCAGCTATGACAGGGGCAGTCATTCGTAGACATGCTTGGTTAAAAGATCAACCTCTACCAGATCATGTAAAAGCAAAACTTCTGGATGCACCTTTGGAAAAGAACAAGCTTTTTGGTGCAAATGCTAAGGATGTGTTAAAGACCATCGAAGAAAAAGCAAAATCAGTTCAGACGGTGAAAGATTTCCTCCAAGTTCAACCCCCCAGATTCAGTAGGAGTTGGCCTTCTAAAAACTGGTCCTTTCCTAATACAGAAAAGTTTCAAAGGGGTAAGAACAGACATGGCCGAGGAAGAGGCCAATACAGAGGCCCTTACAGGGGACGACAATGGCAGCCAGGAAACCAAAGAAGTGACGCAGGGGTTTCACCTGCCCCACAACCACAATCTCAATGACTTTCCTCTACTACCGCCTACCAGGGAACAAATAGAAGCTCCCCTAGGTGGGAAATGTTTGCAGAAAATTGGCACAGACTGACAAAGGGCAAATGGATTTTGGACATTGTAGACCGAGGGTACAGGTTTCATTTTCATACCTTACCAAGAAAACAAGGCATGCCAAACCTACCACAAAACCAGAGGGCAGAGGCTATCAGGCAAATCACTCTGCTGACTCGGATGAAAGTAATAGAAAGAGTTCCACAACAAGAACAAGACCAGGGGTTTTACTCAAGACTGTTCCTTGTTCCAAGAAAAGAATCTCAATGGAGACCAATACTGGACTTGTCCGCATTAAACACCTTTCTCATAGTACCAAAGTTCAAAATGCTGACTCTACAGCAACTCCTTCCCATGCTGGGCAAGGGGTCTTGGCTGATTACTCTGGACCTCAAGGAGGCATACCTGCATGTCCCTATCAGACACAGCTGCAGAAGATACCTCAGATTTCTTGCAGGGCCAGAGCATTATCAATTCTCAGCATTGCCATTTGGCTTATCTACTGTGCCCAGAGTATTCACAAAATGCCTGGCTTCAGTAAATTGCTCATTGCAGGCTCCAGGGGATACAAATTTACCCGTACCTGGACGACTGCCTCATACAAGCGGACGACAAATTGATGTTGACAAAAAACCTGGATTATGTCATACGATTACTTCAAGCTCTGGGATACACAGTCAACTTCCAAAAGTAAAGACTGCAGCCATCCCAGCAAATAATCTTCTTAGGAGCCAAACTAGACACAGCCTCTCAGATGGCTTACCTGACAGAAGACAAGCAAGAGAAGTTAACTCATTACTTCAAAGGTTTAGCAAAACTCACCCAGATGACTGCAAGGAGATTCCTACAGGCCCTGGGTTACATGGCATCCTGCATTCTCCTGGTTCCATTAGCAAGACTACACATGAGAAAGCTTCAATGGTACCTAAAAAGCATTTGGTCTCAACACAGCAACAACTTGGAGACGATCATTCCGCTCATTCCATGCCTACAAAAGGAATTCCTATGGTGGGCCTCGGTGAGCCAGGCAAACACAGGTATGTCATTCAAAAAACCACAGATAACACAGACCATGACCACAGACGCCTCAGACCTTGGATGGGCGGCGCACATGGAAGGCAGGTGTATACAAGGACAATGGTCTCCAAAGGAAACACATCTGCATATAAACCAAAAGGAAATACTGGCAGTAATGCACGCCATCGAGGCTTTTCAAAACCAACTCCAGCAAGGCCATTTACTGATACGGACAGACAACACCACTGTGATGTGGTACATAAACAAGCAAGGGGGCACCCACTCTTACCCCCTTTGCAGACTGACAATGCATCTTTGGGAGAAATCACTGAGTCTAAACATCCAGTTACAATCCCAGTTTGTTCCAGGAAAAGACAATGTGTTGGCGGACAGCCTAAGCAGGAATTTCTCAGGTCCACACGAGTGGAGGTTACATCCGAAGGCCTTCAGACAACTCACTTTGACATGGGGCAAGCCAGAAGTGGACCTATTTGCCTCTCATCTCAACCATCTTCTACCAAAATTCTGCACAAGGACATACCATCCAAAAGCTTGGATAATAGATGCCCTCTCATTCAACTGGAACTCACCAACAATCTATGCATTCCCACCTCTGCCACTGATGACCTCAGTATTAATAAAGATCAAAGCAGAGAAACCCAAGGGAATCATAATAGCTCCGGACTGGCCAAGACAACACTGGTACCCACTACTACGGAGCATATGTCACACCAGGAGGTGGGCCCTTCCCCAATGGCCTCTACTTCTGACTCAACACAACTTCGAAACAGTGCATCCAAATCTACAGACACTGCAGCTAACAGCCTGGGAGATCCCATAAATAGCTTCAGCCTATCTCTCTCCAAGGAAGTTCAGCGGATACTAACAGAGGCTCGAAGACCATCCACCAGAAAAGTTTACTTAGCAAAGTGGAAAAGATTCAGCAATTGGAATACCAGCAAGGGACATGATGCGTCATTGTTGAACATCCCACTCATCTTGGAATATTTGGCAGATATGTTAAAGAACGGCCACTCATATTCTTCCATAAAGATACATGCATCTGCTATTTCAGCTAGATACAACACTGATCCTCCTGTTTTTTCACACCCTTTACTAAGGCAATTCCTCAGGGGAATCAAGAACATTGAGCCACCAAGAAAGGCCCCAGTGCCAGCCTGGGACCTCAATTTTGTCCTAGAAAAACTGACTCTACCTCCATTTGAGCCAGCAGCTTCAGTTGACTTGCAATTTCTCTCTTGGAAGACAGCTTTCCTGTTGGCAATTACATCAGCAAGAAGGGTCTCGGAGCTACAGGCCCTAATGGCAATACCACCCTTTATTATTTTTCACAGAGACAGGGTTTCATTAAGGACCAACCCTACTTTCATGCCAAAGGTGGTATCCAGGGTTTCTTTAAATCAAGCAATTCATCTGCCTGCTTTCTTCCCCAATCCTGAGAACGAGGGGGAAAGACTGTTGCATACCTTGGACATTCACAGACAACTTCGTTACTACCTGGACAGAACCAAGGCCAGTAGGAAGTCTGAACAACTTTTTGTAGCTTACGCCCCTGCAGTCCAAGGAAAAGCAATTTCAAAACAGACTATTTCCAAATGGATTGGACATTGCATCAGATTCTGTTATTCCTTTCATGGAAAGACTGTTCCAGCCAATGTCAGACCACATTCCACCAGAGCTACAGCCACCTCTACAGCATTCTTAAGAGGGGTGCCTACTAAGGACATTCTAGAAGCTGCTACATGGAGCTCCGTGCATACATTCTCCAAACACTACAATCTCCCTCTATACTCCAGATCCAGAGCAGGCTTTGCTTCTGCAGTCCTGCAGGGTTTGATTGCCACACCATCTTTTACCTAGAGCATTCCTCCTCCCCCAGCTAAGCTATGGTATTCTACCCACATGTTATGACTGCAGTTGCATTCTTGAAGGACATAGTACAGTTTTGTACCTACCATAAATGTAGATGTCCGATAGACATGCAACTGCAGTCGGATTTACCCTCCCTCCATACCCCTCTATGCCTAGGGTCCACTCATATCCCTGTTTCTCTTAGCTGGGGATATCTGTTATGGTGTATTTGTTTTATTGCTCATTTATTTGTTTGGAATCCTGTTTTTGTCTTCCAATTTGATTACAGCCTTCCTTGGAGGGCACCTGGCATCTGGGGCAAGAAACACTGAAGAAAATGGCGTCGGCTGATGCTTATATACTCCAGCCGCTCTGACGTCGGAGAGAAATGCGACATCAGCCGACTTCGGACCCAGACTTTGGAATCCGGCCGACCAAGGGCTGCCTGAGGCAGGACAACCCACATGTTATGACTGCAGTTGCATGTCTATCGGACATCTACATTTATGGTAGGTACAAAACTGTACTTTTCGTCTTCCCTTTTGGTAAAATAGTTCATGAAAAGAATATTGCATATGAGACACTCTCACTGGAGAATTCTTCATGGTCTCTCAGCTGTGTTCTGGAAAAACTGACCTTACTGCCTTTTAAACCTGCTCTTCAGGCTGATATGAAGCTATTAATGTTGAAAGCTATTTGGTTATTGCTCTGAGACCTGCAAGGCGAGTCTCTGAGCTGTAAATTCTCATGGCAGGACATCCTTATCTTATTTTTCACTGGGTTGGGTTTGTGTTCTGCATTAATCCCACTTTTATGCTGAAGGTTGTCTCAGAATTCAGTCTGCCACCTCCCTGTGTTTTCCCAGAACCTAAAAATAAGGAAGAGGGGATGCTTCATATCTTGGATGTGCACTGGCAGCTCAGGTTCTGCCTTGACAGAATGAAACCCTTTAGGAATGCTTGAAAGGCTTTTTGTTTCCTACACAGGGCCAAAGATGGATCAGCCTGTCTCTGAACAAGGCATTGCGCATTGTTTGTCCTCAGGTATTGTTTTATGTTATGACCACAACGGACAGTGAATACAGGCAAGGTGAAGGCACATTCTACCGTAGCCTTTTCCTCTGCAGTGGCATATTGGAAATGAGTGTATTCTAGAGGCAGCAACTTGGTCCTCTGTCTATGCCTTTATGAAGCATTATAAGCTGAATGCCTTTTCTAGACCTAGAGCAGGCTTCACTAGGGCTATTCTCCAGGGTCTCCTGGACCCTTATCCTTCCTCCTCCTCCCAGGTTGAGTAAGCTTTGGGAATACCCGAATGCCAGTAAGGCAGTGTGTTTGTTGAACATAGTACATTTGTGGGTGTCCTAATTACCTATAACAGTAGATGTTCATAGAACACACTGCCTACCCACCTACCATTCCCTTTTTGGATGTACATAGTTTGGTGTTTGGGTTGCCATTTAACAGTGCTCCGTGGACTTTGTGTATGTATGTCTCTGCCTGTGTGTCATTTTTGGCTTGGAACAGTAGGTGTTCATAAAGATTGTGTTTCCATCTTCTCATCCTGCCAGACCTTAGAAAGCTGTAAACAGTCTCTGTACTGCCAGATGATTGGTCCATCACACTCTCAGACAGGCAGTAGTTGGGACTCTGAGCGTTAGTGGACTACCTGAGGAGGGTAGCAGGGCAGTACTACCGGAATGCCAGTTAGGCAGTGTGTTCTTTACAGACCCTCTTATCAAGAAGGAAGGTTGTCTTTGAGTCCTGTGGGTCAGCACCCTCTACTTCTTGGGTGGTCCCTTCAGCAGATAAATGAATAGACCTGGCCATTAGAAGATGATGGCTGGTGCCATATGTGAATTGGTGCCTTGGAAGCTGGACAAAATTCTTAGGCCCCCAAAGACAGAAAGCATTGGGCCAAAAGTCCATTGGCTGATTCCATTACCATGACAGCAGCAATTAAAAAGGAGCTGACTGATGATACAGCCATTGTCCATCTGCCGATTGATACAGCTGCCATCCATCTTCCCAACAGAGAGTCCTGAGCTACGGACAGATTAAGAAAGCAGGAGTATGTTTCGGGCACCTATGCATTTGGACTCGGAACTTTGTCACCCACTTGAACTGTTTTCAGAGAGATCTGGTACAGCAAGCACTCCCCACATTGAGAAGGTCCCCAACACTGGAGTTAAGGAAGCAGTTAGAAACCTCCTTGAGCACGATGACTAGTATTTCTAACATCTTTATGTGGGTCATGCACAGTGCAGATGATGGCGCAGCTAGGGCTTCAGAAGTGGCATCACTCAGGTTTGGCTGCTCTTTCTCTGATTTACAGATAACTTTAAGATGTCCTTTACAAATGCCCCCTTTAATGGATCTTCATTGATTGGTTCTTTTTTGAAAGAAAAAATCAGAAGTGCAAACATGATGGCAAGATTTTTTTTGCCTTCGGAGTAAGGTGCGAGGCCCTGCAGAAATCTTATTGCAGGAATCAAAAGGGACAAAGTCACCTTGGTTTAGAAACTTCAAGTGTCAGCCGTTCAGGTCAACTTCTAACAGGGTAGGCAGAGGTAGCCCATTCAGTGGACGCAGACCCAAAGGCTGAGGGTTCCACAGAACCAGGGATACAGTGAGACCTTTTCTGATAGGCAACATCACCATCTCTGAGGGGCTTCCTGACTGCTCTCCTCTGGAGGCATTTGGGGGGCCATTTTATTAATCTGCAGTCGTACATGGATGACCATCACACAGGACAAATGAGTAAGAGAAGTAATGTCCAGATAACATACAATACTCTTTTCTCTGCCCCTAATTAAAAATGCTGCTTCCAGGCATATGCAACCCCATTGGTTAAAGGTGGCAAAAAGGGAAATTGTCTACGCTTCAAAAAATAGCCATCAAAGAGGTCCCACCAAACAGGGTCAGGATTTTATTCCAGGCTGTTTTGGATTCTGAAGAAAAATAAGGACTTCAGACCTGTTTTAGACCTCAGTCGATTGAACAACTATATGTTAAAAAGACCAAATTTAGGATAGTCACATTGTAGTCAGTTTTACCTTGTCTGTAGGCAAAAGACAGTGTGCTCTGTAGATCTTCAGGACACCTATCTCTACATCAAGATAGCCAAAGTGTCCTGATGATACCTCCTTTTCATCTCAAGAGACATTCACTTTCAGTTCAAAGCCCTGCCCTTTGGTCCCATGATCCCATCACTTTTCCCCAGGTTTTCACCAGGTGACTGGCATCATAGGTGTTCACTTACATCTTCAAGGAAACAGTCTTTCCTTATCAGGACAACTGGCTCTTAGCCGCCCCAACAATGGAGTCACTAATCAAAGCCAGGGACTGTTTGCTCCATCTTTGTCTGTCCTTGGGCATTTCAGTAAATTATCAGAAGTCATTCCTTTATCCAAGTCAGACTATTCAGTTTATCGTATGTCACCTGGACATGATTACTTTGACACTGCAGGAAATTAGCCATCCTGGCCCTTCTCCAGTCCTTTCTCCTAAAGCTACATTAGTCTTAGAAGTCCTAGATCTAATGGCCTTTCCTCTTCAAGGCAAAGTAGAGATGTTCTAATTGTTCTTCCTGAGCTTTTTCCAGTCAAAGGCAGATATCTGCAAGAAATTTTCTTCAGAATTCCAACAGCATAAGTTACCCAACAGCATAAGTTACCCACTAACAGCCAGCAAGTATTAGTTCAAGACAGTTCAAGGTGGTAATTAGTAGTAGCCTACTCAGTGGCACTTAGTGCTGCTAAATGCAATTAATAGTAAAGAAGTTAGGAAAACTATCCTGCATAATCCTTAAGTGGAAACTGGGAGTACTGTACTCTGCTTCTCCTTCTTCTTCTTTCGGCTTTTCCCGATTAGGGGTCGCCACAGTGGGTAACCTGTCCGCTCATGACTGACAGTGCAGTTTTACGATGTCGAGTTGCCAGCCTAGTGCCCAGCCTTCCACAGAAGGCATACATGCACACACTCACACCTAGGGCCAATTTAGAGTGTCCAATCCACCTACTTGCATGTCTTTCGGATGTGGGAGGAAACCCACATGACAACAGGGATGACATGCAGACTCCACACAGAAGGCACCCCAGCCGAGAATCTAACCAGAGAGCCTCTTGCTGAGGTGGCAACACTAGCTGCTGCACCACCGTGGCCGCCCGGAGTACTGTACTCTGCTAATAGCAGCAAACAAATTACAAAACAGTACACAATGTATTCTAGTGCAGCTGTCAAACTGTGTGTACTGTTGTTCAGCAAATGCGCAAGTCCAGCAAACATTTAGTAGTTGCAGACAATTTTTTACTGATGAATTAGGGAGGTACTTTTCCTAGACACTACACAGTTCAGGCTGTTAAGTCATTTTGCCTAGACTTCAGTTAGTAAAACACTGTCCTTTAGAGTTCTTTATTATATTGGCTAAAGTGATTGTCTTGGGTTGAAACTCTGAAAATCTGGAAGACTGTGAGCCATACAGAAAGTGAATGGGTTGCAGAATTTTGGTTATTGTAATGTACATAGTTTATGATAAAGGAAAGGATACATTTTCAAAGAATTCTCAAAAGCAGTAACTTATAGAATATTTAGACTAACTTATACTGGATATGCATACTTTGAGAAGGTGTAATATAGACTATAAGGGAACTTGATGGAAGACCAAGCTAGAGAACCAGCAGTAAGACAGCAACATCAGCATCATTGTCCTTTTCTTTTTTTTTAATCTCACTGCAAGAATTATAAAGAATTCAGAGCTATAACCATTTGTATGCTGCATCATCATGAGAATATTGTGTTGTGAATGTCATTCTTTCACACTTTTATGCAACTATAAGTAGATGCTGGTGGATTTGATAGAGGTGCATGCGCCTCACTGTTGTGTACTTACTGTTAAAGTTAGTTATGAGTGCATATTTTTCATTCTTAGTGGCTTATGCTGAAATTCATACCAGATGGAGGCTGGTAGGCAGCTACATTAAATTAGATGGTGCAAGAAAATGCTTACGGTGGAACTCTCTAAATTTATTTATATTTATGAAATGTAGCTTTTGGGCATCTTAAGATTACTTTTTTCTACGCCTCTTATTACAGAGATAGCATCTGTTGTATCCTTTACAGTCAGTTTTGACAAATGATACATTATTTTGTTTCAGGTAAAACGTTACTGGCTCAGACCCTTGCCAAATGCCTTGATGTACCTTTTGCTATTTGTGACTGTACTACATTGACACAAGCTGGATATGTAGGTGAAGACATTGAATCTGTCATTGCAAAGTTACTTCAGGATGCCAACTATAGTGTAGAAAAAGCACAACAAGGTAAGCTGTTCTTCTATGAATTCTGATGTGGCAATTAGGTTTTGTTGGTGAAGAGTGATAATTTAGCATAACTCATTTCACCTGGTCAATTCAGCTGAAACCTTTAGTACCTGCTGGTATTGTCTGCTTAAGTACTTTTCATGACCATAACTTTGCCATGGTGTTTGCACCATTATTGACTTAACTAGTGATGTTATGTGATCCTATCTCGCCTACATTCTGTACTGATGGGCTCGGAGCCGATCCCTCGGCTCCGACTCGGCACACTATGCTATAGAGCGAGGCCTCTTATTGGCTGAGCTATTTCTTATCCCAGGATGCACCACCACTAATCCCCCAGATCTTGTTTGCCGCTTACAAGCTAAGACGTGGTCTCAACTTGGCTGGGCTAAGTACTACTTTATTTAGGCTTTTCCTGTCAGGAATTTGCTTGTTTTGAACCCAAAAGCTGTTCTAACAGCTATTGTTGTGATACGAGTGTGTATTGGATATTTTTGTTGAGGAATTTGTGTTTTTCGTTAAGGGAAGGTTTCCCGTTTTAGTTAGAGGGGCCTTCCCCTTTTGCTATTTGCTATTCTAGCGTTTGTTTTGTGGGTCAAGTACCCGTTTAAGTTAGAGGGTCTTGACCCTCCCTTTCTGTGTTTTTGTCAACTGTATTGTTGTATATAAAAAAAAAAAAAAAAAAAAAACTTTATATTTCTTTGAACTTTAAACTGCTAGTTTTTGGTGTATTTTTCTATCTTTAGACATGTCCAAAGAGCATAGACCCTCCGGGTTTAAAAAGTGCGCGAGGTGTGGTTATAAGATGTCCATAACGGACGACCACTCCTCGTGCGTTTATTGTTTAGGCGCCAAGCACCTACAAGAGTCATGTAGCGTGTGTCACGCCTTTTCATCAAGAGTCCTCCAGGAGAGGAAGAACAAATTAATCCTAAAAGGTTTGATAAAGCCATCCTTCGAGGAGGCTTTGTCTTCATCTTCCTCTCCTTCAAAAAAGAAAAAAGCGTCGGCTCCGACCAGTCTGTCGGAACCGACTGCCAAAAAACCTAGGCAGGCTTCTCCATCGGCTCCACGGACTTTGGAGCCGAGGGCGGAACGGTCTGCCTCGATGCCTCCAGTCTCGACCCCTCTGGTTTCGGTGCCGAGGACTGGGGCATCGAGAGGCGGGTCACCTTCATCGGCTCCATTGATATTGGAGCCGATGAAGGTTGCCGGCTCAGACTCTTCCCCTTCGGCGCCGAAGTCCTCATTGGCATCGAGGGAAATTGTCTTGAAATCTCCCTCGGAACCGATAATTATAGAATCCATTCGGAGCCGGTCCTCTAGTCCTATGGAGCCGATGGAGAAATCGGTTCGGACCCGATCGGTATCGTCCAGATCCTCCAAGATGTCTGATTCGGACATCGACAGGGTGCTCCTAAGACTCTTCCAGTCTCCGGTGTTCCAAAAGTTAGTTTCGGCTCCAGCCCATTCGGCTTCGGAGCCGATGGTCCACCCTGCTACTATGGTTCCTCCTCCAACAGCCTCAGCACCGTTGGAGCCGGTGCTGGTGGAACCGGTAGAGGTTTTAGGGTCGGGCCTGACCCTTACTCCAACTCCGGCTCTTGAGTCGGAGTTCGGTACGCGGACTTCTTCCTTCGGCCCCGGGGGGATACTTCGGGACTGATGTTTTCGGTCCCAAGTCTTCCTCTCGGTGTGTCGGCTGCGGGGGTGCTGTCTACCGTCGTGGCCATGGAGGTGGGACCCTCCCAGGATTCTGGTGGTCCCGCCTTCAGGGCTATGAGGAGTGCGTTAGCCAAATCATCTTTGGCTACCTCCACGGTCTCCTCAGCTCCTTCCCTGCATACCGAGACTGGGTCTTTGGCAGTCCCCCTGTCCTTAGACAGCGGAGCCCCAGGGCCTGAGGTTACCCCCACTGGGGTTTCCCCACCTCCTGGAGGTCCTTCTGAAGCTTCTTCGGAAGAACCCCCCAGGAAAAGATTGTGCAAGAGGAAGCACGTTGACTCCCCTGATGAGTCTCTTACATCAGACACTGATCTCGATGATGCAGAAGGGTCCCCTAAGTCGTCCTCGGATGATGTCTCCTTTGCAGACATCCTGGAAGCCCTTAAACAACGAGGCGTCTGGCAGTCCAAACCCCCTTCTGCTGATGAGTCGGTGTTCCTTAAGGCCTTCGGGGCTCAGCCCTCCGCCTCCTGGGTGTCTCTGCCCTTCGAGCTCTTGGATTTGATCTGTCGAAGGGCGTGGGAACACCCAGACTCTGTGGAACCGGTGCCTGCTCGTCCTAATAAGTTATTTATTTATTTATTTTATTTTTATTTTTTTTATTTTACATTTGTTAACCGGGAAAAAATCCGACTGGATACAATGTCCTTTTTCAGCGGAGGCCCGGGGAGAAAAGCTCCAACATTATACAAAAAATTCAGACATTTCCAAAAATTATAATATTACAGAGAGAGAAACACTCAGAATCCCCTGAAAAAGAGTTCCTAACTAAAGGTGTGGCTGTAGATGCTTTGGTGGTGGCATCTGCTACCCAGCAAGATGTAGCAGAGGCTTCGACGTCCGTCCATCCTCCTAATAAGGAGTCTAGGAGCATGGATCGGTACGGAAAGCGCACCCTAAGTTCAGCGGCCTTTACATTAAGGTCCTTGAACTACCTTACGCACTTTACCAGATTTCAGAGGGATCTGATTAAAGAACTTTCCGATACCCTCTTGGGTAACCTGCCTGAGGAGCTGGCCCAGATGGTTGGCTCTCAGCTGGCTACACTGTCGTCCATTTCAAACTCGTCCATGAGGCTCATTTCTTATGCGGCCGAAGGGGCGAGTAGAGCGGCAGTACAGGCATTGCTCTACGGAGACAAGCCTGGCTCCGCCTGTGTCATTTCATGGAGGCCTTTAAGTCTTCCTTTGCGAAGCCCCTTTGATGGGTCCTCCCTGTTTGGTCCCAAGGTAAAGGACACACTGACCCGCTGCGAGCAGGAGGGTAAGACTTTGACTGCCGTAGGGGCATGATTTTCCACTCCCTTTCGGCCTTATCCCAAGGCTAAAAGAGGAGGGAAAATGTGGTTCCGTAGATCTCAGAAGCCTTACCCCTCTCAGCAGGATGAACCCCCTTCCAGAGGCAGGGAGGGGAAATTCTTCGAAGACGCCGTCCCAGAGGCGGCAGAGGCCCTCGCAACACTGGAGACCGCGAGTCCTTTCGTGGCTCTTCAGCCTTTCACAGTCCCTGAGGGATTGCCCGACTGTGCAGCTCTGGAGCCAGTCGGGGGTCGTTTTTCGAGGCACCTAAAAGCCTGGGAAGGTATCACTCAGGACCGATGGGTGCTTCGAATTATCGCCGGAGGTTACACCATCCCTTTCTCTCACTCTCCACCTCAGTCCAAAAAAATCCCGGACCCGCCACCCAGTCAACGGGAAACTGCAGCCTCAGAAGTTTCAAAGCTGCTGCAAAAAGGAGTCATCCAACCGGTCCCCGCAGACCAGATCGGATTAGGGACTTACTCAAGATTTTTTTTGGTGCCAAAAAAGACCGGGGACTTGAGACCCATTTTGGATCTCAGCATCATAAACCGTTCAGTCAAAAAGTCCAAGTTCGGAATGGTCACCCTACAAACCATTCTCCCATTGCTGGAGAAAGGTGTTTGGATGTGCTCCATAGATCTCAAGGATGCTTATTACCATATCATGGTACATCAAGCGTCCAGGAGACATCTGCGCTTCAGCATAGGAGGCAGTCATTTTCAGTTCCGCGCGCTGCCCTTTGGTCTCACCACAGCCCCCAGGGTGTTCACCAAATGTTTGGCGGTCGTGACTGCTCACCTGAGAAGTCTAGGATTCCAGGTGTTTCCGTATCTAGACGACTGGCTCCTAACTGCCACCTCCAAGCATCTACTATTGTGGAGCCTACAAGCCACTGTATCACTGGGCAATTCCCTTGGAATCACCTTCAATTGGCCAAAGTCTGTGTTGCTGCCATCTCAACGCATAAGATTCATAGGGGTAGAGATAGACTCAAACCGAATGCGGGTCTATCTACCTACAGACAGAATACAAACCATACAGGCTCAAGTTCGAGCCTTACTTCCCAGATCCAAAGCCCCAGCCAGAATGGTCCTGCAGCTATTGGGATCCATGTCCGACACGGTTCTTCTAGTTCCCCTGGCAAGGTTGCACATGAGAATTCTCCAGTGGCTTCTTTCAGCTCAGTGGTCCTTTCAGGAACTCCCTCTCAGTCACCTCATATGGATCACTGAAACCTGCAAACAGGACCTTCGCTGGTGGCTAGTGCCCTCCAATTTGGATCAGGGACGACCCTTTGTTCCACCTCCTCCTGCGGCCACTTTGACCACGGACGCCTCCCAGATGGGGGGCATTCCTGGGCAGGTCAGTCCAAGGCAAATGGCACCCAGAAGAGACCCTACTTCATATCAACATCCTAGAAATGAGGGCGGTGCTTCTGTCCCTTCAAGCCCTTCACGATTACCTCCCTCAGGGCGTAATTGCCGTTCACTCAGACAACATGTCAGTTGTCTGGTACCTGAACAAACAGGGAGGGACCAGATCCTATCCTCTTTGCAGAGAGGCCATGAGAGTCTGGGAATGGGCAGTGTCGACCAAACGCTTTCTAGTGGCTACTCATATCCCGGGCAAGTCCAATGTGATAGCCGACAGACTGAGCAGAACCATCCTCTCTCCTCACGAATGGTCCCTGAACATGACAATTGCAAATCAGATTTTCAGCAAATGGGGAGTTCCGTGTTGCGACCTCTTCGCGACTCCACTGAATGCGATGTGCAAAAAATTCTTCTCCCTAACCCCGGCTCCGGGGAAGAGCCCCATGGACGCACTAGCCCGTCCTTGGCCCACCGGCTTGCTTTATGCCTTCCCCCCCATTTCCTCTCCTTCCCAGGGTGATCCAAAAGGCATCTCTCTTGGGGAGCAAAATGATCTTAGTTGCTCCTTACTGGCCTCGTCAAGTATGGTTTCCCTATCTTCGGAAATATGCTCTGGAAGGTCCATGGTTCCTGGATCAGATCCCAGACCTTTTGGTTCATCAGTCGGGACTATTCCACCAGTCCCTACACACCTTAAAATTGACGGCTTGGCTCCTCCTCTTCCGACTATAGTCAGGAGTCATACATTGGATCCAGAAGTTGTACACATCTTATCTTCGGCCCACAAGTCTGCTACAAAGAAATTGTATTCTAGCAAATGGAAAAGATTTGCTGTTTGGGCTCAACTCCGGGGCCTGGATCCCATCACTATTCCCGTATCAGAAGTACTAAAATTTTTAACTTCTCTTTTCAATCAAGGCTCTTCAGTCTCTACCATCAAGGTTCAATTGGCAGCTATTTCCAATTTTCACGAATCTATAAACCCACCTTTAATGAGCAACAGATTGTGTAAGACCTTCTTGAAAGGTGCTGCGCTTTTAAGACCTCCGATTTCTCATCCTGCTCCTCCATGGGATCTCGATGTGGTGTTACGCGCCTTAACTTCCTTCCCCTTCGAACCGGCAGCGACATGTGATCTAAAATTTCTATCATGGAAGACTGCTTTTCTGGTGCCGATTACTTCTGCCAGAAGGGTTTCAGAGCTTCAAGCTTTGTCTGTAAAACCTCCGTACTTGATTTTTCACAAAGAGCCAAATCCTTCCTTTGTCCCTAAAGTTTGTTCCAGTTTCTGCCTACAACAATCATTAGAACTTCCAGTCTTCTTTCCGAAATATTCTAACAAAGTGGAATTCATATTCCACACATTAGATGTCCACAGGCAGTTGCGTTTTTATTTAGATAGGACCAAACAAACAAGGAAAACAGATCAGTTGTTTGTATCCTTTGCAGACAATAAATTGGGCAAAGCTGTTACAAAGGTCACTTTTGCCAAATGGATCAGGGACTGTATTACTCAAGCTTATTCTTATTCTAACAAAGAGCTTACCACCTCTGTCAAAGCTCATTCTACAAGGGCTATGGCTACTTCGATAGCATTTCATTCTAAGCTTGCCATTAGTGACATTTGTGCTGTGGCTACATGGTCTTCCCCACAAACTTTCATTTCCCACTACAAATTGGACTTGGCATCTAGAGGACGAGCTTCATTTGGTTCCACAGTGCTCAGGAGTGTTTTCCAATGATCCACCCAGGATTTAGGTGCTAGGGACGCTGTCCCATCAGTACAGAATGTAGGCGAGATAGGATCACATAACATCTTTTAGTTATGTACTTACCATAACTTTAGATGTTTGGGATCCATCTCTACATTCAATAACCCACCCTCCTTCCCCCTTCCTTGGAGGTCAGAGGATATCAGAAGGTCCGAATCCTGTTGTTTCATCTTGAAACATCTAACAATGTTATATAAACAAGTTGTGCATGTGTGCATGAATGCGGACAAACAAGATCTGGGGGATTAGTGGTGGTGCATCCTGGGATAAGAAATAGCTCAGCCAATAAGAGGCCTCGCTCTATAGCATAGTGTGCCGAGTCGGAGCCGAGGGATCGGCTCCGAGCCCATCAGTACAGAATGTAGGCGAGATGGATCCCAAACATCTAAAGTTATGGTAAGTACATAACTAAAAGTTTGGTGTGCACAGATAGACGTATTCCTAATTGCAGTTCCATTGTTATTGTTGCTAATATTATATTCCAGATTGGACATAATTGAAAAGTAATGGACCACTGAAGAATTTAACTGTTTACAAAAGCATATATCCCATGTGTTGAGACTGCAGGGTGTGGTGTGTTCTGTAGTAACACTAACGTCTTTAAAGTTTTTGTTTGTCAGTTTGTAGTACATGGCACTTGGGGTGAAAAAAGACTGTGCATATTTAAGTAATTGTGTTTATTTGATAACCTGTAGGCAGCTTGACCAATGACCTTTTTCAGCCATGACCCAGGCTGGAGGCGGTAAAAATGTAGTAATCAGGAAAGACTATCCCCAGGATTCAATAAACAGAAGTCTCCGTGCAGGAACAGTGTACCCTTTTCTGCAAGGAATATGGCTGCTGAGTGATCCAGTAAACTACTGATGTTCATCGTGTTACACTGCTGCAGTCATTACACTTGGGTTATCCTGCCGTCAGGCGGTCCCGTAGTCGGCCAGAGTTCCAAAGTCTTGGTCCGGCATTGGTTGCTGTCACTTCTTCCCTGACGTCAGAGCACCAGGGGTATGTAAGATGCATCCAACGCCATTTTCTTCAGTCTTTCTTGCCGCGCGGTGCCTGAAGCAGAAGCAGTTTGCAAGTGCCGGTCGGCCAACTCGTGAGATTTTCGAAGTCGAATTTCAGATCCGAAGTCTTCAATAAAGCGAAGTAGACCGTTGGGGAAACTTTTTTCTTGCCTCAGACCGATGTCAGAAAAAGTTAATAATTGTATTTCTTGTGGGAAGCAAATACCTCATAAGGACTTCCACTGTTACTGTATTCCATGCCTAGGCCCTGATCACAACGTCACTAGTTGTCGGTTTTGTGCTAGATTTAACGTATGCACTATAAAAAGACGTTTTGATTTTGCTTTGCACTACTTTGGCCGAAGGTTCAATTATACTATGCCGTCGGATCAACCGACGACCTCAATACCAAAAAAACGCAAAGACAAGGATAAAGACAGGCATCCGAGCTCCAAAACTGACGACGAAACTTCTAGGCCAGTCGCCGGTTCGCCGGTTCTCAGTGAGGTGCTTTCGCAGCCCCTGACACCCGCTACCTCAGAGCCACAGGCTGCTTCTGACTCCCACATGGAGACATCTAGGCCTTTGGAAACTCAAGGTATTGGGCCTACGGAAACTAATCCCTCAGATGGGTCTGGAGCCGCTGAGCAGGCATCAGCTTCTGAGGGTGTTTTCAGGCCTTCACAACTTACCATTAAAGCAACAGCCAAGACAAAGGTACCATTAAAGACAAAGAAACAAGTACAGCATTCTCCTGGACAGTCCTCCATGCCTAAGAAACAGATGCTTAAAATGGCCGAAGACCTCATTACTCTAATCAGGGGTTCCCATCCCCCTCCTGAGAAAAGGCCTAGGCAGGATACAGACTATGATTCCTCTGATCAGGTTTCCATTTCCTCTGATTCCTCTTCAGACCAGGGATACTCTCTACCCCCCATGAGGACTCTGATGCTGAAGAATCTATCCCTTCAGCCTCTCCTCCTGAGGATTATTCTTTTGGGGAAACTTTACATACCATGAGGGAGCATTTCCATTGGGAAAGTCAGGATTACTCAGAATCCAAGAAAAGGCTCAGGGATTTCCTTTTATTGCCTCAGCACAGGCCCCTGGCTATTCCGCCTGTGCTAGATATTGTGGATTCTGCCTGTGCTAGATATTGTGGATGATGTGTTCTCTGAATCCAGCCTATCTCCTGATTCTTTGCCCCCTGCTCCAGCCAAGCCAGATAGGTATTATAGAGTCCCTTTCTCACAAGTTTCTATACAAAAAACATTCTGCTGATACAGAAACTATTTCCCAGGGTCCAAAAGGGGTTAAGGCTTCTATTGCAAAAAATCCAGTACCCTCTGACAGAGATTCCAGAGCTTTGGATAGATGGGGGAAGAAAGTATACACTTCTGCACCTTTAGCAGTAAGAGCTTTAAATTGCCAGTTTCACATGCTTAAGTACCAACAATATTTAATGGCTCAGTTAAAACAGAAAATGCTTGCAAGCTCAGAAGCTCCTGATTGTAAAGAAATGCAGGATTTATTGCATGCAGTTGAACAGGTGGGAAAACATACTCTGCAGTGTGGTTTTGATTCTTTAGAGGCCTCTTGTAGAGCCGCAGTTACAGGTTCTGTGATTTGAAGACATGCTTGGTTAAAAGAACAGAGTTTACCTGATCACATTAAGGCAAAATTATTGGATGCTCCTTTACGGCATGATACCTTGTTTGGTGTTAAGGCAGAAGAGGTGTTAAAGAAAATGGAGGATAAAGCTAAATCTATACAGTCAAGGATTTCTTACAGGTACAGCCACCTCGGTTTAGCAGAAATTGGCCAACAAAGAATTGGTCCTTTCCAGTGTCAGACAGGCCACAGAGAGGCAGATACAGACACCCAAGAGGCAGATCTCAACCCCAAGCCTCAAACAGACAACGACAGTGGGGCACCTCAACCCCAAAAGGAGGTGAGGACAAGTCTCAACCTTACAGGAAACAGTCACAATGACTTTCCCCTTCGTACGCCAAGCACGTCCCTCTTGGAAGCCCCCTTAGGGGGAAAACTAGCACTTTTTTCTTAAAACTGACAAACAATCACCCAAGACAAATGGGTTCTGAATATTGTGTCTCAAGGTTACAGGTTCCACTTTCGTACTTTACCAAGGCTAAAAGGAATGCCAGACCTGCCACAAAATCAGTGGGCAGAGGCACAAAAACAAATTTCAGACCTCATGGACATGAAAGCTATTCAAAAAGTACCACAACAGGAACAAGGACAAGGATTTTACTCAAGACTCTTCCTGGTCCCCAAAAAGGACAAGGCCTGGAGGCCCATACTAGACCTTTCAATTATGAATACTTACCTGGATATTCCGAAATTCAAAATGTTGACATTACAGCAGCTTCTACCCATGCAGGGCAAGAAGGCTTGGATTGTTACTCTGGACCTCAAAGAGGCATACCTGCATGTCCCTATCAGACAAAATTGCAGAAGATACCTCAGATTCAAAGCTGGTACAATGCACTATCAATTATCTGCACTGCCCAGGGTCTTCACAAAGTGCCTGGCACCAGTAATTGCATTTTGCAGACAAAAAGGAATTCAAATATATCCATACCTGGACGACTGCCTCATTCAAGCAGAGACAAAGGGCATTCTTGTACAGCCTCTGGCGTTTGTAAAAAGGTTGCTAGTTTCTCTAGGGTACACAGTAAACGAAAAGAAGTCAAAACTAGTGCCCTCGCAACAGATTATATTCCTGGGTGCCAGCTTAAATACAGTGGCCCAGATGGCTTACCTCACGCCAGACAAACAAGTTCAACTAACTCAATATTTTCAGTTACTGGCAAAAAAGTCCCATCTCCCTGCAAGAAAAATTCTGCAGGCCCTGGGATTCATGTCATCCTACATACTACTAATACCATATGCCAGACTTCATATGAGGAAATTACAATTGTACCTAAAAAATGTTTGGACTTAACACTCTCACAGTTTAGAAGCAGTAATACCAGTGATTCCCTGCCTACAACAGGAGTTTCGATGGTGGGCACAGGCATGTCACCTAAACAAGGGTTAGCCTTTTACCCAACCCACAGCCAGGCAAACTCTAACAGATGCTTCGGATTATGCCTGGGGAGCACACATGGCAGGAAAATGCATTCAGGGCAAGTGGACCACAGACCAGATGCATCTTCACATCAATCAAAAAGAGATGTTGGCTGTTCAAAATGCCCTAACAGCTGTCAAGGACCTTCTACATCCAGGACAATTATTACTAAAGACAGACAACACCACAGTAATGTGGTACATAAATAAGCAAGGGTGCACTCATTCTTATCCCCTATGCAGGCAAGCCATGACCTTGTGGAACACAGCTCTAACGTATCAAGTTCACCTGCAAGCACAATTCCTGCCAGGAAAGAAAAATACTGTGGCAGACGATCTAAGCAGAAATATCATGGACCGTCACGAATGGAAATTGAATCCACAAATCTTCAGCATGGTAACACAAAAATGGGGATGCCCAGACATAGATCTTTTTGCCTCCCCACTGAATTGCCAACTACAAAAATTCTGCACAAGGACTTATCACAAACAAGCATGGAAAGTGGATGCTCTTTTGTTCAGCTGGAAAAACCTAAAAGTTTATGCCTTCCCGCCACTACCTCTCCTTTCAAAGGTACTCCTAAAAGCCAGACAAGAAAAAACACAGATGATCCTGATTGCTCCAGACTGGCCACACCAGCACTGGTAACCTATCTTAAGGAACTTGGCTCAAGGCCCACCATGGATTTTTCCTGAAATTCCACACAACCTGACTCAACAAAGCAATCAGATCCTGCACGGTCAGCTCAAAATCCTAAACCTGGCTGCATGGCAGATTAGTCACACAGGCAACACCTCTATCTAAAGCTGTTATGGATGTCATTTTGGAGGCCAGGAGGCCTAGCACCAGGAAAGCTTACTCAGAAAAATGGAAGAAATTCTGTGCCTGGAACCAGGCTCAAAGCCTTGACCCTCTTGTTCCAAACATTCCTCAGATTTTACAATACTTAACTGAGATGCTGGACAGAGACCTATCCTTCTCATCAATTAAGATCCACGCCTCTGCCATTTCAGCACATTACAACACAGATCCTCCTTTATTCTCTCATCCCTTGCTAAAGCAGTACCTCAGAGGGGCTAAAAACATAAGACTGCCCCGGAGAGCACCAACACCAACTTGGGACCTCAGTTTCGTTTTGGAAAAACTGACCCTACCACCTTTTGAGCCAGCCAATACAGCCAATCTAAATTTTTTATCATGGAAAACAGCTCTGCTCCTGGCAGTAACTTCAGCACGAAGAGTCTCAGAGCTACAGGCATTTATGGCAGTGGAACCTTTTATAATTTTTCATCAGGACAGGGTATCTTTAAGTACAAACCCTGCCTTTATGCCAAAAGTATTATCTAGTGTGGCTCTTAACCAAACCATCCATTTGCCAACTTTTTATCCGAACCCCGAGAATAAAGGGGAGAAACTTCTGCATTCTGTGAACATACACAGGCAGCTACACTTCTACTTGGACAAAACAAAAGATTTCAGGAAAACTGAGCAACTGTTTGTAGTGTATGCTGCAGGATCACAGGGCAAGGCTATCTCAAAGCAGACTATATCCAAATGGATAGGACACTGTATTTGGTACTGCTACACACAGCATGGAAAATCAGTCCCAAATAACATTAGGCCACATTCCACCAGGGCAACAGCCACTTCAACAGCCTTTCTCAGAGGAGTACCTACCAAGGAAATTTAGGAGGCTGCAACTTGGAGGTCAGTGCACACCTTTACTAAGCATTACCACCTGCCTCTTTACTCTAAATCCAGAGCAGGATTTGCCACTGCAGTTCTGCAGGGCCTCATAGCCAATCCTAACTCTTTATAGACCAGCCACCCAACCTTACCCAAGTGTAATGACTGCAGCAGTGTAACACGATGAACATAGTACAGTTTTGTACCTACCATAAATGTAGATGTTCAAGTGTTCACACTGCTGCAGTCCAGGTTACCCTCCCCTCCATCCCCTCTGAACTAGCGGGACTTACCTATACCTTTCTATCCTATACAACCTGTGTGGTGTATTTGCTTGTAACTGAAGGTATTGTTTTTATTTTATATGTATATATTTTTGATTAGCAATATGTATTGCCTACCTACTTGGGGGCACCTGACATCTGGGGCAAGAAAAACTGAAGATAATGGCGTCGGATGCATCTTATATACCCCTGGCGCTCTGATGTCAGGGAAGAAGCGATAGCAACCGACGCCGGACCAAGACTTTGGAAGTCTGGCCGACTACGGGACCGCCTGACGGCAGGATAACCCAAGTGTAATGACTGCAGCAGTGTGAACACTCAAAACATCTGCTTTTATGGTAGGTACAAAACTGTACTTTCTGACATGCATGAGCCTGCCTACACTATTCCTACAAGGTCACCACTGCATAATGCTAATTACCTCATTTCTGGTGAAAACCACGCAAGTGAGGTGAATTAGCATTTCAGCGAGCAGGCAGGCATCCGTGCAAGAATAGTGTTAGTTGCAGAAATGTATTCGGCTACTAGCCGAATACATTTCTGCAAAAATTAAAACGGAGGCATGACAGCTCAAATAAAAGCATGTATTATAATCTTTAGGCATGCCAGTGGCCAAATATATGGCCATTGGCTTGGAAAAGTGTTTCATTTTCCTAAAAATAAAAGTTTTTTTTTGGCCGATGTGAGCCGTTTAAGCATAGGACAGCGACGCACAAACGGGATTTTGCCGAAAATAAAAAAAAATGTGAAAACACAGTTTTAAGGAAAATCTGCGTTTTGCCATTATAGTCTATGGCATGCAGAATCAAAACAATACCAGGGAACAGTGGTTGCTAAGGGGAAAGGCTCTGGTGTAGTGCAGTAACTAGGGACTTGGGCAGTGGGGTATGCAAATGAGTGGAAATTTACTGAATCACAGTAAGTTTCTAAATGCCAAATTACACCTAACCATGTAGGGTACTATAAGGCAGTGGTGTAAGCTGGAGGAGCAGCGGACATGAAAAGGGAGTGTGTCATACTTGGTGTAAGCACATTGGAGCTCCACGGCTCCCAGATCAGCTTAGCTAAGCAAGGGTGTGTGTCTCGGGCTGTATTGCCCTTTTCCATGAAATGAAAAGCATGTTCGTGTCCAGGGGAGGGCCATTTCTCATTGTTTACCTTAGGTAAATGGGTTTGCATGGCGCACATCAAGGTCTAAAACAACAACAAAAAACAGAAATAGCAGGACTGTTTACATTTGGGCAACGGGTTTGCACAGCGCACCTCGCGGCTTAAAAGGGGCAGAAATGGGAAGAGGAAAAAGAAAAAAAAGGAAAGTTGCAGAATTAAAGTAATCAAGTACAAATAATGTAACTGGCAGGTGGTGTGACACCCGTGCCCTGGCCGATCAATCAAGGAGCCTCAGTCCTCACCACTAACACCAGAGAGGGCATCTCATATATGAGGAAATGATAACAAATACACACAGTGAAGTGCAATTTCCCTTAAGAGCACACAGAGATCACAGTCATTCTGGTAGGACATCTCGTCTTCAATACTCTAGTAATATTGATGTAGTAAGGGATGTTGTGAAACCGAATTGGTCCATTCTGAAATCTGATGCACAAATTAAAGAATTTGTGGGAGATAAACCACACTTTAAATATAAGAATAAAAAGAATTTAAAGAGATTGTTGTGCAGCACGAATAAACAACATCTGCAGGATAAGCTAGTAGTTCAACCATACTTAGTATCGTGTGGTAAGTGTAGTATATGTAAAGTTTTGAGCATGGACAACATTTTCATACACCCCATTACTGGCATTAGATATGAATTTAAAGTTAAGGCCACATGCACCACTAATGATATGATATATTTAGTAGTTTGTAATGACTGCTCATCATTTTATGTAGGTATGACGAATAGGTCAATTCGTGATAGAGTTAGGGACATCTTTTGGCTATCCGCAATGATGATATCGAAAGAAGTGCATTAGCTAAACATATAAGGGTCAATAGAACACACACCTTTCCATTTTTAGTTATTTGTAGGGTAGAATGTGGCTTAAGGTTAGGAGAAAAGAAAAATGTTACTGAACAAACAGAAATGTATTGGATAGTTAAGCTACAGTCCGATAAGTGCCCTGGTCTTAATGAGCAGGCTTCTATAAAACCTTTACTTGCCGCCAGAAGGCTCAAGTAACTTTTAAAAGATTTATTTTTTTTATATTTATGCTCATATAGATGTATGTCTTGCATATTTATTATGTTTTAAAGGATTTTACCTTTAAGATTAGGAATTGGTTAATTGGTTATTTCATCTAATTGATGTATTTAAATGGAGTGAATGGTTTGTTTGAATGAAGTCTGAAGAAGCATCAGTTGGATGTGAAAGCGCTTACTGTCAGTACCTGTTGAATTTTTGAATTTGAATAAATCATTGGTTTTATGCTGTCGTCTCTCTGTTCTCCATTTTTTCTACTTAGGTATGGTGTTAAGCAAAGGAATGCAGAAGGTGAGATGGCAGTGGATTTTGCAAAAAGGATGGACATGGCTATGGTGAATACATATTTTAACAAGGAGGAGCATAGGGTGACATACATGGATGGAGGAAGATGTACACAGGTGGATTATATCCTATGCAGGAGGGCCAGTTTGAAGGAGATTGGAGACTGTAAAGTGGTGACAGGGGAAAGTGTACTTAGCCAACATAGAATGTTGTTCTGTGGGATGATGTTGGTGATCAAGAAGAAAAGGAGGAGTCTGGTGGCAGCACCAAGGATCAAATGGTGGAAACTGAAAAAGGGTGATTGCGAGGTTAAGCTCAGGGAAGAGTTAAGACAGGCACTAAGTAACAGTGAAGAGTTATTGAATATCTGGGTAACTACACCAGAGCTAGTAAGTGAGATGGCTAGAAAGGTGCTTGGTGTGACATCTGGACAGAGGAAGGAGGGCAAGGAGACCTGGTGGTGGAATGAGGAAGTACAGGAGAGTATACAGAGAAAGAGGTTGGCGAAGAAGTGGGATTGTCAGAAAGAGGAAGAAAGACAGCAGTATAAGGAGATGAGGTGCATGGCAAAGAGAGAGGTGGTGAAAGCTAAGGATGAGGCATATGAAGAGTTGTATGAAAGGTTGGACAGTAAGGATGGAGAAAAGGACCTGTACCAATTGGCTAGACAGAGGGACCCAGCTAGGAAAGATGAGCAGCAGATAAGGGTGATAAAGAATAATGAGGGAAACATACTCACAAGTGAGGAGAGTGTGTTAAGCAGATGGAGAGAGTACTTTGAGGGGTTGATGAATGAAGAGAATGAGAGGAAGAGAAGGTTAGATGATGTGGGTATGGTGAATCAGGAAGTGCAACAGATTAGCAAGGAGGAAGTAAGGATAGCTATGATGAGGATAAAGACTGGAAAGGCTGTTGGTCTAGATGACATACCTGTGGAAGCATGTTGGTGTTTAGGTGAAATGGCAGTGGAGTTTTTAACCAGATTGTTTAATGAAATCTTAGAAAGTGAGAGGATGCATGAGGAGTGTAGAAAAGGTGTTTGGGTACCGATTTTAAGAATAAGAGTGATGTGCAGAACTGCCGTAGCTACAGAGGGATAACATTGATTAGCCACAGCATGAAGTTGTGGGAAAGAGTAGTGGAAGCTAGGTTAAGAAGGGAGGTGATGATTAGTGATCAGCATTATGGTTTCATGCCAGGAAAGAGCACTACAGATGCGAAGTTTGCTCTGAGAGTGTTATGGAGAAGTACAGAGAAGGTCAGAAGGAGTTGCATTGTGTCTTTGTGGGTGCCTAAAGAGGAGTTGAGGTATTGTATGAGGAAGTCAGGAGTGGCAGAGAAATATGTAAGAGTGGTACAGGATATGTTCAAGGGTAGTGTGATAGCGGTGAGGTCTGCGGTGGGCGTGACTGCTGCGTTTGGGATTATAGCAGGAATCAGCTCTGAGCCCTTTTTTATTTGCAGTGGTGATGGACAAGTTGACAGACAAGATCAAACAGGAGTCCTTGTTGACTATGATGTTTGCAAGTGACACTGTGATATATAATGAGAGTAAGAAACAGGTTGGGGAGACCCTGAAGAGGTGGAGATATGCTCTAGAGAGGAGAGGAATGAAGGTCAGCAGGACCAAGACAGAATACATGTGTGTGAATGAGAGGGAGGATAGAGGAATGGTAAGGAGGCAGGGAGTAGAGTTTGCCAAGGTGGATGAGTTTAAATACTTGGGATCAGCAGTTCAGAGTAATGTCGAGTGTGTAGGAGAGGTGAAGAAGAGAGTACTGGCAGGATGGAGAGGGTGGAGAAGAGTGTCAGGAGTGATTTATGATGGATGAGTACCATTAAGAGTGAAAAGGGAAGGTCTACAAAGAGGGTAGTGAGACCCAACTATGTTATATGGGTTGGAGGCAGTGGCATTGACAAAAAGGCAGGAGTCAGAGCTGGACATGGCAGAGTCAGATGTTAAGATTTGCACTAGGTGTGGCGAGGGTGGACAGGATTAGGAATACGTAAGTTAGAGGGTCAGCCCAGGTTGGACGGTTTGGAGACAAAGCCAGAGAGGCGAGATTACATTGTTTTGGACATGTCCTGATGAGGGATGCTTAGCATATTGAGAAAAGGATGGTAAGGATAGCTGCCAGGTAAGAGGAAAAGAGGAAGGCCTAAGGTAAGGTTTCTGGATGTGGTGAGAGAGGACATGCAGGTAGTTGGTGTGACAGAGCAAGATGTAGAGGACAGGAAGAAATGGAAAGATGATCTGCTGTGGCGATCACAGCCAAAAGAAAAAGGAGGGGTTGTAATGTCAGTCTTCACTGATTTGCCAATGATTTGCCAGACATAACACAACTCTATGAGTAGATGACTAAAAATATGAGGCACACATATGTTCAGTGTGCATAACACTGGACAGTTGAATGGTATGAGCTCAGTATATCACATGCATTCAAAACATATGTCTGCAACAGTAGTTTACTTTGCAAATACACTGTATAGGTCTCTCACATTTCTGAGATAAACATGTATATCACAGTTGTATTCACAAGTAACATATGGATATCTGTGACATCACAGTAGCTGACCTAGTAGTGTCAAAGTCAATATTGTTCAACGCACACTCCTGTAGTAGTCATATGTGAGCCATCCTTTTCTGGGGTGACTCAGGGGCCTGAGCTGAGATATGAGACCCAGATACTATGGCCATATGTTCTGATCAGTATATCAGTACAGCAAGTCTTGTTGAGACATATTTGTTTAACTTCCTATTTCCCATTACATATACCCTACTGCATTGCATTACATGCTCACTTGTTTGACATACCCTTTTTTTCCCCCAAGTATAGTTGGTTTGATTCCGATTTGTGTATGTGTATGTCTATTTGTCTCTCTGTCTCTCTCTCCAAGATGAAGGGTATGCATCTGTTTTTCATAGGCAGCAGCTTGACTTTTGTAGGTAATGCTCACGAGCAGCTGATGGGCCTGTACACCAGTTGGTGTCTCCCACTTGCTAATTGCATGCAGAACAGCTCTGTTGTAATTCGTACAGCCAGTGGTATGGCAACACACTCCTATAATTGAGTATTTCATGTGGGTCTTGTCCCTTTTTCTTGCCTGTGAGGGGGACTTCATGGAGGTGTGTGAACGACAGCATCACAGAGGGTAGTTGGAAATACCTCTTAAAATGAAAACTGTGGAGACAGCCCAACAAAATGGGGGAGAATGTTCCAGACATAGGGACAGAATGTAAATATTGCTGTTATACATTTGGATTAATGCTAGTTTAACAGGGTTTGTGTGGACATGAATTTTCTCCGTGATTTTAAGTCTGACAGTGTTATGTGGTTAACATAACTCTCAACTGTAGGGCTATCTATAGAATGTTCAGAGTTTGGACTCTTATGTTTGGTGTGTTCCTCAGACATTTTCTGTCTTTGGAAAATCAGTAGCATACTCTGGGGGTTACAGTCAGTAAATGTTAACATCCATTTGTGTTTCTGACTTCATATCCCTCAGAAAAGATACGTTACAACAAACCCTCTTACACGAGCAGTTTATAACAGCAATATTTCAAATATGCCTCTGTCCCCCAAAGAATGTCAGGCTTTGTCCACATGTTATGCAGTAAGAGGTTGGTAGGTATGGTATATCATAATTTAGTGCCTTCATTCCTGATATCATCCTAGTGATGTAGCAGAATGCCAGATATGTTATGTGGAAAAGGCTACATATATATATAGGAGGATAAAGCCTGGACATTCTGTGGAACTCTCTACAGTCGAGAGGTCTGTGTATTCCTGGTGATTGTTGACAGACTGTTAGGATTTTGTAGCAGTGTAGTGTGCATATGGTATTTGGCCTGTGTAGGGGGGTAGTTGTAAGTGTTATGGCTCCGTTTCTATCTGACTGTGCATGCTGCTCCAGCTTCTGGTGGCCTATCAGCTGTATATGTTTGTAAGGGGAGACTGAGGCATGTCCCATACCATGGTCAGGATTCATACTACACTGTGAATTGGGCCAGTATATGTAGGGGTAGTGTGTGTGTGGCAAACATGACGTTTTTGTTCACACAGCCCACAGTTCATTTGGCTTACTGGTATGTCACTGTGACTGTGGTGAAATTGGTTGTGGGTATGCACTTTCACACTGCTGTCTGTTTTTCAGTACTGTTACATCCCTTTAGTGTCTGATATATTTGCAAATACATGTGTAATTCCCCATAGTGGATTTGGGTTAGTGTTATGTCAGTCTGATTGTAGTTCGGACGGTGCTTGGTGACATGCTTAGCAGCTCGGTGTAGTTTTCCTAGTGTGATGTTATGTCCAGATATTTGTAGTATGTGCTGTTGCCTGGCTCCCGTATGTGTTGTGTATTTCTGACACATCAGTGGGATGATGTGAGGATTTAAGTCACTAACTAATGAGAAGTAATTGAGTGTTGGACTTGTGCTATTTCAGTCAATATATGTTTGAACAGACAGGAGGGTGTTATTGCAGCAACTGTGTCAGCTTATCTACTCCAGTATTTCAGATATGTCCGTATTTTCATGACTTTCTCTCCCCTACTTTGTCAGGCTTGGTCCAGATTCATTGCACTAATGGGTTCTGAGCATACCTCTCGACTGGCTGGATTGTTTCAGAAAATCCAGGTTTATTGCTCATATTTCTGGTCTGTTCCATAGATTCATTATTTTTATTTCTCTGGTATATCACTCTGATGATCTGAGGATTTCTGTCAGTAAATGACATATATTTCAGTTTCAGACCTTACATCCTTCAGAACATGTATGCTGAAACAAACGCTGTTACTCTGGAGACTTTCTACATTTATAAGAGCGATATTTAATATAGGTCCCTAGTTTTGGCCCATTGTCTCCCCCCATTTTGACAACCTTTGGCCAAACGCTGTTACTCTGGCGACTTTCTACATTTATAAGAGCGATATTTAATATAGGTCCATAGTTTTGGCCCATTGTCTCCCCCCATTTTGACAACCTTTGGCCAGATTTCTTGCACTAAGAGATTGAAAGGTATAGTTCTGAGGTATGACTCCACTACATATTATGAGTATATGTGTGTATATAAATATATATTTATGTATAGATTTTATAGGTATGTCTCTATATATATCTTGTATATATTTTTCCATATGTATGCATCTCCATACTTATATACATGTGTATATGTATATGTATATATGCAAAACCTGACTGATTCTACAGAATCTTTTCCCTACTGTTGAATGACTCTGCTGCATAATATGTTTGTAAAAGCATCAGAAATCCCTACAGCTCAAATGGTGTAGTGGTATATTACTCTGTCTATGGTGTACAGGACCCTGGGTTCGAGACTTGGCAGGGCTGATTATTTTGTTGCTAAGCAGAACAGTGGTTGATGGAGACAGAGTGATTAAAGCAATTTTAAGTGGCTTTAAGTAGGTTTGCATGGGTTTGTGCAATGATAAGCAATGCCAATACATGGTTAACCATACAGATGCTTAATCCATTTTGGCTTCACTTAACATCACGCAGACTCGCTTACTCCCGCTTACACTTGCGCTAATTTCTTTAAAAGAAGAGAAAAAGGGGTGATAGGAAAGTGGTGAAAAAGGGGCATGCAGAGGGAAAAACAATATGAAAGATAGCTAAGGATGTGCAGGACGGGTGTAGGGAAGATCCATAGTTGTGCATTTCTTATACAGCAACAACTGTGCATTTGTACAGAATTTGGAGGTGAATTTGGACACACAAACCCCAGAGAGAGGGGTGAGGACAAAAGAAATGTGTTGTCAAGCCAATTGGACTGGATTACATGTATCCATTGGACACGTGTGCGAAATGGACAGCTGTGTATGGGGCGATATTTTTTTTTTGGGACAGATGCCCTTTTCTTTTTTTTTAAGGTGAGAGTGGGATGTTAGGGAAGGATTGTAAGTATGTTTGGGGGGAGGTAGGTTGGGTAGGAATGCAGACAAGACAGCAGACAGGGGTGGTATATGACACATGAGTGGGGAAACACATTTAATGGGGAGGGTGGTTGGGAATCCAAAGCCCATGGGCCCACATGTGGTTACAGTGGGACTGAGATCCCCACCCGTGGGCAGTGACCATTGCACCTTCACGGCCCCAAATGTGGCTGTGCTGGGGGCTGGACAGGAGGGGTGGCCTGCCCCTCAAATTGTGCCAGGCAGCCCTCAATCTGGCGCAGCTGCTCTCTGAACTTGTATCGAAGGGTGCTGCTCACCAATCCCCGGACCTGACTGCGGGTGACAGGATCCGCTCAGTGCCCACTCCCGGGGGGGATGGGCTCCGTCCCCTGTGGCAGTTCCACCCAAAGGTGGTGCAGGACCAGCAGAAAAGGGAGATCCGGGTTGGGCCCCAGATGTGCTGGGACCCAGTGCCACTGCCAGATGAGGCGGGACAGGAGGATCCACTGGGATCTGCCATCCCAAACAATCTATGGTGTTGAGGTTTTAAAAAAATATTTTGGTTAGTCATGAACAACACATTTCAAGATTAGTTATAACAGCATGCGTGGGTGTTCCAATTAACCCCATCAAACAGAGTTGAAACAGTTGCATAGCAAACAGAACACATGTATAAATGGAACAACAGTATGCATCGTAACTGCATGCCAGTAACATTGACTGCAACAGGCCACTGACACTGGTGTCTGAACAAGGTATGTTAACATGCAAGCAATCAAACATATTAACAATAATGTAACACAAGTCCCAACATTAGGGTTGGAGCACAACATACCCGTAGTATATGAGTAATAATTATTGATGCAGATGAGGGTGGGGGAGAGACAAAAAAAGTCCATTAACAACTGTTTATGTTCCACAACAGTACTGCTCAGTACTCTGTGGGTCTGCCCTCACTTTACATCTACCTGTGGCCCGTAGCTTCTGTAGTACAAACATGCCTATTAAACTGTCAGCCTGGAATGGTATGAGGCAAACTGTGACAACTCAGGGTACATGACTAGAGGGGACTCATATATGTCAGGATTACATATCTGGCACGGGAGGGGTACCCTGAACTACTGTTATGTGAGTATGTTGGTGGCATACGTCAACTGGTTTCCTGTCTGTGTCCAGGATTATTTGTAGCAGTGACCGCTAGCCGTGACAGCGTGATACTTGAGAGGCATGTATCGGGAACATACCTCTCTACCTCCTAGAGCATGACATCTGGACAAAGCCATACATAAGAGTGGGACAAAGGCCCATAAATATGGGCAATTTTTAGATATTGCTCTTAGAAAGTTGATAAAATAACAGCAAATAAATAAATCAAATAACCAGAAAGGCTTAGGAACAGCCCTGTGCAGATAGGAGTTTTCAGCATTCAAAACGTCTAGTCAGGCCAAACACAATAGTTGTTTCCAGTTCAAAAATTCAGTTTACAAGCCACAGATTCTTAAGCAAGTCCAGACTTTTATTTGAACACAAATAGCAGGTAAGCGCTTTCGCCAAAGAGGCTTTCTCAGACCATATACAAACAATTAGTTTGGCACACTCCATATATATGTATATATATATATATATATATATATATATATATATATATATATATATATATATATATATATATGCACCTTCAATTAAATGATGACATCATAATTAATAAATATATGTATAAATTAATAATTTAAGATGCTACATAGCTTAATAAAAAACATTTCATTATTCCATATGTATAAAAAAACAGATTTATGTAATTAAAAACAATATATATAAAAAAACATGTAAATATAAACAATAATTTTTTATTAAAAACTACTAACAATCAATCTCCTATTCTTAAGGGCAGGTTTATGGGAATTTTATCATTTAGACCTGGATTTATATGTGCCTGGAGTTTAATAATCCAATTGGTCTCATTTCTTTCTGTAAAATTCCTAACATCCCCCACCCTTAAACTAGGGGTGTTAACATACAAAACCATAAACTTAAATGTGTGCATACTATTGGTCTCTAGGACATGTTTAGATAAAGCATTAGTATTGGATCTAATGCGTATTTGATATAAATGTTCCCTTACCCTGTTCCTAAGCCTTCTGTCGGTTTTACCAACATAGAAGACAGGACAGGAGGAACATATAGCAAGGAAATCAACATGTTCGGTATTACAATTGGCGACAACATCAAATACATAAAACTGAGATGTAATAGGATGGACAAACATGTTGGAATCACAGATATAAGAACAATAATTACAATTACTACAAGGGGTCGTACCTAGATCATGAGTGATATTATTATCAGATATATAAGTCTTTGGATAACAGAGTAGTCTATGAAGGTTTTTCTTATTGTTAAATAAAAACTGTGGGTATTCACCCACAATTTCTGTAATCTTGAGGGTCCACAATCAAAACTTTCCAATGCTTATACATTATTTCTCTAATTTGATCAAAATCATGTGTATAAAATAAAGAAAATTTTTGTTGTGAATTATTTGTCCTGACAGAACTGTATCTGTTAGTGTACTTGTCACTCCCTTTATCAGAAAAATAGGGACATGCTTTATCAGCCCTATAATGTTCAACACTCTGAAAACCATTAGAAATCTCATTGGCATTGTATGTCCTAGCTAATAGTCTATCCTTTAGACCAGCTAATTCTCTCTCAAAGCCATCTTGTGTCGGATTTAATCTAGAAGTTCGAATGGCTTGGCCTTTAATAATTTTATTGAAAACGTAACGGGGGTGCATGCTTCCTCTGTGTAATAAGGTATTTCTATAACAGGGTTTTCTGTGAACACCTTTGTTTAATTTACCATTACTTAGTCTTTCTTTATGAACATCTAAAAAAGTAATACTATCTATGGATTCCATTTTAGTAAATTTTAAATACTCTGTAAGAGAATTAATTTCTTCAAAGAAAATGTTTAACTCTCTCTCTCATTTCCTGTCCGTAGGAAAAAACAAATCATCCACAAAACGTCTATAGAGAATAACATACTTCCTATACCTCAGTAGTAGAAACAGTTGCTTTTTTTCCCACATAGCCATCACTAGGTTGGCGTAGCTATTGGCACATGATGTATGAACAAATCATTGTTAAAAAGGAAAATGTTGTTCTCAAGCACTGTTTCTAACAACAAACACAGTAGATCTACCTTAGTTATAAGGAAATCAGTGAAACGTGTGAGATACTGATAAATACTTTCTAGACCTTTCTGATTAGGGATAACTGTAAAAAGGGATTTAACATCCATTGTAACTAAGAAGCAAGGGAGATTATCCTGTATAGTTTCCGTTTTCATATAAAGGTCTAACAAAAACTGTTTAGTATCTGTAAGAATAAAGGGGTTCAAATCAACCACTGGCCTCAGTGTTTTCTCTATGTATACTGATAGGGGTTCAGTTACCCAACCCTTACCCGCTACAATGGGTCTCATTGGTGGGTGGGGTCTTTATGTATTTTCAGTAGGCCTTGGATGGTAGGTATTAATGGATTCTCAACCCAAAAGAAATCAAATAATTCCACACTAATAATGCCACTTTTGTATAAGTCATCCAGTGTATTATGCACCCTTATTACATGTTTCTGAACTTCTTCTATGGATATAGTTGTGTAAAACTTTGTCGCTCAACATTTCCGTCATATAAGAATTATAATCAACCGTGTCCTTTACCACTACAGGCCCACCTTTATCGGCTGGCCTGATAGAGATATTCCTATCATTTCTAAGACTTTGTAATGCTATTTTTTGCCTATAAGATAGGTTACCTTTTTTAATTTTATTACATGGATGCTTACATGAAGTATAAATATCATCTTCTACCATCTTGCAAAATGCGTCCAAAAGAGGGTGATAATTGGGAACAAATACACTAGGTTTATGAAATCGTGATGCTTGGGCATTATTAAATTCATTTTTAAACAGTAACTTCAACTGAGTATTCCGAACAAACAGTTTAGTATCTAAAATAGTGTCTGTTATATCACTATTAGTGGTAGGTATAAATGAAAGGCCTTTGTTTAACACTTCTGATTCGTATCTGTCTAAGGGTCTATGTGAAAGGTTCCAAACTAAGGTGGTGTTAGTTTCTCCCGCATCTTCTTCAGTGTGGGGCCTTTCTGCTCTCCACCTGAGGCTTTCCTTTTTCGTCTTCCCCTGCTCATAGAAAGACTCCTTCCCCTTCTTTGAATGTCTGTTATTGGGAAAGGGGCAGGGTGTATTGGTTCACAAAAATATGAAGTAGTTTTCTTCCTAACAACAGGTTCACTAATTGAAGAATGAGCAGAAGAAGAAGTGGAGTACATAGTGTGATTTATGAATAACATCATGTTCTGAGTTAATACTAATGACATTACATCCTCCACTCTCTTGTACTTCATTATTAGCAACGACAGATATAGGAATATCAGAAATAGTATTTACATTAACAGAAGACTTAGTAATCAAGTTCTCATTGTTTCCAATAACATTGGTTGCAGAATTCACATTATTTCCAATAACATTATCTGAAACACTTTCTCTAACATCAACAGGATTCACATTGGCAAATTCTAAAACAGAGGCATAGGTAGAGCCATTTCTTCCTCTGCTAGAACCTTGTCTATTATTGATAACATTTCTTGGCCAAGTGAAGACCTGGCCATGAGAGAAATCATATAAATCTCTTTGTAACTTATGTCTTTTCTGTTCGAGAAGAAGTGTTTACTTTGTATGACATAATGGTCTGCAAGTTGTATGTTATAACTGTATCTTTATCTTCCGACAGACCTGAGATATGGGTCACTTCCTGAGAAGGAATTTAGCCATGCAGCCTCAGGAGGAACATTTTTTGAAACCCTATCCAACAAGGGCACCATCCCTACACATCCTGATGCAGAGGATTTGTACCCTGTGCTTAAACAACTAACTCAGAGGCTGATGCATTTTGGAGAAAATGAATAATCCTTGCTTTGCAGTGTATGGATTAGATTCAGTAGTTTTTCATAATTCTTTGCAGTTGAACATGTCAGTTACTGACTTTTATGTTGTGCAATTGTAGTATTCCCGTGTGTGTGTGAAAAGTCATGCTACCAGTGTACACAGTTAAAGTTTTAAACATGACTTAATTACAGCAGAGTGTCAAATATCCAAACTAATTGGGACCTAGGGTAGTTCAGATAATCAAACTGCTCGGATAAAAAAACAACTTCTGAAAACGTTTTCGATGAACATTAAACAAGAAAAAAAAACAAATTTACTGTAAGTACAAAACAGTACTGTACAGGTATATTGTGCTGTAGTTAACTATTTATTTGCTAAACTACAGCATAAGAGATACCAAACAGGCGTTACTAGGGCATACTCAGGACTGCAGCACCCACCCCTTTAAAGTGCAACACAACACAGTACAATATCCGCAATCCGTCCACATCCTGTGGGAGTAGAACCCACAGCCTTCTGCCTCAAAAGCAATTATACTACCTGTTGTGGTACTAGCAATGATTTTAAATACTTTAGCACAATAGTAATATCATTTGCTAAACAACAGTTGGGCATTGTAAACAGACTTAGCATAAGCAGCACTAAACTTCTTTCCCTGAGGCTCTCGGCTCCTTGTAAAGTGCACTTGACACTCAACCATATCTCTCAACTTTATAGTACAAGAAGTCTGGAAAAAGCCAAAATTTAAGGGGGGGGGGGGCAAAGGCCCCAAACCAGGGACATCTTTTTAACTATTGCTTGTTTAATCTTAGAAAGTTGAAAGAATAAAAGGTTTTGTGTTATCAATCCTTTCCTGAAAGATAGAAAGACTGAAACTTTAAGTGGCTGTCATTTAGTGAATTTAGTCCTCACTGATTTGCCAGAAAAACACGTATTTTAAGAGCAATAGACCAAAAGTAAATGAGCCAAATATTCCAGGCATTTTGTGAAAATCTGGACATTTGAGAGCTATGCACTCAGCTCCTTGGAACACAAGTGGTCATAGGGGTAGAGAATTCAGGCTCTTATACCTAAGGTACAGGGTTTGAGCCTGAACAAAGTAACACTAACCACCAGTTATCCCTAATTGAGGCATTTTACACACGCGCGCACACACACACACATACACTTGTAGATGAAGTGGAAGCACCAACAAATGGAACTGTAAATTCTGCGTGGGTAGGAAGAACAGGTGAAGCAGCAACGAATGTTAAATTCCATACGATAGGACAGACGCAACTCTTAGGAAGGTTGTGTTCAAGTAATTGACATTTTGGATGATAAACACTCAACTGTATTTATTTTGGATTTGTTAACTGGAGTAGAGCACTGATTCATTTGAACCTATTTCAGTCCTGGCCAGGGTAAATGCAATGTATACATGATGTTCTGTAGAGTTAATGACAAAATGCAATATATACTTGTATACAATTGAAATATTAGACTTTGCTTGGGAGTGTAAAGACAACAGATATCTAGCATTATTTACAGAGTGACTAACAAAACATAGTGCAAGTGTGTATATATTTTTGTCTGTGTGTGTGTGTGTATATATATATATATATATATATATATATGTATATGTATATATATATATATATATATATATATATATATATATATATATATATATATATATACACATTATATTCAGAGTTGTTACACTGAAAGAAACTCAATAAAATGTATAGTCAGAGAAAGGTATGTATAGGGAAGAAGGGCAGGAAAAGTTTTTCTGACCAGATAGGTAGACGTTACATTTTCCTAGAGTCTTGTAATGTGCTATTATTTCTGATTGGAAAATAGTGTAAGTGGAATGATCTTTACAAAAAGAAGGGTGAGATTTCCACAGTTTATTATCAAGGCCTGAGAAAGCATGATATGTGCACTGAAGACTTGTTTGGGGGGAGCTAGAGGAGAAGACCGGAGTGGTTAAGATTTCTAAAGTTGTATGTTGGTACATGTCTGAGTAATGTGGAGGCTAGTGGAGGGAAAGTCTCATTCTTGATAGCTTTAAATAGTTGAGAGGCAGTAAAAGTCAGCATGTTTCACATGTAGCCAGTTAGCTTTTTCAGTGGTTTTGCTGAGGGTGTTCATTTCTAGGAGACAGAATGATGAGTGCATATAACCAAAAAGAAAAGAGAAAATCTTGAGTCTAAGCAAACAATTGTTTTGTCTTGGTTCATTGTTTAGACCCAAGGTTTTCTCTCTCAACTTTTTGTCTCCTTGCTGACTGGGTGTTACTTGGGATGTTCTTCGTGTTTCACTGTTGCAGTTATCACACTTGGGTTATCCTGCCAGGGGTAGCCCTCAGTCGGCCCAAATACCAGAGGCTTGGTATTTCTGCATCGGTTGCTGTTGCTTCAGGACTGACGTCAAGTCGGCAGTGGTATAAAAACAGGCAGCCGACGCCATTACACCAGTCTTTCTTGCCGAGGAGCCAGAAGAAGAAGCAGTTTGCACAAGTTCTGGTCGGCCGCTGCCTGAGTTTTCGTTTCCGAAATTGAAGTTGAAGTCTTCTAAAGCTAAGTACCCCTTTGGGGATCCTTTTTTCTTGCTCTAACCGATGTCAGGAAAAGTTAACAGTTGTCTCGCCTGTGGAAAGCAAATACCACACCAAGATTTCCATTCTTACTGCGTCACCTGTTCAGGCCCAGACCACGACGTCCCATGCTACCAGTTTTGTGCTTTGTTCAATGCCCGTACTATATGTCGTCAGGCTCTTATTGTAGCTAAATACTTTCACTCTCAATCTCTGTATTCTGAAATGGCTTTGGTAAGCCATCTGACTACCGATTTTCCAAAAAAACGTGAGGACAAAGACAGAGACCGCACAGGTCCAGAACTGCCGTCGATGCTTCCGTTAAGCTATTTGCCAGTTCGTCACTACTCAGTGAGGAGCTTTTGCAGCCCCTGATGCCCGCTTCAATGGATTTGCAGGCCGCTACCGAGACCCGTTCGGAGTCCAGTATGCCCAGAGACTCTTGACTATGGGACCTGTGGCTGTCTCTACCTTGGATGGGTCTGGAGCTGCTGTGCTGTCACCAGCTTCTGAGGAAGTTATTCGCACTACCGATATTCGACACAAACCGACGACTTCTTTCGTGTCTTCAGTTTTTTCTAAAACTGCCAAATTTCTAAGGCCCAGAGTATGAGCTGTGCCTAAAAAGTGACAACCCAAACTCAAGCGCTTGCTTCCTTGCCACAATCACAGATGCTTAAAATGACAGAAGACCTTATCATGCTGATTAGGGGAAGCCAGCCTTCCCCTGCTAAAAGGAAAAGAGTCTTGTCCCCAGCACCTTTATCTGACCAAGAGTCCGACGACTCTGAGGTTTCTGATTATGAAGACATGCCCTTGTCTGCTTATGAGGATTCAGATGCAGAGGAATCCATTCCTTCTGCTTCTCCTCCAGAGGATTTTTCTTTTGGTTAACCCTTACATACCTTGAGAGAGCATTTCCATTGGGAATGCCAATATTTTCCTCAGTCCAAAAAGAGACTCGGAATTTTTAGATTTACCACAGCACAGCCCATAGCTATCCCTCCTGTTCTGGTTGTTGTGGGTGATGTCTTTATGAAATCCAGTCTAACTCCTAATACTTTACCTCCTTCTCCCAGGAAACCTGACAGGTACTACAGAGTCCCTGACTCACACAAATTTCTTTTCAGGAATCCTACTGCTGACCCAGAGGTCATCTCCCAAGAACCTAAATGAATAAAAACAACTACAAAAAAGTATACACACACTTGCCATTAGAGCATTAAATTGTCAGTTCCACATGCTGAAATACCAGCAACATACTATGGAACTTATTAAGCAAAAATTATCTACCTTTCCCGACTGTGCAGAAAATAAAGAATTACAGGAGCTTATGCATTCTGCGAGCCAAGTCAGCAAGCATACCCTGCAATGTGGGTTTGATGCCCTAGAAGCATCTTACAGGGCAGCAGTCACAGGTTCTGTACTTAGAAGGCATGCCTGGCTTAAGGAACAGACCTTACCAGACCATGTCAAATCAAAATTACAGGCCCAGACCACGACGTCCCATGCTACCAATTTTGTGCTTTGTTCAATGCCCGTACTATATGTCGTCAGGCTCTTATTGTAGCTAAATACTTTCACTCTCAATCTCTGTATTCTGAAATGGCTTTGGTAAGCCATCTGACTACCGATTTTCCAAAAAAATGTGAGGACAAAGACAGAGACCGCACAGGTCCAGAACTGCCGTCGATGCTTCCGTTAAGCTATTTGCCAGTTCGTCACTACTCAGTGAGGAGCTTTTGCAGCCCCTGATGCCCGCTTCAATGGATTTGCAGGCCGCTACCGAGACCCGTTCGGAGTCCAGTATGCCCAGGGACTCTTGACTATGGGACCTGTGGCTGTCTCTACCTTGGATGGGTCTGGAGCTGCTGTGCTGTCACCAGCTTCTGAGGAAGTTATTCGCACTACCGATATTCGACACAAACCGACGACTTCTTTCGTGTCTTCAGTTTTTTCTAAAACTGCCAAATTTCTAAGGCCCAGAGTATGAGCTGTGCCTAAAAAGTGACAACCCAAACTCAAGCGCTTGCTTCCTTGCCACAATCACAGATGCTTAAAATGACAGAAGACCTTATCATGCTGATTAGGGGAAGCCAGCCTTCCCCTGCTAAAAGGAAAAGAGTCTTGTCCCCAGCACCTTTATCTGACCAAGAGTCCGACGACTCTGAGGTTTCTGATTATGAAGACATGCCCTTGTCTGCTTATGAGGATTCAGATGCAGAGGAATCCATTCCTTCTGCTTCTCCTCCAGAGGATTTTTCTTTTGGTTAACCCTTACATACCTTGAGAGAGCATTTCCATTGGGAATGCCAATATTTTCCTCAGTCCAAAAAGAGACTCGGAATTTTTAGATTTACCACAGCACAGCCCTTAGCTATCCCTCCTGTTCTGGTTGTTGTGGGTGATGTCTTTATGAAATCCAGTCTAACTCCTAATACTTTACCTCCTTCTCCCAGGAAACCTGACAGGTACTACAGAGTCCCAGACTCACACAAATTTCTTTTCAGGAATCCTACTGCTGACCCAGAGGTCATCTCCCAAGAACCTAAATGAATAAAAACAACTACAAAAAAGTATACACACACTTGCCATTAGAGCATTAAATTGTCAGTTCCACATGCTGAAATACCAGCAACATACTATGGAACTTATTAAGCAAAAATTATCTACCTTTCCCGACTGTGCAGAAAATAAAGAATTACAGGAGCTTATGCATTCTGCGAGCCAAGTCAGCAAGCATACCCTGCAATGTGGGTTTGATGCCCTAGAAGCATCTTACAGGGCAGCAGTCACAGGTTCTGTACTTAGAAGGCATGCCTGGCTTAAGGAACAGACCTTACCAGACCATGTCAAATCAAAATTATTGGACGCACCTCTGAACAAAGACAATCTGTTTGGCACCAAAGCAGAAGAGGTTTTAAAAAAGATGGAAGAAAAAGCTAAGTCTATGCAGACAGTCAGAGTTTTTGCAAGTACAGCCTCCAAAGTTCAGTAGGCATTGTCCCTCAAAACATTGGTCCTTTCCAGCCCCCTCAATGCCACCTCAGAGTAAACCTAGGGGAAGCAGACCCCCCGACAACAGTCTCAGGGTATGCAGAGATCTAAGCAATAGACTACCTCCACTTCTAAAACAGGGAGTGCTAAGCCACCCCCTTGTATGAAGAATTCACAATGACTTCTCAACTCCTCTTGTCTCCTCTGACCAATTGCTCATGCCCCTAGGAGGAAAACTTGCCTACCATGCAAAAAACTGGGCCTCCATCACCAACGATCGATGGGTCCTCAACATAGTATCCCAGGGGTACAAATTTTATTTCCACACACTGCCAGCCCCCAAAGGGTTCCCAGATCTTCCTCCAAACCAGTGGGCAGAGACACAAATCCAATTTCAGTCCCTGCCCTCCATAAGGGCAATTCAGCCTGTTCCTGCAGAACAGATAGGCCAAGGTTTTTATTCCAGACTTTTCCTGGTACCCAGAAAAGAGGGCACCTGGCGCCCAATCTTAGATCTATCCATTCTGAACACCTTCCTGGTAGTACCAAAATTCAAAATGCTCGCCCTACAGTAGCTTCTCCCTATGCTGTGTAAAGATGCCTGGTTAGCCATACTAGACCTAAAGGAGGCCTATCTGCATATCCCAGTCAAGGACTCCTGCAGGAAATATCTATATTTTCAGGGCAGGATCTATGCATTATCAGTTCTTTGCACTTCCCTTTGGCTTATCCACTGCTCCCAGAGTTTTCACAAAATGCCTGGCTCCAGCCATTGCCTTTTGCAGACAAAAAATATTCAAATTTACCCCTGCTTGGATGACTGCCTGATTGCAGCACCTGACATTTGTAAAGGATCTTCTAACCTCACTGGGGTACACTATCAACGAAAAGAAATCCAAACTGGTCCCCAGTCAAAAAATTGTATTCCTAGGAGCAAGCTTGGACACAACATCCCAGATGGCATTCCTTACTCCAGAAAAACAAGCCTATCTGACAGGCTACTTCTCTCAAATGGCCACCAGAACCCAGTTATCTGCAAGGAAAATCCTGCAAGCTCTAGAGTTCATGGCCTCCCACATTCTACTAATTCCATATGCCAGACTGCATATGAGGTAACTTCCGTGGTACTTAGTCTTTGGTGCCAGCATTTTCAGGACCTGGAAACTATCATACCTGTAATACCTTGCTTTAAGGAAAGAGTTCCTTTGATGGGCAGCATCATGCAACCACAACAAGGGAGTTCCCTTTACACAACCCCACGCCGCCCAGACCCTAACCACAGATGCATCAGACTATGCCTGGGGTGCACATCTGAATGGCAGGTGCATTCAGGGCCACTGGAGCCCAAAGCAAATTCATCTGCACATCAACCAGAAAGAGATGCTAGCTGTTCAGCACGCTCTGACAGCTTTTAGAGCCATACACTGTCTGGGGCCTTTTCTAATCAAAACCGATAACACCACAGTGATGTGGTACATCAACAAGTAGGGGGGGACACACTCTTATCTACTCTGCAGGCTAGCCGTGACCCTTTGGAACATGGCCTCAGTCGTGCATATTCAACTGCAAGCCCAATTCCTGCCAGGCAACCAAAACTCTCTGGCAAACAACTTAAGCAGAAATCTCCTAGACCCACATGAGTGGCAATTAAACAAAAACACCTTCAGCCTTGTGACCCAGAAATGATGTACCCCAAAGGTGGACCAGTTTGCCTCCCCCTACAACCACCAGCTCAGCAGATTCTGCACCAGGGATCCTCACAGCAAGGCCTGGAAAATGGATGCCCTGTCCTTCCACTGGGAAAACCTCTCAATCTATGCTTTTCCCCTCTTCCTCTTCTTATCAGGGTACTACTCAAAGTATGGGAGGAGAGACCAAGGGCAATGCTGTTTGCCCAAGGCTGGCCACGCCAGCACTGGTACACCCACTACTGCGCAGTCTGTCTCCGTTGCCTCCATGACACCTCCCTCAGATTCCAACTCTCCTGAACCTGACAGCCTGGCTTATTCCTTGACTTCTCCTCCAGTGGCCAGCCTAGGCAAGCAGGTCCTGGATGTTATATGTGAAGCCAGACGACCCAGTACTAGAAAAGCCTATGTTGACAAGTGGAAAAGGTATTATTCCTGGATCCAGACTAAAGGAGCTGACTCAGCACAGCCATCCTTACCTCTCATCTTGGATTACCTAGCAGACCTACTCCACAGAGGCCTATCCTTCTCTTCCATTAAAATCCATGCCTCTGCTATCTCTGCACATTACAACACTGAGCCAACCCTCTTCTCACACCCTTTCATCAAGCAGTTCCCAAGAGGGGCTAACAACTTATGGCCACCAAGAAGAGCCCCTACCCCTGCTTGGGACGTTAATTTTGTGTTGGAAAAGCTCACGCTCCCCCACTTTGAGCCTTCAACTTCAGCAGAGTTTAAATTCCTCTGTTGGAAAACAGCCTTGCTTTTGGCCATCACTTCAGCTAGAAAAGTGCCTGAGCTACAAGCACTTATGGCTGTTGAATCCTTCATCATTTTCCATGCTGACAAGGTCTCCCTCAGGACTAAACCTACTTTCATGCCTAAAGTGGTATCCAGTGTGGCTCTCAACCAATCTATTCATTTGCCCACCTTTTCCCCTAAACCTCAAAATAAAGGGGAAAGGATCCTGCGTGCGCTCTTTAGATGTGCACAGACAGCTCAGATTCTACCTGGATAGGACTAAGCCCTTTAGGAAATCTGACCACTTACTAGTCGGCTGTGCACCAGGGATAGAGGCCAAGGCCATATCAAAACAAACCATCTCCAAATGGATAGCACACTGTATCCATTTCTGTTACAAACACTATGGAAAACCACCCCCACAGTGGGTCAGAACACATACCACTAGGGCAACTTCAACCTCTACAGCCTTTCTCAGAGGAGTCCCTATCAAGGACATCCTGGAAGCTGCAACATGGAGTTCTGTTCATACCTTCACCAAGCATTACTACCCGCCCATCTTTTCCAAATCCAGGGCAGGCTTTGCAACCGCAGTCTTGCAGGGCATACTAGCCAGCCCCAACTACTCTTGACTGCCCTCTACCCATTCTTCAGCTTTGGGAATCAACCCAAGTGTGATGACTGCAACAGTGAAAGACGAAGAACATAATACAGTTGTGTACACTTACCATAAATGTAGATGTTTGAGTGTATTCACTGTTGCAGTCCTGGTTTCCCACCCTCCAGCTCCGTTGTTGCTCTCTCTCTCTTCCACGCCCCTTGTAGGGCTATTGGTATTTACTTTCTACTGGTGGTGTTACTCCACCATAACTTAGCTCACTATCTGGGGGCTCCTGACATTTGGGGCAAGAAAAACTGATGTAATAGCATCGGCTGTCTGTTTTCATACCACTGACGACCTGACGTCAGTCCTGAAGCGACAACAACTGAAGCAGAAGTACTAAGCCTCTGGTAATCAGGCAGACTGAGGGCTAGCCCTGGCAGGATAACCCAAGTGTGATGACTGCAACAGTGAATACACTCGAACATCTACATTTATGGTAAGTGCACACAACTGTACTTTTTGTCTTGGTTCATTAATCTGCATATGGCATTTGAGATAGATTGAATGATGCATGCATTTCTTTTAGAGACAGCGGCGATCAAAACAAGACCGTTTTCTAGAGTCATACATCTGATTCTAAACTCATTTGTTTTTGAGTACTACGTTGAGTACATCCAAACGTATTTCTTTGCTTACACTTTCATGAAAATTAAGTCTTTTGAGTTTTACAGAAATGTAACGAAATGATTGTTCACATGGAGTTGAGGTTTTATCTTTTTTGCAGTGCTTCTTCCTCATTTCTCTCTTTATTCACAGGGATTGTATTCTTGGATGAAGTTGATAAAATTGGCAGTGTCCCTGGTATTCACCAGTTGCGTGATGTTGGTGGAGAAGGGGTTCAACAAGTAAGGGTTTTACATAAGTCAAATTTGGTAGTATTGTCTCACATATATATGTGCTGTATTTATTCTGTCTGTGTTTAAAATTATCAGATGCAACTTTTGTCTCATTTACTTTGAGTTGTAGGAACATTTTAATCCTGATGGTATATGAAACTTGCAACTTTTCACATACTACTGTTCCTTTTGCATTACAAAGTTAGCACCATTACTGTTTGATTAATATATTTAAATTGCTATGAGATACAACAATAACAGTAGTATGGTGAGGAACAGCTACAAATAAAGTAGCCACTGGACTGAAAGCTGTGATTCGAATGTAGGGCAGAGTAACATTTTTATAAAGAGCAGAAAGGAAGAAAAAATAAAGGATGATGTTCTTCGTGTTTCACTGTTGCAGTCATTACATTTGGGTAATCTGCTGGCAGGTTGCGCTCAGTCGGCCTGAATAACAAAGTCTTGGGTCCTGTGTCGGTTGCTGTCTCCTCTACCTTGACGTCAGGTCGTCAGGGGTATAAAACATGCAGCCGACTCCATTTTATTTAGTCTTTCTTGCCGTGTGGTGCCCGAAGCAGAAGCAGTTCGCAAGTGCCAGTCGTTCGACTCCTGAAATTTTCGCATTCGAGTTTCAGAACCGAAGTCTTCAGTTAAAGCCAAGTACCCCTTTGGGGAAACTTTTTTTTGCTCCTTACTGATGTCAGTAAAAGTTAATAATTGCATTACTTGAGGGAAGCAAATACCTGATAAGGATTTTAATTTGTACTGTATTCCTTGCCTAAGCCAAGATCATAACATGCCTTGCTGTTGGTTTTGTGCTAGATTTAACCAACGCACTATTAAGCGTCGGTATAATTTTTGCTTCAAAATATTTTGTATCCAGATTTAATTATCCTGAAATGTCGTTGGATAGCAGTCAGACTACCGGAGTTCATAAAAACACAAAGAAAAAGACAGAGACGGACTGTCGAGGTCCAAAACCGACGACGAATCTTCTCCTAAGCCAGTCGCCAGTTTGCCGGTACTCAGTGAGGTGCTTTCGCAGCCCCTGATACCCGCTACTTTTGAGTCACAGGCCTCTACCGAGACCCATGCAGAGTCCAGTATGCTGTGAGATGCTCAGAGTATTGAACCCGCAGATGTGTCTCCCTCAGATGGGTCCGGAGCCGCTGAGGGTGTTTTTAGGCCTCAACATTTCTATATAAAACGGATGCCAGCTTCAAAAGCAAAAACAGTTTCTAAGTCTAAAAAAACCAACGCATGAACCACGTGTTCAGGCCCTATGCCTAAAAAACAGATGATCAAAATGGCTGAGGACTTAATTACCTTGATCAGGGGTTACCGACCCCCCCCCCCCCTGCTAAGAGGCCTAGGCAAGACATTGAGTATGAATCTTCAGATCAGGTTTCTATTTCTTCTGATTCCTCTTCTGATCAGGAATTTTCTGTACCACCCTTTGAGGATTCAGATGCAGAGGAATCCATTCCATCTGCATCTCCTCCTGAGGATTACTCCTTTGGAGAAACCTTGCATACTTTAAGGGAACATTTTCATTGGGAGAGTCAGGATTTCTCTTAATCAAAAAAGAGGCTTAGGGATTTCCTCCTTCTTCCTTAGCATAGGTCTTTGGCTATTCCTCCTGTATTAGATGTTGTTGATGACGTGTTTTTGAAATCAAGCAGGGCTCCTGATTCCCTACCTTCGGCTCCTAGTAAGCCAGACAGATATTACAGGGTTCCTGACTCCCACAAATTTTTATTCAAAAATCCTGCTTCTGATCCTGAAACTATCTCACAGGGTCCCAAAGGTGTAAAGGTCTCTACAGCCAAAAATCCTACCCCCCCCCCCCGATAGAGATTCCAGGGTGCTGGATAGATGGGGAAAGAAAGTTTATATGTCTGCAGCCTTGGCAATTAGGGCCTTAAACTGCCAGTTTCATATGCTTAAATATCAACAGCATGTTATGGGCTTGTTGAAACAGAAAATTATGTTGATTTCTGATTGTGTGGAAAATAAAGAATTACAGGAATTATTGCATGCAGCAAAACAGGTTGGAAAGCATACTTTGCAATGTGGTTTTGATTTTTTGGAGGCCTCTTGCAGGGCTGCAGTTACTGGATCTGTGATTAGAAGGCATGCCTGGCTCAAGGAGCAAAATCTGCCTGATCATGTTAAGGATAAATTGTTGGATGCACCTTTACAGCATGATACTTTCTTTGGTAATAAGGCAGAAGAGGTTTTAAAGAAAATGGAAGACAAAGCTAAATCTATGCAAACTGTAAAAGATTTCTTACAAGTGCAGCCACCCAGATTCAGTAGGCACTGGCCTACAATAAATTGGTCTATTTCTGTGTCCAACAGACCCTCACAAAGCAAATCCAGGCGCTCAAAAGGCTCTAGATACCAATCACAGGGTTCTTACAGGTCAAAGCAATGGGGTGCTTCTACCTCTAAATCTGGAGGAAGCAAAGCACAACCCTACAATAAGCAGTCTCAATTACTTCCCTCTACCATCTCCAAGCACTTATTTTTTGGCAGCCCCATTGATAGGGAAATTAGCACTTTATGCTCAAAATTGGCAGATGTTATGTAGTCCAATCTCGCCTACATTCTTACTCACGGGTTCGGAGCCGAATATCGGCTCCGACTCGGCCAACTTTTTATATACTAGCTCGATGTCTCCCATTGGCTGGGCTAAGCAGGTATCCCATGCTGCACTGCTCCATATCCCCAGATCTCGTTTGCTGCTTGTGGAGCTAGGACATGGTCTCGCTTGGCTGTGGCTAAGTACCTTCTTTTTCAATTTCTCTCGAGAAATTACTAGTTGTTTAACCACAAAAGCTATTTTAATAGCTATTTCTTCTTGTTGCGTGTCTGCAGTGTGTTTATATTTGTGTAGTTGGTATCCCTGGCTGTTCTGGTGGGCTATGCCCGTTTGACTTGGAGGACCTAGTCCTCCTTCCTGTGTAAAGTTCCGTTCCCTTGGATTTGTTCTTGGTTATTGGTCTAAGCCTGTTCTTAGTTTTTTCCCTTGTGGTTAGCGTGTTGTGAATTGTAAGAACCGTTTTATTTAGAGGTTCTTGGTTCCCTTTGTGTGTACTGTGTTAATAGTTTTTCCCGCCTTTGCTGCTTTCTTCAGGCTAAGTTGCATTCTGTGGTATTCTTGTGCAGTATGTCTAAGGATCAGAAGGAACATAAACCATCCAGTTTTAAAAAATGTTCAAAGTGTAATTACAAGATGCCCATTACAGATGGGCACTCTGTATGTGTTTATTGCTTAGGAGCAATTCATTTGCAAGAGTCTTGCAGCTTCTGTCACGCCTTCAGTCCGAGAGTGCTCCAGGAAAGAAAAAATAAATTAATCTTGAAGGGTCTTCTAAAACCTTCGTTTGAGGAGTCTTTAGACTCGACTTCTAGTCCTCAGTCCAAGTCTAAAGCTTCGAAGGCAAAGAAAAGATCTCCGGCTCTGTCTGTATCTTCCTGAGCCTCCAGAGAAAATCTCTAAACTGGACTCTACCTCCTCGGCTCCTCTGTCCTCGGGGCCGCAGGAGGTATCTGTAGTACTGGAGTCGGCGTCGGCTCCTATTTTATTGGAGCCCATTCTGAGCTGGTCACCCAGTGTAAGGCATGGCTCTCCCGAGAGGAGATCCCAATCTCCCTCCCTGTCCTCCAAATCCTCCAGGCTTTCTGATTTAGATGTCGATAGGGTGGTACAGAGGCTCCTGCAGTCGCCGGTGTTGGCAAAATTATTCTTGGCTCCGACCCAGTCAGCTCCGGAGCCTGTCCCAATGCTTGTGTCGATGGTTCCTCCTCTGAGCACTTCCTTGACTTCGGAGCCGGAGTGCTTCGCTCCGAGTGATGTTCTTGCGCCGGCTCCGATACCCCTCAAGGGTTTATCGGTGCTGACGTCAGCTCCGACCCAGTCGGCTCCATCCACAGGGTTCGGCACTCGGGTTTCCTCAGTCGGGCCTGAGGGGGATACTTCGGGACACCTGTCTGTTCCAAGCCTCCCTCTCGGCGCATCGGCTCCTGGGACCCTGACCCTGGTCATGGCCTCGGAGGCCGGTCGGTCCTCGGATTCGGGGGAGACCCACCTTCGAGGCCATGCGGAGCGCACTGGCCAGAACGTCAGTTACATCACCCAGATCGGTCATTCCATCCCCTTCCATCCTGGCTAGAGCCTCTGACGCCCCCCTATCTGTAGATGGCAGAGCCCAAAGGTCTGGGGATACCCCCATGAGCGGTCCCCATCTTTCTGAGGGCCCCACCGAGTCTGTGCCTGAGGAACCCCCTAGAAAGAAGTCGTGCAAGAGGAAGCACATAGACTCCCAGGACGAGTCTCTCACTTCTAATACCGACCTCGAGGAGTCCGAGGGGTCCCCCAAGTCGTGCTCTGATGACATCTCTTTCTCCGACATCCTGCAGATATTGTAACAGGCGACTGGCTGTCCAAAACCCCCTCTGAGGAGGAGTCGGTATTCCTGAAGGCCTTTGGTGCTCAACCCTCCGCCTCCTGGGTGTCTCCACCCTTCAACGAGCTCTTGGATTTAATTTGTCAAAGGGTGTGGGAGAATCCTGATTCGGTGGAACCTGTACCCCAAAGGCCCAATAAGTTTCTTTCTGCACCCCCAGGGAAAGAGTTTCTGTCCAAAGGGGTTTTTGTAGATGCCATGGTGGTGGCGGCGGCGACCACACAGCAGGAACTAGCCGAGTCTTCTTTCTCCGTCCATCCTCCTAACAAGGAGTCTAGGAGCATGGACCGGTACGGGAAGCGTACCCTCTCATCAGCGACCTTCACCCTACGGTCACTGAACTACCTCTGTCACTTTACTCAGCTCCAGAGAGATCTCCTCAAGGAGTTAGAAGATACTCTAGTGGGTAACGTACCTGAGGCAATAATGCACATGGTTAACGCCCAGGTGTCTACCCTCAATTCCTTTTCAACTCGTCCATGAGGCTCATATCATATGCAGCCAAGGGGGCGAGTAGGGCAGCCAGTTCGGGTGTAGCCCTCAGGAGGCAAGCCTGGATGCGCGTGTCATTTCGCGGAGGCCTTCAAGTCTTCCTTCACTGACACTCCCTTTGATGGGTCCTCGCTGTTTGGGACCAAAGTGAAAGACACCCTCACCAGGTGCGAGCAAGAGGGAAAGACCCTGTCTGCCGTAGGGGTCTGTTTTTTCCCTTCCTTCGAGACCTTACCCCAAGGCTCTGAGGGGAGGAAAGATGTGGTTCAAGAAATCGCAGAAGTTTTTCCCGGCCGCACAAGGTGAGTCCCCCTCCAGAGGCAGAGGAGGGGGAGGTTATTCTGGAAGATGCCGCCCTAGAGGCAAAGGAGGCCCCCGCAACTCGGGAGACCGTGATTCCTTTTGTGGTTCTTCCTACCATCGTTCCTGATGTGTTGCCCAACTGTGCTATTCTGGATCCAGTTAGGGGCCGCATATCGTTGTACCCGGAAGCCTGGGAAAGCATCACCCAGGATTGATGGGTATTACGAATAGTTTCCAGAGGTTACGCCATCCCCTTTTCATCAGACCCTTCTCCAGTCAGAAGAATCCCAGATGTTCCACCCAGTGAAAGGGATCACGCAGCATTAGATGTTTCAGAGCTGCTAAAGAAGGGAGTCATCCAACCTGTCCCTTCAGACCAAATCGGATTAGGGACTTACTCAAGACTCTTTTTGGTGCCGAAAAGAACAGGGGACCTGAGACCCATTCTAGATCTCAGCAGATTAAACCACTACGTTCTGAAGTCCAAGTTCCGAATGGTCACTCTTCAGTCCATTTTTCCATTGCTGGAAAAAGAAGTATGGATGTGCTCCATCGACCTCAAGGATGCTTACTGTCATATCAAAATGGACAGGGCATCCAGGAGTCACCGATGCTTCCGGCTGGGAACCAGTCATTTTCAGTTTCGTGCCCTGCCCTTTGGTCTCACCACAGCCCCCAGGGTGTTCACCAAGTGTTTGGCGGTGGTGACAGCTCACCTGAGATGTCAAGGATTCCAAGTGTTTCCGTACCTGGACAACTGGCTCCTTACCACCCACACCAGGCATCTTCTCATCCGAGCCAGGGACACTACCATTACCCTCTGTCAACAACTAGGAATAACATTGAACTGGGAAAAATCTGCCTTGCTGCCCTCACAGCGTGTCACGTTTATAGGTGCAGAGCTAGACACCGTTCAAATGCGGGCCTTCTTGCCGCACGACAGGATCACAGTATTACAAAATCAGGTTCACGTTTTATTTACCCCTCAGGAAAGTACAGGCAAGATGGGTTCTTCAGCTTCTGGGCACCATGGCAGCTACCATTATGTTAGTGCCTCTAGCGAGATTACACATGAGGCTTCTTCAGTGGCTCCTCTTTGCCCAATGGTCTCTCCAAAAACTCCCCCTTTCCCAACAGATTCTACTCACAGACCGATGCAAACAGGATCTCAAGTGGTGGCTGTACTCCACCAATCTGGACCAGGTGAGACCGTTTGTTCCTCCGTCACCTGTCGCCACGGTGACCACGGACGCCTCCCAGATGGAGTGGGGGGACATTATCTTGGCAGGACGGTCCAAGGCACGTGGCAAGATCATGAGGTACATCTGCACATCAGTGTCTTGGAGATGAGAGTGGTGTTACTGGCGTTGTGGGCACTTCAGAGCTCTCTTCCTCTGGGGTCGATTGCAATACACTCAGACAACATGTCCGTTGTGTGGTATCTAAACAAACAAGGAGGAACCATATCTTACCCGCTGTGCAGAGAGGCCATGCGAGTGTGGCAGTGGGCAGTGTCTTCCCAACATTTTCTAGTGGCAACGCACATTCCGGGGAAGGCCAATGTGATAGCAGACAGGCTGAGCAGAACTATTCTGATGCCTTACGAGTGGTCCCTGAACCATCTGATTGCAGAACAGATTTTCAGCAGGTGGGGTCAGCCTTGCTGCGATCTTTTTGTCAATCCCCTCAATGGCAAATGCAGCAACTACTTCACCCTGATCTTCCCACAGGGGGAGTCACCCAGGGACGCTCTAGTCCACGATTGGCCCTCCGGTCTGCTCTGTGCTTTCCCTCTGTTTCCTCTGTTATCAAGAGTGATTCAGAAAGCCATATCCTTGGGAAGCAAGATGATTCTAATTGCCCCACACTGGCCTCGCCAGGTCTGGTTCTCCTTTCTCCATCCATTCACTGTGGACAGTTCTTAGATTCTGGACCCAGTTCCAGACCTACTGACACACATGTCGGGACAGTTCCATCCCTCCCTGTGGACCCTCAGGTTGACAGCCTGGCTACTCCACTTCCGTCGTTAGTCAGACTTCATCGTTTTTCACCTGAGGTGGTGCACATTTTATCCTCTTCTTATAAGTCTTCGACTAGGAAGATTTATTCCTGCAAATGGAAGAGATTCTCTGTTTGGGCTCATGCCCAAGGAATTGACCTTTCCACAGCCCCAATTGCTGCTGTTTTAGATTTCTTGTCAATGCTCTTTCAGCAGGGCTCCGCGCCCACTACCATTAAAGTCCAGCTGGTGGCGATTTCAAACTTTCATACCTCCTATGAACCTTCCCTTATGGCGCATAAACTCTGTAAGGCCTTTCTAAAGGGCACCTTATTACTCCGGCCTCCTGTGTCTGAAACTATCATGCCCTGGGATCTAAACTTTGTTTTGCAAGCCCTTACTTCCCCCACCTTTCAAGCCTGCTGCCACCTATGAGTTAAAGTTTTTGTCATGGAAGACAGCTTTCCTAATAGCCATCACATCAGCCAGACAGGTGTCAGAGATCCAAGCTCTCTCCATCAAACCTCCGTATTTAATTTTTCATAAGGACAAAGTTTCTCTCAGACCCAATCCGTCCTTTCTCCCCAAAGTAACGTCTTCTGTTAATCTCAATCAGTCTATTGAGCTGCCACTGTTCTTCCCTCAATTCTCCAACAAGGCAGAGTTTAGGTTCCATCAACTGGATGTGCACAAATCACTACATTTCTACCTACACAGGACCAAACACCTACGAAAATCTGACCAATTGTTTGTTTCTTTTTCAGAAAATAGAGCGGGATCCCCTATTTCCAAGGTTACCATTTCCAGATGGATTTCCAATTGTATTTCCTTTATTTATTCTTCAGCGGGAAAAATCTACTGTTCCCCGTCAAGGCTCACTCTACTAGGGCTGTTTCTGCGTCTATGGCATACCATGCCAGACTGTCTTGGGATGATATTTGTGCTGCAGCCATGTGGGCTTCTCTGCACACCTTTATTACTCATTACAAACTGGATGTAGCTTCTAGGGGTTGAGCTTCCTTTGGTTCCACAGTCCTCAGGAGTATCTTCCTTTGAGCCTCCCAGGATAGAGGTACTGGGGATGCTGTCCCGTGAGTAAGAATGTAGGCGAGATTGGACTACATAACATCAAGAAGTTATGTACTCACCATAACGTTCGATGTATGTAGTCCATCTCGCCTCACATTCTTACGTACCCTCCCACCTGCCCCCCTCCTGGAGGATTTGGAGGTTGTAATTGGTTCTAGAGTCCCCTTCAGTGATAGTTTATGTTTTCTTATTTTCCTTGTTAGTGTTCTACCTTATTGGGTTGTTGTTATGCATGAGGTGTGATTGTTGGTTTCGCAGCAAAGGGATATGGAGCAGTGCAGCATGGGATACCTGCTTAGTCCAGCCAATGGGAGACCTCGATCTAGTATATAAAAAGTTGGCCAAGTCGGAGCCGATATTCAGCTCCGAACCCGTGAGTAAGAATGTGAGGTGAGATGGACTACATACATTGAACGTTATGGTGAGTACATAACTTCTTGTTAATTTACCCAGGACAAGTGGGTATTAAACATAGTATCCCAGGGGTACAGATTTCATTTCCATACCCTGCCAGTTCCAAGCGCTTGGTCAACTCTGCCACAAAACCAGTGGGCAGAGGCTCAGAAACAAGTAACGTCCCTCATGGATATGGGGACTATTCAACCAGTACCAGAACAAGAAAAAAGACAAGGGTTTTACTCGACTGTTCCTGGTACCCAGAAAAGACAATACCTGGCGTCCAGTGCTGGACTTATCGATTTTGAACACCTTCTTGGACATCCCAAAATTCAAAATGCTGACATTACAACAGCTACTGCCCATGCTGGGCAAGAACGTTTGGTTAGTGACTCTAGACTTAGAGGCATACCTGCATATTCCAATAAGGGAATCGTGCAGAAGATACCTCCGCTTCAAGGCAGGTTTTATGCATTACCAATTCTCTGCACTGCCCTTTGGCTTATCTACTGCAGCCAGGGTCTTTACAAAGTGCCTGGCACCAGTAATTGCATTTTGCAGACCAAGAAGCATACAAATCTATCCTTACTTGGACGACTGTCTCATTCAAGCAGAAAACAAGGACATCCTTCTTCAACATCTGGCATTTGTAAAAAGGGTTCTAACATGCCTAGGGTGCACAATAAATGAAAAGAAATCACAACTGGCACCCTCTCAAAAAAAGTTAAATTCCTGGGTGCAAGCTTGAATACAACTGCCCAGATGGCTTACCTTACGCCAGACAAACAAAGGCAACTGACTATATACTTCAATCAGATGGCAACAAAAACCCAGTTATCTGCAAGACAAATTCTGCAGGCTTTGGGGTTCATGGCATCCTGCATTCTTCTAATTCCATATGCAAGACTACATATGAGGAAACTTCAGTGGTACCTAAAATGTTTATGGAGTCAACATTGTCACAGTCTGGAAACAATGATTCCTCTCATTCCCTGCTTACAACAGGAGTTTCTTTGGTGGGCAGAGACTTGTCACCAAAACAAGGGACTGTCATTCACTCTACCTCCTGCCTCTCAAACCCTAAGTACAGATGCATCAGACTATGCTTGGGGGGCCCACCTGGTGGGGGAGATGCATTCAGGACATATGGAGCCCAAAACAAATGCATCTACATATCAACCAAAAAGAGATGCTAGCTGTTCAGAATGCCCTGACAGCCTTCAAGGACTTACTTCATCCAGGACAACTACTGATAAAGACAGACAACACTACAGTTATGTGGTACATAAACAAGCAGGGGGGGTACACATTCCTACCACTTTGCAGACTAGCCATGGCACTGTGGACACAGCCTTGACTTACCAAGTACATCTTCATGCTCAGTTCCTGCCAGGAAAATAAAATACTCTGGCAGACGACCTAAGCAGAAACCTTATGGACCCTCACGAGTGGAAACTGGATCCTCAAGTCTTCAGTATGATAACACAGAAATGGGGGAGCCCAGACATAGATCTATTTGCCTCTCCCCAGAATTATCAACTGGACAAATTCTGCACAAGGACTTATCACAGACAAGCATGGAAAGTGGACGCCTTATCCTTCAGTTGGAAAAGCCTATCAGTCTACGCCTTTCCCCCTCTGCCTCTTCTCCCCAAGGTCTTGCAAAAGGTCAGGCAGGAAAAAACAAAAATGATCCTAATTGCCCTGGACTGGCCTCACCAGCACTGGTACCCAATTCTAAGGAATATGTCTCATCTCCCTCCTTGGTACTTGCCTCAAGTACCTCATCTACTGTATCAGCAGAGCAATCAAATGCTGTACCCTCAGCTCCAAACCTTGAACCTGGCAGCATGGCTGATCATGTAATTATTCAAACAACACCTCTCAGTAAATCTGTCATGGATGTCATTTTAGAAGCCAGAAGGCCTAGTACTAGAAAATCTTATGTTGACAAATGGAAGAGATTCTGTGCTTGGAACCAAGCACAAGGAACGGATATAGCAAAACCAAATATTCCTCAGATTTTACAATACTTGACTAGATGCTTGACAAGGGCCTATCTTTTTCTTCAATAAAAATGCATGCTTCTGCCATCTTGGCTCATTACAACACGGAGCCTCCCATCTTTTCTCATCTTCTGCTAAAACAGTATCTTAGAGGGACCAAAAATCTAAGGCCTCCCAGAAGATCACCAGCTCCAGCATGGGACCTCAATTTTGTGCTGGAAAAACTCACCCTGCCTCCTTTTGAACCAGCAGCTACTGCGGATATAAAGTTCTTATCTCGGAAAACAGCTTTCCTTTTGGCAATCACTTCAGCAAGAAGGGTTTCAGAACTACAGGCCCTCATGGCTGTGGAGCCTTTTATTGCATTTTACCCAGACAGGGTGTCCCTCAGGACCAAGCCTTCATTTATGCCTAAGGTGGTATCGGACATGATCTGCGTCCCTTGATCACTTCAAAACTGTGCAAGACCTTTCTGAAGGGCACCTTCCTGCTCAGACCTCTGGTAAAGGAAGTGGTACCTCTGTGGGATTTGACGTTAGTGCTTCAGGCCTTGACAGCTTCCCCCTTTGAGCCTGCAGCTTCAGTGGATCTCAAGTATTTGTCTTGGAAGACAGCCTTTCTCGTCGCCATCACCTCTGCTAGAAGAATTTCTGAAATTCAAGCCCTTTGTGTGAAACCCCCGTATCTAACCTTCCACAAGGATAGAGTTTACCTCAGGACAAGTCCCTCTTTTCTCCCTAAGGTTGCTTCCGAGTCAAATATCAATCAGTCCATTAACCTGCCAGTTTTCTTTCCCAGTTATCAGAACAAAGGGGAGTACAAACTACACCTTTTGGATGTGCATAGACAGCTTCAATTTTATATTCACAGGACATCTGGTCATAGGCAATCTGACCAGTTGTTCGTCTCCTTTGCCAAAATGAATTTGGGTAAATTGGTATCTAAAGTCACATTGTCTCAATGGATCTCGCAATGTATTCTTTTGGCTTATGAAAGTTCTGGTAGGCCCGCACCTCAGGGAGTCCGTGCCCACTCTACCCGATCTATGTCTACCTCTGCTGCCTTTAGATCCAGGGAGATGATATTTGTTCGGCTGCCACTTGGGCCTCATCTCATACCTTTATCAACTATTATAAGCTGGATATTATCTCCAGAGGGAGAGCATCCTTTGACTCTGCAGTGCTCCGGAACATCCTTCCATGATGGCCGCCCAAGGTTCAGGTAGCTGGGGACTCTGTCCCATAGGTTGCTGCACAAATGAAGTTAGCTACTTCAGATTAAGAAGTTATGTACTCACCATAACGTTCCATCTGAGTAGATAAACTTCATTTGTCAGGAACCGTCCCCCCCCTCCTTCCCCCTGACCTTTGATTGTTCACATTTGTTGTCTTCAGAGATGGTCTTTGAAATTGATCAATCTTTAGCAGTTGCTGCTTTGGGGGCAAACTTGATCTGAGGTCAAGCAGGGTTGGCAGGGGGTTATGGGTAGGGGGAGGAGCTATGAGCTCGGATCTAAACTGTTGAAAACTGCCGGCTCGGATCCGAAGTCGGATCCAATACCCATAGGTTGCTGACAAATGAAGTTTATGTACTCAGATGGAACGTTATGGTGAGTACATAACTTCTTATTCTCTTCCATGTTGCAGTATCCATTCCCTCCCACCTTACCACCTTCTTTGCATCTGAATTGTCTCTATCTGGATGTCCCTGAGCCTATACAGCTTCCTGGGACTGGAGTCCGACTGAGGTGTTCAGTTCCAAGGAAAGGTACGTGCAGAAGTCACTTTTATGGTCCACGCTTCCTGGGCCAACTTCAGATACCCTACGTACGTAGCAGTAACTACAAGCTTTTGTATACTGGCCGGACATTCAGGTAGCAAGAGAGGAAAATCCAAGAGTTGGAATACTGCAACATGGAACAGAAGGACATCTATGGTTATGGTAACATTTTACAGAAAACTATTCCTTCTGAAGAGAAGGACAGTTAGTCCAGACTCTCCTTTTGAGGAGATTTTCTGTGGGGATACTGTCTCTTGTATGATGGAATGTTTTTAAGTAGGACTGCACTCAGGTTTCTGATATTCATAAAAGGTATTATGAACTCCTCCAGAAGGAGTCTTCTAAGCCTTTTGCTGTTCCTCCTTTTGGACACATTTTCAGCTGCTTCTTAGACTCCTGGTTCCCGGCCTCCTGCTCCTAAAAAATTGATAAGTTTTATAAGGTGCCTAATGATCGTAAATTTCTTTACGTGTGTCCCTCTTCTGACCCCTCTGTTATTTTTGTTTCTTCTGATAAGCCTTCTAAGTTGTGGCCTTCTACTAAACTGGGACCCTCTGACAAGGACAGTAGAATAATGGGAAGACTGGGCAAAAAATGTGTGCACTGCTTCTACTCCGGACTTTTGGGCTGTGAATTGCCAGACCCATATGACTAGGTATGTTTTATCCCTCCTTTCTCAGGCTTTTTAATTTATTTCAGACCTTTTCAAATTCTGAGGAGAAGGCTTCGACCCCCTCCCCCCCCCCTGTTTGGATCCTCTTCTCAAGTAGCTCGCCCATCCATTAAATGTAGTTAGGATGCAGCTGATGCCTCTTCTAGGGCTGCTGCCTTTGGTTTTATGTTAAGGCTTTATTTTTGGCTTTGCCTTCAGCATGATGATATTAGCGGCAAACTGATGGATGTTCCTCTTGACTATAAAAATCCCTTTGGTTCTGCAGCTGCTGAGCTTTTTAAGTCCCTGCAGAAGAAGGGTAATGTTATGCAGGAATGAAAGCATATTTTTGTTTCACCTGTTCCCAGATTTCAGGGTAATTATCCTTCCAAGTCTGGTTTTGTACGTAGACAGTCTCACCGTCCTCCCAAAGGCAAAAAGGGTTTCTAGAAGGGATCCTCCTGGTAAGTCTACTCAAACTCCTACAGCTCAGAAGCCTCCTTTTCCAGACAAGCCAGGTTCTGTCTATCTTCTTTCCTCCCTCCTAAGCCATGTTCCTCTTATCTTCATCTTTCCCTGTCCCTTCACGGTTGGTTAAGGGTCATTAACGATTCTTAGGTTCTATCCATCTTTCATCAGGGGTATTACATGGTTTGGAAATTCCTTTCCTCTTTTTTTTGGGCAATCCTCAACCTCCTCAGTAACAGCTACTCTTTTTTTCTGGATGTTCTTTAGAGCCTTTTGTCTCGAGGTACCATCCAAGCAGTTTCTGCTCCTCAAAAGGGAAAAGGAGTTTTATTCCAGAATATTTCTGGTTCCCTGGAATGAAGGCACCTGGAGACCCATTGTGGATCTTTCTCAGCTAAACATCTTCTTAAAGGTTCCCTTCTTTCAAATGCTTTCACTTCAAATCTTGTTTCCTTTTCTTATAACTCGGGCATTCCTAGTCTCTGTGGATGTCAAGGATGCTGTTCTCCATATTCCTTTTCATCCCCATTTCAGGAAATGATCTGAAGTAGTTAACTTCATTTGTCAGCAACCTATGGGAATCAGATCCAACCTCGGATCCGAGCCAGCAGTTTTCAACAGCTTTAGATCCGAGCTCCAAGCTCCTCCCCCTACCCATAATCCCCTGCCAACCCTGACTGACCTCAGATCTAGTTTGCCACGGTTAACCAACAGCAGCTTGATCTAGAGTTCCAGGCGTTAGACTTTTTTGTGAGAAAAAAATTTACATTTTCTTCTCTTTTCTTCAGATTTTGGTTGTGTGTGTTTCCAGGTCCCTTTTTGTATAAAACCCTCTTTAGTTTAACTTTATATTTTTTGTCATTTACCTCCCCCTTCCTTCATGGTTCCGTTAGGGTTGTGTGTGTGTGTGTTTGGGGCCTAACATGTGTGGTTTTCACTTTTTAGTTAAAATGTCTGAGGCCCCAAAGACGTTTTTTTCTAAGTGCACCGTGTGTGGCCATAAGCTGTCCCTGGTGGATGGCCACACTCGGTGTGTGTTGTCCCTTGGGGTTGAGCACCTGTCTTCTGGTTGTTCCATTTGTGCGGCGTTCAACCCCAGGGCACTCAAGGACCGGAAGTCTAAACTAATTCTGGCGGGTCTTCTGCCCTCGGATTCTGCTTCTACCTCCGGTCCTCCCGTGGCTCCCGCTGCGGCTGTGGCAGCTGCCACACCTGCTTCCCACTCCCCCGGCCGGGACTCAACCTCCCGCCTTAGGCCTGGAGGAGAAGGAGGCCAGGAAAGAGAAAAGGAGGGAGAAACACCACAAGCGGAGGGCCGAGGCCTCCGCTTCTGGCCCCCCGGCTAAGCGGTCTTCTCCCTCCAGGACTTCTGGGTCTCCACCTTCTCGGATCCGGTCCACTTGCTTTTCACCGGGTCCTGAGGAGGAGGAGACCCGATCTCCTTCGAGGTCACTGAGGCGACACTCTCGTCCCGCCTCGGTGGCCTCATCGAGATCAACCCGAAGTCTCACGGATGCAGATTTGGACCGGATGATAAGAAGATTCCTCCAGGCCCAGCTGCAGATGGGAGTGCTCCTGCCCCCCCCCCAGGGGGGGGGGGGATCTCGACCCCTTTTTTTGCCCCGATAGCTCCTTCTCCTTCTCGCTTCCCGGGCTCGGAGTCTTCGGAGCCTGGCAGCCTTGGAGCCGGGGGTGTGTCGGCGCAGATAGTCTCGGGTACTTCGGCACCAACACTTCCCTTGAGTCTGTCGGGTCCATTTTCTTCAGATCCGAGCCCTCTGAGCCGAGGGCTGAGCTTCGGATCCGGGGGTATTGGTATGCCTTCGGCTCCGTCCAGGTCTGAGCATACTGGTCTGTCGGATCCGATCACTTCGGCGCCGGCCCCGATTTATTCGTCGGATCCAAGTGAGGGTCTGCTTTCGGATCCCAGAGAGAGCAGCTCTCCCTTGGCATTCGACGTGGTGGAGAGGGCCCTGTCGAGAGATTCCAGGCCCCCGGCCCTTGCCACGGCTCCACCCTGCACTCCTTCTCTTTTGGGCCCAACTTCCATCACTCGGCCCCAGGGACAGCCTGCTCTGACATCCCAGGTCGTTCCTTTGGAACAAGACGTAGCTGGTGAGACCTCTTCGGACTGCCCACCCGAGGATGTTCCTCACAAGCGAAGGTGCAAAAGGAGGCACCTGGACTCCCCCGAGTCCTTGACTGAGGACACGGATTTGGAGGAGGGGGAAGGCTCCCCAAGATCACCCCCGAAGATGTCTCATTTGGTTACATCATGGAGATGCTCAGGATAAGGGGGGGGGGTGGTCTGCCCCAAAGCCTACCTCAGACGAATCCGTGTTCCTGGAGGCGTTTGAAGCAGGCCCATCTACCTCTTGGGTGTCCCCTCCAGCCGAACCCCCTGGTAGATTTGATTACTACCAGGGAGTGGAAAGAGCCGGACACCGTGGAGCCAGTCCCCAAGCGCCCGGACAAAATTCTCAGCCCACCCTCTGACAAGTCCCAATGGAGTAAGGGTCCCCCTGTAGATGCCATGTTGATGGCGGCGGCCACCAACAGGGAACTAGCTCAGGAGAGTCCCTCGGTTCATACCTCGAGCAAGGAGTCTCGGTCGATGGACCGTTTAGGGAAGCAGGTCTTTAGTTCGGCTACCTTCTCTGTGAAGTCACTGAACTACATGGCACATGTGCTTTGACTGCAGCGGGACCTTATCAAAGAGTACGCTGCGTCACCCTCAAGTCCATGTCGGCGGAGGACAAGCAATTGCACTCCACCCGGATGGCCACTGTCCAATCCATATCAAACACCTCTATGCGGCTACTGTCCCATGCCACGGAAGGAGCCTCTAGAGCCAGCGGAGCTGGCCTTGTCATGAGGCGTCAGGCCTGGCTCTGGCACTGTGATTTTGTGGAACCCTTCAAGGCCTCTTTCGCTAATGCCCCTTTCGATGGTTCTGCCCTTTTTGGCAAAACTGTTCGCGATACCTTGGTCCAGAGCGAGAAGGACGGGAAGACCTTGTCTGCCGTCGGAGTCCGCTTCTCTGCTCCCCCGAGGTCCTTCTCCAAGAACCAAAAGGGACAGAAGAAGATGTGGTTCTGGAAGTCGCAACAGTCCCATCCCGCTCCGGACTCCCAGCCCTTCCGCAGCAGAGGAGGGCAGGGTGGACACCGCCCTAGAGGCAGAGGGGGCCCGCGGCACTATGGATCCAGAGAACCCTTCTCAGACCAACCCACGCAACACCCCTGAGGGGTTGCCCGACTGCTCCACTCTGGAGGCAGTCGGGGGGGTGTTTCTTGAAGCACCTAGCAGCTTGGGAGTCCATCACGACAGACCGCTGGGTGCTTCGCATTATATCCAGAGGATATCAGATTCCCTTTTCTCTTTACCCAAGCAGGCCCAGATACCTCCCCGATGTCCCACCCGATCAGAGGGAGGCTGCAGCAACAGAAATCCAACAGTTGCTGGAAAAAAGAGCCATCCAACACGTCCCCCCAGACCAGTGCGGGTCGGGGTTTTACTCCTGGTTCTTCTTGGTGCCAAAAAAGACGGGGGACTTAAGACCTATCCTCGACCTCTCCCCACTGAACCTGTCAGTAACCAAAGAGAAGTTCCGCATGGTCACCCTTCAATCCATTCTTCCCCTTTTGTGGGAGAATGACTGGATGTGCTCTATAGACCTCAAGGATGCGTACTACCACATTCAGATGGACAGGCGATCCAGAAGGTTCCTCCACTTCCGGCTAGGAGCCAGTCATTTCCAAGTCAGGGTCCTCCCCTTTGGTCTCACCACAGCCCCCAGGGTGTTCACCAAAGTGTTAGCAGTGATAGTGGCCCACCTGAGGCTCCAGGGAATTCAGGTCTACCCATACCTGGACGACTGGCTCCTGACCGCCCCGACAAGGCATCTACTCTGCGCAGCCAGAAACTACTTTCTTCGTCTAGCTCCCCGGCTGGGGATCACTATCAACATAGAGAAGTCGTCTCTTACCCCGATTCAGACCATAGACTTCATAGGGGCCAGATTAGAGACAAACAAGCTCCTAGCTTTCTTGACCACAGACCAGCTATGAACCCTGAGGCTACATGTGCGGGCCATTCTACAATCTCCAGCTGCTCCGGCGGATTTGGTCCTGAGGGCTCTAGGCTCAGTGGTGGCAGCAGTCATCCTATTGCCAATGGCACATTTGAACATGAGGGTCTTACAATGGACCCTCCAGGTCCAGTGGTACTTTCTTCGATATCCTCTGAGCCATCCCATTCCCCTCAGCAGGGCTTGCAAGAGGGCCCTCTTATGGTGGCTCCAATCTCCGAACCTCCAGGAAGGACGCCCCTTTTTTATGGTCCCTCCCCTAGCCACGGTGACCACGGATGCCTCCTGCCTCGGGTGGGGTGAGCATTGTTTGGGCAGGACAGTCCAAGGCATGTGGGACCTCACAGAGACCTCTCTGCATATCAATGTCTTAGAGATGATGGCAGTGCTGTTAGCGTTGCAAGCACTTCAGGACCTTCTTCCTGTAGGAACGATTGCGATTCAGACGGACAATATGTCTGTTGTCTGGTACATCAACAAACAGGGGGGAACCAGGTCTTACCCAGTCTGTCTAGAGGCCATGAGGGTGTGGGAATGGGTGATCTCCACCAACCGCTTTCTTATAGCAACGCACATTCCGGGGTGGTCCAACATCCTAGCGGACAGACTAAGTCGCACCATCCTGTTACCATACGAGTGGTCTCTGAATCCCGAGATAGCGAATCGGATTTTCGCCAAATGGGGTCAACCCTGTTGCGATCTCTTTGCTTCTCCATCGAACACAAAATGTTATGACTACTTCGCTCTCATTTCCCCCTCCAGGGAACCTCCGAGAGACGCTCTGGTGCGTGCTTGGCCTCCCGGTCAACTTTAGTTTACTCTCCTCTTCCTCTGATGCTGAAGTTTCTACAGAAAGCCAGCCGGTTGGGGAGCAGGATAATCCTCATTGCCCCATTCTGGCCTCATCAAACCTGGTTCCCTTACCTTTGGTCTCATCTGGTGAATCCTCCTTGGATTCTGGATCCCCATCTGGATCTAATATCCCACCCCCTAGATCTCCCAGTCCCGAATCTGGGCAATCTCAAGCTCACAGCTTGGCTGCTCCAGTTCCACTTGTAGCTAGGACTCCCGGTATCTCTTCCCCAGTTAAAACTATTCTAGTAGCAGCGCACAAGCCTTCTACTAGAAAGATCTATAGTAGCAAATGGAAACGTTTCTCCGTTTGGGCAGAACGTCGAAATTTGGGTCCTTTCACAGCTCCTTTGCCCGCTGTATTAGACTTCCTGTCAGGGCTGTTTCATCAGGGGGCTAGCTCCTCCACAGTCAAGGTTTAACTAGCAGCTATCTCTCATTATCACATGGGAAATGAACTGGGCCCTTTGATCACTACAAAATTGTGTAAGACCTTTTTGAAGGGCACCTTTCTGCTCAGACTTCCAGTGAAGGATGTAGTCCCTCCTTGGGATTTAACGCTGGTGCTTCAGGCCTTGACAGCTCCCCCGTTTTAGCCTGCAGCTTCAGTAGATCTTAAATTCTTGTCATGGAAAACGGCCTTTCTTGTCGCTATCACATCGGCTCGAAGGGTCTCTGAACTACAAGCCCTGTGTGTAAAACCCCCATACTTGACTTTTCACAAGGATAGAGTTTACCTCAGGACCAACCCCTCTTTTCTTCCCAAGATTGCCCCTGAATCAAATATTAACCAGTCCATCAACCTACCAGTCTTTTTTTCCTAATTACCAAAATAAAGGGGAATACAAATTACACTCACTGGATGTGCATAGACAACTTCGCTTCTGCATCCACAGGACATCTGGTCATAGGCATTCTGACCAGTTGTTCGTCTCCTTTGCCAAATTTAACTTGGGTAAATCTATGTTTAAAATCACGCTGTCTAGATGGATTTCGCAGTGTATCCTTTTAGCATATGAAAGTTCTGGCAGGCCCGCACCTCAGGGAGTCCATGCCCACTCTACTTGGTCTATGTCTACCTCTGCGGCTTTTAGAGCTAGAGTCTCTTTGGATGATATTTGTTTGGCAGCCACTTGGGCCTCATCTCATACCTTTATCATTCACTATAAATTGGACATTATCTCCAGAGGGAGAGCATCCTTTGGCTCTGCAGTGCTCCGAAACATCCTTCCATGAAGGCTGCCCAAGGTTCAGGTAGCTGGGGACTCTGTCCCATAGGTTGCTGCATAAATGAAGTTAACTACTTCAGATTAAGAAGTTATGTACTCACCATAACGTTCCATCTGAGTAGGTAAACTTCATTTGTCAGCAACCGTCCCTCCCTCCTGCCCCCTCACTTACGAATGTTTTCATACTCAAGTCCATGGGTGTTATCCACTTTATCTTTGAGAGTAATAGTCTTCAAGCAGTATCTGCTTTTGGGCAAACTTGATCTGAGGTCAGTCAGGGTTGGCAGGGGATTATGGGAAGGGGGAGGAGCTTGGAGCTCGGATCTAAAGCTGTTGAAAACTGCCGGCTCGGATCCGAGGTCGGATCCGATTCCCATAGGTTGCTGACAAATGAAGTTTACCTACTCAGATGGAACGTTATGGTGAGTACATAACTTCTTATTTCTGTTTCTTCCTTTCATTTTCAGTTCTCTGCTGTGCCCTTTGGCCTCTCTACTGCCCCAAGTGTCTTCACCAAATGCCTTGCTTCTGTCATTGCCTTTTGCTGGATGAGAGAAATACAGATCTTTCCTTATCTGGACAATCTGCTCATTTAGGCTTCCTCTCCAGAGACATTGCTTCAGCACCTTCACTATGCTGTTTCCCTCTTGCAGAGCCTAGGGCTTACTGTGAATTTTCAAAAATCCATCCTGACTCCTCAGGATTATGTTTTTCTCAGATGCAGGCTCCAGACCATTCCTATGCTGGAATCCCTGTCTCCTCCCAAGACGTTAACTCTGATTGCATTTTTTTTAGCTCCTTCTTCCTCTGGTCTCCATTACAGCCAGGGAGTTTCTAAGAACTGTGGGGTTCTTGGCTTCCATTATATTCCTATGCTTCCCTTTAGCCAGGCTTCATATGAGAAAACTACAGTGATTCCTAAAGGCTTCAGCATTCTCATCCTTTGAACATTCCGGGTACTCTTCCATACCTCAAACTAGAGCTTCATTGGTGGACTCAACTGTCTCTTAACCCAGGGTTTCCTTTTCAGCCTCCAGTCCCCTCTCAGGAACACTTTTTGGATGCCTTAAACATGGTGTGGCAAACTTCTTTCATCCGTCTGAAAGTTCAGGTCCTTTGGTCCCTTTGTCAGAGGAAGAACCATATCAACATCAAAGAGATGAGTACATTTCTTCTGGCTCTTCAGGCTTTCCATTCTCTAGTCCTTCCAGGGTCCCTCAAAGTCTTTACAAACAATACCACAATGTTGTGGTACATCAACAAGCAAAGGGAGATGCAGCCTTACGTCTTGTGCAGACTAGCTCTTCAGGTTTGGGATCTGACTGTCCAGTATCAGGTCACTCTTCAGGATGTCTACATTTCTTTAGAACATAACATCGTGACAGAGTCTCTGAGCAAGTCCGTAACACAGACTAATGAATGGATGCTTCACAGAGATGTGTTTCAGTACCTTGTCCACCAGTGGGGAACTCCTCGGGTAGATCTTTTTGCCTCCCCTCTGAACAGACAATTTCCTCTATTTTGCACCAGAGTCCCATGTCTTCTGGCTTGGAAGATGGATGCCCTCTCTTTTCTTGGAAGGGGAAGTTTTGCCTTCCCTCCCCTTCCTCTCATAACAAAGGTCCTATTCAGGATAGACAGGACACTCACAAAGTTTTGCTATTGACTCCCTTTTGGCCCAGGCAACATTGGTTCCCTCTTCTTCTGCACTTAGCCATGGGCAGTCACCACAAGTTACCTCATGGGGTGTACCTGCTCATACAAGACGAGTGGCCTGTCATCCATCCCCACATGCCCACTCTTCAATTGAAGTTGTGGGTGATAGGGTCTTTATCCCTTTTGGGCACATTTTTTCTGAGGGTGTGTTTCAGATTCTGCAAGAGGCCAGGAATTCCACTACCAGGAAATCTTATTTATCCAAATGGAAGATATTTTCTGTTTGGTGTCTTGCTCAGGCATACTCTTCAGTTAAGGCCCACCTTTCAGTTATTTCTGCTTGTCTGCCTTTGACTCTTCCTTTGGCTTCTACATTTAAGGTCAAACAATTTCTTAAAGGCATCCTTCATATGATAGGCCTCCCAGGAAGCCTATTTCTTCTTTCTGGGATCTTAATTTTGTTCTTGAAAAATTGACTGAGGCTCCTTTTGAACCTGCAGCCCCAGTTTCCTTACAGCATTGTGCTTGGAAAACTGTTTTTTTTTGTCCATTACTTCATCTAGAAGGGTGTCTGAGCTTCAGGCCCTTATGGCTGTACCTCTTTGTTTGTTTTTTTTCATAGGGACAGGGTATCTCTTCATACTAATCCTTCTTTTATGCCTAAGGTGATTAATGAATTGCCTTTTAATCAGTCTGTTCATTTGTCCACTTTTTTCCTTCTCTGCAGTCTGCTAGTGAGAAGGTTCTTCACACCTTGGATTTGCATACAGAACTCTGATATTATTTGGTTAAAACTAAAACCATGCATAAATTTGGGCAACTTTTTGTATCTTTTTATCCTATGTCTTTAGGTTTGGCTGATATTCTTCATGTTTCACTGTTGCAGTCATCACACTTGGGTTATCCTGCCAAGGGTAGCCCTCAGTCAGCCAGAATACCAGAGGCTTAGTATTTCTGCGTCGGTTGCTGTCACTTCAGGACTGACATCAGGTCGTCAGGGGTATAAAAACAGGCAGCCGATGCCATTACATCAGTCTTTCTTGCCGAGGAGCCCAAAGGAGAAGCAGTTCGCCACGAGTGCCGGTCGGCCGCTACCTGAGTTTTCGTTTCCGAAATTGAATCATCTTGAAGTCTTCTAAAGCTGAGTACCCCGTTGGGGATCCTTTTTTCTTGCTCTAACTGATGTCAGAAAAAGTTAACAATTGTCTCACCTGTGGAAAGCAAATACCACACCGAGATTTCCATTCTTACTGCGTCACCTGTTTAGGCCCAGACCACGATGTACCTTGCTGTCAGTTTTGTGCTTTGCTCAACGCCCAAACTATTCATCGTTGGGCCCTTATTGTAGCTAAATACTTTCGTTCTCGATCTCCGTATTCCGAAATTGCTTCAGTAATCCATCTGACTACCGATCTTCTGGAAAAATGTAAGGAGAAAGACAGAGACAGACCGCACAGGTCTAAAACTGCCGACAACGCTTCCATTAAGCTTGTCGCCAGTTTGCCAGTACTCAGTGAGGTGCTTTTGCAACCCCTGATGCCCACTTTGATGGATTCGCAGGCCTCTACCGAGACCTGTTCGATGTCCGGTATGCCGTGAGACTCTTCTTCAACTACGAAACCTGCAGAAGTCATTACCTTGGATGGGTCCGGAGCCACTGTGCAGGCACCAGCTTCTGAGGAAGTTCTTTGCATTACTGATATTCGACACAAACCGACGACTTCTTTCACATCTTCAGTTCTTTCTAAAACTGAGTTTCTAAGGCCAAGAGTACGAGCTACTCCTAAAAAACTGATGACCCAAACTCAAGTGCGTGCTTACTTGCCACAATCTCAAATGCTTAAAATGGCAGAAGACCTGATCATGCTGATTAGGGGAAGCCAGCCTTCCCCTGCTAAAAGAAAGAGACTTATCCCCAGCAGCTTTATCTGACCAAGAGTCTGACGACTCTGAGGTTTATGAATATGAAGACATGCCCTTATCTGCCTATGAGGGTTCATATACACAGTAATCTATTCCTTCAGCCTCCCCTCCAGAGGATTTTTCTTTTGGTGAAACCCTACATACATTGAGAGAGCATTTCTACTGGGAATGCCAGGATTATCCTCAGTCCAAAAAGAGGCTCAGGGAATTTTTAGACTTAACACAGCACAGACCCCTAGCTATCCCTTCTGTTTTGGATGTTGTGGATGATGTCTTTATGGAATCCAGTCTAACTCCTGATACTTTACCCCCTGCTTCAAGGAAACCTGACAGGTACTATAGAGTCCCTGACTCTCACAAATTTCTCTTCAAACATCATACTGTTGACCCAGAGGTCATCTCCCAAGGACAAAAAGGAATAAAAGCTACTACAGCTAAGAATCCCACCCCATCGGACAGGGATTTCCAAGCTTTAGACAGATGGGGTAAAAAAGTATACATCTCTGCAACTCTCGCCATTAGAGCATTGAATTGTCAGTTCCACATGCTGAATTACCAGCAACATACTATGGAACTTATTAAGCAAAAATTGTCTACCTTTCCTGACTGTGCAAAAAATAAAGATTTACAGGAGCTTATGCATTCTGCAAGCCAAGTTAGCAAGCATAACCTGCAATGTGGGTTTGAGGTCCTAGAAACATCTTGCAGGGCAGCAGTTACAGGTTCAGTACTTAGAAGGCATGCCTGGCTTAAGGAGCCGAACTTGCCAGACCATGTCAAATCAAAATTATTAGATGCTCCTCTGAACAAGGACAATCTGTTTGGCACCAAAGCAGAAGAGGTTTTAAAAAAATGGAAGAAAAGGCTATGTCTATGCAGACAGTTAAAGATTTTTTACAAGTGCAGCCTTCAAGATTTAGTAGGCATTGCCCCTCGAAACACTGGTCCTTTCCAGCCCCCTCAAGGCCATCTCAAACTAGACCCAGGGGAAACAGACCCCTCAGGATACAGTCTCAGGGTATGCAGAGATATAAGCAATGGAGTAACTCCACTTCTAAAACAGGGAGTGCTAAGCCACCCCCTTATGGAAAGAATTCACAATGTCTTCTCAATTCCACTCCTCACCTCTGCCCAATTGCTCATGCCCCTAGGAGGAAAATTTGTCCACCATGCAAAAAACTGGACCTCTATCACCAATGACCAGTGGGTCCTCAATATAGTATCCCAGGGGTCCAAATTGTATTTCCACATGCTGCCAACCCCAAAAGGGTTCCCAGACCTTGCTTCAAACCAGTAGGCAGAGGCACAAAACCAAGTTCAGTCCCTGCTGTCCATAAGGGCAGTTCATCCTGTTCCTGCAGAACAGATAAGCCAATGGTCTTTATTCCAGACTTTTTCTAGTACCCAGAAAAGAGGGCACCTGGTGCCTAATCTTATATCTATCCATTCTAAACACCTTCCTGGTGGTACCAAAATTCAAAATGCTCACTCTACAGCAACTTCTCCCTATGCTGACCAAAGATGCCTGGTTAGCCACCCTAGACCTAAAGGAGGCCTATCTGAGCATCCCAGTCAGGGACTCTTGCAGGAAATGTCTACGTTTCAAGGCAGGATCTATGCATTATCAGTTCTCTGCACTTCCCTTTGGCTTATCCACTGCTCCCAGAGTTTTCACAAAATGCCTAGCTCCAGCCATTGCCTATTGCAGACAGAAAAATATTCAAATTTACCCTTACTTGGACGATTGCCTGATTCAGGCAGACAGTCAGGAAAAGCTGCTGCAGCACCTGACATTTGTAAAGGACCTTCTAACCTCCCTGGGGTACACTATCAACGAAAAGAAATCCAAACTGGTCCCCAGTTAAAAAACTGTATTCCTGGGAGCAAGCTTGGACACAGCATCCCAGATGGCATTCCTTACTCCAGAAAAACAAGCCTATCTGACAGGCTACTTCACTCAAATGGCCACCAGAACCTGGCTATCCACAAGGAAAATCCAGCAGGCTCTAGGGTTCATGGCCTCCTGCATTCTGCTAATTCCATATGCCAGACTGCTTATGAGGAAACTTCAGTGGTACTTAAAGTCTTTGGTGCCAGCATTCTCAGGACCTGGAAACTATCATACCTGTAATACCTTGTCTAAGGAAAGAGTTTCTTTGGTGGGCAGCAGCATGCAACCACAGCAAGGGACTTCCCTTTACACAACCCCATGCCACCCAGACCCTAACCACAGATGCATCAGACTATGCCTGGGGTGCACATCTGGACGGCAGGTGCATTCAGGGCCACTGGAACCCACATCACATTCATCTGCATATCAACCAAAAAGAGATGTTAGCTGTTCAGCACACTCTGACAGCTTTCAGATCCCTACTTTCCCCAGGGCCCCTTCTAATAAAAAACGACAACACATCAAGAAGCGGGGGGAACCCACTCTTATCCACTCTGCAGGCTTGCCATGACCCTGTGGAACATTGCATCAGCCGTGCATATTCACCTGCAAGCTCAATTCCTGCCAGGCAAACAAAACTCTCTGGCGGACAACTTAAGCAGAAATCTCCTAGACCCACACGAGTGGCATTTAGACAACAACACCTTCAGCCTTCTGACCCAGAAATGGGGTACCCCGAAGGTGAACCTATTGGCCTCCCTCTACAGCCATCAGCTCAGCAAATTCTGCACCAGGTTACCTCACAGCAAGGCCTGGAAAGTGGATGCCATATCCTTTCAGTGGGCAAATCTCTCAGTCTGTGCATTTCCCCCCTGCTTCTTCTTACAAGAGTACTACTCAAGATAAGGCAGGAAAGACCAAGGCCCCAGACTGGCCATGCCAACACTGGTACCCACTACTACGTAGTCTGTCACCAGTGCCACCATGGCACCTACCTCAGATCCCAACCCTCCTGACTCAGCATGAGGGACAGATTTTTGCATCCACAGTTGCAGACCCTGAACCTTGCAGCCTGGCTTGTTCCTTGAATTCTCCTCTAGTGGCCAGCCTAAACAAGCAGGTACAGGATGTCATACGTGAAGCCAGACGACCCAGTACAAGGAAATTCTGTGCTGATAAGTGGAAAAGGTACTGTCCCTGGATTCACTCTAAAGGAAAGGATACAGCACAACCCTCCTTACCTCTCATCTTGTAATACTTAGCAGACCTGCTCCACAGAGGCCTGTCCTTCTTTTCCATTAAGATCCATGCCTGTGCCGTCTCTGCTCATTACAGCACTGAGCCACCTCTCTTCTGTCACCCTCTCATTAAACAGTTCCTGAGAGGTGCTAACAACTTGAGGCCATCAAGAAGAGCCCCTGCTTGGGACCTTAATTTTGTGTTGGAAAAGCTCACGCTACTCACTTTGAGCCTGCAGCATCAGCAGAGTTAAAATTCCTCTCTTGGGAAACAGCCTTGCTTCTGGCCATCACTTCAGCTAGAAGAGTGTCTGAGCTACAAGCCCTTATGGCTGTGGAACCCTTCATTATTTTTTATGCTGACAGGGTATCCCTCAGTACTAACCCTAATTTTATGCCTAAAATGATGTCCAGTGTGGCTCTCAACCAATCTATCCATTTGCCCACCTTTTTCCTTAATCCTCAAAGTAAGGGGGAAAGTATCCTGCACTCCTTGGTTGTGCACAGACAGCTCAGATTCTACCCGGATAGGACTAAACCCTTTAGGAAATCTGACCAGGTACTAGTCAGCTTTGCACCAGGGCAGAGGGCAAGAGCATATCAAAACAAACTATCTCCAAATGGATAGCACACTGTATCCATTTTTGTTACAAACACCATGGGAAACCACACCCTCAGGGGGTCAGAACACATTTCGCTAGGGCAACTTCAACCTCTACAGCCTTTCTCAGAGGAGTCCCTACCAGGGACTTTCTGGAAGCTGCTAGTTGGAGTTCTGTTCATACCTTTACCAAGTATTTCCAACTGCCTCTCTTTTCCAAATCCAGGGTAGGCTTTGCAACAGCAGTCCTGCAGGGCATACTAGCCAGCCCAAACTCTTCTTGACTGCCGCTACCCATTCTTTAGCTTTGGGAATCAACCCAAGTATGATGACTGCAACAGTGAAACACGAAGAACATAGTACAGTTGTGTACACCTACAATAAATGTAGGTGTTTGAGTGTATTCACTGTTGCAGTCCTGGTTTCCCACCCTCCAGCCCCCTTTTCTCTCTCTCTCTCTCTTTCTAACCCCTTACAGGGCTACTAGTATTTGTTTTTTTAATTGTGGTGTTTTTCCACCATAACTTAGCTCCCTGTTTGGGGGCTCTTGATATTTGGTTCAAGAAAAACTGATGTAATGGCGTCGGCTGCCTGTTTTTATACCCCTGATGACCTGATGTCAGTCCTGAAGCGACAGCAACTGATGCAGAAATACTAAGCCTCTGATATTCGGGCTGACTGAGGGCTACCCCTGGCAGCATAACCCAAGTGTGATGACTGCAACAGTGAATACACTTGAACATCTACATTTATGATAAGTGTACACAACTGTACTTTTCTAAGCAAACTGCTTCACCCTGGATCTCTAAGGCCATTTCCTTCTGTACTCTTCATGGGAAAAGCCTTTCTTCTATTAGGCCTCAATCTACCAGGGCCATGGCTTCTGCTGCTTTTTTCAAAGGATTGGATACCAGCTCCATCCTTAAGGCAGCTACTTGGACTTCTGTGCATACTTTTATCAAACTTTTTAAGTTGGATATGGTTTCCAGGGCTAGAGCTGGTGTTGCCAGGCCTATCCTGCATGTTTTGTGAGGGCTCTGCGGGACCTTCCTCCTCCCAGGTTTCCTCTTGAGCTTTTGTATTCTCCCTAATGTAATGAATACTGCAAGAGTGATATGGAAAGACACAGTACAGTTGTGAAAAAACTTAGCATAACAGTAGATGACCTTCCCTTCACTGTTGCAGTATTTGCTCTCTCCCTCCTCCCCTCTTTTTATTTTTCCTTCTGAACGCTTATGTTCCTCTTTTAATCCTTAGGCAGCTGTTCCTCGTAGGGCTTATCAGTTCTGAGGAAGGTACATCTGTATGCCAGCTTTATGTCTGACATCTTTTGCAGGGAGCATGTGTGTGACATATGACATCCCTAGTGTAATGAATACTGCAACAGTGAAGAGAAGTGAAAAGTTAGTTAAAATGAATGATTGATGGTCTTGTCTTAATAGCCTGATACTGCCGACCGCAGCTTCTATGTTATTGCCTAGTCTTAGTGCCTTGTAAAAACAAACTCTGGTTAGTGCACATAAACTTTGCAGATTATTAATCTTCTCAGCAGTATATTATTATTATCTTTCTTGCGCAGAACTAAACTTGTCTATATAACAGATATGTACAGTTTACATCTTTTATGTCTTCAAGTTAGCTTCTCATACAACATGAAAGGTGTTCTCCATTAAGCAGCTCTAAGCAGATCAGATCTCAAATATATACATTCTTAATGAAAGCAGTCATTTGGGAACTCTCAAAGTCAGTACTTTGGTATTTTTTGATGTCATATTAAACTTGTAGGAAATCTTTCCTGTTTCAGAATGTATCTGTGTGAAAACAGTCTAATAAGCTCCTTTGTGTTCTTGTTTCAAGGTGAATTACATGACAGTTCAGTAACTTGTTTTTGCCTCTAACTCTATTTCTTCCTTGCACCTTCGTCTCAGGAATTCCTTACTTTGTAATCCATGAAGCTTGTAATAAACACTGAACATTCAACTTATCCGTATCAACATTTATCTCAAGCTGTACTAGACTTTTATGTTAGATTTACAGATGAATGCCATCATTTTTAGCTGAGAATTGTTTAACCCTTTGATAAATATATGCTAGCATACAGAACTGTATGCATCTGACGATATTATTCCTACCTATATTATAGCAACAGAAGTGTATATGCATCTAACTAGCAAAGTACATGGATTTTTAAATCTCTAAATATATATCTAACAGGAAGAACATCTGTTATAGTAAGATTTTACACAATTGTACTCTCGAATGTTAAAGCTCATTCTGATAAATTGTGAAAGTATAAAGAATATTTTATATGCATTTTTTCTTGTGAGGAAAACAAATCTGCTTTCAATAATTGTGTTTCTCCTATTGCACAGGTCACTGTCCATTGTCTGCAGTGTGTGTTTGACTGTGTTGATAGTTCTTCCAAGGCTATGGTCATTGAAACTCTGTTAAGGAGGTTTGCATGGCTGTATTCTTAGAACCTTATGGGTGATGCTAAAAATGATATTTTTAATTCTCCCTTGGATAGACATTTAGTGTTTGTCCTCTCTGTGGCAGAGGTGATCAAAAAGTGAGATGAAATGGGCAAACTGATCCAGGGAATCGTTAAGATTTTTCAACCGTCCTTTTCCAGATTTTCTTTTTCCTGTTCCAGTTTTGGCAGAAATCAGAATAAACTGTTTCAACAGAATTGCAAGGGAGTTCCAGAAAGAAGTCTCTAACCTCCCAAAACCAAAGACAGTCCAGTATGCCTGACTTTTCAAGAGCTCTTGTTACCTCCTCCAACCCTGACCCCCTTCTTTCTTCCCGAAAGTCTTAATCTCCATTTTTCTCTTTGGCAACAGATTACTTCAAACAAATGGGTTCTGAATATCATTCATCAAGGTTTCAGATGGCAGTGGAAGGAATTTCACCCTATACACGGGGTCATTTGTCATCCTCCGGATTGGACTCTCTTGTTTCCTCGTGTTCATTACATGGTGTCCTATGGAGTGGTAAAACCAGTTCCTTTCTCCCAGGTGGGGAAGGATTTTTATTCAAGGATTTTCCAAGTGCCAAAGAAAGAAAATGCTTGGAGAGCAGATGTCCTTCAAGGATGCATCTGCAGTCATAACATATGGGTTGTCCTGCCTCAGGCAGCCCTTCGGTCGGCCGGATTCCAAAGTCTGGGTCTGGCCTCGGCTGATGTTGCACTTTCCCCGATGTCAGAGCGTCTGGGGTATAAAAGCATCAGCCGACACCATTTTCCCCAGTCTTTCTTGCCGCGTGGTGCCCGAAGCAGAAGCAGTTCGCAAGTGCCGGTCGGCCAGCTCCTGTGATTCAGCTACCAAAGACTTCGAAAAAGCTAAGTACCCCGTTGGGGACTCTTTCTTGCCTCAGTCGATGTCAGATAAAGTAATAATTGTTTAACTTGTGGGAAACAAGTACCTCATAAGGATTTCCATTCTTACTGCCTCCCCTGCTTAGGCCCAGACCACGACGTCTCGGCCTGCTCTGCCTGTGCTTCCTTCAACCGACAAACTCTTAGACGTCGGTCGGAGTTTGCAGAGGAATATTTTGGGGGCTAATTTTGCGTATAAGATGCCGTCGGAGACTCCGACTTCGCATGTGGTTAAAAAACGGAAGGACAAGGACCGACCCTCGCGGCCCGCGGTTTCGGCTGAAACCACGATCAGGCCTACCGCGAGTGTCTCGGTTTTGGCTGAAACCGAGTCCTCGGTGCTTCCGATTACCGAATCCTTTCAACTGACTACCTCGGCCCCGGAGGCTCCGGCCGAGTCGGTTATTGAATTACCTACTGAAACCGGTGTCCAGGACATGTCCGACACCATTCCTTTAGACAAGTCTACTCCTGCACGTGGTGCAGCTAGACCCCCCTGCATCCATGTCCATTAAGGCCTGCTCTAGGGCTAAAGCTGCCAAACTTGCTAAAGCTTTGCCTCCCAAGACTACCTCTCAGAGGCCTTCTACTGGCTCTCAGATTCTCAGCCTTGCAGAGGATCTTATCTCTTTAATTAGAGGTTCTCAACCTCACCCGGACAGGGGCTCTCTTCCACCACCAGACAAAAGGCACAGGGTTGAGCCCTCTGACCGCCACTCTTCAGATGAGTCTACGGATGAATCTGTGTTGTCAGAACACCAGCAGGAGGCTTATTCGGCCTACGAGGATTCTGATACTGAAGAATCTATTCCTTCGGCCTCCCCTCCTGAAGAGTTTTCTTTTGGTGAGACGCTGCACTCTATGAGAGAACATTTTCAATGGCAGGGCCAGGAATTTTCTGATTCTAGAAAGAGATTAAGGACCTTTTTACATTTACCTCAGCATAGGCCTTTAGCTATACCTCCTGTTTTGAATGTTATTGATGATGTGTACTCTGATGCTAGTACAGCCCCTGATTCTCTCCCTCCGGCTCCTGCCAAACCTGATAGGTACTACAGGGTCCCGGATTCTCATCTACACCTGTACAAGGCCCACACTGCAGACCCAGAAACTATTTCCCAGGGCCCAAAAGGGGTTGCAGCTGCCACTGCTAAAAATCCTCTACCTTCTGAAAGGGAGTCTAGAGCTTTAGAGAGATGGGGAAAGAAAGTTTATACTTCGGCAACTCTTTCCATGAGGGCATTAAATTGTCAGTTTCATATGATTCAGTACCAAGAGTATTTGTTAGATGAATTGTATAAGAAGCTTTCCTCCTCTGAACCCCTTGACTGTAAATCACTTCAGGATCTGGTACATAATTCACAGCAGGTTAGCAACCATTTTTTGCAGTGTGGTTATGATGCACTGGAAGCTTCATGTAGGTCGGCTATGACAGGGGCAGTTATACGAAGGCATGCCTGGTTGAAGGAACAATCTCTACCGGACCATGTTAAAGCTAAGCTCCTGGATGCTCCAATGGAAAAACAAAAATTATTTGGTTCCACGGCTCAGGAGGTCTTAAAGAAGTTTGAAGAAAAGGCAAAATCTGTGCAAACAGTCAAGGACTTTCTGCAGGTACAACCACCGAGATTCAGCAGAAATTTGCCTACTAAGAATTGGTCCTTTCCAGACTCAGACAGTTCCCAGAGAGGCAGGAACAGGCGTGCCAGAGGTAGAGGGCAAGCTAGAGGCTCCTACAGAGGCCATCAGTGGCAGCCTCCCAACCAGAGAGGTAGTGCAGGAACAACAACAACAACTGCTACACCAGGACAGACTCAATGACTTTATTTTGACTCCGCCGACCAGGGCTCAATTAGAAGCACCACTGGGCGGAAAGCTTTCTTTATTTTCAAAAATTGGCATTACATTACAAGGGACTCATGGACACTGCAAATAATAGACAAAGGATACAGGTTCCATTTCCACACATTGCCAAAAAGAAAAGGAATGCCAGATCTGCCACCAAATCAGAGGGCAGAGGCTTTGAAGCAAATCACCAAATGAATACAAATGAAAGCCATAGAAAAGGTACCTCTTTCAGAACAAGGCCAAGGATTTTATTCCAGATTATTCCTTGTTCCAAGAAAAGAAAATCAATGGAGGCCTATTCTCGACCTGTCCGCACTGAATACTTACCTCATTGTGCCAAAATTCAAGATGCTGATCCTACAGCAGCTTCTTCCCATGCTGGGCAAAGAGTCTTGGCTGGTGACTCTAGATCTCAAGGAGGCATACCTGCATGTCCCTATTCGACAAAGTTGCAGAAGACACCTCAGATTTCTTGCAGGATCAGAGCATTATCAATTCTCAACATTGCCCTTTGGCTTATCTATTGCGCCCAGAGTATTCACGAAATGCCTGGCATCAGTAATTGCACACTGCAGACTTCAGGGGATTCAAATCTACCCATATCTGGACGACTGCCTGATACAAGCGGACAACAAGGAGATTTTGTAGACAACCACAGCAAACAAGGAAAACTTGAAGAACCGCACACGATAAACCAGCAACTCTGTAGAAGGAAATTTATTAAGAGCACACAGCTTAGAAACCTCTAGCGCCTCGGCCAAAAGCCTTTAACAGAGTACAAAACCTAAAAAACTTCACATCCATTTATACTACACCTTGATAGATTAATTAATGAATTACTTACTTAACAAGCTTCAATGCAGATTTTTTTTAAAAAACAGAACCTTATATACATATTTACACAAAACTTTTCCAGAAACATTCCTGATTTAATCCACCAGGGAACATAGTATCAAATTTCAAAATCAGAAATGCTTCTTTTTTCCTTAATAATTGCTTAACCTGTTCATCACTCATAAATTTGTTAAGAACTATACTATCTAAAACTGTAGCCTGAAACCCATCCAGACTACCCATATGAATTTCATTAAAATGTGTAGCCACAGGACTAGTTAATTTACAGTTCCTAATATCCCTTATGTGTTCTTTTATCCTACACGAAAACTGTCTTTTCGTTTCCCCTATATAAAATTTATTACATGTACATTTAATTGCATATATAACTTTTTGGCTCCTACATGTAAAATACCCATTTGTCTGAAAATTCCTGCCATTGATTTTATCAAAAGTCGGACTCACATATTTGCAAATGGTGCATTTTCCACACACTACTGTACCTTTCTCCTTTATACCCCTTAATATCTCAACCTTTGGTCTTTGAAACCTACTGTGCACTATGAAATCTTTAATATTTCTACCCCTATTAAAAGAAAAGAGTAATTTTTTCTGTTTTAAACAATTTACTTCTTTTCTTACAATATTCCAACTAGATTTAACTATATCTAAAATTTCCTCAGATAAAAATGAGTAAGTAGTGGTAAAATATATATCTTTATCTTTATCCATTTTATTAATATTCTTATAAGGTATCCAGCCACATTTTCTATTTTCCTTATAAAAAACTTTATTTAAACTTTCTTTTAAGTTAATTTCATCATAACCTCTTTCCTTAAATCTATGGAAACTATCATATAATTCTCTATCTCTATCTGAAATATTACTACATAATCTTGCTATTCTCATAAATTCAGTATATGGAATAGATTTAATAGTATGCAAGGGATGATAGCTTTCACCATGTAATATATTATTACCCTCTGGAAATTTCCTGTGTATATTAGTGACTACTTTTTTAGAATAACTATCACCTTGTATTTCTACATCCAGAAAATTAACCTTATTTCCTTTCTGTAATCCATCAAATTTTACTCCCATGTTATTTATCTGTATTTCATTTATAAATTGATCAACTAACTCAATACCACCTTTACAAATAAAGATGAGATCATCTATATATCTATAGTACTTAATTACAAAACTTTGAAAAAATTGATTAGTATAGATATACAATTGTTCAAACAGACCCATGAATATATTGGCATAACAAGGGGCAAATGGAGCCCCCATTGCTGTTCCTTGTGTTTGTCTGTATAAATTTCCATCAAATTCAAATATATTATTCTGCAAACACATCATAATTAATTCCACAATATATTCTACCATAGGACTTTCACCTAAGAAATATTTAATAGCTCTTATACATCTACATGATTAATAATAGTATAAAGGCTTACAACATCTATAACTATAAAGAACATATCCTTTTCCCATTTTACTTGATCCACTTTTGTCAAAAATTCAAATACATCTTTTACATATGATGGTAGTTTTTTAACTACTGGAACTAAAAATTCATGCAAAAAACAAGAAATATTATTCAAAAAACTTCCACTAGCTGAAACAATAGGACGCCCTGGCGGATTTTTCAAGTCCTTATGAATTTTTGGCAAACAGTAAAAACATGGCATTCTAGGATTCTTTATAGCAAATTTATCTTTTACATCTTTAGTTGAAAAATAATGCAATCTTTTGCCTTTATCTAACAATTCATTATATTGAGCCTGAGCTTTATAATAGTCTAACATATCTATATGTTGATATACTATACTATCATTTAAATGTATGTAACACATAGATAAATATTGAATATAGTTCAGTACTACCAACTTCCCACCTTTGTCTGCAGGTTTAAACACCATTTGTTCATTCTTACTTAAATTAATTAAACATTTCCATTCATTTTTATCTAAATTATACTTTATACATTTTTTATTTTTGTTCATACATCTATTAAATGCTATTTGTACATTATAATTCAAAGACATATCAAAGCGAAATATACATTCATTTTTACAATAAGGAATAAATTCACTTTTAACTTTGATATTTTCCGTATTTAACTTACAATAAGCATTGCTACAAACAACTTCATTATCCATAGAATGACATGAATAAAAGCTATCATCCGAACTACTAGCGCCGAGGCGCTAGAGGTTTCTAAGCTGTGTGCTCTTAATAAATTTCCTTCTACGGAGTTGCTGGTTTATCGTGTGTGGTTCTTCAACAAGGAAATTTTGTTAAAGGACTTGGACTATGCCATCCAACTATTACAGGCCTTGAGATACACAGTCAACATCCAAAAATCAAGACTTGTTCCATCCCAAAGAATAACCTTTTTGGGTGCAAATCTAGACACAACCACCCAAATGGCCTTTCTCACAGAAGAAAAACAAAAACAACTTCCGGATTACTTCAAGAATCTGACAAGGCAAACTCAGCTGACTGCAAGGAAAATCCTGCAGGCCCTGGGTTACATGGCATCCTGCATAATTCTAATCCCACAAGCCAGGCTGCATATGAGAAAATTGCAATGGTACCTAAGGAGTGTATGGACTCAGCACAGTCACAGCTTAGAAACTTTGATTCCACTCATCCCTTGCCTTCAAAAGGAATTCCTGTGGTGGGCTCAAGCCTGCCAGTCCAACAGAGGGTTGCCTTTCAACAAACCAAAAGCAAACCAAACCATCACCACGGACGCTTCAGACCGAGGTTGGGGAGCACACATGGAGGACAAATGTATCCATGGGCTATGGTCTCAAGGACAGCTACGCATGCACATAAACCAAAAGGAAATGCTGGCAGTGATACATGCAATCGAGGCTTTCAAACCTTTCCTTCATCAGGGCCACCTGCTAATAAGGACAGACAACACCACAGTTATGTGGTACATAAGCAAGGAGGCACGCATTCCTACCCTCTATGCAGACTGGCTATGAATCTATGGGAACTTTGCTTGAAACTCCATATACAACTACAGTCCCAGTTCGTGCCAGGGAAAGACAATACTCTGGCAGACAGCTTAAGCAGAACTACCATGGATGCACACGAATGGATGCTGCACCCAGACATCTTCTTACTCATAGCACAAACATGGGGAAGGCCGGAGATAGATCTGTTCGCCTCACCCCACAATCATCAACTGAAGACTTTTTGCTCAAGGACATACCACCCACAAGCATGGAAGGTGGACTCTCTTTCTTTCAGCTGGAAAGCTCGAAAAGTCTATGCTTTCCCACCACTCCCATTAATGTCCAAGGTTTTACTGAAGATCAGGGCAGAACAGCCAAGAGTGATTCTGATAGCTCCAGACTGGCCAAGGCAGCACTGGTACCCACTGTTGAAGAGCTTGTCACAGACGAAACCGTGGCCTCTCCCCCTATGGCCACTTCTTCTGACGCAGAACAATTTCAAGATCCTGCATCCCAACCTAAAAACCTTGCAGCTAACTGCCTGGAGAATACCATGACTCCTCCTCAGAATAGCTTATCCCAGAGAGTAAAGGACATTATTATGGAAGCTTCACGTCCTTCCACAAGGAAGGCATACTCAGCAAAATGGAAAAGATTTCTCATTTGGAACACAACAAAAGGCCTAGATGTGACAGTGATGAGCATGGCACATATACTGGAATACTTAGCAGAATTGTTCCACAATGGCCTGTCTTATTCTTCCATTAAGATACATGCCTCAGCAATTTCAGCAGAATACAATGTAAATCCACCTGTCTTCTCGCATCCTCTCAAGACAATTTCTCAGATGAATCAAAAACATCAATCCTCCAAGGAAACCACCTTTACCTACTTGGGACCTTAACTTTGTGCTGGAAAAACTAACACTTCCTCCCTTTGAACCAGCAGCATCGGCGGATCTACAGTTTCTGTCTTGGAAAACTGCATTCCTTCTGGCCATAACTTCAGCAAGAAGAGTATCTGAGTTACAAGCTTTAATGGCAGTGCAGCCATTTCTTATTTTTCATCAAGACAAGAGTTTCATTAAGAACCAATCCTACTTTTATGCCAAAGGTGGTATCTAGGGTATCCTTGAACCAAGCAATTCACTTGCCTACATTCTTCCCAAATCCACAAAATAAAGGGGAGAAACTTCTACACACTCTGGATATACACAGACAATTACGCTACTATTTGGACAGAACTAAAAGTTACAGAAAGACTGACCAACTGTTTGTAGCATATGCTGCTGGGGCACAAGGAAAAGCAATTTCCAAACATCCAATTTCAAAATGGATAGGAAATTGCATTCGCTTTTGCTACTCCTTTCATGGAAAGACTGTTCCTGTGAATATTAGGTCTCATTCCATGAGAGCCACAGCCACCACTACAGCCTTCCTAAGAGGGGTGGCTACCAAGGACATTTTAGAAGCTGCTACATGGAGCTCCGTGCATACATTTGCCAAGCATTACAATTTACCTTTATACTCCAGATCCAGAGCAGGTTTTGCTACAGCAGTCCTGCAGGGTATCTTAACTACACCATCATTTTCTTAGTACCTCCACCCCCAGATTGGCTATGGTATTCTACCCATATGTTATGACTGCAGATGCATCCTTGAAGGACATAGTACAGTTTTGTACCTACCATAAATGTAGATGTCCGATAGGTATGCATCTGCAGTCAGGTTTACCCTCCTCCTTCCCTCTGTGGTATTCCTAGGGTGCTTACCTCTCCGTTAGCTAGCTGGGGGAATCTGTTATGGTGTATTTGTTTGTGTATATATATATATATATATATATATATATATATATATATATATATTTATTTTTGCATTATGTTTGGAATTCTTTGGCATTTTTATCCAAATTTAGCCTTCATAGAGGGCACCTGGCATCTGGGGCAAGAAAAACTGAGGAAAATGGCGTCGGCTGATGCTTTTATACCCCAGACGCTCTGACGTCGGGGAAAGTGCGACATCAGCCGAGGCCAGACCCAGACTTTGGAATCCGGCCGACCGAAGGGCTGCCTGAGGCAGGACAAACCCATATGTTATGACTGCAGGTGCATACCTATCGGACATCTACATTTATGGTAGGTACATCTGGATCTTTCTTTCCTAAACCTGTTTGTTATCGTGCCTTACTTCAAAACGATGCAACTTCACAATCTGTTACCTCTTATTCCTCTTTCAAATTTCCTGGTAACATTAAACTTAAAAGATGCTTATTATCACATCCCTGTTCATTCAAACTTCAGACATTTCTGAAGGTTTTGTGTGTTTGGATAACATTATCAGTTTTCTTCCTTAACCTTTGTGGACTGTCCACTTAACCAAGAGTGTTTACAAAGTGCCTAGCTCCAGTTGTAGCTCACTGCAGGCTACAGGGTATCCTTTTCCCCCCATATTTAGATGATTTTCTTATCTTTGCAAAGTCTTTTTCAAAGTGCAGGAATCTTTGTTTGGTTAGACATCTCTTCCACAAACTGAGATTCCAAGAGAGCATTCAAAAGCCTTTATTGATGCACAGGATTGTGTTCTTGGGATATCAGCTAGACACCTCTGTTCAAAGAGAGTTTTTTTTCCCACATGAAAAATAGATTTTTATTTAGATCTGCATCTCTAAGGTTTTCCAATCAGACTTTGATCACTGTGAGGGAATGCCTCAGGATTTTGGGTTTCATGCTGTGTATGATTCTCATGATACCCCTGGTAAGACTCCACAAGAGAAAGATAATGTGGTATCTCTAATCTCTTTGGTCCCGGCATCAACACTCTATCTTTTCAAGTTCCAGTTTTGGGATTTGTTAAACAAGAAATCTTTTGGTGGAGACAACAGACTTCCTTAAATGCAGATCTCTCTTCTCCCTCCATGCTCCAATGCAGTCAGTTACCACAGATATTTCAGACTTTGCTTGGAGAGCATTTTCATGAGTGATAAAAGTACAAGGTGAGTGGGGTGACTAGGATAATGGCAAACTCATAAATATCTAGGAGATGCTTGTCCTGATCGAGTCACTCAACTGTCTAAACCATCTTTGGCCCCAGGACCTTTTCAAGTGGTTTCAAACAGTAACACCCACAGTCCGGTAGTACATCAACAAACAAGTGGGTACCAGGTTGTACCCCCTTTGCAGACTAGCAATGTTAACTCGAGATGTAGCTTCACTGCACAGTCTCACTATACAGGCATCCTACACTGTGTCAGAGCAAAGTGGTTTGGCAGGCAAGCTGAGCAGGATCAGGGTAGACTCCCACTAATGTAAACTAGATTAAGGGGTCTTCCAACAATTGATCGATCTGTGGGGAGTTCCTCAAGTAGACTGCCTTGCCTCCTCTTTGAACAGTCAACTAGCAAGATGTTGTTCCAGGACTGTATGTAAGAAGGCCTCAAAGACAGATGCCTTTTCTTTGGACAGGAATGTTACTGTATACCTGTCCATCCTTTCCACAAATGTCTAGGGTGCCTCTGAAGATTTAGAAGGAATCTCCCAAGATCATTGTGGTGACTCCCTTCTCACCTAGACAGTTGTGTTTCTCCCTTCTTTTGGAAATGGGCAGGACTCAGGGGCAATTACCACAAGGTTCCTCACACAGACTGGATCCACTCACACAAGAACAGGGATTTTTGGTATGCTCCATCATCAATCATTTTGAACTGACTGCCTGGATAATAGGGTCTCAATTCCATTTAGGCACCTGTTTACTGAGGATGTGCAGCAGTTGCTAATGGTGGTAAGAAAGCCTGTTACTAGAAAATCCTGTATTAACAAATGGAAAAGGTTTTCTGTTTTATGCCATTGCCAACAACGTAACCAGCACCCATTCAGGGCTAGTTGTTCTCTGGTTTTACAATATTTGTGTAAGTCACTATGCTGTAGTCTTTCTTATTCCTCTGTCAAGGTTCATTTGCTGGCCATTTCAGCATGCCAACCCATGGAGCCTTCTGTTTCAAGGTAGACTCATTTCAAAGTGTTCTTGAAAGGGGTTTTGCATAAGAAACCTTCAGGTGAACAGTGGCCTCTCCTTGGGATCTTATTTTTGTGTTAGAGAAGCTTGCAGTTACCCCATTCGAATCAGCTAATCTGGCTGACTTGGAAGTTTTTCACATGGAAAGCACTTTTACTAATTGCTCTGACCCCTGCAAGAAGGGCATCTGAGTTGCAAGCTCTTATGGTGAGTCAGCCCTACCTCATTTAACATAGGGACAGAGTTTCTTTCAGAACTAATCCTTTTACACCTAAAGTGGTATCCAAGTCAAATTGCCTGTCTCCCCACTTTCTTTACTGAACCTTAAACTGATGGAGAAAGGGTGCTGCATACATTGGATGTCCACAGACAACTTGGGTACTATCTTTACAGAATTAAATCTTTCGCACCTTCGGATTAATTATTTTTTGTGAAGGTAAGAAGCGATAACCTGTGTCAAAACAGAGTGTTGTCTAAAGCTGTTACCTTTTGTTATACTCGTCATAACAAATCTATTTCAGGAAAGGTCAAGTCCCTCTCAACCAGGACCTTGGCTTCATTTATGGCTTTTTGGAAAGGGTTAAATTCTAGAAATATTCTAGAAGCTGCTGCTTGGTCCTTTGTGCATAATTTTACAGAGCACTTGATTCATTCCTTTTGTACGTTTTGATCAAGCTTTGTTAGGACCATTCTCCATCAGTTCACAACTCTTCTCTTTTCACTTCCTAGATGTAGTTAGCTATGGTAATCTACCCATATTGCTAAGGCTACTGCAGCTGTGATCAATATGATGAACATATGGTACAGTTGTGTAAGTTGAGCTTACCATAATTTATTTTTATTTATTTAACATTTGATGTTAAGTTGTCCATCTCGCCTTCATTCTTGCTGGATGGGTTCGGAGCCGACCTCGGCTCCGACTCGGCCACTCTAAAAGCTCGAGAGTTGGTTCCACCGGCTCGAGGCTCCCCTTATATCCCACAATGCTAGGCGATATTACCCCAGATCTCGTTTGCCGCTACAGCGAACGAGGTGTTTGGTTTCTACCGGCTTAAGGTCAGTTATTATAGAGTAATCTATAGTCTATTTAAACCCCTTTAATTTAACCTATTATAGTTATTTCCCTTAAATTAGTGGATTTAGACCCTTTTCCTTCTGTTTATCCACCCTTTTTTTTTTCCACAAAGAACTTATAAGTTCTTCCCACAGGCCTTCGGGCCCTTCCATCCCCTTAGTGGAGTGTATGTGTTAGGGATCTAGAAAAATTTGTGTAAAGTGTAATTTTTTCTAGTTAAACTTGTGTAAAGTGTAATCGGTGTGTTTGAGTGTGTGTGTGGTTACACTTTCCTTGACAATGTCTAAGGACTCAAAGGTCTCAGGCTTCAAGAAGTGTGACTCGTGCTGTCAGAAAATGTCTCTGACAGACGGTCACACTTCTTGTGTTTACTACCTGGGACCTTTACACCTGCAGGACTCTTGTGCTGTATGCCATGGCTTCAGCCCTAGAGTCCTGCAGGAAAGAAAAAATAAACTCATTTTAAGAGGTTTGCTTAAGCCTGAGGGTTCCCTTACTGCTACTTCGGGCAAACCCTCTAAGGCTTCTAGGTCCTCGACTCCAGCTTCTGAGTCAAGGCCTAAGGCTTCAAAACCTCCTGCTACATCGGCTCCGGCTGGAGCCGATGAGTCTCAGACTGCAGCTTCTGTGGTTTCCTCGGCTCCGGCTGGAGCCGAGGCATTGGAAATTCCTGTGTCGGCTCCGATCAGACCATCGGAGCCGACATCTAGAAAGAGGTCTAGGTCACCGTCCCTTGGCTCCGTTCATTCGGCTCCAGCATCTCCCTTGCTGTCTGAACGGAGCCATAGATCTCACTCCTCTAGGTCATCAAGGCTTTCGGATCATGACCTTCAGAGGGTAGTGAGTCGACTTCTTAAGTCCGAGGCACTGGCCCAAATGCTTCAGAGCCAGACTCATCAGTCGATGCTTGACCCTGTCACAATGTTCCTCCTCCGACTCCCTTGAGCTCGGAGCCGGGGCGTTTCGGAACCGAGACTGTGGTAGCGTTGGAGCCGATACAATTGTCTTCGGCTCCGTCGTCGGCTCCGATTTCTTCCTCGGAAGAATCTCGGCGCCGGACTTCCCTTGTCGGCTCTGAGGGGGTGAGTGACATCATACCCTTGTCCGACCCCGCTCTCCCTCTCGGTGCCTCGGCGCTGGTGAGTTCGGCTCCGACATCGGCCTCGGAGCCCTCACTGTCGGTGCCGAGGGGGGTTCTCAGCTTTTCGTTGCGGGGACCTCTGGCTCTGCCTGACAGGGGTGCATTCGAGGTCATGCGGAGTGTGTTGGAACCTTGTTCAACTCCACAGTCGGCTCCGTCCGCCCCTTCCTCTTCGGTACCTCAGGTTATGTCTACTCACTCCCTCATCCCAGACTGCAGAGAGCCAGCTCCTCAAGAATCCCCTGTGGGGATCTCATCCTCTTCCGAGGCCTCTCCTGAATTGGCAGGGGAGCCCCCTAGGAAGAGAAAGTGTAAGAGGAAGCACATAGACTCACCTGAGTCTGTCACCTCTGACACAGATTTAGAGGATTCGAGGGTTCCCCGTTCCCCTTCTGAAGATGTCTCCTTTGCAGACATTCTAGAAATCCTGAAACAGAGGGGAAATTGGCCAGCCCTTAACCCTTCGGAGGATGAATCTGTGTATCTTGAGGCGTTTGGCTCTCGCCCTTCCACCTCCTGGGTGTCCCCTTTGACCCCTCATGCAGGTGGTAGCAAAAGGCTTGGACGGCTCCTGACTCAGTGGACCCCACCCCCAGGAGACCTTCAAAGTTTATCACAGCACCAACAGATAAACAATTTCTGACCAAGGGAGTTTCTGTGGATGCTATGGTGGTAGCTGCTGCCACTAAGAAGGAACTAGCTGATCCTTCGGTGCCTGTCCATCCTCCTAACAAGGAATCTAGGTCTATGGACAGGTACGGGAAGCGGATGTTTTCGTCAGCGACCTTTGCTATGCGTTCGCTGAACTACCTATGCCATTTTACTCGTCTTCAAAGAGATTTGATCAAGGAAGCGAGTGACATGTTGAAGGATCCTACAGCTGCGGGTTTTCAGGACAAGATGAACGCTCAGCTGGCTACCCTAAATTCTATAGCTAACTCCTCCATGCGCCTCCTTTCATATGCAGCTGATGGAGCGAGCAGAGCCGCAGGGACAGGTGTTGCCTAACGCCGGCATGCCTGGATGCGGCTATGCAATTTTGCGGACCCCTTTAAAACGTCTTTCACTAATTCCCCGTTTGATGGATCATCTCTCTTTGGTCCTCAAGTGAAAGAAACCTTGACGAGGTGCGAGACAGATGGCAAAACTCTTTCTGCCGTCGGAGTCCGTTTTTCTACTCCTTCTAGGCCTTACCCCAAAGGCCAGAAAAGTGGGAAAATGTGGTTCCACAAACAATCTCAAGGGACTTTGCCTGACGCACAGAGTCGGTTCCCCTCCAGAGGCATAGGGGGGAACAATAATGGTAGACGTTGCCCTAGAGGCAGGGGGTCTCCGCAGAACCAGGGCAATCGAGAAACTTTTTCCGATAAGCCTTTCCAGCATCCCTGAGGTGTTGCCCAACTGTCCACCTTCGGAGGCAGTCGGGGGAAAATTGTCACTGTACCCAGAAGCCTGGCAATCCCTAACTCAAGACAAGTGGGTACAGTCCATCATTTCCGAAGGCTATTCCATTCCGTTCTTTCGTATTCCAAATCAATCAAAAAAGTCCCTTCCAGATGTTCCACCCGCTCAAAGGGATCAAGCAGCGTTGGAAATTTCAAAGTTGCTTGCAAAAAGAGCCATTCAGCCAGTGCCAGCAGACCAGCACGGATCCGGAATCTACTCCAAATTCTTTTTGGTTCCAAAGAAAACAGGGGACTGGAGACCCATTTTGGATCTCAGTATCTTGAATAAGTCGGTCAAGAAAACAAGATTTTGGATGGTCACGCTACAATCCATCCTACCCCTTTTGGGAAAGGAAAACTGGATGTGCTCTATAAACCTCCAGGATGCGTACTATCCTATAAAAATGAACAGACGCTCCAGGAGATTTCTCCGCTTCCGGCTGGGAACCAGTCACTTTCAATTCAGAGCCCTGCCCTTTGGTCTCACCACTGCCCCCCGGGTGTTTACCAAATGCATGGCAGTGGTAGCTTCTCACCTGAGACGTCAAGGATTCCAGGTGTTTCCATATTTGGACGACTGGCTCCTCACAGCTCCTACCAAGCATCTTCTTCTAATGGCCAGAGACTACACCTTTCGCATTTGTCAAAAGTTAGGCATCTCAATAAATTGCGAAAAGTCTGTTTTGTCGCCTTGTCGTGCTATTACCTTCATAGGCGCAAATCTAGACACAGTCAACATGTCTGCGAGACTAACAGGCCAAAGAATAGCGGACATACGCAAACTGGTCTCCCTTCTCTTCCACAGCAACAGAGTCAAAGCCAGATTAGTTCTGAAAGTACTGGGGATTATGGCGGCTGCTATCCCTCTACTTTTATTAGCCAGATTCTACATGAGAATCCTTCAATGGATGCTCTTCACACAATGGTCATACCAACAACTTCCGATGTCCCACACCATTATGATTACGCAAGCATGCAAGAATCATCTTCTTTGGTGGATGTCTTCCCCTCAGCTCTCCCTGGGAAGACCCTTTGTTCCTTGCTCCGGTTGCTACTCTGACAACGGACGCCTCCCTGATTGGGTGGGGCCATTATCAGGGCAGAACAGTCCAGGGCATATGGCAACCAGACGAATGCCACTTGCATATAAATGTTCTAGAGATGAGAGCAGTGCTTTTAGCGTTGCAAGCCCTTCAAGACTCTCTTCCCTTGGGAACGATAGCAATCCAGACGGACAATATGTCTGTAGTGTGGTATATCAACAAACAAGGCGGAACCAGGTCCTATCCCTATGTCGAGAAGCACTCAGACTGTGGCAATGGGCGATTTCTTCTCAGCGTTTTCTGATAGCAACGCACATCCCGGAAGTCCAATCTAATCAAGGACAAGTTGAGCAGAGCTATCCTCATGCCTCACGAGTGGTCTCTGAAAGATTCTATTCTGGAGAAAATTTTTCTCAAGTGGGGTCAGCCTTGCTGCGACCTTTTGCTACTCCCCAAAACAGCAAGTGCAGAGATTATTTCACCCTATTCCCGTTACCAGGCCAGCCCAGCAGAGACGCTCTAGTCCAAGTTTGGCCCCGGGGACTTCTGTATGCATTTCCTCCCTTCCCACTAATCTCTCAAGTGATACAGAAAGCTATCGCTCAGAAGGCCTCATTGATCCTCATTGCTCCTTACTGGCCTCGACAGGTTTGGTTCCCCTTTCTACATCAATTTCTGTTGGAGCAACCTTGGCATCTGGACCTAGTTCCAGATCTTTTGATCCATCAGTCGGGTCAGTTACATCGCTCCCTCCCCTCTCTGAACCTCACTGCTTGGTTCCTCCAATTCCAACCTTAGCCAGGCTTCCTCAAATATCTCACTCTGTTCGAGATATTTTGATAGCTTCCCATAAATCTTCCACTCGGAAGATTTATCTTAGTAAGTGGAAACGTTTCGCCTATTGGGCTCAAGGAAGGGACATAGATCCTTTCACTGCTTCCATCCAAATAGTCCTTGAATTTCTAGCTGAACTCTTCCATGCAGGTTCATCTCCTTCTACTCTTAAAGTTCAATTGGCAGCTATTTCTAACTTTCATGTGGGCATTTCAGATTCTGCCATCATGTCTCACAAGCTTTGCAAAGCTTTTTTGAAGGGAGTTTTTCTTCTCAGACCTCCTATAAGAAATCCTCCTCCTTCTTGGGACCTTAATTTAGTTCTCACATCTTTGATTCTCCCCCCTTTCGAACCTGCAGCTTCCTGTTCATTGAAATTGCTATCCTGGAAGACACTCTTTCTGATAGCCATTACTTCAGCTAGAAGGGTCTCAGAACTTCATGCACTCAGCAGTCGACCACCATATCTATTGTTTCATAAAGACAGGGTGTCCTTACGAACCAATCCATCCTTTTTACCTAAAGTAGCCTCTGCGTCTAACCTAAATCAAAGCATTGACCTCCCTGTGTTTTTTCCTAACTATTCTAACAGGTCTGAACAAAAATTGCATTGGCTAGATGTTCATCGTCAGTTAAGGTATTATTTGGATAGAACCAAACAGATCAGGAAAACTGACCAGTTGTTTGTCTCTTATGCAGAAGGCAGAAAGGGACTTTCAGTTTCAAAGGTATCACTCTCCAGATGGCTAACATCTCTGATTTCTTTTGCTTATGAAATTAGACACCAAAAGCTGCCTAACAAACCTAAGGCCCACTCCACCAGAGCTTTGGCTACTTCTATAGCCTTCCAAGACAGGCTGCCTATTGACACCATTTGTGCAGCGGCTACTTGGGCTACTCCTCACACTTTCATTTCTCATTATAAGTTGGATTTAGCTTCTAGACATAGAGCTAATTTTGGTTCCACTGTTCTCAAGAGTCTGTTCCGATAGGCCACCCGGGACAAGGTGCTAGGGACGCGGTCCCATCCAGCAAGAATGAAGGCGAGATGGACAACTTAACATATAGAAGTTATGTTCTTACCATAACGTTCCATGTTAGTTGTCTTCTTCTGCTTTCTTTCAGGCCACCCTCCTTCCCCCTAGCCTGGACAGACCTAGAGGAGTTTGATTGTGACCTCTTTTTCTACCACCTCTATTGTATTTAGGTATATGCTATACTTGCATATATGCCTTTCATCAGGTTTCAGGTCACATTCTTCCCTTCCCTTTTATAGAAGTGGTTTTTCCCCCTTTTTCCAGTGGTTCTGGAGTTACTTTTTGGCTGGGCCTAGCTTACAAACGAGATCTGAGGTAATATCGCCTAGCATTGTGGGATATAAGGGGAGCCTCGAGCCGGTGGAACCAACTCTCGAGCTTTTAGAGTGGCCGAGTCGGAGCCGAGGTCGGCTCCAAACCCATCCAGCAAGAAAGAAGGCGAGAAGAAGACAACTAACATGGAACGTTATGGTAAGAACATAACTTCTATTTAACTGGGAAAGTCGACTTGGAACGATTTTCAGCAGAGGCCCGGGAAGAAATGATCCAGATACAGTAGATGTTTTAATGATCACTGCTGCAGTAGCCACTCCCCTCTTCCTTTTCCCCTTTTTTGGTGTGTTTTGTATGCTAGGACATGGACATTTATTTTTTGTTGCCCTAGCGCAGTCATTTCAGGACTCAGCTTGCCTCTTTGTGCTGGCAGGAAAGCTCTGAAGGGCTTTGTGCCCAGACTTGTCTTTTAGTTAGCACAGGTCAAGCTGCTTTACAGTTTGGGGCTTGTTAAAGGTGTCCTGACACTTTGGAAGCTGGCAAAGCAATATATCCTGAGCAGGATGCAACTCATATAGCTAAGGCTACTTAACAGCAATCATTCGAATTTCGAACATCCACTGTTACGGTAATTTTGACTTGTACAACTGTACTATACTGAACTTGATGAAGTTGAGGGCTCCCTCAGATAACTTCTTGAGGATGTTACATTTGGAGAAATTCTGGAACCTACTTAAACAGAAAGGGGGATACTCAAATCAAGCAGCTTCTCCAGAGGAGTCTGTATTTATTGAGGCTTTCTGTTCTGGCCCATGTACATCAGGGGTGGTCCCTCCCGCTGATGAGATGGTGCTTGTGTTTAAGTGGATATGGAAGGAACCGGGCACAGTTGAAACCATTCTTCGAAAACTTGACAAGTTCATTGTTGCTCCTAAGGATCATCCCCATTGGAGCAAGGGTCCTACTGTAGATTGTGAATGCAAACAAACCTCACTTTCAACACAGGAACCAACTGTGAAAAAGTAGTAAATATAAAAACAGCAAAGGTTCCAAGCACGGCTTAGCTTAAAATATTTAATTGATACTGAAAATATACAGGGTAAGTGCTTTCACAAACCAAAGCTCCGCTTCATCAAACCATAATAGAGCATGTCAGTAGTTACTCAACATTTAAACCTGTTTCATCCAATAGAAATCAAGCTTGAAAGTGATGTAATATTCAGCATTAATAAATACAAATGTACAAAAAACATATATATAAAACTTGTGGTTACTGATATGCTTGGACTGGTAGATGAGAATAAATATAACCATCTTATTTATAAAAAGCATGCTTACATATTTAGTTAAAAACTAAAAAATCCTAATAAAAAAAAAAGTATTAAACTACAGAGCATCTGAGTCAACTTAGTTAAAACCTACTAATGCTTCAAGGGTCTTGCTCTTAAAAATGGTTTAAGCAAAACTCTGCTGTTTAAACCAGGATACCTATCAGATTGTAGTTTTAGTATCCACTTCTGCTCAACAGATTCAGTTCTGTTATTGAGGTCTCCCCATCCAACAATGACATGTAAAATTTCTATAACAAAAAACTTAAACCTATGTTCACAGCCTTCCTTCATCACATGCATAGCTAAGGCATTAGACTCTTTAGAGTTCCTGATGTCACGAAGATGCTCTAAAATCCTATCTTTAAAGGGTCTATTCATTTTGCCAATATAAAATGCGTGGCATGTCGTACAAAAACTAAAATGCACTAGATTCTTGGTATGGCAGTCAGCATAAAAATCAATATTAATAGCAAAACCTAGCTGTGGGTGTGTAAAATTACCTCCTGAATAGATATAGGCACAAGCTGTACATCTTCTACATGTGAACGTACCCACTCTTTCTGACTGCACTTGGGTACTGTGTTTCAGGGGTCTATAACAGGGAAGAGGTGACAGCAACTGACGCCGGACCAAGAATTTGGAATTCAGGCCAACTGCGGGTAGCCAGCCAGCAGGATAACTCGTGTAATGACTGCAACAGTGAAACACGATGAACATCATAATTGTTTCTTCAAAGATCTGTTATTTCTAAATGTAAAATCTGGTTTATTATTGGTAACACCTTGTAACTTGGGTATTTTAATAAAATGTCCCAATTTATCTTAATGACAACATATACCATATTAATATTGCTGGCAAATGTCAAAGGCATTCTTATTTTAATGCCAACAGTATTGTTTGTGGACCCACCATCATCCATCAGATTAGAAGTCTAACCAAACTCTGTCCTAGAGTCAGTGCTAAAGAATGGTCTACACCTACCCATCCTCTCCTTCCAGGCTTCAGAAATCTGTGCGTCTGTGGTGTCACACTTGTAACCCCTACTTAAGAACTCTTCTTTCAATGAAGCTAGGTCAATGTTCAAATCAGTTTCTTTATTGTGAAGACGCATAATGTCATCCCCAAGAGTAGCGCTCCTGTAAAATCGAAAATTTTAAGTGGAGCGCATGATGTTTCATCTTTACCTGTAACAGCAGCTCAAGCAACAATGCCGATGGATTCAGCAGGTGGTTCTAATTTTTTTTTACTAAAAGAACCACTAAGGATACGAGGGAGATCGAGGAATCGGTTTCAGAATCACAGGATAAGGTGGATTCAGAGCGAGGAAGACACAGCAAGGACAGTGAAAAGAACCAAACAGGTTTAGTATACAACATTTCATCTATTATGTTAGCTGAGACACAGACTGCAGTTCTCAATAGAGGCTTGACTTTTGTACCAGCACAGTCGGCTGTTTTAACTGATGTCCTACACGATTTACACATGTTTGGCAGGACTTTAACTTTAAAAACAATGTATAAGGATGCTGTTTGTAATGACAGTGTTTTTAAGAAACCTAGTGTATTTGTACCCCCTCCCAGTTCTACAACTGATTTGTTTACAGAGGTCTGTGAAAAGCAACTTAGACAAAAATGTTTAGAAAAACAAAATGATTATTTTTTTTAACTTGACTATTGATGAGAGGCAGGCATTATCCGAGTTGAAATGTTTAAATAGTGTTGAAGTAAGACCAGCGGATAAAGGTGGAGCCATAGTTGTTAGACAAATGTTTGTATATCTCATTGATGATGGATTTATTAACAGACACAGACACCTATGTTCCCATACCATTGTATACTTTGACAGGTGTTATAGAGAAAGTTGAGTTTTTAATATTTGATCTATTGATTACTGGTTTAATAACAGAGCCGTTGCTTGAGTATTTTAGTCAACAATCCCATCACCCCTATGCTATATGGTCTCCCCAAGATGCACAAAGATCTTTATAGACCACCTATGAGACCTATTGTGTCCAGCAAGGGCTGGCTTACAGAACCGTTGTCTATTTTTGTGGAGAAAAATCTACACACTGTCTTGAATAAGTGTGAAACTGTTTTAAAGGATATGAAAGATTTTCTCGGTCAGCTGTCTAGCCAACTTGGTAATATTAATGGCACATGTTTCTTTGTTACACTAGACATTGCTTCACTCTTTACTGTGATACCCAATGAATGGGGAATAGAGAGTGTTAGGTCTCTATTACACACACACAATGTATCTAATGACAAGGGTAGACTGATATGCAGTCTTTGGGAAATCATTCTGGAGAACAATGTGTTCATTTTCAAGGATGGGAGACGCAACATGTACTTAAAAACGACAGATATAGCTCCTTTGTTGTTTGGTATTTACGGTTTGTGGACGACATTTTTTTGCTTTGGAAAGGGACGGAGCATTTACTGTTGGAGTTCATTCACTACATTAATAGTACGAATGATTTTCTAAAGTTTACTCACAAATATTCAGCCACCAAGATAGACTTTTTAGATGTGCAGATCAACAGAGATATGCAAGACACTGTTACAACCAGTGTTTACAGGAAAAGTGTTAGAAAAAACAGTATCCTGCACAACAACAGTATGCATCCGAACCATACAAAATTGAATGTCCTTAAGGGGCAAGTTTATCGCATTATGCGTCTTCACAATAAAGATACTGATTTGAACATTGCCCTAGCTTCATTGAAAGAAGAGTTCTTAAATAGGGGTTACAAGTGTGACACCATAGACACACAGATTTCTGAAGCCTGGAAGGAGAGGATGGGTAGGTGTAGACCATTCTTTAGCACTGACTCTAGGACAGAGTTTGGTTAGACTTCTAATCTGATGGATGATGGTGGGTCCACAAACAATACTGTTGGCACTAAACTGAGAATGCCTTTGACATTTGCCAGCAATATTAATATGGTATGTGATGTCATTAAGATAAATTGGGACATTTTATTAACAGTATCCGAGTTATAAGGTGTTATCAATAATAAACCAGATTTTATGTTTAGAAATAACAGATCTTTGAAGAAACAATTATGATGTTCATCGTGTTTCACTGTTGCAGTCATTACACTTGGGTTATCCTGCTGGCTGGCTACCCGCAGTCAGCCTGAATTCCAAAGTCTTGGTCCGGTGTCAGTTGCTGTCGCCTCTTCCCTGATGTCAGTGCGCCAGGGGTATAAAAGATGCAGCTGACACCATTTTCTTCAGTCTTTCTTGCCGTGCGGTGCCCAAAGCAAAAGCAGTTTGCAAGTGCTGGTTGACCGACTTCTGAGATTTTCAAAATTGAATTTCAGATCCGAAGTCTTCTATAAAGCTAAGTACCCTATTGGGGAAACTTTTTTTCTTGCTCCAGACCGATGTCAGAAAAAGTTAACAATTGTATTTCTTGTGGGAAGCAAATACCTCATAAGGATTTTCACTCTTACTGTATTCCTTGCCTAGGCCCTGACCACAATGTTGATAGTTGTCGGTTTTGTGCTAGATTTAACCAACGTACTATTAAGCGTCGGTACGATTTTGCTTTTCATTACTTTGGCCGAAGGTTTAACTACATAATGTCGTCGGAACAGCCGACGACCGGTGTTCATAAAAAGCACAAGGAAAAAGAAAAGGGCAGGCATCCGAGGTCCAAAACCGACAATGAAGCCTCTTCTAGGTCAGTCGCTGCTTCCCCGGTTCTCAGTGAGGCGCTTTCGTAGCCCCTGACACCCGCTACCTCAGAGCCACAGGCCGCCTCCTACTCCCACTTGGAGACAGCTAGGCCTCTGGATACTCAAGGTATTGGGCCTTCGGAAACTAATCCCTCAGATGGGCCCTCAAAAGCCGCTGAGCAGGCATCGGCTTCTGAGGGTGTTTTCAGACCTACACAGCTTTATATCAAGCCGTCTTCAGTATCAAAGACAAAGACTAAAACAGTTTTAAAGGCAAAGAAACAAGTACAGCACTCTCCAGGACAGACTTCCATGCCTAAGAAACAGATGCTCAAAATGGCCAAAGACCTAATTACTTTGATCAGGGGTTCCTATCCCCCTCCTGATAAGAGGCCTAGGCAAGACACTGAATAGGATTCCTCTGATGAGGTTTCCATTTCCTCTGACTCCTTTTCAGAACAGGGATACTCTATTCCTCCCTATGAGGATTCCGATGCTGAAGAATCTATTCCTTCAGCTTTTCCTCCTGAGGATTACTTGCATACCATGAGGGAGCATTTCCACTGGGAGAGCTAAGATTATTCTGATTCTAAGAAAAGACTCAGAGACTCTCTTTTACTACCTCAGCACAGACCTCTTGCTATTCCTCCTGTTCTAGACATTGTAGATGATGTATTTTTCAGAGTCCGGCCTGTCTCCTGACTCTTTACCTCCTGCACCTGTTAAGCCAAACAGATACTACAGGGTTCCAGATTCTCATAAATTTCTGTATAAAAACCCTGCAGCTGATCCAGAAACTATTTCACAGGGTCCCAAAGGGGTCAAGGCTGCTACTGCAAAAAACCCTGTCCCCTCAGATAGAGATTCTAGGGCACTGGACAGATGGGGGAAAAAAGTTTACACTTATGCTACCTTGGCATAAGGGCTTTAAATTGTCAATTTCATATGCTTAAATATCAGCAATATTTAATGTCTCTGTTAAAACAGAAAATGTTGGCAAATTCTGAATGTGCTGAGAACAAGGAATTGCAGGATTTATTGCATGCAGCTGAACAAGTGGGAAAACATACTTTGCAATGTGGTTGTTATTCATTGGAGGCCTCTTGCAGGGCCGCTGTAACAGGCTCTGTCATTAGAAGGCATGCTTGGTTAAAGGAACAGACTCTGCCTGATCATGTTAAAGCAAAATTATTGGATGCTCCATTACAGCATGATACTTTGTTTGGTGTTAAGGCAGAAGAGGTGTTAAAGAAAATGGAGGATAAAGCTAAATCTATGCAGACAGTGAAGGATTTCTTACAGGTGCAGCCACCCAGATTTAGCAGGAACTGGCCTTCTAAAAATTGGTCCTTTCCCGTGTCAGACAGGCCACAAAGAGGCAGATACAGACGCCCTAGAGGCAGACAACAGCCCCAGGGCTCATACAGACCCACACAGTGGGGTGCTTCTACCTCCAAAAGCGGAGAAGACAAAACACAGCTATATAGGAAACAGTCCCAATGACTTCCCTCTGCCAATGCCAAGCATTTATCTTTTGACAGCACCCTTGGGGGGAAAGCTAGCACTTTTTTCACAAAATTGGCACTATTACCCAGGACAAATGGGTCTTAAATATAGTCTCTCAGGGCTACAGGTTCCACTTTCACACCCTTCCAAAGGCAAAAGGTATGCCAGACCTGCCACACAATCAATGGGCAGAGGCACAAAACCAAGTTTCATCTCTCATGGACATGAGGGCTATTCAGCCAGTGCCACGACAAGAGCAGGGACAAGGCTTTTACTCGAGTCTTTTCTTAGTACCAAGAAAGGACAAAGCATGGAGACCGATTCTGGACCTGTGTATTTTAAATACTTTTCTGGACGTTCCGAAATTCAAAATGTTGACTCTGCAGCAGTTTCTGCCCATGCTGGGCAAAAAGGCTTGGCTTGTAACTTTGAACCTCAAAGAGGCATACCTGCATGTCCCAATCAGACAGTCTTGCAGAAGATACCTCAGATTCATAGCTGGCTCAATGCACTACCAATTCTCTGCACTGCCCTTTGGCTTATCTACTACGCCCAGGGTCTTCACAAAATGCCTGGCACCAGTAATTGCATTTTGCAGACAAAGAAGAATTCAAATATATCCCTACTTGGACGACTGCCTTATTCAAGCAGAAACCAAAGACATTCTACTAAAGCATCTGGAGTTTTTAAAAAGATTACTAATTTGCCTAGGGTACACAGTAAACGAAAATAAATCAAAACTAGTACCTCTCAAGAGATAATATTCCTGGGTGCAAGCTTAAATACAACTGCCCAGATGGCTTATCTCATGCCAGACAGACAAAGGCAACTGACTTCTTACTTCGAAAACATGGCAACAAAGACCCAGTTATCTGCAAGAAAAATTCTGCAGGCTCTGGGCCTCCTGCATTCTGCTAATTCCATATGCAAGACTGCATATGAGGAAACTACAATGGTACCTAAAAAGTGTTTGGACTCAACATTGCCACAACCTGGAATCATTAATTTCACTCATTCCCTGCCTGCAACAGGAGTTTTGATGGTGGGCACAGGCCTGTCACCACAACAAGGGACAGCCATTCACTTTACCCACAGCCAGGCAAACACTAACAACAGATGCATCAGATTATGCCTGGGGGGCCCACATGGCAGGAAAATGTATTCAGGGCACATGGCCCCCAAGCCAAAGGCATCTACACATCAATCAAAAAGAGATGCTAGCTGTACAAAATGCCCTGACAGCCTTCAAGGCCCTACTTCATCCAGGTCAGCTGCTGATAAAGACGGACAACACCACAGTCATGTGGCACATAAACAAGCAGGGGGGCACACATTCCTACCCCCTCTGCAGACAAGCGATGATTTTGTGGAACACAGCATTGACTTACCAAGTACACCTGCAAGCACAATTCCTGCCAGGAAAAACAAATGCTCTGGCAGACGAACTAAGCAGAAACCTCATGGACCCTCACGAGTGGAAACTAGATCCACAAATCTTCAGCATGATAACAAGAAAATGGGGACACCCAGACATAGATCTTTTTGGCTCCCCTCACAACTGCCAACTTCAGAGATTCTGCACAAGGACTTATCACAAACAAGCATGGAAAGTGGATGCTCTGTCATTCAGCTGGAACAACCTTACAGTATATGCCTTTCCTCCACTGCCTCTCCTCCCTAAGGTACTCCTAAAGGTCAGACAAGAGAAGCCACAAATGATTCTGATTGCCCCGGATTGGCCATGCCAACACTGGTACCCAATCCTAAGGAGCTTGTCCCAAGGCCCTGCCTGGACATTGCCTCAAATTCCTCATTTACTGACCCATCAAAACAATCAGATCCTGCACAGCCAACTCAGAACTCTAAATCTAGCTGCATGGCAGATACTGTAACCATTCAGAATGCACTTCTCTCTAAAGCGGTTATGGATGTCATTTTGGAGCCCAGGAGGCCCAGCACCAGAAAATCTTATGCAGAAAAATGGAAGAGATTCTGTGCTTGGAACCAGGCACAAGGAATTGACAAAATTCAGACTCTGTGACGTCAAGTTTAAATGATAGCTTTTATAGCTGTATGTCGGATGAGCCGATTAATGCTTATGTTAAACTTAATACTGATAAGATTTGCTCTAAAAGTAATTTTTTTCCGAATGTAATTAACCATGATGTGTCTAACTTTATTAAGATGGTCAATCATTCTTTGGAGGTAGGGCATCAAGAATTTATGTCTATTAAGAGTAATATTGAATACAATATGACAGTAAAGGAATGGAAGATTTTAGTGAATTTAAGCAAGAAAAATAATCTGGTTTTTAAACCTGCTGACAAGGGTAACAAATTGGTAGTTTTAAATAATATGGATTATTTTGATATGTGCATGCAACATCTCAATGATACAAATGTTTATCAAGTATGTAGTATAGATAAATATTACTCAGCTATATCTGAATATAAGGAGCTGATAAAAAAAGGACATAGATTAGGTTATTTTAATTTGAATGATGTTAATAATAAGTTTCAGACAGAAGGCTGTAGTAGGGCATATTTTTATTGCCTACCTAAAATCCATAAAAATCTTAATAAACCTTCTGGTCGTCCTATAGTATCAGGCCATAATTATTTTTTAAAAAATATAGGTATTTTTCTCCATGATTATTTAAAAGTTTATGTTAATAAGTTACCCTCCTTTTTAACAGATGTATTTGATTTCTTAAGCAAAATTCAAGATATAAAGTGGAATACAAATATGTATTGGTTGACAGTTGATGTCAAAAGCCTCTATACGAACATAAGCCATAATTTTGGCTTAGAGGCTTTGAGATGGTTTTTGGGTCAGTCCCCTGTTTCAGAGTATGTTATAGAATTACTATATTTTTCTTTAACCAACAATTTTTTTGAATTTAATCATTCTACATATCATCAAAAAACAGGTACAGCGATGGGGGCATCTTTTGCCCCCATGTATGCCAATTTGGCCATGGGTTTATTTGAGATTGAATATATTTACAAACACAAGTTTTTTCTACAACATGTTATTAGATATTATAGATATGTAGATGATTTAATTTTTTTAGTGGAAGGTGGACGGTCCATGGCTACAGAATTTATTTCTGATCTAAAGTGCAATAGATTTTCACTGGACTTTGATGGGTTACTATTGGGCCTACGAATTCCTTTTTTAGATGTAATCCTTGATATTTCTAGCGGTTATAAGTTAATAACTTCTGTGAATAGAAAATTTGAAGGTTACACATTGTATGTACATGGAACAAGTGGACATGTTCCACATACTATAAACTCCTTACCTTATGGAGAAATGTTAAGGTGTTTTAGATTATGTAATGATGAAACAATTTTTAGGAAGGAATTGGATTTTGTATATAATTCATTTTTGAAAAGAGGGTATAATGTATCTAATCTGGATGAAAGTCTTAATAAGCTATGGGACTATATTAATAAACAAAATGGTTTACAGAAAAAAATATCAAAAGTCTACACTAATCGAAGTGATCAGGCTGTTAGAGAAACTATGTATTTTGTTACTACTTATGGTTGTTACACTCCTGAATTGGTTAAGATTGTATCCTTGTTTTGGAAACATTTTAGTACCTTAAATGATGTTACATCATGGTTAAATGTTCATTTAAAATTTTCATACAAAAGGGGCAGAAATATCAAAGACTTTTTGGTACAAAGTAGATTTAGTATGCATATTGATGCCATGATAGAACAAGTTAGACCCACAGGTACTTATCAGTGTGGTAAATGCAAGGCCTGCAGCTTTGTCACTTCTAATTTTGATTATATAAACAACATCCCTTTTAAAGCTAACAAATGCTTTAGTTGCAAAACAGAAGGAGTTATTTATGCACTAAAATGTCCCTGTCAAAAATTTTACATAGGTCAAACTAAAAGACCCTTTAAGGTTAGATTGTTAGAACACATTAGGGACATAATTAACATCAAGAATGAAAGTCCTGTTGCACGACACTTTTTTGAAATGCATAATAGTGATGAAAAAATGTTAAAAGCATCTATTTTGGAACAAATATTGAGTAATGATGTTGATTTATTAAGGATCAAACAGATGTTACTATATAAGGAGACTGTTTACATTTTAAAGTTCAAAACTTTGTGTCCTAATGGGCTTAATGAAGATTTTAATTGGAAAGCTTTGGCTAGTTAATTAATACTTTTTAATAAGATAATTGTTTTATTGAGCTGATTAATGTGCTTAGATTTGTATATAAGAGAAGTCTGCTTCATTTTTCATTATACTCCTGGAAGGCTAAGGCCGAGACGTCAGAGTGTAAAGCTTTTTACAGAATAAATCGTGTTTGGTGAATCCAGCTTGTTGTTTATTACAAGGAATTGACACTCTTGTTCCAAATATTCCTCAGATTTTACAATATCTAACTGAGATGCTGGACAAAGGCCTATCCTTCTCATCAATTAAGACCCATGCCTCTGCCATTTCAGCTCATTACAATACAGACCCGCCTATTTTTTCATATACATTGCTTAGGCAGTTCCTCAGGGGGGAAAAAAACATAAGACCTTCAAGGAGAGCACCAGTACCTGCATGGGACCTCAATTTTGTCTTGGAAAAACTCACACTGCCTCCTTTTGAGCCAGCCAGTACAGCTGAGATAAAATTCTTATCATGGAAAACAGCTCTGCTCCTAGCAATAACTTCAGCAAGAAGAGTCTCAGAGTTACAGGCATTAATAGCTGTGGAACCTTTTATTATCTTCCATCCGGACAGGGTTTCTCTAAGGACAAACCCAACATTTATGCCTAAGGTAGTGTCCAATGTGGCTCTTAACTAAACCATTCATTTACCTACTTTTTACCCAAACCCGCAGAATAAAGGGGAGAGACTTTTTCATTCTTTGGACATACACAGACAGCTACGCTTCTACTTGGACAAAACTAAAGCTTTCAGAAAGACTGAACAACTTTTAGTGGCATATGCTGCAGGATCACAAGGAAAGGCTATCTCAAAGCAGACTATTTCAAAATGGATAGGACATTGCATTCGTTTCTGCTATTCACAACATGGTAAATCAGTGCCTAAGGGCATTAGACCACATTCTGCCAGGGCAGCAGCCACTTCAGCAGCCTTCCTCAGAGGAGGAGTATCAACCAAGGATATTTCGGAGGCTGCAACTTGGACTTTAGTGCACACGTTTACTAAGTACTACCACTTGCCTCTTTACTCTAAATCCAGAGCAGGCTTTGCCACTGCAGTCTTGCAGGGCCTCATAGCCACTCCTAATTCTGTTTAGACCCAGCTGCCCAACCTCAGCTTTGGGATTCAACCCAAGTGTAATGACTGCAACAGTGAAACACGATGAACCTACAGTTGTGTACCTACCATAAATGTAGATGTTCGAGTGTATTCACTGTTGCAGTCCAGGTTACCCACCAACCATCCCCCTCTCTTTCCTGGGCCTTATCTGTACTTCTCTATCCTATACAACCTATGTGGTGTATTTGCTTGTAGATGAAGGTATTGTTTATTTTAGTGCATGCTTTTATTAGCAATGTTTTTTAGCCTACCCTTTTGGGGGCACCTGACATCTGGGGCAAGAAAAACTGAAGAAAATGGCATCGGCTGCATCTTTTGTACCCCTGGCGCACTGAAGTCAGGGAAGAGGCGACAGCAGCCGACGCCAGACCAAGACTTTGGAATTCAGGCCGACTGCGGGTAGCCTGCCAGCAGGATAACCCAAGTGTAATGACTGCAACAGTGAATACATTTGAACATCTAAATTTATGGTAGGTACACAACTGTACTTTATAGACCCCTGAAATGCAGTACCCATGTGCAGTGAGAAAGAGTGGGTGCGTTCACATGTATAAGATGTACAGCTTGTGCATATATCTATTCAGGAGGTAATTTTACACACCCACAGCTAGGTTTTGTTATTAATATTGATTTTTATGCTGACTGCCATACCAAGAATCTAGTGTATTTTAGTTTTTTGTATGACATGCTACGCATATTATATTGGCAAAACGAATAGACCCTTTAAAGATAGGATTTTAGAGCATCTTCGTGACATCAGGAACTCTAAAGAGTCTAATGCCTTAGCTATGCATGTGATGAAGGAAGGCTGTGAACATAGGATCTGAAGTAGGGAGTTAATTTGTCAGCAACCTGTGGGTCTTGGATCCGATATCGGATCCGAGCCGGCAACTTGTTTCAAGCTAATGGATCCGAGCTCCTAGCTCCTCCCTTCACCCATAATCCCCTGCTAACCCTCCATGACCTCAGATCTAGTTTGCCGCGCTTGTGGATAGCTGGCTCCCCTTGAGCTCAGCAAGTGAATTGTCAGATAAGTGTAGTTTTTCTGTCAAACTTTCCTTTTTTGTCTCAAAGTATAAAGTGTGTAAGTGTTAGGTACCCTTTAGTACAAAAATATATTTCTTTAATTAGTTTTTTCCCTCCCTTCGTTTGGTCATTAGTGAGTGTGTGTGTGTGTGTGTGTGTGTGTGTTGTGTTTTTGGGGCCTGTGTGTTTGTGTAGTTCTACCTTTTACTTTAAGTATGGCTGAGGCCCCAAAAGCCATTTTTTTGAAATGTACCGAGTGTGGCCATAAGCTCTCCCCGGCTGATGGCCACACTCGTGCTCGTGCCTTGGGGTTGAACACCTCTCCTCAGGCTGTACCATTTGTGCAGCGTTCAACCCCAGGGCACTGAAAGAGCGGAGGTCGAAGCTGGTCTTGGCGGGACTTTTACCCCCGGACTCAGCTCCGGCCTCTGCTGCTCCCGTGGCTCCACCACAGCCTGTGGTTGCTGCCATTCCTGCCCCCCTTCCTCCGTCCGGGACTCAAACTCCCTTTAAAGCATCGGAGGACAGGGAGGCCAGGAGGGAGAAACGGAGGGAGAAGCACCACAAGCGGTGGGCCGAGACCTCCGTTTCGGCCCCGCCAGCTAAGCGGGCTTCTCCCTCCACTGCTTCTAGGTCTCCTCCTCCTCGGCTCCGATCCCCTTGTTTCTCCCCGGGGCCCGAGAAGGAGGAGACCCAATCTCCCTCGAGGTCATCGAGGCGGCATTCCAGGCCTGCCTCGGTGACCTCCTCGAGATCTACTTTTAGTATGTCCGATGCAGACTTGGACCGGATGATGCGAAGGTTCATCCAGGCCCAGCTGCAGATGGGAGTGCTCTTGCCTCCTCCCCCCCCTTCGGGGGGGAGCTCGACACCTTTTTTCCACCCTATTGCTCCTTCTCCAACCCGCTATCCGGGTTCGGAGCGTTCGGAGCGTTCGGAGCCGAGCAGCATTGGAACCGGGGGTGGGTCGGCGCCGACAGTACTCGGTACTTTGGATCCGACTCTGCCCTCGAGCCTGTCAGATCCGACCTCTCGGAGCCGTGGCCCGAGCTTCGGATCCGGGGGATTCAGTGTGCCTTCGGCTCCGTCCAAGTCGGAGCGCACTGGTCCTTCGGATCCGATGGTCTCGGCGCCGGTTCTGATCCCTTCATCGGATCCGAGTGGGAGCCAACTTTCGGATCTAAGAGAGAGTGGTTCTCCCTTGGCCTTCGATGTTGTGGAAAGGGCTCTGTTGAGAGCATCCGGACCCCCGGTCCTTGTTTCGGCTCCTCCCTGCACTCCCTCTCTGCTGGGCCAGGCTTCCATCACCCGGCCAAAGGGACAGCCTGCTTCATTGTCACAGATGATTCCATTGGAACAGGATGTTGCTGGCGAGGCCTCCTCGGACAGCCCCCCGAGGAAGTGCCCCGCAAGCATAAGTGCAAGAGGAGGCACGTGGACTCCCCTGAGTCCTTAACCGAGGACATGGACTTGGAAGAAGGGGAAGGCTCCCCAAGATCGCCCCCTGAATGTCTCCTTTGGAGACATCATGGAGATGCTGAGGATCAGAGGTGGGTGGTCTGCCCCCAAGTCTTCCTCCGACGAGTCCGTGTTTCTGGAGGCATTCGAAGCAGGCCCGTCTACCTCTTGGGTGTCCCCTCCGGCCGACCCCCTGGTGGACCTCATTACCACCAGGGCGTGGAAGGATCTGGACACCGTGGAGCCAATACCAAAACGCCCGGACAAAATACTTAGCCCCCCTCAGACCGATCACACTGGAGTAAGGGCCCCCCCATAGATGCCATGTTGACGGCGGCAGCCACGAAGAGGGAATTGGCTCAGGAGAGCCCCTCAGTCCATCCACCGAGCAAGGAGTCCCACTCGATGGACCGCTTAGGGAAGCGAGTTTTTAGTTCAGCGACCTTCTCGGTAAGGTCTCTGAACTATATGGCACATGTCATCAGGATGCAGCGGGATCTTGTCAAAGAATACGCTGCCTCCCCTCCTGAGTCCATGTCGGCGGATGACAAGCAATTGTACTCCACCCGAATGGCCACTGAGATCAATCTCTAATACCTCTACGCCACAGAGGGAGCTGCTAGGGCTAGCGGAGCAGGCCTTGTCATGAGACATCAGGCCTGGCTCCGTCATTGTGACTTTGCGGAGCCTTTTAAAGCATCCTTTGCGAACGCCCCTTTCGATGGTTCTGCCCTGTTTGGCAAAACGGTTCGCGAGACACTTGTCCAGAGCGAGAAGGACGGGAAGACGTTGTCTGCCGTCGGAGTCCGCTTCTCTGCTCCCCAGCGGTCCTTTTCGAAGAACCAAAAGGGTCGGAAGAAGATGTGGTTCCGGAAATCGCAACATTCCCAACCTGCTCCGGACAACCAGTCCTACCGTGGCAGAGGAGGACAGGGAGGACGCCGCCCCAGGGGCAGAGGGGCTCCGAGAAACTTTGGGTCCAGAGAACCTTTCTCTGAGCGGCCCGCGCAGCAGCCCTGAAGGGTTGCCCGGCTGCTCCACTCTGGAGGCAGTCGGGGGGGGGGGGCACTTCTCGGAGCACCTAGCGGCATGGGAGTCCATCACTACAGACCGCTGGGTACTTCGCATTATATCCAGAGGGTACTAAATACCATTACTTCATGTCCCCAAACTCAAAAACCTCCCCGATGTACCACCCGATCAGAGGGAGGCCGCAGCTGCAGAAATTCAGCAGCTGCTAAGAAAAAGAGCCATCCAACCCGTCCCCCAAGACCAGCTCGGATTAGGGTTCTACTCCAGGTTCTTTTTGGTGCCAAAAAAGATGGGGGACTTGAGACCGATTCTAGATCTTTCCCGCTTGAACCTGTCAGTAACCAAGGAAAAATTCTGAATGGTCACTCTTCAATCTATTCTTCCCCTTTTAAGGGAAAACCATTGGATGTGCTCTATAGACCTCAAGGATGCGTACTACCACATTCTAATGGACAGACGATCCAGGAGGTTCCTCCGCTTCCGGCTGGGAGCCAGTCACTATTAGTTCATGGTCCTTCCCTTTGGCCTCACCACAGCCCCCAGGGTGTTCACCAAGGTATTAGCAGTGATTGCGGCCCACCTGAGACTCCAGGGAATACAGGTCTTTCCGTACCTGGATGACTGGCTCCTGACCGCCTCAACAAGGCATCTACTTTGCTCAGCAAGAGACTTCTTTCTCCGCCTAGCCCCACGGTTAGGCATTACCATCAATGTTGACAAATCTCTTCTGGCCCCAACACAAGTCATAGAATTCATAGGTGCCAGAATAAACACCAGAGAGCTACGAGCCTTCCTAACCTCCGAGAGAATACGGAATTTGCAACTCCATGTGCGGGCTATCCTCCAATCAGAGACTTCTCCAGCGGAATTGGTCTTGAGGGCACTAGGCTCCATGGTGGCAGCGATTACGCTTCTTCCATGCGCCCGTCTGAACATGCGGGTACTGCAATGGACACTTCTAGTGCAATGGTCCTTTCTATCCCTTCCTCTTCACCACCCCATTGCTATCAGCAAGGCTTGCAGGAGGGCTCTGTTATGGTGGCTCCAAGCCTCGGACCTCCATACGGGCCATCCCTTCTGCACCTCTCCCCCTCTCGGCACGATGACCACGGACACCTCCCGCCTTGGGTGGGGGGGGAATTATTCAGGCAGGACAGTCCAAGGCACGTGGAACGACACAGAGACCTCCCTGCATATCAACGTTTTGGAGATGAGAGCGGTGCTGTTCGCGTTGCAAGCACTTCAGGATCTCCTCCCCATAGGAACGATTGCGATTCAGTCGGACAACATGTCGGTTGTCTGGTACATCAACAAACGGGGGGAACTAGATCTTACCCCCTATGCCGCGAAGCCTTGAAAGTATGGGAATGGGCGATCTCCACCAACCGCTTTCTCATTGCAACGCACATTCCGGGACGGACCAACATCCTAGCAGACAAGCTCAGTCGCACCCTTCTTACCCCGTATGAGTGGTCTCTCAATCCACTAGTAGTGAAGCAGATATTCACAATCTGGGGGCAACCCTGCTGCGATCTTTTTGCGTCTCCATCAAACACCAAATGCGACAATTTCTTTGCTCTAATCCCCCCTCCAGGGGAAACTCCAAGAGACGCTCTGGTGCATGCTTGGCCACCCAGTCTACTTTATGCCTATCCTCCGCTACCCCTGATGCTGCAACTCTTACAGAAAGCCTCACGGTTGGGGAGCAGAATGATCCTCATTGCCCCATTCTGGCCTCGGCAAATTTGGTTCCCTTACCTGTGGTCTCACCTTGTGAATCCTCCTTGGATTCTAGATCCCATTCCGGATTTCATCTCCCATCCATCGAACTTATCGACCCCAAACCTGGGCAATCTGAAACTGACAGCTTGGTTGCTCCAGTTCCACTCCTAGTTAGGACTCCCGGTATCTCTTCACCAGTCAAAGCCATCCTTGTGGCAGCGCATAAGCCTTCCACCAGGAAAGTGTACCTCAGTAAATGGAAACGTTTTTCCATCTGGGCGGAGCATCATGATCTATATCCCTTTACGGCTCCTCTTCCGTCTATATTAGACTTCCTAACCAAGCTTTTTCAGGAAGGCGCTAGTTGTTCAACTATCAAAGTGCAATTGGCAGCCATATCACATTACCATGTGGGACATGATACAGGGCCTTTGATGTCGGCCAAGTTGTGTAAAACCTTTCTCAAGGGCACCTTCTTACTTAGACCCCCTATAAAAGAAGTCGTACCACCATGGGATCTTGCACTAGTTCTTCAAGCCTTGACTGCTCCACCTTTTGAACCCACAGCTTCAGTAGATCTCAAATTTCTGTCTTGGAAAACAGCATTCCTTGTAGCCATCACTTCAGCAAAGAGAGTTTCGGAGCTTCAAGCTCTTTCTGTGAAGCCTCCTTATTTGATCTTTCACCCAGACAGAGTGTACCTCAAGATCAATCCCTCTTTTCTTCCCAAGATAGCATCAGAAACCAACATAAATCAATCCATAAATGTACCGGTTTTCTTCCCTAAATATCAGAATAAGGGAGAGTACAAGCTGCACTCATTAGATGTTCATAGGCAGCTTCGTTTTTATACTCATAGAACAGCTGGCCATAGGCAATCCGACCAGCTGTTAGTTTCCTTTGCCAAATTTAATTTGGGGAAAGCAATTTCAAAAGTATCTTTATCACGCTGGATTTCTCAATGTATTCTATTGGCGTATCAAGTCTCTGGGAGACCCGCACCAGAAGGAGTTCGTGCTCATTCCACCCGCTCCATTTCTACTTCTGCAGCCTTCAAGTCTAGAGTTCCATTGGATGATATTTGTTCAGCAGCCATTTGGGCTTCATCTCATACCTTTATTAACCACTACAAACTGGACGTGATTTCTAGAGGGAGAGCATCCTTTGGCTCTGCGGTGCTTCGCAATATCCTTCCATGATGGCCACCCAAGGTGCAGGTAGCTGGGGACTCTGTCCCACAAGTTGCTGACAAATGAACTCCCTACTTCAGATTTAGAAGTTATGTACTCACCATAATGTTTCATCTGAGTAGGTAGCTTCATTTGTCTGCAACCATTCCCCCCTCCTTCCCCCTGGCCTTCTTCGGATCTATTTGTAGTTGGATACCCATTTTTTTGGGTAAATATTGAGGGGCAAACTCGATCTGAGGTCATGGAGGGTTAGCAGGGGATTATGGGTGAAGGGAGGAGCTAGGAGCTCGGGTCCATTAGCTTGAAACAAGTTGCCGGCTCGGATCCGATATCGGATCCAAGACCCACAGGTTGCAGACAAATGAAGCTACCTACTCAGATGGAACGTTATGGTGAGTACATAACTTCTAATTTAAGTTTTTTGTTGTAGAAATTTTACATGTCAGTGTTAGAGGGGGAGACCTCAGTAATAGAACTGAATCTGTTGAGCAGAAGTGGATACTAAAACTACAATCTGATAGGTTTCCTGGTTTAACCAGCAGAGTTTCGCTTAAACCATTTTTAAGAGCAAGACCCTTGAAGCATTAGTAGGTTTTAACTAAGTTGACTCAGATGCTCTGTAGTTTAACACTTTTTTTAATTAGGATTTTTTAGTTTTTAACTAAATATGTAAGCATGCTTTTTATAAATAAGATGGTTATATTTATTCTCATCTATCAGTCCAAGCATATCAGTATCCACAAGTTTTATATATATGTTTTTTGTACATTTGCATTTATTAATGCTGAATATTACATCACTTTCAAGCTTGATTTGTATTGGATGAAACAGGTTTAAATGTTGAGTAACTACTGACATGCTCTATTATGGTCTGATGAAGTGGAGCTTTGGTCCGTGAAAGCACTTACCCTGTATATTTTCTGTATCAATTAAATATTTTGAGCTAAGCCGTGCTTGGAACCTTTGCTGTTTTTTTTATATATCCTGCTGTAGATTCCATGGTGGTGGTTGCAGCTATCACAAAGGAACTGGCAGAGGAAAGTTCTACCATTCATCTACTAGACAGAGTCTCATACATTGGACAGATTCGAGAAGCCAGTCTATACCTCATCAACTTATTCTGTGAGAGCATTGAATTATCTGGAACACATTACCCATTTTCAAAGTGATTTGATCAAGGCAATTTCCAACTGTATCTCAAGAACCTTTTCTGTGGAGCAAAGAATGTGTACCGATTTGCAGTTGGCTACCTTCCAGTCCTTATCTGATGTATTTGTGCTCCTTATTTCCAATGCTATGGAAGGCACCTCTGGAGCTGCCAAAACCAGCATATCCATTTGGAGATATGTTTAGATGTGGCTGTGTGATTTTGCGAACAATTTCAAGACAACTTTTGTTAATGCTATCTATGCTGGATCGACACTCTGGTCCAAAAGTCAAAGAAACACACTCCAGAAGTGAGCAAGACAGCAAGACTCTTTTGGCTGTGGGAAATAAGTTCTCTACCCCTCAGAGAACCTTTACAAGAAATCAGAAAGGAGGTAAGAGACTTTTGTTTTGTAAGTCACAAGGGTTTGCTGCTGATACTTCCCAAGATAGAGCCCTTCGTAACAGAGAAACTTTAATGGTGGACATCACCCTCAGGACAGAGGTGGTCCACAGAGCCAGGGCTTCCGAGGTCTTTTCAGTGCTCTTGAATGTTTGCCCATCTGCCGCACTGTGGTAGTAGTCGAGGCAGGTGTTGCTTATCCCTGTACCCAGCAACCTGGACATTCATCACTCAAGACAAATGTGTCCAGATGATCATAGCCAGAGGTTATTTTATTCCCTTTCTTTCTCCCCAATACCCACTAAAAGATTTCTCAATGTGACACCCTCCTAAAGGGAAGCAGTCACTTAAGAAATAAGGAAGCTCCTGAACAATCAAGTGATCCAAGAGGTCCCACCACACCAGAGAGCATTCAGAATTTACTCAAGGTTCTTAGGTTCTTTTTAGTGCCCAAATAAAAATTGGGATTTAAGTCCGGTTTGGGACCTGAGCTGCCTAAACAAGTTTGTGAAACAAACAATTCTGGATGCTCAGGATTCAGTCTGTTCTCTCTTTTCTAAGGCAGAATGGCTGGATGTGCTCAGTCTACCTCAAGGATGCATACTACCACATAAAGATGGACAAACAGCGAGCCAGTCATTTTCAAGTTAGAACCCTGATGTTCAGTCTCTCCTCAGTCCCACTGAGTGTTCAAGTGCATGGTAGTGGTAGCATCTTGCCTCTGACTGCATGGGTTTTGTTTGTTCCCTTATTTGGATGACTGGCTTATAACTGCCCCCACCAGGGATTTACTTGTTTTCAGGCCACAGATTCCTTGCTCCATCTTTGCTCAAACCTGGGGATCACAGTGAACATAACAAAGTTAGGCTGCAGCCAATACAATTAGAATTCATCTGAGCTGTTTTGCAAGCAAAGCTTCAGATTGCTTAGCTTCTGTAGACCAGAATATCTTCTCTTCATCTACAAGCTTTGTTTATACTGTCTTGTCAGAGGCCACTGGCAAAATTGATAATCTGCCTGTCAAATTCCATGCCAACGTCAATTACTCAAGTTCATTGGCCAGATACTATATGCAAGTTCTGCAGTGGACTTTTAGCAATTCAGTAGTCAGCATTCCATGTTTTTTCAGATATCTGTAATGAAAATTTGCAGGATGTACATCGAGTGGTGGTCGGAGTCCCTGCTTGTATCACTAGGGTGCCGCTTCATCCTTCTTTAATTCCAGACCACTGTGACCACAGATGCTTCTCACTTGGGGTGGGGGGAATATTTCTTGGGGAAGACAGTCCATAGCACGTAGTCTCAGACAGATGCCAGTCTTCACGTCAGTATCTTGGTGATGAGAGCATTACTGGCTTTTCAAGACTCTCCATTTTGTGTGATATCTGTCCAGACAGACAACATGTTGGTGGTTTGGTACTTCAGCAAACAGGGAGGAACCCATCTTATCTCTTATGTCAAGAGGCCGTGGGGGTATTGCAATGAATGATATTTTTTCAGCTATTTCTGATAGCAGTGCATATTCTGGGAAGTCCAGTGTTCTAGTCGACAGATTAAGCAGGTCTGTCCTTCCTCAAGACTTAGTCCCACAGCCCAGTAGTAGTGGAGCAGATATTTGGTCACTGGGGCTGGCCTTGCTAGAATCTCTTTACATTTCACCAAAACACCACGTGCAGCAAGTTTTTCACTCTAATCCCCCTGGAGGGGGTATCACCAACGGAAACTCTAATCCACAATTGTCCACTAGGAGTACTTTGCACCTTCCATCCTATCCCTCTAATACAAAAGTTTCTGCAGAAAGCTTTGGTACAAAAGGTCACAGTCATTCTCATAGCACCTTATTGGCCTTGACAAGTGTGGTTTCCCTTCCTCTGGCCTCATCTAATACACCCTGTATGGATGCTGGTCTCAGATGCAGCCTTTTATGTCATACGTCAGGGTTGTCTCACCTAGACATTCCATCCTTCAAGTTGACTGCCTGGTTTCTTCAGTTCCGGTCATGGTTAAACAGTGTAGATTTTCTTCCCCTGTACTTAACATTTCACCTCTTCTCAGAAGCTTACAGCAAGAAATATCTGCAAAAGCAAATGGAAAAAGGTTGCTTTCTAGGCTTCCAGTAGCAACTTAGATCCTCTTTTCTGCTCTTGTTCCAACAATTTTGGATTTTCTTACATCTCTTTTTCACTATTAAAGTACATTTGGCTGCTGTGTCTTCTTTCCACATTGGCAAAAATCACATTCCAATTGCATCCCTCAAACATTCTAAAGCCTTGCTCACAGGAACCTTTCTCTCCCCTCTCTTAGGGATTCAGTACCTCCTTTGAGATATTACAATTTTATTGCAGACCTTGGAGCTTGCTGCTAAAGGTGATCTGACGCTTTGTCTTGGAAAACCCTATTTTTGGAAACCATTACCTCTGCCAGAAGGATTTCTGAGCTTTCACACCTTATCTCCTAAACCCCCTTACCTGATTTTTCATAAAGACAGGATGTGCCTGAGAACTAATCCTTCTTTCCTCCCAAAAGAAACTTCTGAATCATATATTAACTGATCAGTCAATCTACCCTGATCTAATTTACCGAAATTTTTCAAACAAAGGTGAATACAAATTATATTTGCTAGATGTTCATCGCCAGCTATGTTTCTTTTTGCACCAAACCAAAACTATCAGAAAGACTGATCAGTTGTTTCTCTCCTATTCCTCTGTCAAGATGGGAAGGTGAATATCCAAATTGACACTCTTCTGTTGGCTGTTTGACTCTATCTTCCATGTGTACAAAAAGCACACCATAAGATAAAGCAGCCCTCCTTTATCATCTACTCCTCTGATAAAACTAGAATAGAACTCGTACAGCACACAGAACTGCTTGGTGTAACAATTGACAGCTCAGTCAAATTTGATAAACACCTAGCACTAACCATTAAAAAATCCATATCAAACTAGGGGCTCTCTACAGAGCAAAACCATTTCTCACCAGTTCTACCAGACAGGCCATAGCCAGGTCACATCTCCTGTCTACTCTACTATATGCCTCACTCATCCTTACAAACCTTAGAAAATCTGACTTAACCAAACTGGAGGCCTGCTATAATAAAATAGTCAGATTTGCCATTAATCTTCCCAAGTCGCTCACCAATGCAAACCTCTACAGGAACTTAACTGGATCGAACTACCTAACCTTCTCAGCGTTAACCAGCTAGCCTTGGCTCACTCCATTATATTCAAGCTTATGACTGCCCAGCACTCCCCAACCTAGCCCTGTAGCAACACCCGAGTATTAAGATCCTTTGAGAAACTGTTATTAAAGTCTCAAAAGCCAGTAATATCTCTGGAGAATCTCTATACTCACACAAAATATCCAAATCTGGAACACCATCCCCCAACAAATTCTGAACACCACCAATACAGACAAATTTAAACTACTCCTTTGACACCACCTCAGCAAATACTGGCTCTGCACTTCCCCTGGTTAACTCTGTACCCCCTCTGTCCTTACCCTCCCAGCACTGTTCCAACCTCTTGACTACATTTATCATTAAAACCATCCAGGAATCCTTGACTGCCTACCTTCTTACTGCAATCCAAATTCTTTCAAACCTCCTCCACGCCTAGGATTCAAGTTTAAATCATTCATTGCAGTCCAGTCCTCTTCTCCATAAACTCTATCCATAACTTTGTTCATTGCATAACTTTAAGAATTAGTAAATCTAACTGTTAAATAGGAATGAAAGTCAGCAGGATGAAGACAGAATATATGTGTGTGAATGAGAGGGAGGATAGAGGTATGGTGAGGATGCAAGGAGTAGAGGTGGCGAAGGTGGATGAGTTTAAATACTTGGGGTCAATAGTTCAGAGTAACGGTGAGTGTGGAAGAGAGGTGAAGAATAGAGTACAGGCAGGATGGAGTGGGTGGAGAAGAGTGTTAGGAGTGATCGTCTAAGAGTGAAAGGGAAGGTCTACAAGAGGGTAGTGAGACCAGCTATGTTATATGGGTTGGAGACAGTGGCACTGACAAAAAGGCAGGAGTTTGAGCTGGATGTGGCAGAGTTAAATATGTTAAGATTTGCACTGGGTGTGATGAGGGTTGACAGGATTAGGAATAAGTATATTAGAGGGTCAGCCCAGGTCAGAAGGTTTGGAGACAAAGTCAGAGAGGCAAGGTTACGTTGGTTTGGACATGTGCTGAGGAGGGATGCTGAGTATATTGGGAAAAAGATGCTAAGGATGAAGCTACCAGATAACAGGAGAAGAGGAAGGCTTAAGATAAGGTTTATGGTTGTGGTGAGAGAGGACGTGCAGGTGGTTGGTGTGACAGAGCAAGATGCAGAGGACAGGAAGAAATGGAAACAGGTGATCCACTGTGGCGACCCCTAATGGGAACAGCCGAAAGAAGATGATGATGAACTGTTAAATGATACTTTGTACCTATTTAGTCTGAAATTATTGGGAGGTGCTCACATTGTTAGCCTATGTATTTTGTAAATGTAACTGCATTTTGATGCATCATTTTTTGTAGTACTGTCCTATGTATTCATAAATGTATTCCTGTCATGTTGTTACCTCTTACACATTTTTTTCTGTATTGAGCTTTTGTCCCCGGGCCTCCACTGGAAATGGTGTTATGGCCCAGTTGGACATTCCAGGTAAACAAACGTAAAATAAATAAATATACAAAGAAATGGATTTATCATTGCTTACACCTTCAAAGGCTCAGTCAGCTAGGTCTGGAGCTTCTTCTATAGCCTTCCTTTCCAGATCATCTCTTGATGATATCTGTGGTGCTACTGCTACGTGGTTCAAGGTTCTTATTTTAATTTTGCACTGTAAAGTCAAGGTCAAGAGCCTTCTTTGGTTTGGCTGTGCTTTAGAATATTTTAAGTGCAGCATTAGTTGGGGATTCTGTCCCATACATGGAGGAATGGAACAAAGAGACAAAAACTAATAGAAAAAATGATGTACTTACCGTACCACCCAACTTGTCAACATTTTGCCAAGACTTTCACCCTTTCGTCGTCTTTTCTTTTTCTTCTTTCTACTGCTCTTAGCATTATAAAGCACCATTCACCTTCAGAATTTTATTTCCCATTCATTCATATTAATACTCCTTTCCCCCTTACCAAACAGTATTCCCACAGTACTTCGCTCCTGCCTTTTCCCCCACATCTTCATCACAGTGCCTTTCACAGTTCTCCTTTGACAGACTGTCCAGATTAATTGACCATTGTTATTTGCTGTTCCAAGGTGGTCCTTATCTTGACTTCCATTGTTTCAGTGCAGTTTAATGTCCTTTCTTATATCACTCTTGTTGTATTCCAGCTGTTTGGTTATCTTACCAAATAATCTGGAACTCCAGCCTTGGCACCAAAGCCAAAACCTTTCACTAGAACCATACATCTGGGGTATGACCTGTGGGTGTATGGGTACGTAAGTGGGTGTATGAGAGTAAATTCTCAGACCATCTTGACACCAGTCTGAATGCAGGTGTTGCTCCTGTCAGTCTGTTTTATGCACAGTTGTTGCTACCCTTGCCCTTTACTGGTTCAAATAAGTGCTCTATTGGGAAACTTTCTTTTATTTTTCTCAATTATATTGCTGTTTGTTGCTCTATTAGATGTCAATTGAGAGGGGAAAGTCAGTCAAAGAAAACTTTATTGTCATTCAGAACTACACAGCAGTGTAGCTGAATAAAATTACAATGCTTCATTCTCACTGCAGGAAACAGTTGCACATGTAGAAGAGAAAAATGAATAAAATATCACAGTAGAGTTTTAATAAGTAACATTTTGTAAGTAAAGTAGGACAGCAGTGACCCACACCCATCCCAGAACAGGAGAAAAGGAAGACAAGGAAAGTATGGTTGGAGTAGACAGATTCCCTACAAAGATCTCTCCCAATGTCTTTTCTGTCTAGCTTCAGAGTATGACAACAAAAATTACACGCTCTGTCAGTCTTTTTTTTTCCAAAGACACTAAGACAGCGACTTCCTACTTGGAAGCTTAGCACCTTAAGCACTTCGCTCAAGCAAAGATGGTTTATCACTCTACCAATGACATCTGCCATTTTAAAATAAAAATATTTTAAACCTAGCCATGATGTCATGACTGACCAGTTGGACTCTGGGGGGCAGGGGGTTACCCTCAGAGGTTTCTGAACCCATGGTATGCCCAGCATCTGCTCAGACTCCATTGACCCCTCTGGATGCTGGTATGGTGTCTGAGGTTCACTCGTCCAAAACGATTGAAGCTAGCGATAATGGTGAAAGGGGAGAATCCTGCTTAATTTCTGAAAGCCCCAAATGCATACCACAGATCCTCATTAGAGATGAAATTCCTGGCTTGATCATTGAGGTTTTTCAGGTTTTGGAGCCTGCATGTTTAGTCAAAGCAGATGTCTCACTTGGAAATAAAGAAATAAAAAAACTAAAACATTCCGAAGAAAAGGAGTGGATGAATTTTTCACAGGGCCTACTGAAGGCCATAATGGCACTCTGACCATCATCTTTTGCAGGGTCTGCTACTACTGCTGCTGCTCCTTCATCCATGTCACAAGAGAGACAGTCTGATTAATCTAAGTTGAAGAGGATGAATCATTCACAAATAAACACATTTGGCCTATTCATTTTAAGTCCATTTGACAGGTCAAGTGGCGTCAGAGGATGAAGATGCCCTTTCAACAGACTCCCCTGTTGAAGAATCATTTGGAGAAACTATTCTTAATAAGATGATGCATTTTGATTGGAAATCAAAACAGTTTGCTGAAGTTCAACAGAGATGCTATAACCTTGTGGAAGTAGGCACCCCAACTCCTGCTATTCTGGAGGCTTTCCTGGATACTTTGGCATCCACTTCCACTGCACCAAACACCACTCACCAGCATCTAAAAGGCCTGACAAGTTTTTATAAGGTACCTGAGAATTTCAAATATCTATATAAAAATCCTGTGACAGACCCCTCCATGTTTTCCATGTCAGAGACAAGCCATCTAAGTTACTACCTGCTGCCGATGCCCTTCCTTCTGATAAAGACAGCAGGACAATGGATAGATTGGAGAAAAGGGTTTATACATCCTCCTATACTCTAGCGTTTAGATCTCTGAATTATCAGACTCAAATGACTAAATACTTATTGTCTGTCCTCAGCAATTTAAATAAAACATTGTCCTCAGTTGAGGAACCTACTAGCAAACAACACTTGGTTATGTTCTCGGCCCCTTCTAGAAAATGTTAAGGTAAAACTTTAAACAAGGACCTTTTATTTGATCAGGACTCTGCCAGTCTTTTCAAACAATTGCAAGAACAAGGTAAAATTATGAAGGACTGCAGACAAATCTTTATTACTTTTGTGCCAGGATACTAAAGGAATTGCATTGTTTGCATGGAATCCAGGTCTTTTCATAAGGCTAAGAAAATGCTTAGGAAAAGATTCTAGGACAAAGTCTAAATCTGGGAGGAGTCCATAGTCAGCAGAGTCCACCTGACTACCTTCTGTCCTCCTCCCTATCCCTCACTCTATCCCTTCCCCTATCTAAAAGGCTAACATCATCTCTAAAAAATGTCCATTCATTACTTCAGACACATTGGTGCTCTCAGTCATCCAGAAGGAATACAAAATGGCCCGGAAAGAAGTTCCTCCTTTCCTTGGCATCCCTCCTCCAAATAATCAGATACAGTTGCTCTAGCCTGTTGTTTTAACTTTGAAAGACCAAGGCACAGGTGAACATGCGCACATGTGCATCTGCAATATGTGGGGAAAAAAAAGAGTTCTATTCCGGGTTGTTCCTCATCCCAAGAAAAGTAGGAGAATGGAGACTACTTCTGGATCTATCCACCTCAGCGCCTTTCTCCTTGTTCCACCTTTCAAGATTTTGTCCCCACAAATGCTACTTCCATTCGTCTCTTCTTCAAGCCTTTGTGATGTTTTTGGATCTAAAGGATGCCTATCTCCATATTCCTAGTCACTTAGTTTACAGGAAATTTCTGAGGTTTTCTACTGCTCGTCTCACTTTCAGTTCTTTACTTTGCCTTTTGGACTTTCTGCAGCCCCCAGACTGTTTACAAAGTGCCTCACTCCAGTAGTAGCTTTGCAAGATTCTGGAAGTCTAGATATTCCCATATCTGGATGACCTGTTGATACAGGCCACTTCTTAGCAGGCACCCTTGATGTATCTCATATTCAGCACAATCTTACTTTAGGCTCTGGGTTTCACAATCACTCTGAAAAAGTCAGCTGTAACAGTAACCCAAGGCCTGGTTTTCTTGGTGTGCAGATAAGATCCCAAATTCATGCAGGCCTTCCCTTCCACCAGACAAAGTGTAGCACATAACCAGTTACTTTTCTGTTCTTTCCCTTCAGTCTTGCACCACAAGGGGGATCCTCTGAGCACTGGGACTCATGGCAGTAACCATCCTTATGGTCCCCTTACCCAGACTGTATATGAGGAAGATCCAGTGGTACCTGATAACCACCTGGTCTCACGGTCTCATCCTCTGAACAATGGATGTTCAACAAACACACACTCATACTGGCATGTGGGTAGTAGTGATCTGCTACCTTCTTCTGGTAGACTACCAAAGCTCAGAGTCCCTTCCATTACCTGTCTGTGGATGTGATGGACCAGTCACCTGGTGGTACAGGGACTGCCATACAGACCCACAAACGAGACCTTTTCAGTTTTCTAGTGCTGTAGTATGAGAAGGATCTCTTGGAAGACTTGACTCTGGATTTCTTCAGCTGAGTACAGATGAGAAACCCTTTTGGGTTTTATTTCCTCACTCTGCTTTTTCTTTCAGTGCTTGAATAATGTGTTCTGCTGCTGTGATTGTTTTTTCTGATTGGAAATGCTGTATATGCTTGGGTTATTACTTTGCCTGCACAGTACAAGGTTTATACGGTTTACTGTAAGCTGATTGTTGGTTTCTGGGGATTTTTATCCCTTCAAATGTGTTTTATGACCATTTCTGAACGTTTAACTGAGCTTCTGTAATAAGGCTATTCTACTACAGTTCCACTCATTACTTTCTGTTTCCAGAGCCGCTAGCTAATTGCTCCTGTTGTTTCTGTCGAGTAATTGTCATCTAGAAGTTTTGAGAGGAAAACGTGCTGATACTGCAGTGTTTTTTTTTTTTTTTTTGCTTTTAGGATTAGTTGAGGTGATTGAGTAAGATTGTAGCATTTTAAACATTTTTTATGTATATAGTGATTTTTGTGCCCTTTTATATGTTAAACACTTCTGACAAGATTTTTCCCAAAAACTGATGCTTTATTTCTTGTCTAAAACTGTTTTATGATGTTTCTAATAATTTATTTCTGATTTTTTTTAATTTTTTATAAAAATTGGAGGAGTTTTGATACATATTTATACATTGATCTATGTTTCTGAAACTATCGTCATTTAATTCAATGCTGTGCTCAGAATGGTATCCCTGCAGAAATAGACTTCAGATGTAGTCCAGATGAGGGGAATGTTTCAAATAGACTCGTTCACCTTCTTTCAAATCAGACAGCTGGAGAAATTCTGTTCTAGACATCCCTGCAACCATGTTTGGAAGGCAGACACATTCACATTCCCTTATAAGAGAATGTTACTGTATGCATTTCTACCCTTTCCACTGATTCGCAGGGTACTTCTAAAGATTCAGAAAGAAATGCCAAAGATCATTGTGGTGACCCCTCTTGACCCAAGAAGTCTTTATTGTCCCTTCTAATGGTATTGGCCAAGGGCAACTACCACATACTTCCCCACACTCTGGATTTGCTCAGACAGTCTAAGGTGACTAGTGCATTACAGTTTGGAGCAACTGACAGCCTGGATGATTCAGTCTTCACTCCTAGAAAATGGTTTATTTACAAATGAATGAGGTTTTCTAAGTGGTGTCTATACAGGAACAGAGGATCCTTTGAAGTTAACATCTTTCTGGTTTTGAAATGTTTGTGTGAACTACTTTAGAATGCATTATCATATGTGTCCATTAAAGTGCATTTGTTATCTATTTCTTCTTGTCTGCCCTTGGATCTCTTCTTCTGTTTTGGTAAAGCAGTTCAGGTGTATTGCATATAAGACCCCCTCACAAGCAAATTCCTCCTTTGTGGGATTTCATCTATGTTCTGGAAATTTACATTAACTGAACTTGCAGCTCAGGGTGATCTTGAAGCCGTTAACATGGAAAACTGTTTTGCTTATTATTCTGACATCTGCAACATGAGTGTCTGAGCTGCAAGCTGTCATAGTAAGGCAACCCTACCATATTTTTCATTGGGATAGGGCTGTGTTTCACACTAACCCTTCTTTAATGACAAAAGTGGTCTCAAGATTCACATTCAGTCAGTCTGTCAACCTTCCTGTGTTCTTCTCAGACTCTATAAGAATAATTTCGAGAGGATGCTTCATACCCTGGATGTAGACTTGCAGCTCAGATACTAACTTGACAGAATGAAATCTTTCAGGAAAGCTGAAAAGCTTTTCATTTCCTATACAGGGGCAAAGAAGGGTCGACCTGTCTTTGATCAAAGCATTGCCCATTTGTTGTCCTCTGGTATTGTTTTATGTTATGGCCAACCTGGTAAGGTGAATCCAGGCAAGGCAGAGACGCATTGCACCAGGGCCTTTTCCTCTTCAGTGGCTTATTGGAAAGGACTGAACTCAAAGTTTTCTAGAGGCAGCAATGTGCTTCTCTCTTCATACCTTTATGAAGCACTACAAGCTGAATGTGCCTTTTCTAGATCCAGAGCAGGCTTTGCTAGGGCCATTCTCCAGGGGCTGCTGGACCGTTATCCTTCCTCCTCCCATGTTGGGTAATTTTTGAGAAGCTACCCAAATGCTATTAAGGCAGAACAGTTACACAAGCCCTACTTGCCTGGAATAGTAGATGTTCATAAAACACACTGCCTTACTGGTAGTATCCACCTACCATCCACATTTTGGGTTTACATAGTATGGTGTTTAGGTTGCCATTGACGGCTGCTGTGCAGCCTTTGTTGTTTTTGTGTGTGATTTTTGGTTTGGAGAGCAGTAGGTGTTTGCAAAGCTTGTGTTTGCATCTTAGAGGGTCTGCAAAGCCTGTAATTTATGTGTATGTTTTCAGGACCCCCCCCCCCCCAACTCCTGAAGGCTTGACTGATTGCTGCACTGTAGAAGCAGTCTGTCATTGACTATATTTTCACCTGATTTCTTAGCTAGCTTTCATGCAGAGCAAATGGGTTGAAGAGCATAATTTCCAGAGGCTTCACTATCACCATCTTAGCATAACCAACCGGTCATTGCCCCCTGTCACAGATGTACCACCCTAACAAAAGAGAGCAGTGGCCCATGAGATCTCTCAACTCCTTCAGAAAATAGACATGCAAGAGATCCTGTCAGACTAGAGAGAGTTTGGCGTCTGTTCCAAATTCTTTTTAGTACCAACTAGGTCAAAGGACCTCAAGCACATTCTAGATTTAAGTAGCCTAAACCTTCATGTAAAAAAAAGACAAAATTCTGGATGGTCACAGTGCACTCCATCTCTCCATTTCTTCAGGGAGAGGACTGAATATGTTCAACCAACCTTCAGAATGCTTAATATGTACATAAAAATTGATAAGCCATCAAAGAGGTACCTATGTTTCAGTCTTTGTCTGTTCCGATTCCTGCCATTTGGTTTCATCACAGCTTCCCCCCTCAGTATGTGTTCACTATGGGCATGGCAGTAGTCGCAGACCTTCTTAGGCTGAAAGGGTTCAAGGTATTTCTATATTTAAACAGTTGGCTCCTCACCACCACAAGAGTATCCCTTATCTCACAAAGAGGCTACTAGATTCATTTGTGTTTGTTGCTGGCCATGTGATTACATCTCAAAAAATCAAAATTGGGGCCTACAAGGTCATAAATTTCTTCAGATACCATCTAGGCATTACCAGCCAACAGTTTTCTTTCTCTCATCCATGTCATTAACAGGCTTCTTCTGGCAATCACTCCTCCAGCTTGTATCGTACTTCAAGTTTTAGAATGATGACAGTATCCATAATTCTGAAACTTCATACATGATGTTACATGAGAGTATTTCAGTGGACTTCAGTGATGTCCATCGTGCATACAGCTGCAGTCATAACAGATGGGTTCTCCTGCCGTCAGGCGGGTCCTCGGTCGGCCGAATTCCAAAGTCTAGGTCCGGCGTCGGTTGTCGTTGCTTTCTTTCCTGACGTCAGTGCGACAGGGGTATATAAGACACAGCCGACGCCATTTTCTTCAGTCTTTTTTGCCGCGTGGTGCCCGAAGCAGAAGCAGTTCGCAAGTGCCGGTCGGCCAGCTCCTGAAATTACGAAAATTTGGAAACCGAAGTCTTCTTTAAAGCTAAGTACCCCGTTGGGGAAACTTTTCTTGCCTCAGACCGATGTCAGACAAAGTTAACAGTTGTATTTCTTGTGGGAAGCAAATACCGCATAAGGATTTCCATTCCCTCTGTATACCTTGTTTAGGCCCAGACCACGACGTCTCGGGCTGTCGCTTTTGTGCTACTTTCAATAAATGCACTATTAAGCATCGGGTGGAGTTCGCCCAGCACTTTTTTGGTAAAGCTTTTGATTATAAAATGCCGTCGGAGACTCCGACTACCATTTTGTCCAAAAAACGCAAGGACAAAGACCGACATGTGAGGTCCGCTGCCTCCACCGACACCACGCCAAAACCGGCTACACATGGTCTGGTTCTCAGCGAGGCGCCTACGCAGCCCCTGACTACCGACGACACTTCTCTGGCGGTGTCTTCTGTAACCGAGACCGCAGGTACCTCGGCCCATACCCTGACTACAGCTACCGAAGCCACTGTGAGTGTTGAGCCTCTTAATGTCGACAGGTCCACTTCCACCCATGGTGTCTTCAGACCCTCATCTTCCTTATTCATAAAGGCCTTTACTAAGTCCAAATCAGCCGTGCATCCCAAGAGGCCTGTTGCACAGGGCCCATCTCCAGGCCCCATGCCTAAAAAGCAGATGCTCAAAATGGCTGAGGATTTAATTACTCTTATCAGGGGTTCCCAACCCCCTCCGGACAAGAGACCCAGAGTGGAGGAAGATTCTCCCTCTTCTGACCAGGGCTCCATTACTTCAGAAAATTCTGATGAAGAGGAGCACTCGTACTCTCCCTTTGAAGATTCTGATGCAGAGCAGTCCATTCCTTCTGTATCTCCCCCAGAGGATTTTTCTTTCGGGGAAACCTTGCATACCTTGAGGGAACACTTCCATTGGGAAGGCCAAGATTTTTCAGATTCCAAGAAAAGACAGGGAATTTCTTTTGCTACCTCAGCACAGATCTCTGGCGATACCTCTTGTCCTGGACATACTTGATGATGTTTACTCGGAGGCTTTCCTTAATCTGGATTCCCTGCCTCCTGCCCCAGTCAAGCCTGATAGGTACTACAGAGTTCCTAACTCATACCAATTTCTTTACAAAAGCCATAATGCTGACCCTGAAACCATTTCTCAAGGCCCCAAGGGAATGAAGGCCTCTACTGCTAAGAATCCATTACCTTCCGAAAGAGAGTCTAGATCCTTAGAAAGGTGGGGAAAAAGGTATATACCTCGGCCACCCTAGCCATGAGGGCCTTAAATTGTCAGTTCCATATGCTTAAATATCAGCAGTTTCTGTTATCACAATTAAGGAATAAAATGTCACAACCTGAACAACCAGATTTGAAGGAGTTGCAGGATATGATGCATAGTGCAGAACAAGTGGGTAAACACACATTACAATGTGGCTATGATGCTCTAGAGGCCTCAAGTAGAGCTGCTGTTACAGGATCAGTCATTCGTAGACATGCCTGGCTTAGGAAACAAACCTTGCCTGATCATGTTAAAGCTAAACTACTGGATGCTCCTTTACAAAAGGATGTATTATTTGGTACTAATGCTGAGGAGATGCTACGGAAAATGGAAGAAAAAGCTAAGTCTATGCAAACTGTCAAAGCCTTTCTACAGGTACAACCACCACGTTTTAGCAGAAATTAGCCTTCAAAAAACTGGTCCTTTCCAGCCACGGACAAGCCCCAAAGAGGTAGATACAGGCGCACAAGGGGCAGAGGACAATCTCAAGGATCATATAGAGGCAGACAATGGCAAACTCCAGCACCAAGAGGTGGCGAAGACAGTGCACAACAATACAGGAAACAAACCCAATGACTTTCCCCTTTGCATGCCAAGCAAGTCTCAGCTGGCAGCACCCTTGGGAGGAAAACTGACATTATTTTCAAAAAATTGGCATATTATCACAACAGACAAATGGATCCTGGACATTATAAACAGAGGCTACAGATTTCATTTTCACACACTTCCAAAAATGAGAGGCATGCCGAACCTGCCACACAATCAAAGGGCAGAGGCTCAAATACAAATTTCAAAGCTCATGGACATGAAAGCTATTCAAGAGGTACCTACTCACGAACAAGGTCAAGGTTTTTATTCCAGACTATTCCTGGTACCAAGGAAGGGAACCGATTGGAGACCCATTTTGGACTTATCCATCCTAAACACATTTCTACTCGTACCAACATTCAAGATGCTCACCTTACAGCAGCTTCTTCCCATGCTGGGCAAGGAGTCTTGGCTGGTAACATTGGACCTCAAGGAGGCATACCTGCATGTCCCAATCAGACAAAACTGCAGAAGATACCTCAGATTTCTTGCAGGTTCAATCCACTATCAATTCTCTGCATTGCCCTTTGGCTTATCTACTGCGCCCAGAGTATTCACGAAATGCCTGGCATCAGTAATTGCCTACTGCAGACTTCAAGGGATACAAATTTACCCTTATTTGGACGATTGTCTGATCCAAGCAGACAGCAAACACATACTTCTGGAACATCTGGCTTATGTAACACGGTTATTGAATTCTCTGGGATACACAGTCAACAAAGAGAAATCCAGGCTAACACCATCTCAGAAAATAATTTTCGTGGGTGCCAACTTGGACACAAACACCCAGATGGCCTATCTTATGCCAGAAAAACAGGGGCAACTAACTCAGTACTTCAAAATACTAGCAAATTGTACCAGGCTAACTGCAAGGAAAATCCTGCAGGCTCTGGGCTTCATGGCATCTTGCATTCTTCTAATCACATGTGCAAAGTTGCATATGAGGAAACTTCAATGGTACCTAAAAAACCTATGGTCTCAACACAGCCACAGTTTGGAAACAATAATACCACTAATCCCATGTTTGCAAAAGGAATTTCTATGGTGGGCCCAAGCATGCCAAACAAACACAGGTCTACCATTCTGCAAGCCTCAAGCAAATCAAGTCATCACAACAGACGCTTCAGACTATGCCTGGGGGGCACACATGACAGACAGGTGCATTCAGGGCAAATGGTCCCAAAAGGAAAAGCACCTTCACATCAATCAAAAGGAAATGCTAGCAGTGATGCATGCAATTACAGCTTTCAAGGACCTCCTGCATCCAGGGCAATTATTGATAAGAACAGACAACACCACAGTAATGTGGTACATAAACAAACAAGGAGGAACACATTCATACCCCCTGTGCAGGCTGGCCATGTCACTTTGGAACTTGGCTCGGGAATGGCAAATCGAACTTCAAGCACAGTACCTGCCAGGTTTGGAAAACACGCTGGCAGACAATCTAAGCAGAAATATGACAGACCATACGAATGGAAGTTGCATCCTCAAGTGTTTACAAAGATAATCCAAGCGTGGGGAAGGCCAGACATAGATCTCTTTGTCTCCCACAGGAATCATCAATTGACAAAATTCTGCTCAAGGACATTCCATTCAAAGGCCTGGAGAGTGGACGCCCTTTCTTTCAGTTGGGCAGCACGGACAGTTTACGCCTTCCCACCTTTGCCTCTTCTGCCCAAGGTGCTCTTGAAAGCAAGAGCAGACAGACTGAAGATGATACTGATCGCTCCAGACTGGCCAAGACAACACTGGTACCCACTCCTGAGGAGCCTAACACATTCTCCTCCCTGAACCCTACCTCTAATGCCTCTTCTACTGACTCAGCACAGCTACAAAACTCTTCACAGTCAGCTGAAAACACTCAATCTGGCTGCATGAAAAATTCCTTAACACCACAACAGACCCTACTCTCCAAGGAGGTGCAGGATGTCATTTTGGAGGCCAGAAGGCCATCTACTAGAAAGGCTTACTCCGCAAAATGGAAACGGTTTTGCACTTGGAATGAGAAAAAAGGCCAGGATCCTAGAAAACTGAATTTACCTCAGATACTACAGTATCTAGCTGAGCTGTTGAACAGTGGACTTTCATTTTCCTCCATCAAAATCCATGCCTCAGCCATTTCTGCTGAATACAACACTGATCCACCATTATTCTCCCACCCACTCTTAAGACAGTTCCTCAGAGGGGCTAAGAATATAAGACCTCCAAGGAAACAACCAATACCAGCCTGGGATCTTAATTACATTCTAGAAAAATTAACATTGCCTCCCTTTGAACCAGCTGCATCAACAGATTTGCAATATTTGTCCTGGAAAACAGCTTTCCTTCTGGCCATTACCTCAGCTCGTAGGGTTTCGGAACTACAAGCCCTCATGGCTGTGCAGCCCTTTCTCATCTTCCATCAGGACAGGGTTTCCCTACGAACCAACCCGTCATTTATGCCTAAGGTAGTATCCAGGGTAGCTTTAAATCAGGCCATACACTTACCTACCTTTTACCCCAATCCTCAAAACAAAGGGGAAAGGCTGCTACATTCCTTAGACATCCATAGACTGCTACGTTACTATTTGGACAGAACAAAGCCTTTCAGGAAATCAGAACAACTCTTTGTGTCCTATGCTGTAGGGGCTCAAGGGAAGCCAATTTCCAAACAGACTATTTCAAAATGGATAGGCCACTGCATACGGTTTTGTTACTCCTTTCATGGTAAATCTGTACCTGCTGGCATCAGACCCTACTCCACAAGGGCCACAGCTACCTCTGCAGCCTTCCTCAGAGGAGTCCCTACCAAAGATATTTTGGAGGCAGCCACTTGGAGTTCTGTGCATACCTTCACTAAACACTACCACCTACCTTTATACTCCAAAACTAGAGCAGGCTTTGCCACTGCTGTGTTGCAGGGCATTCTGGCTCCTCCCAGTTCCACCTAGTGCCTACCACCCTGTGCGTAGCTTTGGGATTCTACCCATCTGTTATGACTGCAGCTGTATGCACGATGAACATAGTACAGTTTTGTACCTACCATAAATGTAGATGTTCGGGGGCTAATACAGCTGCAGTCCAGGTTTCCCTCCCTCCTTCCCCTCTGGGTACAGACCTAGTGGCTAACTCCTCATCTCACAACTTGATTGGGTTATCCTTCTATGGTGTATTTGCTTGCAACTACTGTTTTTTTTGATTATTTTGCTATGCATGATTATATATTATATATATATCTATATATATATATTTTTTTTTTTTTATATATATTTTGCCTTCCTTCTGGGGGCACCTGACATCTGGGGCAAGAAAGACTGAAGAAAATGGCCGGACCTAGACTTTGGAATTCGGCCGACCGAGGACCCGCCTGACGGCAGGAGAACCCATCTGTTATGACTGCAGCTGTATTAGCACTTGAACATCTACATTTATGGTAGGTACAAAACTGTACTTTCAGTGGTCTCAATCCTTTCTGGCCCCACAACTTTCCCATCAGTCTTTGCTCAGTCTACGTAAATCATCTACTGTGGTGGATTCAGTGTCCCTTTGTTCTCAAGGGCATCTGTTCATTTTACCCCTTCCACTGTCCTCATGTATGGCTTCTTTATGGGGTGGGTGCATAAAGGGGAGAAGAGTCCAGTGTACATAGTTGCAACAGGAGACCCATCTTCGTATCACTGTCCTGAAGATGAGAGCAATCGTCCTAGCATTGCAGGCTTTTTAGAACTACCTTCTTCCGGGGGGGGGGGGGGGGGGATTTCCAGTGATCCTTTGTGATATCTGTCCACATGGACAACTCGGCTGTGGTTTAGTACATAGCAATCAAGAAAGGTCATAACATAACAAGCTAGAGGTAACCAAATCTTAACTGCTGTGCTGAGATGTCATGATGGTATGGCAATGACTGATGTCTTCACAGCCCTTTCTAATAGCAGTACACATCCTAGGTTGGACCTCGCTCCTAGTAGACCGGCTTAGTCATTGTACTTTGATGCCTCACAAATGGTCCATTCATTACAGTAGCTCAAACCATATTTCTTTACTGGGGCCCACTTGGTGCAATCTGTCTGCCTCCTTGAGCAAAATGAAATGCAGCAGCTACTTCAACCTCATCTCTCCAGAGGGGCAAACACCCAAGGATGCTTTGTTCCTTCTTTGGCCCACCTGGTCTACTTTATTCCTTCCTTCCTCTTTCCCTCATGATAATGTTTCTGCAGAAAGCTTCACTAGACGAAGACTTTGTCGTCATCCTAGCACCACCCAGCCACCCACACACACGGCCCAGGCAGATATGGCTCCCCATGCTTTGGCCTTGCCTCAGGAAAAAACGTTGGATGGTAGGTCCCCATCTGGATCCCTTGTCTCACCCATTTGGCAATCCTTATCTGGACATTGCCTCACTCTGGTTTCTGCAATTCCATTGGTGGACAATGATTCATCCTTATCTCATACAGTAGATTAGATTCATTCAGCCTGTCAGAAAGACACCACCAGGAAAATTTACAAGAGCAAATGGAAGAGGTTCTTTATTTTGGCAATACATCAAGGGCTTAACGTTTTCACAGCCCTTTTACCTTCATTTTTTCGCTTTATAGTAACAGTTTTTGATTCCAGCTCAAGTTGTTCTAAGTTCAAAAAACAGAGAGCAGTCAAACTGATAAAGATGATGCCAAATACAAGTAGAAGTGAAAACCAGATGAAGTCAGATGACTATGCAGTCATTCAGTAAAATAAAGAATCTTAAGTATTCGTTTTTAGTGAAATACTTCATCAGGTAAACATTTTTAAAAACATCCGGTGTTTGCATTTATAGCAAAGAAATTCATTATGACTGCAGTCCATACAAATCATTGGCACATTTCACTACACAGTCATTGCTTAAACACACATACCATTCAGCAAATAATAAAATATAAAATGTTTCAACAGACTTCTAATAAAAATGTTAATGTAGCACCATTTATTTTAACACAGGTTTAATGCCATCTTTGTCATATGTCTGAATAAATGTCTGCACTCGTTATATTTATCCAGTAGTACTGAGTGCTCTCCATTGTATTAACCATATAGCCTTCTGCTATTCTCATATCTTCTTCTTCTTTTGTCATTTCCCGGTTAGGGGTTGCCACAGCGGATCACCTGTCTGCTCAAGATTGGTAGTGGAGTTTTACAGTGTCGAGTTACCAGCCCAGCCCCCAACCATCCACAGAAGGCAGACACATGCACGCACTCACACCTTTGTTGCAAATTTAAAAGTTTATTTAATGTCTGCTTTTGTTACATGCCTAAATAGTGCATACATACTAATATGTCTGAAAGATGGTTGCAAAGTCATTATTTTAGTTTGTGATTAGTTTTTCCTATATAGAATGCCTGACAGCATTCACACTTCCCTAGATACACTACGTTCTTGGAGTCACAGTCCATGAACCCTTTAAAGGAAGCCTTTAAAGGAATAAACTTTAATAATTACAGGATGTATAAACTCATCTTTTCTATGCCCAAGTCTCTTGTCTCTGACTAGTTCTAATTGTTTTTGTCTTGTTCCTTGTAGCTCAGCATTTGTTTGAGAGTATGCTTTTTTGTAACCAAACCAGGAATGTTCTGATAGCACATGTCTAAGAGGTTCTTTCAGATTCCAGTTATGCCAGTGTTTTCTAATTATTCATGTATCTTGTGTGTCTGTGTTGTGTTATAGTTATCCTAGTGTCACAGTATTCATCATTCAATTTATGTGATATCAGAGGTTCAGAAAAATGATTTATTTGTGTAAGTACCAAATCCTACTCTTCCTGCAGAGAATTCCTGTCATATCCCCTATTGCAAAAATTGTTAAAGTTTAGGGCAAGTTGTTCCCCAAATGTAATGTAATTAGTATTAAGCCAAGCTTTATGCAGCATTTGACCCCTAGTAATATTCCAAAATATATGTGATGGGTGCATACTTCTCTTATGCAAATAAGTTTTCATTTCTAACTTCCTTCATCTGTCATCTAATTTTGTTAAAAACACATCCCAAATATCAGTCATTAAATGAGAATATTCATACTTAAATCAAATCTGATGTTGTTAGTTTTTATTCTTCCCCAATGTATGGGGGCTTGGATCCAATACTCTGATCCAACTCGGCCATTATTCTAGCTCGTGGCCACCATCATACTCTGAAGGTCCTTCCTTACCCATAATGTACCAGCCTAAAATCCCTCAGATTTTGTTTGCCGCTTTAGAGTTCAGATGTGGTCACCTTCAGCTCTCTGGTTTTCTGTGAAAGTTAAGTTATTTCTTTTTCTTTTTTCTAACTTTAACAAATTATTGTTTCTTCAGTTTTAATCTGAAGTTGAGTTTATCGACTTTTCTCCTTTACTTATAGGAAAAATCTCCTTCCCTTTATCTTTTGAACTGTTTAATAACTATTAATATGAAAATCTCCTTCCCTTTATCTTTTGAACTGTGTAATAACTATTAATGCAGAAAATCTGAACTGGAGTAAAATCCCAAAGCTTTTTTGTCTTTCTCCAGCCATTTTTCTCCATTATTGTGACAGTTTATTTTATAGCTTTATTTTTCCATTTTGGTGTCTGTGTTTTATTACTGTTGATATTTCTGTTACATGCAACATTTATTGTAGTTCTTTAAATTCCATTGCTACTACCTATGTTATATTGTTTAGGACTGCAGTTTTTATCACAAGTTTCTGTGGTCAAGAAAGAATAAACTGATGTTAAAGGCTTTACTGCCAACTTCTTTTTTCTGAAGCCATTACTGAGGCTCAATCCCCCCCATACAAAATGTAAAGACCTGTCAAAAGGTCTAGTTTCTTGGCTTTTCTAATCCCTGCTTCTTCAGAACCAAAAAGAAAACAAAAACTGCATACGAACTTATGTCCGATCTGACCACACAGTTCTTCAGAACTTGAACAAAAGAAGAAATCAATCAGTCAATCAAGAATAACTTTATTGTGATTCAATCGCATGCACCCAGAAGTGAACAGCCGAACAAAATTACATTCCTCCAAGCTTAACAGCAACAAGTAACAACATTTAACATAAACCTTTACACATAAAACACAAACAACAGTAATGAGCCAACCAACCGTGCCAAAAGCTTCAACCGCTGCATTCCAACTCCAGCACCAACTACATCCAAAGTTCCATTCAAACCGCAGGCACAGAAACATCAGCTGCCGCATTCCCACATTCCGCTCCAGCACCAGAAATATTTTCCCAGTCCAGCAATGAACCACAAGGTACCACATTTCCACACCACAACCAACAACCCATACCCATACCAATCCACAGATTCTTTGAATGCAGCCATCCAGAAGCCCTAATGGTCACAACCACACAATGATCTTATCCTCTTCCTCTATCTCACCAGCCACTCTATCACCGGCACCAGCTCCAAAATCCTGCATTATTTCCAACTCAACTCCATTCTGGATCTCTCTGACCTAACAAGACAAATTCGATATCAAATGTTGCGCCAGAAAACTTTGCTTTGGCATCCAACACACCAACTTGGAATGAAGGGTCTGCTTCAAGTTCCAAAAGGTATGGAAAACTAAACATTGGGACACCACAGGCATTGCGACTACGAACTGTTAACACTGGACACACACTCTACCAGACTAGCATCCCTACAATTCAACAATACAGGTAAGTACAACAACAAAATGTAAAGTGCACAATGGGAGCCAGAGAAGCCACTGGCTTCATCTTCATTATAAACCAAAAAAGAGAGTCTTAAAGAGTTTGGATCCAACAGCTCTAAGATCTCCTCCAGATCTTAAACCCTCCTCAGATCCGACAGGTTAGACTCCTATCATCGGATCCTAAGTTTTTTTTCGGATCCGACAGACATAATTTTTATCTTCAGGCATTACGAATCCAAAGTCCCCTAAGGGCTGTTTTGGATCCTACGTTCTCCTCAGATCCAACAGGTCTGCTATTTCTGCGTAGATCCTAAGCCTTTGGATCTGGCAGACATAATTTGGGTTGGAGGTTGGTATAATGGTTAAGGTGGTTACATTATAGACACAAGATGCAGGGTTTGATTCTTACATGGGGTAATTGCTAGGCTTACAATGGCCCACAAGGGCAGTTAGCCTAGTACTAATGTATGAACCTGTAAGTCTTATTACTGAGACATGGAATGATTTTGGATCCAAGATCTCTGGATCCCAAACATTTTCAGCTTCTTCCGGATCTGACAGAAGTTTGACTCCAGAGAAACTAGGAAGATCTGAAGTAGTTAACTTCATTTGTGCAGCAACCTGTGGGTATCGGATCCGACTTCGGATTCAAGCTGGCAGTTTTCAACAGCTTAGATCTGAGCTCCTAGCTCCTCCCTCTACCCATAAACCCCTGCCAACCCTGACTGACCTTAGATCTAGTTTGCCACACTTGTTGACAGCAGCTGGATTTTCGAGCTCCGTGCTTAGCGATTTTCTTGTGAGAAAGTTAGAAAAATTTTCTGCTTTTTCTTCATCTTTAGTTTGAGTGCCGTGTGTTTAGACCCTTTACCTGTTAACCTTAGTTTAAACTACTCTTTAGTTATAATTTTTTTCCCTCCCTCACCCTCGCTGGTTCGTTAGGGTCTGTGTGCGTGTGTTGGGGCCTAGCGTGTGTGTCCTCCTTAGTTTAAAATGTCAAAGGTCCCAAAACCTATGTTTTCCAAGTGCACCGAGTGTGGCAGTAAGCTTTCACCGGCTGATGGCCACACTCGGTGTGTTCTGTGCCTTGGGGTTGGACACCTTACCTCTGGGTGTTCCATCTGCGCGGCGTTCAACCCCAGGGCACTTAAGGACCGGAGATCCAAGCTGATCCTGGCGGGTCTTTTGCCCCCAGATTCGGCTTCGGCCTCCGGTCCTACCGTGGCTACCACCGCGGCTTCGGCGGCGGCCACTCCTGCCTCTCTCCCCAGGCCAGGACTCAACCTCCCGCTGTAGACCCGGAGGAGAGGGAGGCCAGGAAAGACAAGATAAGGGAGAAGCACCACAAGCGGAGGGCCGAGGCCTCTGCTTCGGCTCCCCCGACTAAGTGGTCTTCTCCCTCCAGGGCTTCCCGGTCTCCTCCTTCTCGGATCCGGTCCCCCTGTTTTTCACCGGGCCCTGAGGAGGAGGAGACCCGATCTCCTTCGAGGTCATCGAGGCGGCACTCACGTCCCGCCTCGGTGGCCTCATTGAGATCTACTCGCAACCTTTCCGATGCAGATTTGGACCGGATGATGCGAAGATTCCTCCAGGCCCAACTGCAGATGGGAGTGCTCCTGCCCCCCCCCCTCCGGGGGGGAGCTCGACACCTTTCTTTACCCTGATAGCTCCTTCTCCATCCCGCTTCCCGGGTTCGGAACCTTCGGAGCCAGGCAGCCTTGGAACCGGGGGTGGATCGGCGCCGACAGTCTCAGGTACTTCGCCGACTCTTCCCTCGAGCCTGTCGGGTCCGTTTTTGTCAGATCCGAGCTCTCAGAGCCAAGGGCTGAGCTTCGGATCTGAGGGTTTCAATATGCCTTCGGCGCCATCCAGGTCGGAGCATACTGGGCCATCGGATCCGTTCACTTCGGCCCCGGTCCGCCTGTCTGATCCGAGTGAGGGCCCGCTCTCTGATCCCAGAGAGAGCGGCTCTCCCTCTGCGTTCGACGTGGTGGAGAGGGCTCTGTCGACTGCTTCCAGGCCCCCCGGTCCTTGCCACAGCTCCGCCCTGCACTCCTTCTCTGTTGGGTCTGACTTCCATCACCCGGCCCCAGGGACGGCCTGCTTCAATGTCCCAGGTCGTTCCCTTGGAACAGGATGTTGCTGGTGAGGCTTCCTCGGACAGCCCCCCCGAGGAGATCCCCCACAAGCGGAAATGCAAGAGGAGGCACTTGGACTCCCCTGAGTCCTTGACCGAAGACACAGATTTAGAGGAGGGGGAAGGCTCCCCAAGGTCACCCCCCGAGGATGTCTTCTTTGGGGACATCATGGAAATGCTCAGGATCAGAGGGGGGTGGTCTGCCCCAAAGCCGACCTCGGACGAATCCGTGTTCCTGGAGGCATTTGAAGAAGGCCCTTCTACCTCTTGGGTGTCCCCTCCGGCCGACCCCCTGGTGGACCTGATTACCACCAGGTCGTGGAAGGAGCCGGACACTGTGGAGCCAGTCCCGAAGCGCCCTGACAGGATCCTCAGTCCCCCTGCCGACAGGCCCCATTGGAGCAAGGGTCCCCCCCGTAGATGCCATGTTGATGGCGGCCACTAAGAGGGAACTAGCTCAGGAGAGCCCCTCAGTCCACCCCCCCAGGCAAGGAGTCCCGAGCGATGGACCGCTTAGGGAAGCGGGTGTTGAGTTCAGCGTCCTTCTCAGTGAAGTCACTGAACTACATGGCACACGTTATTCGTCTGCAGCGGGATCTTATTAAGGAATATGCTGCGTCGCCCCGAGAGTTCATGTCGGCGGTGGACAAACAGTTGTACTCCACCCGTATGGCCACTCTTAGGTCCATTTCCAATACCTCTGTGTGGCTTCTATCCCATGCCACAGAAGGAGCCGCTAGAGCCAGCAGAGCAGGTCTCGTCATGAGGCGTCAGGCCTGGCTCCGGCATTGTGATTTCGCGGAACCCTTCAAGGCGTCTTTCGCAAATGCCCCTTTTGATGACTATTTGGGAAGACAGTTCGCGACACCTTGGTCCAGAGCGAAAAGGACGGGAAGACGTCTGCCGTCTGAGTCCGCTTCTCTGCTCCCCAGAGGTTCTTCTCCAAGAACCAAAAGGGACAGAAGAAGATGTGGTTCCGGAAGTCGCAACAGTCCCAGTCCGCTCCGGACCTCAGTCCTTCCGCGGCAGAGGAGGACAGGGAGGACGCCGCCCTAGAGGCAGAGGGGGCCCGAAGAACTTTGGATCCAGAGAACCTTTCTCTGGCCGGCCCACGCAACAGCCCTGAAGGGTTGCCCGACTGCTCCACTCTGGAGGCAGTCGGAGGACGTTTCTCGAGGCACCTGGCGACTTGGGAGTCCATCACGACAGACCGCTGGTGCTTCACATCATATCCAGAGGTTACCAGATCCCCTTCTCTTGCCCTCTTCTCTTCCCCAAACACCTCCCTGATGTCCCACCTGATCAGAGGGAGGTCGCAGCTGCGGAAATCCGGCAGCTCCTAGAAAAAAGAGCCATCCAACATTTCCCCCCAGACCAGCTCGGATAGGGTTTTTACTCCAGGTTCTTTTTGGTGCCAAAAAAGACGAGGGACTTAAGACCAATCCTCGATCTCTCCCTTTTGAACCTTTCAGTAACCAAAGAAAAGTTCCGGATGGTCACTCTTCAATCTATTCTCCCCCTATTACGGGAGAACAGTTGGATGTGCTCGATAGACCTCAAGGATGCGTACTATCATATTCTAATGGACAGACTATCCAGGAGGTTTCTCCGCTTCCGGCTAGGAGCCAGTCATTTCCAATTCAGGGCTCTCCCCTTTGGTCTCACCTCAGCCCCCAGGGTGTTTACCAAAGTGTTAGCAGTGATAGCAGCCCACCTGAGGCTCCAGGGAATACAGGTTTTCCCGTACCTGTACGACTGGCTCCTGACCGCCTCGACAAGGCATCTACTCTGTACAGCCAGAGATTATTTTCTTCGCCTTGCTCCCTGGCTAGGGATCACAATAAATATGGACAAATCTGCTCTCACCCCGACCCGAGTCATAGATTTCATCGGGGCCAGGTTAAACACAATCAGTCTTGTAGCCTTCTTAACCCCAGAGAGACTTCGAACCCTGAGGTTTCATGTGCGGGCCATCCTTCTATCTTCATCTCCTCCGGCGGAGTTGGTCCTGAGGGCTCTAGGCTCAATGGCAGCGGCAATCAACTTGTTACCTATGGCACGTCTGAACATGAGGGTCTTACAGTGGACCCTCCAAGTCCAGTGGTCTTTTCTTCACTACCCCCTGAGTCATCCCATTTCCCTCAGCAGGGCTTGCAAGAGGGCTCTCGTGTGGTGACTGCAATATCCGGATCTCCACACGGGATGCCTCTTCTCTATGGCCTCTTCCCTGGCCACGGTGACCACGGACACCTCTCGCTTCGGGTGGGGGGGCACTCTTCAGGCAGGACTGTCCAAGGCACGTGGAACGATACGGAGACCTCTTTGCATATCAATGTCCTAGAGATGAAGGCAGTGCTGTTAGCGTTGCAAGCACTTCAGGACCTTCTTCCTGTAGGGACAATTGCGGTCCAGATGGACAACATGTCGGTTGTCTGGTACATCAACAAACAAGGGGGAACCAGGTCTTACCCGCTCTGTCAAGAGGCCATGAGAGTGTGGAAATGGGCGATCTCCACCAACCGTTTTTTCATTGCAACGCACATTCCGGGACAGTCCAACATCCTGGCAGACAAACTCAGTCACACCATCCTTTCCCCTTACGAGTGGTCTCTCAATCCGCATGTAGCGAATCAGATTTTTGCCAAATGGGGGCAGCCCTGTTGCGTTCTTTTCACCTCTCCCTCAAACACCAAATGCAACAGCTATTTCGCTTTAATTCCCCAAGTCGGGGAATCCCCGAGAGACGCTCTGGTGCATGTTTGGCCTCCCGGTCTGCTTTATGCTTATCCACCTCTCCCCCTGATGCTAAAGTTTCTACAGAAAGCCAGTCAGTTGGGGAGCAGGATTATCCTCATTGCCCCATTCTGGCCTCGTCAAACCTGGTTTCCTTACCTTTGGTCTCATCTGGTGAATCCTCCTTGGATTCTAGATCCCCTCCCGGATCTGATCTCCCACCCTCTGGGTCTCCCGACCCCGAACCTGGACAGCCTCAAGCTCACAGCTTGGCTGCTCCAGTTCCACTCCTAGCCAGGACTCCCGGCATCTCTTCCCCAGTCAAAGCTATTCTAGTTGCAGCCCACAAGCCTTCTACTAGGAAGGTTTACAGTAGCAAATGGAGACGTTTCTCTATCTGGGCAGAACGTCAAAACTTGGATCCCTTCACAGCTCCTTTACCTGCGGTGCTAGACTTCTTATCAGGATTATTTCACCAGGGAGCTAAGTGTTCCACTTTCAAGGTTCAACTAGCAGCTATCTCTCACTACCATGTTGGACATGATCTGCATCCCTTGATCACTTCAAAGCTGTGCAAGACCTTCCTGAAGGGCACCTTCCTGCTCAGACCTCCGGTAAAGGAAGTGGTACCTCCGTGGGATTTGTCATTAATGCTTCAGGCTTTGACAGCTCCCCCCTTTGAGCCTGCAGCTTCAGTGGAACTCAAGTATTTGTCTTGGAAGACGGCCTTTCTCGTCGCCATCACCTCTGCTAGAAGAGTTTCTGAAATTCAGGCCCTTTGTGTCAAACCCCCCGTATCTAACCTTCCACAAGGATAGAGTCTACCTCAGGACCAATCCCTCCTTTCTCCCTAAGGTTGCTTCCGAATCTAATATCAACCAGTCCATTAATCTGCCAGTCTTCTTTCCCAGCTATCACAACAAAGGAGAATACAAACTACACTCGTTGGATGTGCATAGACAACTTCGATTATATATTCACAGGACATCTGGTCATAGGCAATCCGACCAGTTGTTCGTCTCCTTTGCCAAAATGAATTTGGGTAAATCGGTATCCAAAGTTACGTTGTCTCGATGGATCTCGCAATGTATTCTTTTGGCTTATGAAAGTTCTGGTAGGCCCACGCCTCAGGGAGTCCGTGCCCACTCTACCCAATCTATGTCTACCTCTGCTGCTTTTAGATCCAGGGTACCTTTAGATGTTATTTGTTCGGCTGCCACTTGGGCCTCATCTCATACATTTATCAACCATTATAAGGGAGAGCATCCTTTGGCTCTGCAGTGCTCCGGAACATCCTTCCATGATGGCCGCCCAAGATTCAGGTAGCTGGGGGCATTGTCCCACAGGTTGCTGCACAAATGAAGTTAACTACTTCAGATTAAGAAGTTATGTACTCACCATAACGTTCCATCTGAGTAGATAAACTTCATTTGTCAGCAACCATCCCCCCCCTCCTTCCCCCTGAACTTCGATTATTCACATTTGCTGTCTTCAGAGATGACATTTGAAATTGGTAAATCTGTAGCAGTTGCTGTTTGGGGGCAAACTTGATCTGAGGTCAGTCAGGGTTGGCAAGGGTTTATGAGTAGAGGGAGGAGCTAGGAGCTCGGATCTAAGCTGTTGAAAACTGCCGGCTCGGATCCGAAGTCGGATCCGATACCCATAGGTTGCTGACAAATGAAGTTTATCTACTCAGATGGAACGTTATGGTGAGTACATAACTTTTTATTTTTCGAATCCAAAGCCCCTAAGTTCCTCTTTGGATCCTAATTTCTCCTTGGATCCGACAGATTTTGGTTGTTCTACATTGGATGCCAAGTCTTGGATCCAACAGACACAAGTCTTACTCCAGAGAATTTGAAACATTTCAGATCCAAACTCTTCTGATCCAAAACGTTTAGAACCTCCTTTGGATCCTAAGTCCTACTCTGATCCGACAGGCTTGGTTCCTGTGGTGATTAGTTCCTTTCCTTCCAGTTTTCCCTTCCTGCTCAATTTTTTTTCCAGGATGTGGATAAGATGATGTGAAATTCTCTGCGGCTCAAATCCAGATGGATCCCTGTCATGGATTTGTGAGTGCATCTGCTAAGTCTAATTTGCCTACTTTTCATACCTGGCCAGTGGTACCCCCAAAGAGGTTTGGAATCTGATAAAAGAAAGGTACTCTCATTCACTCTTTAGATATATCTGACCATTTATTTTTTAGTTACCCTCAGATCAAAGTGGATCTGGAACACCAGATCTAAGAGTTTTTTGGTTCAGTTCTTACCTTTTACCTTCCTTCCTTGAAAGCTCTGGTTCTGAGTAATGTGGGGGGGGTTCCCGGTTATGTTCTTTTTCTCTTACATGGTACCCAGAACCTATTTTTGAGTCCTACCCATTTGTACCACCTACACAGCCAATTTTGTAAGAGGCTACAAACGCAGTTGATTAAAGGGCTAACTAATTCACTTTCTAGAACCAAAGTTGTTGGCTATGGACAATATAATATTCGTCCATGAGGTTTATCTTGCATACTGCAGAAGGCATCTCTAGGGCTGCAGGTTCAGGCATTTCCATGCAGGAGACATACCTGAATGAGCCTCGATGATTTTGTGCTGTCTTTTAAGTCATCTTTCATCAGCGCTATTGACAGTTCTCTCTGATTTGGCCCGGCAGGTAGGGACATAATGACCATATCTGCTGTGGGCAGTCTTTTTTTCATTCTTTCAACTTTTTTTTTTTTTCACAGTAATCAAGCAGGAGGTCTAGGTATATGTTACAAGTAGTCTCAGGGTCCCTTACAGGACTCACGCGAAGATAGTTTGCCCCAAGGTACAGGAGGGAGTTATAATATCTGAAAATCTCACAGTGGCAGAGGACTCCTACAGTTTTGAGAGACTAGAGATGATACTTCTGATAGACCCTGCCAGCTCTCCTGAAAGGAGACTTCAGTGCAGTCCTGTTCAGACAGTCTGGAATCTCTTGTCCCTACACCAGAAAGCATGGCTAATCATAACTAAGGATGCTTCCTTGCAGAGAATCTTTTTCTGAGATTATATCATTCCCTTTTTCCCTTCCACTCTCGTTACCCAAGTAGCAACTTAGAGTCATCCAAAAGTTCCCTCTAAACCAATAGAATCTATAACTGACTCAAGATTCTTCTAGCGCCTAAATAAAATAGGATACTGGTGATCGATTTTAAGTCTCTGTGTGTCGAACAATTCTGTTCGGCCCACTAAGTCTTTATTAGTCTTGGTTCAGTGCAGTTTTCCCCTTCTGAGCAGGGCATCTGCATGAGAATGATTGACCTTTAGGATTAGTACTATCCCATACAATGAATAGATGATCCAGGAAGTAGTTAAAATTAGGCTGGGAGCCAGTCATTGCCCGTTCAGAGTCCGGCCTTTTGGCCTAACCACTGCTCTCAGGGTGTTCATCAAGTGTATTGCGGCACTGGCATCTCACTTAAATTTGCAAGGATCCTGCGCATTTCCATTTTGGAATGATGGGCTTGTTACTCCCCCAACCAAGCTTTTACTGCTGCAGATTTGAGATTAAGTGCAGTAGGCATGTCCACAATTTGGGATATCCGTCAGTAATGAGTCACAATTCTGATAGGGTTGCTACCTTTTCTAATACCCAAAGTAGGTCTTTTTTTGAGGAAATGTGAGGTTTTGCATGACAAAACACACCCATGGTCTGTGCAAAGGACAGAATTTCACTCTTTTGCTAAAATAAAAGCTTATTCTTGTAGCATTTGAGTTGCTTATGCCATTTCATATAATATTTAGGTGTTTCAGGTACCAAACAACTGCTTTATGCAACTATTAAAGCTTAGGAAATATTTTTTTGTCCTAAAATCTCAGGACATTTGCTGTTTTTTAATGTTCGCAGGACACAACTTTCCCAAAGATGGGGACAGTCTCTTGTAAAGAGGGACAGGTGGTAACTCTACTACCTGACCTATACATTAGAGTTTATAGGAACAGTTTTTCAACATGGTGTCTATCCTAGCATCTCTACCCCTTTACAGAGTACAAACAGTAGCTCAGAAAATGTTTAGTAGTACCAGAATATCAGCAGGATTGATTCCACAAGTCCTGGGGTCATTGTCAACAGCAGTAGTCCTACTTCCTTACCAAGAATAAATGCTACAAACACAATGATAAACTGTCTCTCAACCTGTGTCTATAAAGATAACATTAACTCGGTTAAGCAGTGTTAAGGTAAAATTTATAAATAAATACTTTTAGTCTTTTGGCAGTTCAAAGTACAGCTCTTTTACTGAAATAGAATAACACACATGTGCAGGAGACAGTACTCAGAAAGTCATGTTTCCCTGAACATGAAACTTTTCCAGCAGGAAAATGGTTGTCTATGGGACCTGGGTAGTCAAGCTCCTATGCAGAGGAGGAAAAATGTCCACGAATAAAACACCATAGGGAAGCCAAGAACGAATGGATGACCAGGTAGGCTGCCTTAATAAAGGTACGGTGGGATGTCGGCGAAGAAGCTGGGCTACCGGTAAAGCCTTGAGAAAGGCTGTGCGTACCCGAGTGCTTGTGGTTGAAGGCTGAGTAAAGCCTTTAGAAAGGCTTCGTATACAGGTCGTAGTTCCAGCTGATCAGGTCGCCTGGTGAGAGGAACCGCTAATGTGGCAGCTAGAAATCAAAGATGAAACACACAGAAAAAACAGGCAAAACAATGTAAATGTGGCTTGGCTAAGGAGCTCTGCTCACAGTGGTGGCAAAAAAAATCAACGTAGTCGAAGTTCAGATTCTAGAAGGTCGTACTTTATTGAAGTAAAAAGCACCAGAAGTACAATCACCATCGAAGCGTAGTTCCTTAATGGAAAGAGTGATCCTAAGGATTTCCTTTTATAAGAGTACCTGGGGGTGTGTCAGTGGGAGCCAATCAAGTGTGGGTGAAAAAACCTTTATTGTGATTGGGCACGACAACTTGACATCACACCTTACAGTCTGATAGGTTAGATACCCTGAGCCAGCTCATACGTGGTTAGTAGAATCACTCTAAACCTACAATAGTGAAGTTCAGAGATTAGCTAAAATTAGCTAAAAAAATGTAGTTAACTAAAAATAGTCTTGCTGGAAAAAAAAAAAAAATCAACCCTTGCTGGTAAAATACATTGTTAGGCTACACTTTTCGAAGTCTTCATCAGGATGGTGGACGACCTAAAAGAGCATAATAAGCAAAGCCAAGCGTGCTAGAGAAATAGCAACAACATGTATGTAAAATAACATGTATGTAAAATAAGAAACAGGCTAGAAAACCAAAAAAAAGACCAAAAAATAAGAACCAGGCTAGATATCCAAAAAATAAGATACAGAAACTAAAAAGAGAAACAAAATAGTGAAAAATTCTTAAATAATGGATATCAATAGAAACTAATGTATTAAGATATGGAACTGAATGAGGGCTGTTAATTAAAAAAAAATCTTAAAAAGGCACTGATATGTAACCTGAAATGCTAGAAAGACACGAAAAAAAAAGTAATACTGAACCATTGTAGAAAACTTGAAAGACATGAAAAACAAAATATATATAGATGAACCATTGACCAAAAACAAATGAGTCTGAATTTGCCAGGGGAAGTAACAGACCATGGGCTGGAGGTAGACTGGTGATATCAAAACTGGCTGTCGCACGAAAGGTAACATTTAGTCGGTAAATCTGTTAGAGGTCCAGGTGCAGAGGTTGTGATATACGGTGTTGTATCTTTCTGAGATACAAGACTGGGGTCAAAGATTCTGCATAGTTAAGGCCTGGTCTTTTCCTTGCCTGCAAACGTATTTGCCACTCGAGTTCCCTCTTCTCAAGCAGCGAGTAGTGGTCCCCACCTAGTGGGGATTTAGGGATGTGTTCAAGAACATGAAATTTGAGCGTATTGTGTCCTAGGTTCCTGAGAGCATGCACTGCCAGCTGGTTTGTCACTTTCAAGTATTTTAAGTCATGCAGGTGTTTTGCTATCCTCGTTTTAAGGGAGTTGACAATCTTGCCCACATAGAAAGCATTGCATTTGGTGCACGCTGCCCTGTAAACCACTCCTGTGACATTGCAGTCGCCTCTGACATTAGGTGTGTAGTGTTTTCTGCCATTGGGGCAGTAAAAGCCTGCGGCACCGCTCATGTGTCTACAGTAGCGGCAGGGAGGCTCACTGCAGGCAAAGGTACCAGGGTTGTCAAGTTTAACTTGGCAGGGGTGTTCCAGAAAGTCCCTAATGTTTCTCCCTTTTCTAGCTGTGAACATGAAACTTGTATAAACAGTTATATAATGTTTCTTGTCAAAGTAATAAATTCTATTTATGAAACCACTGTTAGCATCCAATAGAAATGTAACAAGACAGTACATTTCATTCATCAGACCATTATCCTATATCCAATAGGAAAATGCCAAGTTCAGCAGAAAATACATTTTATATTTGTTATCTCTGTTTTGTCCTAATAAGAAATATGTTTCCATTCTGTTACGTGGCTAACAAGAGACAGTGCCCCAAGCTAAGGAAATCGAAACTCAAGAAGCTTCTTCTCAGTACTTTTTCATGACTTCAGGATACCTTTACAATCACATGCACTAGCCTGCCAGCACACATACATTTGACCATTCACAGTCCCCCCTTTTATGCTGAGGAAGCATCACACCAGAAACTACTTTTTAGATACCAAAGATATTATCATACATTTTACCTAATCTCTTAAAGACTGGTTTTTCATTTTTATTTTCTACAAAACCTTTATCAGTACACTTACACTTGGTAAATGGCATATTTTCAAAATTATTAACATGTACATTTTGTAATGCAATAGAAGATTGAGATGCAATTAACTTAGTTATTAAGGTTTTGCATAAAAATAAAAAGCATAAATAGAGTTAAAATAACAATAGCAATAAGCATAATAAACTTTAAAATATCACCACCTTATCCAGAAAATAAATTAGTGAGGCATGCCCACTGTGAACTATCTGCCTTCTTCCTATTGGATAGCTCAGCTACTTTTTGGATAATTTTCACTTGACTACATATGGTGTGCTCGTCATTGGGAATAAAAGTACAACATTCCTCCTGCACAAGCATGCACGTACTCCCTTTCGACGCACAAAGTCAAGCGCCATTCAGTTTTGTAGCACTACAGCATGCATCGCACAACTTAGATAAATGTTGGAACTCCTTTAGCAGGAAATATACTAGCCCCATAAATAACATCATCTCCAAGGCCCATATGAGAAAGTCCTTTGAAAGCTGCCTTTTTTAAATCATGATGGTAAATCCAGGACACATCAGTTTTACCAATCGAATTTTTCAGTCTGAATCTCTCAGATATTCCAAATCTTTCTACTAAGCAAAGCATCTACATGTTGAATGGCTGGTAGGATCCTTCCTACATAACATCCTGACCAATCTGCAGACGGCCATGGATATGCTAAACTGCCACAAATATAATAAAAGTCTTTTAACGTGACTATATCTTTTACTTCATTTCCGCTGTACATTCGTCTAGTAACATTAGACTGACGCTGTCCAACTTCCACTGTTCCATTTGTAGCATAGCAAGTATAGCCTCTAACAATTACTGAAAGTCTAAGTGCAGCTATTTTAGTAAACGATGTAACATTATGCCAGGAAACATTTTTAGTTAAGAGTGCTGCTGCAAAGGCTGTTCCCATTTCAACCTCTTTGACAGGCACAGGAAACAATGGAATGCCACCACCATGAGCAGTAGGTATATAGCACATACCCAGCAGTTACTAACATTTAAAGTCTTAGCATAAGTGCTCAAAGTGGCATGAAATGTATTAAACATTGGGTGCCAGTCAGCTGATCTCTGTCTAGGCTTACCTTATTGTCAAAAACTTGAACAGTACTTACAGTTTCTGCAGGGATCAAAAAGTGTAGCAGTAAAACAAAAATATCGTTTGCAGTCATCAAGGCAACAATCACACAGGAAGAGCTGGCTGGGCGGGGTTGGAATGGATTTTCGCAGATGTCCAGGCACAGATGTGGTTTGTGATGACTAATTCGCTGCTGCTGAATGCCAAATAAGTTCCCCATTGACTGCAGATGCTGTCTGTGTCCCATAAGCAGCGATTGGTCACTGGACTCAAGGAAAATGGCCTTCTTCACTGTTCTTATGACATTAGCCATCACATTTTTATGCCAACTCTGTTTTTTCTTCTGGTACTGGAAGAGACTGGTTCATCATCCAGAAAGGCGTCAGCAGGGGAGTTAAATGGAATGGGTCAGTTCCTTTATTTGAGACTGCTTTTTGAAAATGGGACTCATGGATTCAGTTTGAAGACCCTTCGAGTCTGATAGCTGTGGCTGTTTTGAGCAACACCAAGAAAGGTCCCTTTCATTGGGGCTGTAGGGCTTGACTTTTGGAAAAGGATCAAACCTACACCCAATAATCTTGTTGGATGTCATGTGCCATTTCTGGATCGGGCTGGATCTGGGTGGAGAGTACCTGTGAATGGTAACATTGCAGAACAGAAATAAGAGTTTTACGGTAGTTAAACAACACATCATCAGTCATTTGTAATTCAAGATTAGCTGGAAGGGGTGTGGCTGGCATTTTCATGGGCCTATCCATGAAGCTTTCATGTGGAGAAAATTTTCTAGGTGCACTTACTGCACTATAGAGTGTGAATAATACTAAAGGTAATGCTTCTGGTCATTTTAGCCCTGTTTCAACAGGTAGTTTAGCTAATTTTGTCTTTAATGTCTGATTAACACACTCAATCATACATGAAGCCTGAGGCCTGTGTGGACAGTGAAACTGAAGATTGACATTTAATGCTTTACAAAGATGTTGCATCACTTGACCAGTGAAATGGGTGCCTCTGTCAGACTGTATATTACAATGAACCCCAAATTAAGGTATCAGTTCATACATCAACTTTTGTGCTACCCGAGCGGCATCATTTTTTTAATGTACATTGCAGTAATTCAGTGAAATCCCATTGGATACTACAAAAAGGTCCAGATGTTTTTTAAATATGCTGCTTGGGAACAGTAACAGATTTAGACACATTAAAAAAAGACATGCAATGAATATAAAAAGTGTACACACCCCTGTTGAAATGCCAGGTTTTTGTGATATAAAAAAATGAGACCACAATAAATAATTTCAAAACTTTTCCCACCTTTAATGTGACCTATGACCTGTACAATTAAATTGAAAAATAAATCTGTTTGGGAAAAACATATAAAAAAATAAAAAAGTACAATACGCTGGTTGCATAAGTGTTCACACCCTTAAACTAATACTTTGTTGTTTGTGCACACCCTTAAACTTATACTGTGTTGAAGCACCTTTTGATTTAATTGCAACATTCAGTCTTCTTGGGTACACACGTGCCATCAGTTAAAGAGACTCTGATTAACCCCAAATAAAGTTCAGCTGTCCTAATAGGATTTTCTTGACATTTACTCAGTTGCCTGCTACAGCAAAAGCCATGGTTTGCAGAGATCTTACAAAGCATCAAAGGGATCTCATTGTTGAAAGGTATCAGTCAGGAGAAGAGTACAAACAAATTTCCACAGCATTGGATATACCATAGAACACAGTGAAGAGGGTCATCAAAAAGTGGGGAAAATATGGGACAACAGTGATGTTGCAAAGAACTGGAAGTCCCTCCAAAATTGATGAAAAGACAAGATGAATACTGGTCAGAGAGGCTGCCAGGAGACCTACAGCAACACTGAAGGAGCTGCAGGAATTTCTGGCAAGTACTGGTGTACTCCAAGTGACAACAATCTCTCATATTCTCCATATAGCTGAACTATGGGGTAGGGTTGCAAGACGGAAGCCTTTTCTTACACGCAAAAACATCCAGGCCTGGCTAAAATTTGCAAAATGGTACATCAAGTCTCCCAAAAGCATGTGGGAGAATGTGTTATGGTCTGATGAGACCAAGGTTGAACTTTTTGGCCACAATTCCAAAAGGTACGTTTGCCGCAAAAACAACATTTCACATCACCAAAAGAACACCATCCCCATGGTGAAGCATGGTGGTGGCAGTGTCATGCTTTGGGTTGCTTTTCTTCAGCTGTAACTGGGGCTTTAGTCAAGGTGGAGGGAATTATGAACAGTTCCAAATACCGGTTTCTTTTGGCCCAAAACCTTGATGAGTCTGCTAGAAAGCTAAAGATGAAGAGGAATTTCACCTTTCAACATGACAGTGACCCTAAGCATACATCCAAATCAACAAAAGAATGACTTCACCAGAAGAAAATTAAAGTTTTGGAATGGCGCAGCCAGAGCCCAGACCTAAATCTAATAGAAAATCTGTGGGGTGACCTGAAGAAGGCTGTGCATAAGCGATGCCCTCTCAATTTGACAGATTGAGAGAGCTTTTACAAGGAGGAGTGGGCAAATATTGCCAAGTCAAGATCTGCCATGCTGATAAACTCCTACCCAAGAAGACTGAATGCTGTAATTAAATCAAAAGGTACTTCAACAAAGTATTAGTTTAAGGGCGTGCACACTTATGCAACCAGCTTATTGTACGTTTTTTATTTTTTATATTTTTTTCCTTTAACAGAATTGTTTGTTTTTCAATTGAATTGTGTTATAGGTCACATTAAATGTGGTAAAAGTTTTGAAATGATTTATTGTGGTCTCATTTTTTTATATCACAAAAACCTGGCATTTTAACAGGGGTGTGTATACTTTTTATAACCACTGTACATCACAAGTATTTACAAGATGCTGAACAACTTCTGAAGCTTAAGGGGCATACCAGTCAGTCAAAAGTTGTTGTACCAATGCATTTTTCTCAGATGGGATGGCACATAAGCCCGTGTCATTTGAGGTAAAAAAAAGCTCATGGGGCTACTAACGTTTCATCCGGATGGTGCCAAAGTGAGTCTGGGGAATGACAGCAGCCATTACAAATTCACCTTCCTCTTTCAGAGACTTCAGCTTAGTCTTGAAAATGCAAGACATTAGTCAATGACACAGATATAGCATTAGTTTGAAAAGGCTACAAAAAGAAGCCTAAACAGGATTTAACAAGGCAACCTGTTGTGCTGCTCTGCTTGCAAAAGCATTTCGCCTAGACTCAAACGAGTAATCAGACTTATGAGCGGCAGACTTAATTACAGCAATTTCCGCTGGCAGCATCAAAGCATCTAACAGTTCTTGAACAAAAACAGCATTTTTTATAATTGCCCTAGCAGAAGTTAGATATCCGCACTCCCACCACAGACTGCCAAAGTCATGGACAATGCCATTGCAATAGCGGGAGTCAGTATTAATTGTGGCACAGACCAAAAAATCGAAAACAAATAGTGGAAAAATGCAACCAATAAACTCCAAATTCTACTTGGCAGGCTCAGAACAGTTAAAAATTCAACTAAACCAATTCCAGACTACTTCAGAAACAACTAATACATGAACCCATCCCATTTTTATAGTAAAATCAGATAAATTAAAACTCTAATTATTCAGTCAAATGAACATCAGTAAAGCATTTAAAGTAACAAGAATTCTGGTTTATACTAATATTAAAGTTAAACTTTAGTTATTACTTACTGTACCTTTAGCCTTTTGTTTTTAAGAAAACATTTAATATTAATAAAACCATTTAATCCTGGAAAACTGTCTGCTCTCATTTTAATTTACCACAATGTCTCACTTTGTTCTATTTTATTTCTGTAGTCTCCTCCTCTTAAGTCTTTCCGAATCTGTTCTAAGACCGCAAATAAAATTTTTTTATTACTGCACATTAGCTTATGTTTATAAAGAGCGTTATTAATATATTATTTCTTTATAAAATTAATGTGTTCTTTGATTCTTTTCTGTAAACTTCTTTCTGTCATCCCTGTATAATAACAATCACATTCTAAAAACACTGCAGTATAAACTATATCCTTGGTCTTACAATTAGAACCCCCTGGAATGGGTAGAGTGCTTCCTAAATGCTTCAGACTCACAAAGGGTCCTTTTAAGATATGTCTACAAATGGAACAAAAACACATTTATACATACCTTTTGTTTTATTAAATTGAGGTTTTTCAAAAAATTGACTGTTATCTCTTTGCAACAATTTCTTAATATTATAATTGTTTCTATAAATAAACTTGGGGTAGTACCAATAACTTTGGTTAACTCAGCATTTCCTTCTATTATTTTCCAGTTTTTTTTCTTATGATGGAACTAATTTAATTATTATCAACAGTCATTTCAAGACAACAGGCCACTTGCATGTTCTGTATTCCTGTGTTGAACATTCATATAACTTAAGGATTTAGCCAAAATAGGTGGAAAATCATAATAGCTCCTTATTTTAATTTCCTGTGCTGTTTTTAATAACAGCTCTTCAATATGCTTCCTTCAACATAGACATTATAAACTGCATCTCTTCTTCGAACTTGGAGTCCCTAGTGGTCATCCTGGAGGCTCTAATAAATTGCCCCTTGGGAATATTCCTTTTCATAAAATAAGAATGGTTACCACTAAAATGAAGGTAATTGTTGGTAAAAGTAAACTTTCTATGTATTTCACTTTCAAACTGTTTCACTTCATCATCCTAAAATATATTAACATCAAGAAAATTTACTCCATGTCCTATTACTCCCAAAGTAAACTTCAGAAAATCAATTTTTTTGTTTAAAACATCAAGAAAATACATTACTTTATGTGTATTCCCTTCTATAATTAAAATCAGATTGTCTGCAAATCTGTAATAAAGTACCAAGTTAAACTGAGTGAACAAAGGGGTCAAAACAGCATATTCCCACCACCCCAGTACTGTACTGGGAAAAGTTGAGGCAGCAGCAGAACCCATGGCAATCCCCCTTGTTTGTCTATAAATGTACTTGTCAAACAAAAAATAATTATTGCTCAGCATAATATCTAAAAGACTACAAATTAAATAACCTTCATCATTACTAAAACTCTCAAACTTAATCACATAATTTCTAACGTAATCAACACCAACTTTGTGAGGTATGCAAGTAAAAAGAGAACAAATATCCACTGTAAAAAATTTAACTAGAATTAACTTGAAATGTATAATTTTCTTTAAAAATTCTTATCTTCTCTAATAACTCCCAGGAATCCCTGATAGCGAACTTCATTCTCTGGACCACAGGATTCAAATAATAATCTAAGAACAGGGTGATCCTTTCAGTAACATAGTTTGGAGCCGACACTACAGCTCGAAAGGGTGGGTGAATGGCGTTTTATAAAATTCTAAACATTTAAATTAATCAATCCTTCCACCAAAACTTCATATAATAATCAGTATACTTTTTTATAACTTCTAGTTACCTCTAAAGAAGAAACTAATAAATACTCTTCGTTATTAGACAAGGACTTTTTCATTGATTTTACAGAGTCCACTTGGTACATAACCACCATTCCACCACCCTTGTCAGCTATCATAAACCTTATAGCCATCATTTTTCTTAAATCATTCAAAGCCCTACGTTGATTAATAGTTAAATTGTAAAATCTCCTGACCAGTTTACATTTATATGAGCTTCTAAGATCATTTTCACATACCTGTTCAAAAACTTTTAAGGTGTTATTTAACATTGGGTTAAGGTACAAGGTCTCTTGAATTTATTCACAATATCAACATCATGCAAAACATACGTTAAATTCAATTTGCGATTAAACATTTTTAATTCTAAAAGTGTCCCAGTTAAATCTAACCTCTCAGACGGAACAAAATTAAATCCCAATTTAAGAATTTCTAGCTGTTCCTTTGAAAAATTATATCAGTCAAGTTAAATATTTTGAAATCAGTACTCACTGCATTATGGTCTGTTTGTTCTTTTCGTTCAGTACTTGCAGTACCAGCTACTTCTCGGCTAAGGAATTCACTTTGCTTCTTCCCCTGGTTACCATTCTCGGTAACACCACATCATTGTTTAAGAAGTCTGGAATTGATGAACGCGAATAAACATTTTTTATGCTAAAGTTAGTTGGTTTAATTGATTTTTAACTGTTCTGAGCTTGCCAAGTGGAATTTGGAGTTTATAAATTGTGACACGTTTACCCTTAGCTAATTTACAAGCCTCTGTGATGGCCACTAACTCTGCTACTTGAGCTGATACATTGCCCTGCAACTGTCCAGTTAAGAATACAGCGTCTTTGGTACACACATAAAAGGCAGCTGTTAACTATCCGTCTTCTCTTTGTACGCAAGATCCATCGACAAAAAGAGTAAGGTCAGGGTTTTGCAGTGGTGTATCTTGCAAATCCGGTGTAGGAGGAAGCACATTGTTAACAAAAACACAATCATGTGGTGTTCCCTCATCAGCAGTAGGAATAAGAGAGGCAGGGTTTTAGGGAGGGCATCTGATAATCTGCAAGGAAGGGGTATTAAGCAATGCTAGTTCATATTTAGAAAGCCTAGAAGCAGATAAGTATTGTGTCTTAGTTTTCAGTAACAAAGCCTCAACAGAATGTGGTACTGCAACAAAGGTATTATGACCCAGAGTGAGAGTTGCTGCCATGTCTACCAAGCAGGCAGCCATTGCTACTGCTCTGAGACAAGGGGGAAGGGCAACTGCTACTGAGTCGAGATTTGTACTATAGTAAGCAACTAGTCTATAGCCATCATTTGTTAACAAACCCAGTGCTACTTTATTGCATTCACAACAGAAAAAGTAAAATACCTTGGAGTAATCTGGCAATCCTAGGGCTGGTGGATTTGAAAGAAGAGACTTTAAATGAACGAAAGCTTGTTCATGACTTTTGTTTCAAGGAAGTGGCACAGGAGTGTCCTTTTTAAGTAGATCTCACAAAGGCTTTACTACTTCTGAATAATTGGAGATCCACTGCCTACAATAGCCTGCTAGCCCAAGAAATCCTCTGAGTTGTTTCACAGTTGTTGGCTTCGGTGCACTTTGAATGGCAGTGATACGGGAGGGTGGAATATGTCATGCATTTTCAGATATTAGATGTCCTAAGTACTGAATTTGAGATTGCTAAAGCTGAAGTTTGGATCGATTTACCTTAAATCCTAACTCTGCTAGCTTAGTCAGGAGAAAAATAGTGTCAATCTGACAGTCAGATAAAGAATTAAAAGCTACAAGAAGATCATTTACGTATTGCACTAAAGTAAATTTACAAGGCAGCTGTATTTTGCCTAATTGCCACTTCATTTCTGTTTAAAACAATGTGGGTAATTCAAAATATCCCTGAGGCAAGCGAGCCCAAGTGTATTGCTGCTCCCATAGGTGAATGCGAGTAGATATTGACTGTCTGAATTAATTGGAATAGAAAAGAATGCTGAGGAAATATCAGTAGCAGAAAAGATGGTTGCTGAAGGAAGAATAGAACCAAAAATAGTTGCTGGGTTAGGAACAACAGGAAAAGCTGGTATCATTACAGCGTTTACAGCTTTTAAGTCTTGCATAAATCTATAAGCGTCTCTGCCTGGTTTCTTTACAGCTAAGATAGTTGTGCTACAAGGACTCCTAGTAGGCACAATGATACCCTGCTGTAACAATGCTGAAATGACAGGCTCAGTTCCAGGTTCTGCCTCTACAGAAAGTGGATATTGCGCCACCAAAGGTAAGGGTTCATTTGGTTTTAATATAATTTGAATTGCATTGATGTCCTTTATAGAGACTAACTTTTATTTTCATGTGTTGTCCATAACTGTTTGGGAACTGAATCTAGTAATGCTGCGTCTGTTATTTGAATAGGTTCTGTCTCAGCGAGAAAAGAAAAAAAGAACATCTTTACCCAACTGCTGTGGGGCAACATACATTTGCATTACTAGGGAGTTATCAAGCACATTTAAATATACTCCCTCAGGTGTACAAAATATTGTCCATTGCAATTTATAAAGGAGATCTTTTCCTAGAAGATTAAGGGGTGCAGGGGTCCCTATGAGAAAGGCATGCTTAGCTGTTAATGGCCCAAGTTGAATGGGAGCTGAAACTGTCTTGGGGTAGTCTAGAGGAACTCCTGATACTCCTACCACACGTACCAAAGTGCTGGACAAAGGAAGATTCTGAGCAGCTGATGCATTTAGCATGGATCTATTTGCCCCAGTGTCTGTTAAAAAGGGACATCAGTATATTGAACTTTGATATTGACAAAAGGGCCTATTTGCTTGACAAGTACCAGTGGAAATAGCTCTAATTCCTGTTCATGGCTGTCCTAGGCATTTTGTTACCAGGCAGGTGGTTGCCATGGGGGTAGTCCTTGAGGTTGCCATTGCTATCTGGCATTTTGGGGACCAGATGAGGGAGTTTCAAAAGGATTAGTAACGTGTGGTGTTGGTACCACTGGCTGTAGAAAAGGACAGTCATCTCTCCAATGGCCATTTTGTCCACAGTTAAAGCAGAGGTTAGAGTTTGGACCTTGAGAACCTGAAGAAGTCTGATTCAGGTTGAAATGTGGAGGGGAGGCTGGTCATATTTGGAAGAACCTTGATCTAGTAAGTCCCCCTCTCCCACCTCCATTTCTGCTCCAAGATCAGAGTAAAGCATTAAAATGCTGAAGCTGTATGTTTAATAGTTTTTCTTATCAGTCTTTTTTGTCACGGGTGAGGTTATCAGCTAAATATTGGACATAATTAACTAACTCGTGCAGCCCCAAACGTGGCCAATTTAAACATACTTTTTTAACTGATTACAGATAGGGGATAGCAACCCATCTACAAAAGCAACCGAGAGGCCACTCACAGCTGGCCCTTTAGTGGGCTCAGGGTAACCAGAGTACACTCCAAATGCCTCAAGTAGGTCCATTTTCTCACTGAGTAACAAGTTTTATGTGCGGTTAGTTGGGTACAGGAGGGCACACTGCAGTAATTGCTTGCAGCAGTCAGTTCTTGAATTCTGAAAAGCCTCTGTAGCAGTGTATTGGGGAATGAGGTCTGGTATCTGTGCATAATCCCAAATGCATTTAAGTAGGTCAGGTGGGATGGAAGTTTCTAACACAGCTCTAAGATCTTCCACCATAGGGTTTTGCAATTGGACGTCATCTCAGAATTATTGCATATTTGGTAGGATTGGTATGAATGGGTGGAAGGGAATCCAGGAAGGATGGTTTGGAAGTCTACAGCAGACCAAGGACATACCACATTAATAGTGGAAGGTGCTGTATTATCTCTGCCATGGACAAGATTAGGAACCTGACGCAGGGGGTGTAGCTGAAGAAGTCACTGCTGAACTATCTTTCTCGTCTGAGGAGGAATTATAATCATCTGTATCTGAATTTAATTTTTCAGGACCAAAATAACCATCCCCATCTGTAATTATGGGGAATTGAGTGACAAAAATGTTGGGGACATAACCTGTGTCATGTAGAAGAAGGAAAAAGGTTTTAGTTTTATGTATTTTGGAAGAACTGACATACATTAGGGAAGAATCTGCATCACCTGAATGTTTGTCATTAGAACTTAATGTAGCTGTATGTCCAGCTTTGAGATTGTTTAGAACGAGTATGATTAGACACAGAGGAAGTAACAGAAGAGAGAAAATAATCTGTCGTCTTAGGAGAGATAGTTGAAGAGGCAGCCGAAGAGGTACCTACCTGAGCAGTTGACTAAGTAGCTGCAGAGGAAGTATGTCCCTGAGAAGGCAGTAAAGGCTGTGGAGAAGAAGATGGAACAGTAAAATCTAGATGAGCAGGAGGGGTTTCATTATAAGATGGAGGTAGTGCTGTCGGCACTACTAAACTAAGTACAGAGTCATCTTCTGACCATTCATCTTGATTAAGTTGCATTTTCTGAAGTTCTCTAAGGGGAATAAGTCCAGAATACTCCTGGTCCTGACAGTCTATATGTTGAAGGCGATTAGCTGTCTTATTTGCAGCTTGTAATTGAGATTTTAGCTTTGCTGTATTATGTTTTAAACTACAGACAGTATATTCTTTTTCCCTATGTTTAGATTTTGTTTGCCATGCATTTAAAGCTGACTAGCAGCTAGCTGGGAATGTGTTGCCCTTTTCTTTAAGTCATTTTTGCAAATGTAATAAAATATTACCTGCACATCTCTAACCTAAAACTGACCGTGTGTGTTTTTTTTTTCTGATATTGATTACCAGACAACCTGTGCTTTCTTTTCACCTGTCCTTTCCATTCTGTTACCTTCCCATAACTGCTGTATATGAGGAATTTCTGCAGACATTTTTGGAGAAGATTTTTTTTCATTGTTGAGTAGGGCAGTGTCTGGTAGAACCTTTCATACCTCCGATACATTCTGTCCTTTAATATCTAGCGGGTTTATTTTAAGAGGATGCTAGTTTATCGAATGTCTAACTTCTGCTCGCAATCTTTCTCAAATTTCTATGTAGATTTTCAGAATTCTTCTCTGGCTTCCTCTAAATTTTGCAAAGCATTTTTAATGGTTTTATTCTACTTATACCTCTTTACAAAGATCCCATACCACCATTGGGTATATAGTTGGTATGGCGAACATTGGCACGGTCTTCTTTTCAAACTATAGCCAAATCTAATCTAAAATTCTTTGCCTAGAACTCTATCCTTTTAGTTGCATTTACTGCCATTGGATAATGTCAGAACTTCAAACATTATATTCTAAGTCCCTATCTTGTTTTTTCCCACGAATAAGGACAATTTACATACTGATGTTTCCTCCCTACTGAGGACAGTGTCAGAATTCAGCATTAACTAACCAAATTAACCTGCCATTATTTTTTTCTTGACTTTTCAAATAAAGGAGAGTATATGCTGCACTTGCTAGATATTTATAGATAATGGCATTTCTGCCTGCACCGAACTAACAACTTAAGAAGACAGATCAGTTCTTGGCTTCCTTGCCACATCACAAAATGCACAAATTGGTCACAAACATAACTATAACTAAGTGATTGACAGATTATGTTTTATGTCCACTAAATTGAATTTCCTCCTAACAAACCAATGCAGGCTCTTTCAACTACACCTTTGACCACTTCTACTATATTCCAGTCTAGACTATACATGGAGTCTAGTTATGGGGCAACTACGTGTTCAAATTGTAATACCTTTATCATTCATTTCCAATTGTAGCTGGTCTTGAGAGAAAGAGAGACCTTTGCCTCAACCATACTCAGGAATATCCTTCATTAAAATCCGCCCAGGAATTTAGATAGCTGAGGACTCTGTCCCATACGTTGAGGAAGAATGAAAATTGACAACATCAGATAAAGAAGTTATGTACTTACCAGAACGTTCCTCTTGTGTTGTCCATTTTCGTTGTTCCTCAACTCCCCATCCTCTACCCCCACCCCCTCCATTTATCACATGTGAATTCTGGAGTAATGAAATTCTTGGGGCACCACATGTCCCATGTGTTGAACTCCAGTTATAACAGTTCTTTATGGTGTTCATGTCAAGCTGCAAACAAGATCATAGAGATGTTAGGGTTGGCTCATTATGAGTAGAGAAGCAGCTCTAGAATTTGTTGGTGGCCATGAGCTAGAATAACGGCCGAGTCAGATCTGATACTCGGATTTGAACCCATAAGTTGAGGAAGAATGAAATGGGCAACACAGATGAAACATTATGGTAAGTACATAACTTCTTTTTTATGCATAAATGTTGTCACATTAAAATAAAGTAAAAATGTCATCTACAAATCTCTTATAATTCTCATTAAATACATTTTTTTCTGCCCTGTAGTCTAAACTAAACTGGCATATGTATTGGCTACAGGAGTCCCGATAGCAGCTTCCCTATTTTATAAGTAGTATGTAACGTGAAATAAAAAACATTATTAGTCAAAACAAGGGTAAGTAATTCACAGATGGTATTAATTTCAGTACTCATTTCAGAACAAAATAACTAAAAATGTTCTTATATATTCAACTCCTAAATAATTGCTTATTACAGTAAAAACAGAATCATTTTCCAGGTTGACAAATAAGTAGTATTGTTGGAAAGAGAATACCAGTTGTCTAGTCATTTCAGAAATCATTGCTACCTTTGATAAAACTCTGAGACAAATGGAAAAAGTATTTTAACTTTTTCTCTACATATAAATATATTGGTAGTGTAACCCAAACTGTAGACGATACAGAGTGGGTCTTATAGGGGGACTTAAGGCATTCTTATTTATTTTCAGTAAACTGTAATATATATATATAGGTATTATAAGACGTGCTATATAAAAAAAAAGATCTGATGTTAATCTTCACCTAATCCTTATCAGTGGGTTCTCGGACACATTTTACAGCGTGGGCTCTCCAAACTCTCAGGCTAGGCACTCCCATAATGCTCCTTACAGAGATTACCCCAGATCTCGTTTGCCGCTTCACAGACTAGATGTGCTCATTTCTTCTCTTTCGAGCTTGGCTTATAATTGTGTTTTTCAACTTCTTTAAAGTTTCTTTCTGTTACTGTCGGCTAATTACTCCCAATTCTTTCTACCCGCTCCTCTCCCTTTTAATTAATCCTTCCTTGTTACTGTTGGTAATCTGTCATTTACCATTGTTGGTAAAATTGTCTCTGTCCTTATACCGTAAAAGGTATTTCTTCATACCATTGCTGGTATTCTTTCTTTCCTTTATCTTTATTTCTTAAAAAAAAAAAAAAAAAAAAAAAAAAAATCTTTCCCTTTTTCATATTTAGATACATCTTTTACTGTCTTCTCTTCCGTTCATTATGGTGGATCAAAAGGAAAAAGTTTCACCTTCAAAGCTTTCTAAGGGCACCTCAGGTTTTAAGAGGCGTACCAAATGTGAGGGTGAATTGCCCAGCTCAGGCGGACATGCTGTGTGTGTGTACTGTTTGGGGAAGATCCATCTACAGGAAAATTGTTCAATCTGTCACTGATTTTCTGCCCGTACCTTGACAGAAAGAAAGAACAAACTCATACTAAAAGGGCTTTAAACTTCATTTTCATTTGACAAGTCCATCTCTGGTTCCAAAGAGAGAGCTAGCACCTCCGAGTCTTCATCTTCATCTTCTCATGGATCTAAGAAAATATCATCTTCAGTTCTGAAGACTGTGGAACCATCTTGAAGAATTTTAAAAACTTCTTTGGTACCGAAGAGTTCATTGGCACCGGAAGATTGGCCTGCACCTACCAAATTGGCTTTGGAGTTGACGGCCTCTATTTCTGTACCCACTAACATATCAGTACCTAAGCCACTGGGTCTGCCTGCGCTCCCTAGAATGTCTTACTCACCATCTATGGACCCCTTTAGAGACAACCCATTTGTGGAAGTCAGACCACCCAGATCTCCATCAACTGCATTGGTATGGTCTACTAAGAGTCTGTCAGAGGCCAATGTAATGAGACTAGTGGATCAGCTACTTGTGGCGAGAGGATCATCTTTGGTTCTGAGCCAATCCAGCATCAAAACCGTCCATCCCATGACCCCCCCACATGCCCTCCTCCAACTCTAGATGAGCCTTTGGAGCCTTCGAATCCAACAGTCCAGGCTCTGACTGACTCAATTCCGATAGCTTATTCATCTTCGGTTCCGAGAACAGTCTTGAGTGTCTCCGAGCTTTCGGGACTGGAGGCTTCCTGGGGTCGAGATTCTCTGGTCGGGTCTGAGATGCATGGTACTTTTTTAGTTCCCTCAGAACTGTCTATGCTTGTCAGTGCCTCAGCCCTTGTAGCTTCGACCTAGGCTCCTCTTCCAGAGGTGGCTTCCTTGGTGTGAGGTGTAAACCTAGTTCCAAAGAGGTCTATTTCGGTTCTGGGCTCCCATCCCTCTACGAGGGGGGCCTGCCTTGTAGATGATTGAGAAGGCATTATACATTGGGGATTCTCAGTCCTTGCCATCCCTGTCGGGACATATTTTTTCTTCCTCTCGACCTGAGCTTCGATTGGTCTCATCCCTGGGACAGAGGGCACAAAAGTCCTAGGTGACTCCCACTTTAGTGGTCTCCTTTTGGGAAACTTCCCCAGAATATCCCCCTGAGGAAGTGTGTGTGAAGAGGAAGTGCAAGAGGAAGCATCTGGACTCCCGTGAAGAGTCTTACACCGAAGATACTGACTTCTATGAAGGTGAATGTTCACCCCGGTTCACCCCTTGATGATTCTTTCAGGGATATCCTGGAAATCCTGAAGGAGAGGAGTGATTGGTCATCCACCCAGCCTTCCTCAGAGGAATCAGTATACCTGGAGGCTTTTCGTGCCCAACCCTCCACTTCTTGGATTTCTCCACCCACTGACGATCTTATTAACCTGATTGCTCAATGAGCGTGGAAGATACCCGTCTCCATAGAGTCAATCCCCAAGAGACCTGACCGAGTACTATCTGCACCTAAAGAGGAACCACATTGGTCTAAAGGAATCCCTGTTTATGCCATGGTGATAGCGGCTGCCACCAAGAGGGAACTTGCTGAAGAAAGTCCCACTATCCATCCTCCTAACAATGAGTCTAGGCCAATGGATAGATTTGGGAAGCATGTTTATGCTTCATCGACCTTTGCTGTAAGGTCCTTGAATTACATGGCACACTTTATAAGATTAGAGAGAGATTTGATTAAAGAACTTTCAAATACTGTCTCAGGAACAATGACAGAAGAGGTATGTGACAGTTTCCTCTCAGCTAGCAACCCTAGATGCTATCTCCAACTCATCCATGACACTCATTGCGCATGCAGCCAAAGGGACAACCAGAGCAAGTGGGTTCAGGTATAGCCATTAGAAGACATTCCTGGATGTGTTTGTTCTACTTTACGGAGCCATTTAAAGCGTCATTCGTCAGTTTTCCCTATTTGACAGATCCACCCTTTTTGGCCCAAAGGTTAAAGATATGCTAGCCAGAAGTGAGCAAGATGGTAAGACCCTATCTGCCATAGGCATACGTTTCTTGACTTCTCAGAAGCCTTATTCAGGGAACCAAAGGAGTGGAAGACTATGGTTTAGAAAATCCAAAGGGCCTTTCCAAGACTCACAAGGCAAAGACTTCCCCTGGGGCAGAGGAGGAATTAATGGAAGATGCCACCCTAGGAGCAGAAATGTACCACAAAATCAGGGGTCCAGAGAAACTTTCTCTGGAACTTCCTATCAGCATCCCTGAAAGGGTGCCCGATTGCCTTGCTGTGGAGGCAGTCAGGGGGTGATTATTCCTGCACCTACCTGCCTGGCAGTTGATAACTTTGGACAAATGGGTGCAGGAGATAATATCCAGAGGTTACAGAATTCCACTGTTTGTAAATCCAAAACCACAGAAACAAACTCCCAGATGTTCCACCCAATCAAAGGGAAGCAGCAGTCGTAGAAATTCAAAAACTGGTCAAAAAAAGTCATCCACAAAGTCCCACCAGACCAAACAGGATCCAGAGTTTACTCAAGATTCTTTTTAGTGCCCAAAGAAACGGGACTGGAGACCCATTTTGCACCTCAGACAATTTAACAAGGCAGTTCAACAAACCAAATTCCGGACGGTCTCAGTACAAGGGTCTATATTAGAACCACAAAAAGTCAGTTCAGCGAACGGCCTTTACATCGAAAATGCCATTCGTCGAACTCGCTATTGTGGGAGGCTGTCCCCCTCCCCCCAATATATACCAATTCCAAGATTGCACTACAGTGAGGAAAGGGCAAATTTTCCGTTCTTCATTGTACCGCAATCTCACTGTAACACTTCGTGGAATGGCATTTTCGATGTAAAATGCTGTTCACTGAACTGACTTTTCGTGGTTTTAATATAGACCCTCGCTACAATCCATACTTCCTTTTTTGGAAACAGGCAACTGGATGTGCTCTGTAGACCTCCAGGGTGCTTATTACCACATAAAAATGGAAAAAAGCTCCAGGAGGTTTCAACACTTTAGGCTAGGAGCCAACCATTTCCAGTTCAGAGCCCTGCCCTTTGGTCTCACCACAGCCCCCAAGATGTTCACCAAATGCATGGCAGTGGTTGCAGCTCATCTCAGACTGCAGGAATTTCGAGTCTTCCCGTATCTCGACGACTGGCTCCTCACCACTACCACCAGGCGTCACTTAGAACAGGCAAGAGATTACACCATAAATGTTTGCACATCTCTAGGCATTACAATACTTTTCAAAAACTCCAACCTTCAGCCTTCACAACATCTAAATTTCATTGGTGCGCATTTAAGTTCTGTCTCCGGAATTGCTTCTTCCACCAGAAAGACTACAAAGTATTAGGGCCCAAGTCAGACAAATTCTACAAAACAACAAAGTCCCAGCAATATTTGTCCTTCAAACCTTAGGCTGTATTGCCGCCTCAGTCACTCTGGTTCCTCTAGCTACAATGATAACTAGCAACCGAATGGTCTCTAATGCATCAACCAATGTCTCACCCAGTCTCGATTAGCAATTGTTGCAAACAAGACCTCAAATGGTGGCTTCACTCCGACCAGGTTCTCCAAGGCTTCACCTTACCTTAGCCCCAAGCCATAGTGACCACAGATGCTTCCCAGATGGGGGGGGGGGGGGCATTATCTGGGAAAGACAGTCCAAGGCATCTGGTCCCCATTGGAGGCCAATTTGGACATCAGTGTTCTGGAAATGAAGGCAGTGCTGTTAGCGTTGCAAGCATTTCAGGATGCCCTTCCTCTAGGAATAGTTACAATTCAGACAGACACCATGTCTGTTGTCTGGTATGTCAACAAACAAGGGGGAACCAAATCTTACCCATTATGTTGAGAAGCAACCAGAGTTTGGCAATGGGCGATTTCTTCCAACCTCTTTATAATAGCAACGCACATTCTGGGAAGTGCCAGAGTGATAGCGGACAGACTGACCAGGACAATTTTAATGCATCATGAGCGGGCTCTGAACCCTGTAGTGATGGACAGGATATTTTGTCATTGGGGCCAACATTGCTGTGACCTATTTGCTTCACCTCTAAACAACAAGTGCAGAAGTTACTTTGCACTAATTCCCCCTCCAGGGGAGTCACCCAGAAACTCTCTTCTCCACGCTTGGCCTCCGGATCTGTTATATGCCTCCCCCCACTCCTCTAATTTCACAATTCCTAAGGAAAGCCAAAAAGCTGGAGAATTCAATAATCCTCATTGCCCCTTCTGCCCTCAACAAGTTTGGTTTCCCTTCCTGTGGCCTCATCTCATACAGAAACCATGGATCTTGGACCCAGTTCCAGATCTGCTTACTCACCCATAGGGCATGGTTCAAAACAGTCTCCAACATCCCAACATCTCAAGCTCACAGCATGGCTTCTCCAATTCCCATGATTGCCGGGCATCCTTCTCTTTCTTCCCCTGTCCAGTGTCTAATTATTGCACATCACAAACCTGCTAACAGAAAACTATATCAATGCAAATGGCAAAAATATACCAAATGGGCCTTAAGTAAAGGACTGGACCCTTATACTGCACCCATTCATGATGTCCTAGACTTTTTGAGCACACTTTTTCAATCTGGTTCCACTGCATCCACGGTAAAAGTACATCTGGCAGAGATTTCATACTTTCACTCAGGCTGGAATGACTTTCCACTAATGGCTCACAAGCTCTATAAAGCTTTCTTAAAGGGACTCTTTCTGCTAAAACCCATATTTAAGGAACCAACTTCCCCATGGGATTTAATTACTGTCCTTCAAGCTTTAATCAAAACCCCCTTTGAACCGTCAGCATCCTGTCATTTGAAATATTTGTCCTGGAAGACAGTATTTTTGGTTGCTATTACTTCAACAAAAAGGGGGTTCTGAACTGCAGGCACTCTCTTGCAAATCTCCCTACTTCATTTTTCATAAAGACAGAGTTATATTGAGAACAAATCCATCCTTTCTACCCAGAGTGGTCTCTGAAGCCAATATTAACCAATTGCCAGTTTTTTCATCCTAATTTTTCTAACAAAGGGGAATATGCTCTTTATTTATTAGATGTGCACAGACAACTACACTTCTATCTGCACAGAACAAAGGAATTTAGAAAATCAGATCAACTATTTGTAGCATTCTTGTCCCACCATATGGGCAAATCAGTTGCTGAGGTTACTTTAGCTAAATGGCTTAGAGACTACATCACATTCATTTATCATTCTCGAGGACTTCAACTTCCCAAACCAGTTCAAGATCATTCAACCAGAGCTGTGGCAACATCAACAGTTTTTCATGCCAGAGCCTTTCTAGACAACATCTGTGCAGCAGCCACATGGTCTTCTCATCATACCTTTATTACTCATTACAAATTAGATAAGGTTTCAAGGGGTCAAGCATTTTTTGGCTCTATGGTGCTTAGGAATACCATGAGACCTCCCAAGGCTAAAGTAGTTGGGGATTCTGTCCCACCGTCTAGGATTAGGTGAAGATTAACAATATCAGATACAGAAGCTATGTCTTACCATAATGTTCCAGCTGTGTTGTTGATCTTCGCCAGTCCTTGACATACCCGCCCATCTTTTCCCCATCCTAAGACTCTTAGTAGACCCACCTTACTCCTGAGCTAGTCTCTTGCTAAAGACTGTCGTATGGCCTCGTCTCCATATTATCTATAATTAATCATACTATTTTTTACTAAATACTATTATCTGGCAAACTCGATCTACGGTAACCTTTGTGTACATTATGGGTAGTGCCTAGCTCGAGAGTTTAGAGAGTGCGAGCTGTAAAATGTGTCTGAGTCACTTCCGAGGGTCGGAACCAAACCCACTGTCAAGGGTTGGTGGAGATCAGCAACACAGATGGAATTTTATGGCAAGACATAACTTCTTTTTTATCACTTCTAAATTTATCTGACCATTGAGATGTAGATCATAAACAAAATTATTAACTCTCATAATGATATTGTTCGTTATTGAAATCAGTCTCAATATAAGTACCTATGTCATCTAACAAGGTTTTTAACAGCTGATGTTTTTTAAAAGTTTTTACCTGATGAAGCATTTAAGTGAAAGCTGAAAGCTAGCATTTATTAAAATTCTTTATTTTATTGTTCTAAGTTCAACTGGGTGTTATATTCAAATAGTTTTAAGTCTGCTTCGTTCGCCTCGTAGAAAGTTTGCAGGGCCTTTTTAAAATAAATCTTTCTTCATAAGACTTAGACCAATTAAAGACCTCACTCCACTTCTGGTTTTGAATTTGGTTTTACAAGTGCTTACTAGAGCTCCATTTGAGTGTGAGTCTTCCTGTAGTCTAAAGCATCTGTCAAGAAAACCTTTTCCTCTAGTTGCTATTATTTTGAGACGAGAGTCTCACTGAGACATAACCTTTCCTTTAGTTCTAAGGTATATTTTATTTATTTACATTTTGGTGACTGGTGTCAAACACTGATGAAAACATGACCAATTGCAAATTCAGCCTAAGTTACATTCAGAATTGTAACAAAAAATTTTTAAGCTCAGCCATCACTGTAAAGAAGACAATAAAAGAAAGATGCAAATGAAGAGAAACTGTATACAGCCTTTCCGAATGTAGAAGTTGCAATGAACATTAGAGGAATGCATGAAATTAATTGAGTAGGTATAGCAAGAATCATTGTAAATGGTCACATCACAAGTTTCAGAGGATGTAAGAATAGGTAAATAATTGTAACAAAACAGAAAGCCGTCCAGTATAGGGGCTGTGCACTTATTTTCAAGTAACAGAAACATAAAGGTTTCAATTGGGAATGAGGTAATTGAATCAACTCTAAACCAGAGAATTCATATGCCAGTCTTCTTGCCAAACTATAGCTACAAAGGAGAGTTTCAGCTTCACACTTCAGATGTTACCAGACAGCTCTGTTTTTACGTCCAATGTACCAAGGGCTTTTGTACAGATTACCATCTGTTTGTCTTGCTTTCAGCAGCCAAATTGGCTTGCAAGCCTTCAAAATTTCCAAATCCTGTCTAGATGGCTGTCTGACTATATTACTCTCATTTATTCTGTCAGCAACAAGTCCCTTGCCTCTAAACCCAAGGCTTATTCTGTGAGGTCATTTGCCACTTCTATGGCCTTTTTCAAAAACTCCTCCGTAGATTGTGCTGCAGCAGCCTGGACAACATTGAGAACCTTTCCCATGCACTATAAATTAGGTGTTATTTCTAGATCCAGATCCTCTTTTGTATCTCTGATCCTGAAGGGTATCCTCTCATGATGTCACACAAGAGACCAAGTAGATGTTCTTCATGTTTCACTGTTGCAATCATCATACATGGTTGTCTGCCTGCAGGTAGCCCTCAAGTCGGCCCGAATACCAGAGTCTTCGGATTTCTGCATCAGATGCTGTCGTACTCTTCCATGACGTCAGGTCGTCAGAGGTATAAACATGCAACAGATGCCATTACATCAGCTTTTCTTGCCATGTGGGAGCCCGAAGCAGAAGCGGTGTGCATGTGCTGGTCGGCCGCTACCTGAAATTTTCCTTGTTCGAGTTTCAAACCTGAAGCCTTCTAAAGCCAAGTACCCCATTGGGGAACCTTTTTTCTTGCTCTAACCGATGTCAGAAAAAGTTAACAATTGTCTTGCCTGTGGAAAGCAAATTCCTCACAGAGATTTTCATTCTTACTGCATCACCTGTTTAGGCCCAGATCACGATGTTCCTCACTGTCTGTTTTGTGCCTTGTTTAACGCCTGAACTATTAGTTGTTGGGCTATCTTTGTTGCTAAATTCTTTCGCTGTGGTTCTCTGTATTCAGAAATGGCTTCGATAAGCCATCCGACTACCGATCTTCCGAAAAAACGTAAGGATAAAGACAGAGACAGACCACAGGTCCAAAACTGACGATGACGCTTCCGTTAAGCTAGTCGCCAGTCCACCGGTACTCAGTGAGGGGCCTTCGCAGCCTCTGATACCTGCTTCTTCAGATTTGCAGGCCTCTGCTAAGACCCATTCGGAGTCCAGTATGCTGCGAGATGCTTCTTTGACTATGGAATCTGCAGATGTCTGTACCTTGGATGGGTCCGGAGCCGCTGTGCAGGCATCAGCTTCTGAGGGTGTATTACGACCTTCCGATGTTCGTATTAAACCGACAACTTTGTTTTTGACTAAAACTACCAAGTTTCTCAAACCCAGAGTTTGCACTATGCCTAGAAAACCGACAATCAAAGCACATGCTCAAGCTTCCATGCCACAGAAACAAATGCTTAGAATGGCTGAAGATCTTATAACCTTAGTTCGGGGAAGCCAGCCTCCCCCCTCTAAAAGACAAAGAATTGATTTTCCTTCTGATTCTGTCAACCATGAGTCTGATGACTCTGATTACCAGGACTTACCCTTCTCTACCTCTGAGGATTCAGATGCAGAGGATTCCATTCCCTCTGCCTCCCCTCCAGAGGATTTTTCTTTTGGTGAAACCTTGCATACCTTAAGAGAGCATTTCCTCTGGGAATGCCAGGACTACCCTCAGTCCAGAAAGAGACTCAGAGAATTTTTAGCACAGGCCTCTAGCTATACCCCCTGTCCTGGATATTGTAGATGATGTCTTCATGGAATCCAGTCTTACTCCTCATACTTTACCACCAGCTCCTAGAAAGCCTGGCAGGTACTACAGCGTACCTGACTCTCACAAATTTCTCTTGAAGAATCCCACTGCGGATCCAGAGACCATTTCCCAGGGACCTAAAGGCATCAAGGCTACTACAATCAAAAACCCTACCCCTTCGGACAGGAATTCTAGAGCTTTAGACTGATGGGGTAAGAAGGTATATACCATCAGGGCTTTGAATTGCCACTTTCACATGTTGAAGTACCAGCAGCATATTATGGGACTAATTAAACAAAAAATGTTGTTGTTTCCAGATTTTACAGAAAATAAAGATTTAAAAGAGTTAATGCATTCTGCAAACCAAGTTAGTAAACATACTTTGCAATGTGGTTTTGATGCATTAGAAGCATCTTGCAGAGCTGCTGTCACTGGGTCTGTATTGAGAAGGCATGCTTGGCTGAATGAACAAATCTTGTCAGACCATGTCAAAGCAAAATTACTAGATGCTCCATTAAACCAGGAATGTTTGTTTGGGACAAATGCAGAAGAAGCTCTTAAAAAGATGGAAGAAAAAGCTAAATCTATGCAAACTATTAAAGATTTCTTACAGGTGCAGCCTCCTAGATTCAGTAGGCATTGGCCTTCTAAAAACTGGTCTTTTCCAGTCCCTCCCAGGCCTTCACAATCCAAACCCAGGGGCAACAGACCACCAAGACTACAGTCTCAGGGTATGCAAATATCTAAACAATGGAGTGCTCCCACCTCAAAAACAGGGAGTGGTAAGCCACCCCCTTATGGAGAAAGTTCACAATGACTTGTCTATCATCCTTCCCAGCCATGCCCAAGTACTTGCACCCCTAGGAGGGAAACTCGCCCTGCATGCAAAAAACTGGATGTCCATTACCCATGACCGGTGGGTCCTAAACATTGTATCCCAGGGATACAGATTCTACTTCCACTCACTGCCAACCCCATGCGGGATGCCAGACCATCCTCAAAACCGGTGGGCAGAGGCTATAAAGCAAATACTTTCTCTTCTCGGTATCAGGGCTATTCAACCTGTTCCAGTAGAGCAAAGGGGACGGGGTTTCTACTCCAGACTGTTTCTGGTGCCCAGAAAAGAGAGCTCTTGGCACCCTATCCTAGATCTGTCAATTCTCAACACCTTCCTGGTGGTCCCAAAATTCAAAATGCTTACACTGCAACACCTTCTTCCTATGCTAGCCAAGGATGCCTGGCTGGTCACCCTAAACTTAAAAGAAGCTTTTCTGCACATCCCCATAAGGGAATTTTGCAGGAAATATCTACGTTTCCGGGCAGGCTCTATGCACTATCAATTCTCTGCACTTCCCTTTGGCTTATCTACTGCGCCCAGGGTGTTCACAAAGTGCCTGGCTCCAGCCATTTTATACTGCAGGCAGAGAAATATTCAAATTTACCCATACTTGGACAATTGCCTGATTCAGGCAGACAGTCAAGAATTGCTGCTTCAGCACCTGGCATTTGTAAAGAGACTCCTAATTTCTCTGGGGTACACCAGCAAAGAAAAGAAATCACATTTGGTGCCCAGCCAAAAGATTGTATTCCTGGGAGCAAGCTTGAACACAACTTCCCAGATGGCATTCCTTACTCCAGAAAAACAGACTTATTTGATGAACTACATCAAACTAATGACCACCAAAACCCAGCTATCTGCAAGAAAAATACTGCAAGCCCTAGGGTTCACGGCCTCATGCATTCTACTAATTCCATATGCAAGACTGCATATGAGGAAACTTCAATGGTACTTAAAAAGTCTGTGGTGTGAACATTCACAGGACATGGAAACACCTTGCCTAAGGGCAGAGTTTCTTTGGTGGGCAGAGACATAAAACCACAACAAGGGACTTCCTTTCACTCAACCCCCCCACCACCCAAACCCTGACAACAGATGCATCAGACTATGCATGGGGGGCTCACATGGCAGGCAAATGGAGCCCAGGACAAATTCACCTGCATATCAATCAGAAAGAAATGTTAGCTGTACAGAATGCTCTGACATCTATCTTATCCTTCCAGGACAACTCCTGATAAAGACAGACAACACCACAGTTATGTGGTACATAAACAAGCAGGGGGGGAGCTCATTCCTACCCACTCTGCAGGTTAGCCATGGCCCTGTGGAACACAGCCTTGAACAACCATGTGCACCTGCAAGCTCAGTTCCTGCCAGGCAAAGATAATTCACTGGCAGATGACTTAAGCAGAAATCTACTGGACCCACACAAGTGGAAACTGAAGTCCAACTCATTCAAATTTCTAATCCACAGGTGGGAGATACCAGAGGTGGACCTGTTTGCCTCCCCCGCAAAACCATCAAATGAGCAAATTTTGCACCAGAAATCCTCACAGCAAAGCGTGGAAAGTGGATGCCCTATCCTTTACATGGGAAAACCTCTCAATTTATGCCTTTCCCCCTCTGCCCCTCCTCTCTGAAGTACTACTCAAGATCAAACAGGACAGACCAAGGACAATCCTTATTGCCCCAGACTGGCCATGCCAGCACCGGTACCCACTCATATGCAGTCTGACAACAGTGCCACCCTGGCACCTACATCAGAGCCCCTCCCTGCTGTCCCAGTAGGAGGGACAGATTTTGCATCCACAGCTGCAAACCCTGAACCTTGCAGCCTGTCTTATCCCCTGAATACACCACCAGCAACCCTCAGCAAACAGGTGTTGGACGTCATCCTTGAGGCCAGAGGGCCTAGTCCTAGGAAATCCTGTTCAGAAAAATGGAAAAGATATTGTTCTTGGAGCCACTCTCAAGGAAAGGACACAGTCGTGCCCACCTTACCTCAAATCCTAGATTACGTAGCAGAGCTGCTCCACAGAGGCCCATCCTTCTCATCAGTTAATATTCATGCCTCTGCCATCTCAGCTCATTACAATACTGAGCCACCTCTTTTTTCTCTCCCTCTCATCAAACAGTTCCTGAGAGGAGCTAACAATTTAAGGCCCCTGAGGAGAGCTCCCACCCCTGCTTGGGGCCTTAACTTTGTACTAGAGAAACTCACGCTTCCCCCTTTGAGCCTACTGCTGCAGCAGAGTTAAAATTCCTCTCTTGGAAAACAGCCTTACTGCCAGCCATCACTTCATCAAGATGAGTGTCTGAGTTACAGGCACTAATGGCTATGGAACGCTTCATTATTTTCCATGCTGACAGGGTTTCCCTCAGGGCTAATCCATCATTTATGCCCAAGGTGGTATCCAGTGTGGCTTTAAATCAATCCATCCATTTACCAACCTTTTCCATAATCCTCAGAATAAAGGGGAAAGGATCCTGCACTCCTTGGACATGTACAGACAGCTCAGGTTCAGAAAATCTGAACAGCTGCTAGTCAGCTTTGCTACAGGGGCAGAGGGCAAGGCCATTTCAAAGCAAACCATTTCCAAATGGCTAGCACACTGCATCCATTTCTGCTACAAACACCATGGAAAACCTACCCCACAGGGGGTCAGAACTCATTCCACTTAGGGCTACCTCAACCTCTACAGCATTTCTCAGGGGAGTCCCTACCAGGGGCATCCTGGAGTTCTGTACACACCTTCACTAAGCATTACCACTTACCTCTCTTTTCTAAATCCAGAGTTGGATTTGCCACAGCAGTCTTACAAGGCCTGCTAGCCAGCTGTAATGCTTCTTGACTGCCTCCACCCTTCCTCAGCTTTGGGAATCAACCCAAGTGTGATGACTGCAACAGTGAAATATGAAGAACATAGTACAGTTGTGTACACTTACCATAAATGTAGATGTTTGAGTGTATTCACTGTTGCAGTCCTGGTTACCATCCCCTCCCTCCAGCCCCCTGACTTTTTCTATACTTTCTCCCTATCCTCTTTTTGGCCATATCTTATGACTATGGTATTTACTTTTTACTGGAGGTGTTCCACACCATGTAATGGTTTCCTTTTTTGAGGGCTCCTGACATCTGGGGCAAGAAAAATTGATGTAATGGCATCGGCTGCAAGTTTTATACCCCTGACAACCTGACGTCATAGAAGAGGAGACCGCATCCGATGCAGACATCCCAAGACTCTGGTATTTAGGCCAACTGAGGGCTACCTGCAGGCAGATAAGCCAATGGTAAGTGTACACAACTGTACTTTGCTGTTTCTGTCCCACAAGTAGAGGCAGATGGAATGATATCTTACTGTCCTACTCCATCTACCTCATCAACCTTCCCTCCATTCCTCATCCAAATTGCCACTTCCTTGTTTCTGAATATACATGCTAGACCTAAGCCTGAAGCATGTTCTTTCTTATAATTAGGGCAAATTTGATCTGAAAGACAGTGAGGCAAATACATTATGAGAAGAGGGAATGAGCTTGAGGTTTGCGGAAAGCTTCTGTAGCAGAGGGTTGCTAGTTCATATCCACCACAGGGGCTGGTAAGTTAAGGTAAATAGAGTATGACAATAAGGATCCACTGTTATGGTAAGCATATAACTTCCATTTTTGTTAATCTAGGTGCAGTGAACTGGGAACAATGAATTCATTTTGATGACTTCAGTCAGACTCAACAAATAATAGTAATTCTTCAGTAAGTTAATTTCTTCATGAATTATGCATGTTTTTGTTTTTAATTTCAGGGTTTGCTAAAATTGCTGGAAGGAACAATTGTTAATGTTCCAGAGAAGAACTCAAGGAAGCTTCGTGGTGAGACAGTGCAGGTTGATACCACCAATATTCTGTTTGTTGCCTCTGGTGCTTTTAATGGCCTCGATAGGATCATCAGTAGAAGGAAGAATGAAAAGGTAAAAATGTGATGCGATGCTGTGAAGGTGATTCATCATGTTTTTAATTTACAATTTCAATGTTTTCCCACACATTATTAGTATTAACTATGTTGAATTACTGTACTATTGCACCTGTTAATTCACATCATATTTGTGGACATTAATTCTTTAGTGAGTTTAGTTTTAATCACCTGAGTGTCAGAGTAATGTATGCTATGCAGATAATTTGGTAGACTTTGTTCACAGCTGCTGGTTTATGAAAACATTTCACAAGTGATGTACTGGATCCAGTCACGATTGAAAGATTATGTTTTTAGTTTTAATTGAATTAAATGCTGTTTTTTTTTTTTTTTTTTTTGAGGTAAGAACTACACTTGCTTATAATCACTGTTGAATGTGCAAGTCTGCAGTGCTTGAGATATAAGTAGAATGTATTGAAAGCTGAGCTTGTGTTACCCTGACAGTGTGGAACTAAATGACGGGTCAAGGTAGTTCAGGAAGCTACCTTGCTTTGAATTTCTTTTGAGTGTTTGTAATAAAGATAATTAATGATGCATGCCTTTAGATGTGGCACAGAAGACCGTTTGGCTACTGCCGTTCCATTTTAACAAATACGCCAAATACTGTGCGTCTTAAATTGTGAGGAGGATGACTACCTGGCTTCTGGCTCTATAATGAGTATGACAAAAAAATGTGACAAATATAATATTGACATGAAAGCTGGGACAAAATAAAACAAAGTATCACTGAACTACTTAAACTCGAATATGAAAAGTAAAAAGAAGGCTTAGAATATGTGATTTTGTGACATTTGTTATTGTTAAAGAGAAAAAAAGCTTGACAGCAAATTTTCAAGTCATCAGAATGAATGAATTAGTAACATCTTGCTGTTTACACCTTATTGATAATACCCAAATACAATATTCAGTGTACTGCTGCCGTAGTTAGTCTTTTAACAGTTGATTATATAACTGGGTAAGTCTCCACTTACTTAGTAAGTAATATCATACAGAATTTGACTACACATTTTCCAGAGTTTCATTTTTATTGGTTATGTTTTAGTTGAGCTTTATATCGGTTTTGAAATTTCCAGAAGTTTTTTATATGTTTAAGTAAATATACATGGATATTTTTTTAATTAGTTATTCAACATAGAGTAAATTGAATAATTTACACTGTTAGGTGTTGCAGTTACAGTCTTATTTGATCTCACTCGTATTTTAACTTATCGGCTTTGTATGATTCAGTGGCAGGGTATATCAGTATCTAAAGAGGTACTGATAAATATGCCACAGCATTTTGATATGGCAATAAGTGGCATTGTATTTCGTAAAAGAAACAGTTCATCATATCCTAAAACATTCTACTTTTGTGGCAAGTGTGAAAGATTAATTTATGCTGCAACTTGCTTTCTCTGTAATGCTTATCGCAAGTAATTATTGATTTAGTTTTCTTTGGAACTCATTTTGCTTTATATACTGGTCATTTACACTTTTAAGATTTTGAATTTATGTTGTATCATGTTTTTTTAACTTTGTAGAATACAGTTCATTACAGGGGGACAATAAAGTTTGCTAATTAGTGGGATCTGAAGATTTGTAAAATATTTATAAGGTTTTAACAGAGTTTATATTTGAAGTTAAACTGATTTTTAATGCTAAATATTACACATTATAGTGTCTTTCACTTGCATATTGTCCAATTAGAATGGACCACTTCTGATAAGGCACGTCATAGTCAAACTAAACTTTGTCATTTTGAACTACACATTTGCAGCCTAAACGAAATTTAGTGCATCAGCTCAATTCTTGAGATTACAAAGGAAAATGAAACAACACATACATACAAGTAGAGGAATAAACATTACTAACAAATACAATACTACTCCCAGTACATGGAAGAAAGAGCAGAGACATTTACCTACATTCATATACGAAAAGAATACCCTCCCCTGAGTTAAATTAAACTACTCTGTTTAAAGTAATACAAAACACTCTACAGATTGAAATGCCTACGTTATTTGTCTAATATTCCACTTGAGAGAGTTAAATAATACTGATTATGGATGTAATAAATAAATACTGCACTTACTTGGAATATATGTAAGTTTATGTTGCACAAATAAATACCCCAGACCCCTGGGACTAGTGCCAGAGTTCAGAAGTCTAATCACTGTAGGGAAGAAACTGTTACTAAATCTTGTAGTTATGCAGCGGATGCTGCTGAGGTATCTCCTGCCTGATGCCAGATGCTTAAACACTCCATGCACAGGATGCATGTTCTCTTGTATTATTTTGGTGGCCTTTTGGATACTTTTTGTAGAATAAAGATGTATCGATGGAAGACTAGAACCCTTTACCTTCTCTGCAACCCTCACCACTCTTTGTAGCGTCTCCCTTTATGTTACTGTTCAGCTTCCAAATCACATTGTGAAGTTGCAGGTGAGGATGCTGTCTATTGCACCTCAGTAGAAGGTGGAGAGAATATGAGGAGGAAGCTTAGCATTTTTAGCCTTCTTAAAATGTAGAGGCATTCGTGCACTTTCTTGACCAGTTGGCCACAAGAGATCCGCTGATATGTATACGCCTAGGAATTTCATACTCTTAACCCTCTCCACACACTCACCATTGATACTGAGCACTTGGTGGATGTTCTTCATGTTTCACTGTGGCAGTCATCACATTTGGGTTTTCTGCTTGCAGGTAGCCCTCAGTCGGCCTGATTATCAAAGTCTTGGGTCCTGCATCGGTTGCTGTCTCATCTTCCATGACATCAGGTAATCAGGGGTATAAAGCGTGCAGCCGATGCCATTACATCAATCTTTCTTGCCGTGCGGTGCCCGAAGCAGAAGCAGTTCGCAAGTGCCAGTCGGGCGACTCCTGAACTTTTCGTTTTCGAATTTCAGATCTGAAGTCTTCAACTAAGCTAAGTACCCCATTGGGGATCCTTTTTCTTGCTCTAAACTAAGTCAGTAAAAGTTAACAATTGTATTTCTTGTGGAAAGCAAATACCTCATAAAGATTTTCATTCGTACCGCATTCCTTGCTTAGGCCCAGACCACGGCATACCTCGCTGTCGGTTTTGTGCCTTATTCAAACCTCATACTATTTGTCGTCGGTTCATTTTCACATCTAAATATGTTGGTACTCGGTTCAATTATCCAGAAATGGCTTCGGTAAGCCACCCGACTACCGACATTCCGAAAAAAACATAAAAATAAAGACAGAGACCGACCACATAGGTCCAAAGCTGCCAAGGACGCTTCTCCTAAGCTAGTCGTCAGTTCGTTGGTACTCAGTGAGGAGCTTTCGCAGCCCCTGATACCCGCTACTTCAGATTCGCTGGCCTCTACTGAGACCCATTCGGAGTCCGGTATGCTGCAAGATGCTTCTTCAACTGTGGAACCTGCGGATGTCTCTACCTTGGATGGGTCTGGAGCCACTATGCAGGTGCTGGCGTCTGAGGGTGTATTCAGGCCTACTGACTTGCATATTATACCATTGCCATCTTCTTCTTCAAGGTGTAAAACTTGATCCATGCCCAGAACACCGACGCCCAGACCGCATGGTCAGGCCCCTATGCCTAAAAAACAAATGATAGGAATGGCTGAAGACATTATTACTCTATTCAGGGGAAGCCACCCTTCTCCCTCTAAGAGACGTAGGACTGATTTTCCTTCTGATTCATCTGATCAGGATTCTGAAATTTCTGTTTTCTCTGAAGACCAGGATTTGCCCTTATCTACCTATCAGGATTCTGATGCAGAGGATTCCATTCCCTCTGCTTCCCCTCCAGAGGATTTCTCTTTTAATGGAACTTTGCATACTCTTAGGGAGCATTTCCACTGGGAAAGCCAGGATTACTCTGACTCCAACAAGAGGCTTGGGGAATTCTTCCTCCTGCCTCAACACAGGCCTTTAGCTATCCCTCCTGTACTGGACATTGTAGATGATGCCTTCTCGGAATCTAGCCTGGCCCCTGACACTTTACCTGCTGCTCCCAGAAAACCTGATAGGTATTACAGGGTACCTAATTCTCACAAGTTCCTCTTTAAAAATCCTACTGCGGATCCTGAGACCATTTCACAGGGACCCAAGGGCATTAAGGCTACTACTGCCAAAAACCCTACCCCCTCTGATAGAGATTCCAGGGCGCTGGATAGATGGGGTAAGAAGGTATACACTTCTGCAACTTTGGTCATTAGGGCCTTAAACTGCCAGTTTCATATGTTAAAGTATCAGCAGCATATTATTAGATTGCTTAAACAGAAAATGATGGTAATAGTAGCCTTAAAACCTCTTGCCATAGACAGCCTAGCAATACGCTGGTTTCAGTCCTACCTAAGTGGCAGACAACAAGCTGTGCTATGGAAGGATAGCCTTTCTTCCCTACTGCCAGTCACCCTTGGAGTTCCTCAACGGTCTATACTAGGACCTCTCCTATTTTCCATCTTCATTAATGATCTTCATACAGTCATCCCCAAAGTAACCTGCATTTAATATGCAGGTGACTCTACCCTAATCTTTTCTGCCACCTCACCATTAGACCTGCAGATCTTAACCCAAAATACTTTCAATGTAGTAAAAAACTGGCTCAGTGACAGGCGTCTTCTATTGAATCCAAATAAAACAAAACTGCTACTCTTCACTCCCACCCAGAAAGCTACACTCCCATAATTTACCATAACATCTAGTAATGGCACAATAATTTCCCCAGAAAGTAATACAAAACTTTTAGGTGTAATTTTTGAAAATAACCTTAAGTTTGATGCTCACATCGATAAAACCATTAAAATAATCAACAAAACGCTAGGATCTCTATATAGAATTAAGGCATTTCTAACCCCAACTACTAGGACAGTTATTGCCCGAACACATTTACTTTCAACCCTTCTTTATGCCTCCCCAATCTATACAAACCTGAGTAAATCTGACCTCAATAAACTCAATAGCTGCTACAGTACCATAGCCAGATTTGCCACAGGCTCAGCATATAAAACCCACCACTGTATTAACCTACTATCTTTACGCTGGCTAGAGTTTCCCTCTCAAATCCAGTATAATCAATTAATAATAGCCCACAAAGTCCTCCGTCAGCCCGAAAGCACACCCCTTACAGTAACCTAAAAACTCTCCAGCCTTCTGACAAAATACTGGCACAAACTGTTAAATCTAAAAACTCAGCAGGTGACTCATTGTTTTGCAACTCTATTGGAACAATCTGGAATCGGCTCCCTGCCGAACTTACAACAAACCAGACTATTAACCAATTTAAAACATCTCTCAAAAAATTCCTAAAAAGTCACTGGTTGTGCCCCTGTACCAACCCTGACTAACCAGCTTATCACTCTCTTCTCTACCTGGCTATCTGTAAAATAGTCAGTGTTTCAGACTTAGTCTCATTCTCATATGTATTGTACTACTGAATGACATGCTACCTTTTTCAGCCTTGTACCACTAAAAATGTCTTAAATTCGAACAAGAAAACTACAATGTTAAGTTTAAGTATGTATGTATTCCAAGTATGCATATAATCCTATAATTCTGTACTGGTATCTATATGTGACTGTATAAAACTGCTACTGTTTAACTCTTATGTAACTATCCACATGTGGAGCTTCTCTCCCCGGGCCAACGCTGAAAATGGACCTGTGTCCAGTCGGACTATCCCAGTTAACAAATGTAAAATAAAATAAAATAAAAATGTTGATTCCTGACTGTGCTGAAAACAAAGAATTACAGGATTTAATGCATTCTGCTGAGCAAGTTGGAAAACATACTTTGCAATGTGGTTTTGATTCATTAGAGGCATCTTGCAGGGCTGCTGTCACTGGGTCTGTACGTAGAAGGCATGCTTGACTTAAGGAGCAATCTTTGCCAGATCATGTTAAAGCTAAATTACTGGATGCTCCCTTGAACCAAGACCGCCTGTTTGGCAACAAAGCAGGAGAAGTACTTAAAAAGATGGAGGGAAAAGTTAAATCTGTGCAAACTGTTAAAGATTTCCTGTAAGTACAGCCTCCCAGATTTAGTAGGCATTGGCCCTCTAAGAATTGGTCCTTTCCTGCCTCTTTCAGGCTTTCTCAGTCCAAGCCTAGAACCAGCAGAACACTCAGGCTTCAGTCCCAAGGTACTCACAGGCCTAAGCAGTGGGGAGCTCCCACTTCCAAAGCAGGGAGTAGTAAGACTCCCCCTATGGTAAACTCTCTCAATGACTTAACTTTAAACCTTCCAAGCCTCGCTCAACTGACTGTTCTTTTAGGGGGAAAGATAGCCCTGTATGCAAAAAATTGGGAACTCATTACCCAGGACAAATGGGTTTTAAATGTAGTTTCCCAAGGGTACAGATTCCACTTCCACTCCTTACCAACCCCAAATGGTTGGCCAGACCTATCCCCAAATCAATGGGCAGAGGCTCAAGAGCATGTTCTCTCTCTTTTAAGCATCAGGGCTGTTCAGCCTGTCCCAGAAGAAGAATAGGGGCAAGGTTTCTATTCAAGACTTTTCCTGGTATCCAGAAAAGACAGTTCCTGGCATCCTATCCTGGACCTGTCTATCCTAAACACATTTTTGGTAATCCCAAAATTCAAGATGCTAAGCCTTCATCAGCTGCTTCCCATGCTAGGCAAAAATGCCTGGTTGTCAACACTGGATTTAAAGGAAGCCTACCTGCACATCCCAATAAGGGAATCTTGCAGAAGATACCTACGCTTCAGAGCAGGCTACATGCACTATCAATTCTCTGCACTGCCCTTTGGCTTATCTACTGCACCCAGGGTATTCACAAAGTGCCTAGCTCCAGTCATTGCATTTTGCAGGCAAAGAAATATTCAAATATTCCCATACCTGGACGATTGTCTAATTCCGCAGAAAGCCAGGACATACTATTAAATCATCGGGCATTTGTAAAGAAATTGCTAACTTCTCTGGGGTGCACCAAAAACGAAAAGAAATCACATCTTGTACCCTGCCAACAAATTGTATTCCTGGGAACAAGCTTGAATACATCTTCCCCGATGGCCTACCTCACGTCAGAGAAACAAGTTCATTTGACAGCCTACTTCAAACTACTGGCCACAAAGACCTAACTATCTGCAAGGAAAATACTGCAAGACCTGGGGTTCATGGCCTCTTGCATTCTACTAATTCCATATGCAAGACTGCATATGAGGAAACTACAGTGGTATCTAAAAAGCCTATGGTGTCAACATTCTCAGGATCTAGAATCAATAATTCCTATCATACCTTGTCTAAAGATAGAGTTCCTTTGGTGGGCAGAGCCCTGCCACCAAAACAAGTGGCTGCCATTCACTCTACCCCCTGCCGCCCAAACCCTAACAGACTAATCAGACTATGCATGGGGGGCTCACCTGGCAGGGCAGTGCATTCAGGGCAAATGGAACCCAAGTCAAATGCACCTGCATATCAATCAAAAAGTAATGTTAGCTGTACAGAATGCTCTGACAGCCTTCAAGGACCACATTCTTCCAGGACAATTATTTGTAATGACGGGCAACACCACTGTTATGTGGTACATAAACAAGCAGGGGGGAACCCACTCATACCCTTTCTGCAGACTAGCCATGGCTCCGTGGAACACAGCCTTGAGCTACCAAGTGCACCTACAGGCTCAGTTCCTGCCAGGAAAGCTAAATACACTGGCAGACGACCTAAGCAGAAATCTCATGGACCCACACATGTGGAAACTGGAACCAAAGATATCCAACATGTTGAGAAACAAATGGGGGGGGGGCCCAGAGGAGATAGACCTGTTTGCCTCCCCTCAGAACTACCAGTTGGACAAATTCTATACAAGGACTCCCCCACAAACAAGCTTGGAAAGTGGATGCCATGTCCTTCAGCTGCACAAAACTATCAGTTTGTGCCTTTCCCCCTCTGCCTTTCCTCTCCACAGTGCTACTAAAGGTCAAACAGGACAAACCAAGGACAATACTGATTGCACCAGACTGGCCACACCACCACTGGTACCCCCTCTTGCGCAGTGTGTCACTGCTGGCACCATGGTACCTGCCTCAGACACCTGCTGTGTTGTCCCAGCAGGAGGGCCAGATTCTGCACACACAGCTTCAAACCCTGAACATTGCAGCCTAGCTAATTACCTGATCTCTCCGTTACCATCCCTCAGTAAGCAAGTGATGGATGTCATTCTGGAGGCAAGGAGGCCTAGTATAGAAAATCCTATGCTGAAAAATGGAAAAGATTCTGTTCTTGGAAGCAAACTCAGGGGATGGGCACAGCAGGGACCAATTTACCTCATATTCTTCAATACTTAACGGACTTGCTTCACAAGGGCCTTTCCTTTTCTTCCATCAAAATTCATGCCTTAGCCATTTCAGCACATTACAACACAGAGCCACCTCTCTTCTGTCATCCACTGCTGAAGCAATTCCTCAGAGGGGCCAAAAACTTAAGACCACCCAGGAGAGCCCCTACTCCAGCCTAGGACCTTAACTTTGTATTGGAAAAGCTCACTCTACCTCCCTTTGAACCAGCTGCAAATGTAGAGAGAATTTCCTTTCTTGGAAAACTGCCTTCCTTCTAGCCATCACTTCGGCAAGAACGGTGTCTGAATTACAGGCCCTCATGGCAGTGGAGCCTTTCATCATCTTTCATGTGGACAAGGGTGTCCCTCAGGACCAATCCCTCCTTTATGCCCAAGGTGGTATCCAGTGTGACCCTTAATCAGTCCATTCATTTGCCAACCTTCTTTTCTAATCCACAGAACAAAGGGGAATGAATACTGCACTCCTTGGACGTGCACAGACAACTTAGAGTTTACTTGGACAGGACTAAGCCTCTCAGGAAATCTGAACAGCTGATGGTTGCATTTGCTGCAGGGGCAGGGATAAGGCCATTTCAAAGTAAACCATCTCTAAGTGGATAGGCCATTGCATTCATTTCTGCTATAAGCACCATGGAAAACCTACCCCAGAGGGGATAAGACCACATTCAACCAGGGCTGCATCTCTCTCTACAGCCTTTCTCAGAGGTGTCCCTACCAGGGACATCCTAGAAGATGCTACCTGGAGTTCTGTACATACCTTCACCAAGCATTACCATTTGCCAGTTTTTTTCTAAATCCGGAGCTGGCTTTGCCACTGCAGTCTTGCAGGGCCTTATAGCTGGTCCTAATGCTGTCTAATTACCTCCTCCCATCCTTAGCTTTGGGAATCTACCCAAATGTGATGACTGCAATAGTGAAACACGAATAACATAGTACAGTTGTGTACACTTACCATAAATATAGATGTTCGAGTGTATTCACTGTTGCAGTCCTGGTTAGCCCCCCCCCCCTCCAGCCCCCTGACTTTTATTGAATATACCTCTGTTCTTGTTTACTATGCTTAAAACTTTTTGGTGTATTTGCTTTTTTGTTGGAGGTGTAACCTTGTATGTAATTGCTTCCCATTATGGGGGCACCTGACATCTGGGGCAAGAAAAACTGATGTAGTGGCATTGACTGCGTGCTTTATACCCCTGACTACCTGACGTCATAGAAGATGAGACAGCAACCGACACAGGACCCAAGACTCTGATAATCAGGCCGACTGAGGGCTACCTGCAAGCAGATAACCCAAATGTGATGATTGCAACAGTGAATACACTCGATCATCTACATTTATGGTAAGTGTACACAACTGTACATTTGGTCTCCTTTTCCTGAAATTGATTAATATCTCTTTGTTTTTGCTTACATTTAGGTAAAGGTTGTCCCCCTCACACCAACTGATCAGAGATGCCAGCTCCTCTCTCTATACCTTTTCATCCTCCATTGTGATGAGCAGTTTTATTGTGGTGTCATCAGCAAACTTGATAATATGGTTGGATTTGTGCTTAGCATAACAATCATGGGTCAAGATGGTGAATAGCAGCGGGCTGAGAACACATCCCTGTGGAGCCCCGGTTTTAATCGTGATGCACTTTGATGTGTTCTTACCTGAAAACACTCTATGTGGTCTCTCAGTCAGGAAGTCCAGGATCCATTTAGAGAGATGTTTTCTGATTCCTAAATGTGCCAGGTTTTCTATTAGCTGCATTGGTAGCATCATCTTACATGCAGAGCTGAAGTCTATGACCAGCATCCTCACTTAGTTGTCTTTGCTGTCTAAATGCTCAAAGGAGATGTGTAGTGCTGCTGATGTAGCATCAATTGTGGATTGGTTAGCTCTGTACGCAAGCTGCAGGGGGTCAAAGTCAGGAGGTGTAGGCATGATGAAAGATGCTTTTTGATCAGCCGCTCAAAACATTTCGTAACAGTGGATGTCAGAGTGACTGGTTTGTAGGCATTACAGCTGGAGGGAGCAGTTTTCCTAGCTAGTTGGCAGCCTTCCTGAGGCACTCTTCTTAGCTTTCTTCTTACCTCCTTTGTGCTGAGGCTGAGTACTACATCCTTCTCATCAGTGGGTTATTTTAGTGCCAAGCTGTTGTTTCTTTCCTCAAATACCATAGAAAATGTTCAAACTGTCCAGGAATTCGATGCTGTCCTCACACTGTGCTGATCTGATTTTGTAGTCTGTGATCTCCTGTATGCCATGCTATAGTCTCCTTACATCATTAATGTCTTCAAAGTGGCTCTGTACCTTTCTGCCATAACCCCTCTTAGCCTCCTTTATACCTCTTCTCAGATTACCTCTTGCTACACTTAGGGCTGCTTTGTCCTTAGCCCTGTAAGCTGCATTTCTCTCCTTCAGACGCTCATACACCTTAGGAGTGAACCATGACTTCTGGTTAGCTCTAATCAGTATCTCATCTAAATCACCATTGACTACTAAGTTGATTTAATTTTTTTTTTAGTTTGCAACTTTCATCCTATCTGAACATGCTCACACATGTTTGCTGACCCATACGTGTGTACACACTGTGTCACTGATAAATCAGACTGTTTAACTGTGATCACATAGCAGCAGTTATCAGTCACTTTCACACACAGCCTGCCTTCCCATCTAAGAAACAGGCACTTTCTCTATACTTGCAGTATTCGATTGTTGAAAGTGAAAGACACGTAAACTGCCCCCCATCATTCATTTAATTACACATTGCTTTCCTTCACACACAGTCTGCCTCCTTCAAGAAATGAACACTGTGTACACCTCTGATGTTCTTATTTCTGCCCCTTGGTCTGCGGATTTTGCACAGTGGCTCCTCTGCCTGTCCCCAGAAGCTCATTCATACCTCCTTTATTTGAGAGTCTGGCATTTCCTGATAGGGTTGTAGTCCTCTGACCTATTTGTTCCCTGTCCAGAGAACTTTATCAAAACAGTCATTCCCTGGGAGGTTAGAACTGAATTGAAGTAAGAGGGCCAGTCTGCTTATGGTGTGGACATTCTTAACTCTTGTCCCCACAGGTGGCTTGCAATCTTTACAGTTGCTGCCATACATAGGTAGGCATGTAATGCTACCACACTTTTCTGTTTGGTGAAATGATGCAACAGCAGTACAGTTAAGGTTTTTTAAGTGGCTTCTGCAGATGTCTACCCACTTGTCAGTAGTTGTTACCCATGCGCTAAGCCAGTATCAGCTGCTTATTCCCATTTTCACCCATGCTGATAATTAAACATAGATTGGCTGAGTCATAGTGTTTTCACCATCTTTACAACAGGGCATGAGCATCTTTAATGTTTTTGATAACAGTGAAAAAAATAATGGCCGCATTAATGTATTTCATCTTGTTACCCTCATTCACATGCATTGTTCAGCCTTGTAGTCCATATTGATCATTCAGCATTAGTTACATCATTGCCCTTTACATTCTGCCTGACCCCACTGCATGACAACTATTTTCTGTGTACTCTGCTGATGTTTGATTGTGTTGAAAGTTAAAAGAATGGTGGCTATGACAGTATATAGGATCATAGGAAGTTACTAGGCTATTGGCCCTTATAAGTCTAGCCAAGAGTTTAGCCTATTGATATGTCAACTTGTTGCTGTCAGATGCATGCACACTATTTCCTCAGACAAACCATATCAAGGATCATTTAACATTATTCCTATAACTGCTTTCTGTTTTCACTCGTAACTTTCTCCCCCAAAAAGAAGTCTCTTTTTTTCTGTACACGTGATATTGTTGAAAATGAAAGACTATAGTCTCACTGGTGTGTTTCACCTTGCTGCTCTCAAATGCACTACACCTCCCCAAAATGAGTCTTGTCAGTGATCATTTGGCAGTATAATTAATCATCTGATATTGTCAAATATTCATCTTATCCTCACATATGGGGTCCATATCTGATCTAGCGGATCGGATTTGGCCGTTACTAAGCTCGTGGCAGCCAAAAAACTCTTGGATACTTCCCCTTACCCACACTGTATCTCTCCCCATTATTCCAGATCTTGTTTGCTGCTTTGTGAAGACATGGTCCAATCAGCTAGCTCTTGGGTTATCAGGTCATATTATTAAAAGCTTTTTCTTCTGTAGTCTATTTTTCTTTATATTATTAGTGTATTTACTCTTTCCTATCTCTCCCTCCTTGTTAATAACCCTTCCTTTACAGTAACCAGTTTTTATTGGGTTACTTTCATTTTCTCTCTCTCTCGTTCTTTCACTTTCCAGCCAAAAAACATATTTTTATAGGTTACTTTCCTCTCCTTTTACCTTTAAAGGTATTTCTTTAGCTACTATTGTTAGTAGTTCTCTCTTCTTTCTACTTCCTGCTGTCCTTATTTAAAAAAATAAATAAATGTCCTCCCTTTCTCTGTCTTTACCATAAGTGAGTGTGAGTGGGAGTGTGAGTGTGTGAGTGTCTGTGTGTGGCTTCTCTGCCTGTATTTCTTGCATTATGGCTGAGAAGCCAGAAAAATCTGCTGGATTTAAAAAAATACACAAAGTGCAGGCACAGTATTCCTTTTAGTGACTTGCACTTCCTTGTATGTCTATTGTCTTGGGCCCCTTCATTTGTAAGAGGATTGTGCAATTTGCCATTATTTCAACTGTCGAGTTTTAGATGAAAGAAAAAAATAAGCTCATCTTGAGGAACATGTTACCTTCTGCCTTTGAGGATGCCATTTCTGGCAGTAAAGAAAAATCTGTCTCATCCACAAAAACTAAATCAGCTCATTTGAGCCCTCCTTTATTACTTTCCTCAAAATCATCTGATAGAGGAAAGAAGAGAGCACCTTCGGCACCAATGGATTCTTCAGAGTGGAGAAAAAAAATGTTAAAATCTCAAAACCTGTGGAGTCTGTGACCCAATCGGCCTTTGACACCGATCTCTACTGCATTGGATCCAGCTTCTTCAGCTCCGATTGTGTCTAGTATGGATAGACAGGATTAGTTGATAATGGATCCGACAGCTAGTCCCTTCAAGCCTGTTTTGACACTACAGAGGAGCCTGTACTCCCCAACCCATGATTTGGTTCCATCGAGGGTACCATCTCCCTTCTTATCTAGACCAAGGTCCCCATGTGCCTCTTCTTCCCCTTTGACCAGAAGCCTTACTGAAGAAGATGTGGAATGGATGGTGCAGAAGATTTTGTGGGTGCAGGGCATTACTAAGTCCTCCTCAGCCTCAACCCTTATGGTGCCAAGTCTGTCTAAATCGTCCACTCCCCCCTCTTCCTCCTCCTCCTTCAGGGAAAGCTTCAGAGTGATCAGATCTGATATGCCAGGTACTTTTCAGCTCTGATCCAAAGATGCCCTCTTCTTCGGATCAGACCTTTGCTCAGAGCTCTTTGATCTTTTCTTAGCCTGAGAGTTCCCAGAGCCATAGTGAGCCTCGCAAACCTTGAGTGCACTCGACTCTGAGGTCTTTAGAGCAGTCGATGAGCCTCGGGACTTTGGCGAAGGTAAGCTCAGCTCTTCAACCCCTGGCAAACTGCCCTCTGGAATGGAGAGGACCCTATCCCGAAAGCATGGTTTGTCAGAGCCAGAGTCTTCGTCCATTCAGGTGCAGTCAGCCTTTGGTGAGGGCCATAGCTGCCACTGCATCTAAAAGGTCATCTGCCCCCTCAGATCAGCAGTCCCATCAAGATACCCTGCATTCCTCCTCTTACCAGGATGTTCCACATGGACAGCGGAACCTCAGGTGCCAGAATTCATATTCAGGTACCCCGGCCTCTTCAGATACCTCACTGAGGGGGTCCCTAGGAAGAGACTTTGCAAGAGGAAGCATTTGGACTCTACGGAGGAGTCAGCCACAGAAGACACTGACCTTGATGAGGGAGAAGGATCCCCCTGAGGATGTTTCCTTTGGAGCGATTCTGAAACAGAGGGGTGGCTGGCAGTCCAGTAATCCTTCACCTGAGGAGTGGGTGTACCTGGTGGCCTTTTGTTCCTGCCCATCTACCTGCTGGGTGACTCTGCCCACCAATAAGCTCATAGGTTTGATCTCTTGGCGGACATGGGAGACCCCGTATTCCATTTAGCCTATTCCCTGGAGACCAAATAAAATAATCACCGCTCCATCAGACGAGGCCTTCTGGATGAAAGGGGTTGCAGTAGATGGTCATCGACCAAGAAGGAACTTTCTGAGGAGAGTTCAACTACCCATCCTCCTGATAAGGATTCTAGGGTGATAGTTAGATATGGGAAGCAAGTGTTCTCTTCAGTGACCTTTGCATTGCAGATGTTAAATTATCTTTCGCATTTTATCAGGTTACAAAGGGATTTGATCAAGGAGCTTTCAGATACCCTTGAAGAAGCAGTACCTGAGGGAGCAAAAGAGAAAGTAGCTTCCGAGTTAGCCACCTTACATTCTGTAGCTGACTCTTCCATGAAGCTCATTGTGCATGCAGCTGAAGGAAAGAGTAGAACAGTGAGTTCCGGCTTCTCTATGAGAAAGCATGCCTGGATGCACCTTTGTGATTTTGCAGAACTTTTTATGTTTTCGTTTGTCAACACTGCATTTGACAGCACATCTCTTTTTGGTCCTAAAGTCAAAGATACACTATCTAGGTGTGAGAAGGAAGGTAAGACTCTTTCTGCCATGGGCATACATTTGTCATCTCATCATCTTAAGCCCCTTATTCTAAGGGTTAGAGAGGCAGAGCAAAAATATGGTTCAAGAAGTCTAAAGGGTCCTACCAAGACACACGTGGAGAGTGTTCCCCAGAAGGAGAGGGGGGAGCAATAATGGAAGACACAGCCCTTGCGGCAGAGGAAGTCAGCAGAATCAAGGGTCCCAGGAGTCTTTCTTTGGGAAACTCTTTCAGTGCTCCAGAAAGGAACCCAGATTGTCCACCTCTTGAGGCAATCGAGGGTCGACTATCCCTGCACTGGAGAGCGTGACAAAAGACAACTTCCAATATATGAGTGCAGAGGATAATAACCAGGTGTTACCAAATTCCCTTTTTTCAACAACCCCCTCCCAACAAGAGGATCCCAAACATTCCACCCAGTCAAAGGGATCAAGGCAGTCTTTCAAATGCAAAGACTGCTAGAAAAAAAGAGTAATCCAATTACTTCACCCAGGGCAGGTGTTGATTCAAACAGACAACACTACTGTCATGTGGTACATCAACAAGCAGGGGGGAACCCATTCTTACCCTCTTTGCAGGCAAGCGATGATTCTGTGGGAAACTGCTCTCAATCTACACCTCAATCTTCAGGCAAGGTTTCTACCAGGAGCACAGAACTCCTTAGCAGATGTATTGAGCAGACAAATAGTGGATCCTCACGAGTGGAAATTGGATCCTCATGTATTTCAACAGTTGACAGTGTTATGGGGAACTCCAGACATAGATCTGTTCGCTTCTCCACTAAATTACCAGTTGCCAAAGTTTTGCACAAAAATGTTTCATCACACAGCTTGGAAGGTGGACGCTGTATCATTCAGTTGGAACAATCTGCATGTATATGCCTTTCCACCTCTGCCTCTTCTTCCCAAGGTACTTTTGAAGGCCAGACAAGACAAGCCAACCATGATTTTGATAGCACCGGATTGGCCTCGACAACACTGGTACCCGCTACTGAGGAGTTTAGTACGAGAACCTCCATGGCCTCTGCCTTTGATTCCGCACCTTTTGTCTCAAGAGGACAGTCACTTCCTCAATGTCAAGATTCAGTCTCTGCACCTAACAGCCTGGCATATTCTGTTTTAGACTCTGGAGGGTCTCAGTTTCCACAACAAGTTTTGAATGTTATTTTGGAGGCCAGGAGGCCTAGTACCAGGAAGGTTTACGCTGATAAATGGAGGAGATTTTTTATTTGGAGCAAAGGAAAGGACTTTGATGTCTCCAAACCTGATTTAAGTGTTGCTCTTCAATATCTTACTGAGTTATTGGACAAGGGTTTGTCTTTCTCCTCAGTAAAGGTCCATGCTGCAGCCATTTCTGCTCACTATGATTGTGACCCTCCTTTATTCTCTCATCCTTGGTTTAAGCAATTTCTTAGAGGGGCAAAGAATATAAGACCCCCACGTAGAGCTCCTACTCCTGCTTGGGATCTCAATTTTGTGTTGGAAAAACTTACTCTACAACCTTTTGAGCCTGCAGCTACTGCCGAGTTAAAGTATTTGTCATGGAAAACTGCTTTTTTGTTTGCCATTACCTCTGCAAGAAGGGTTTCTGAATTACAGGCCCTCATGGCAGTGGAGCCTTTCCTGATTTTTCATAAGGATAGGGTATCTTTGCGTACTAACCCTTCCTTTATGCCTAAAGTGGTTTCTAGTGTGGCCTTAAATCAAACTATTCATTTGCCTACTTTTTATGCAAACCCCCAAAATAAAGGGAGAAAATTTTGCATACTTTGGATATTCACAGGCAGTTGCGTTATTATTTGAGCAGAACCAAGGAGTTCAGACAGTCTCAGCAATTGTTTGTTTCTTTTGCTTTGGGTTCACAGGGTAAACCTGTTTCAAAACAAACTATTTCTAAATGGATTGGGTTTTGTATTTCTTTCTGTTATTCCCATCATGGTAAGGAGATTCCTGCTGGGATCAGGCCTCATTCCACTAGGGCTACTGCTACTTCTACGGCCTTTCTAAGGGGGGTAGCTACAAAGACATTTTGGAGGCAGCTACTTGGAGTTCAGTGCATACCTTTTCTAAACATTACCACCTTCCTCTTTATTCTAAGTCTAGGGCTGGATTTGCCACTGCTATTTTACAGGGCATTTTAGCGGCCCCTAATGCTTTATGATTTTACCATCCTCCCTTTCCCGTTGCTTTGGGATTCTACCCATAAGTAAGGACTGCAGCAATGTGAGATGAAGAACATAGTACAGTTTTGTACCTACCATAAATGTAGATGTTCAAGATCCACATTGCTGCAGTCCAATACCCTCCCTCCTTCCCCACTGTAGTTTGACTTGGTGCTATGCTTTAGGTGATGGTTGTTGTTGGGCATGTTTTTGGGAGGTATTCTGTTTTTGGCTGTGGCCTTTCTGGTTTGGCCTTCTGACATCTGGGGCAAGAAAAGACTGAGGATATGACGTCGGTCATGCGCCTTTATACCCTGACGCTCTGATGTCAGATCTAGGCGCCCATGACCGACGTCAGCCTAATACTTTGGTATTCGGGCCAACCGAGGACAGCGGACTACCCATAAGTAAGGACTGCAGCAATGTGGATCTTCGAACATCTACATTTATGGTAGGTACAAAACTGTACTTTTTAACAGCCTGAAGTTTGAAGCTGTGGATGACAACTGCTTGGATATTTAACTATTTTCAGTTCATCATATTCTAGTGAAGTTTACATCCTGTCAGCCTCACTTTTTAAGTGATTAATAAATTGTGTCTTAACAGTCTGAAGCCTGAAGCTGTGGACGACACCCAAGGTCTTTTCTCTTTGTTCATTTGTCTACCCTTGGTGTCTTTAGTAGTGGTGAGGAGATTTTATTTCCTGTCAGGTCTAGGATATTGGAGCCCCTGGTGGGACTATGGATTAGTTGATCCAGGGCGTTGGAATTTATGAATTCCAAGAACTGTTGGGCAAAGGTGTTGGTACATGAGTAGTTTTCCCAGTTAATGGCAGGGTAGTTAAAATCACCCAGTATTAGGGTGTTTGGTTCTATCTTAATATTTTCCAGTATGTTTAGAAAGGTGTAGTGAGAATCTTGGTGTATGGTGGGGAATCTGTAGCAAGCTACAATTTGGATTGCAGTCTTACCTAGTGTTAGTTGCACCTGGAGAATTTCAGACGCATTGTGTTGGGCAACTAGCCTGGTGGTGTGAATATCCTTGGTGAATATTGACACTCCTCCACTTTTAGTGTTTCGGTCCTGGTTTGGTGGCCGAAAAGTGTGGTAAGAGTTGTAGCCTGGTATTGCAGCGGTGTTCTCTGGAGCCTTGAACCAGGTCTCACTGTTGCAGTCATTACATTTGGGTAATCTACTGGCAGGTTGCCCTCAGTCGGCCTGAATTCCAAAGTCTTGGGTCTTGCGTCGGTTGCTGTCTTCTCTTCCATGACGTCAGGTCATCAGGGGTATAAAACATGCAGCCAACGCCATTTTCTTTAGTCTTTCTTGCTGCGCGGTGCCCGAAGCAGAAGCATTTCGCAAGTGTCAGTCGGCCGACTACTGAAATATTCGTATTTGAGTTTCAGAACTGTAGTCTTCACTAAAGCTAAGTACCCCGTTGGGGAAACTTTTTTCTTGCTTTTTACCAATGTCAGAAAAAGTTAATAATTGTATTACTTGTTAAAGCAAATACCTCATAAGGATTTCCATTTATACTGTATTCCTTGCCTAGGCCCTGATCACAAAGTGCCTGGCTGTCGGTTTTGTGCTAGATTTAACCAATGCACTATTAAGCGTTGGTATATTTTTGCATCAAAGTATTTTGGAAACAGATTTAACTACCCAGAAATGTCGTCGGATAGCAATCCGACTACCGGAGTACATAAAAAGCACAAATAAAAGGAGAAAGGCAGTCGAGATCCAAAACCGACGACGAAGCTTCTCCTAAGCCAGTCGTCGGTTCGCCAGTACTCAGTGAGGTGCTTTTGCAGCCCCTGATAGCCGCTACGTTCGAGTCGCAGGCCTCTACCGACACCCATGTGGAGTCCAGCATGCCGCAAGATACTCTGGGTATTGGACCGACAGATGTATCTCCCTCAGATGGGTCCAGAGCTGCTGAGCAGGCACCGGCTTCTGAGGGTGTATTCAGACCTCAACATCTGTATATCAAACCCACGACAGATGCAAAACCAAAAACAAAAGCAACTTCTAAAACTAAAAAACCGACGCATGAGCCACGTGCACAGGCCTCTGTGCCTAAAAAACAGATGATCAAAATGGCTGAAAACCTTATTACCTTGATCAGGGGTACCCATCCCCCTCTAGATAAGGGGCCTAGGCAAGACACTGATTATGAATCTTCAGATCAGGTTTCTATTTCTTCTGATCAAGAATTATCTATTCCATCTGCATCTCCTCCTGAGGATTATTCATTTGGAGAAACATTGCATACTTTGAGGGAGCATTTTCACTGGGAGAGTCTAGACTTCTCAGAATCAAAAAAGAGGCTCAGGGATTTCCTTCTTCTCCCTCAGCACAAGTCTTTAGTCATTCCCCCTGTCCTAGACATTGTGGATGATGTGTTTACGGAGTCAAGCTTGACCCCTGACTCCTTACCTCTGGCTCCCAGTAAGACTGACAGATATTACAGGGTCCCTGACTCGCATACATTTTTATTTAGAAACCCTGCTGCTGATCCTGAAACTATTTCACAGGGTCCAAAGGGAGTTAAGGCCTCGACAGCAAAAAATCCTACCCCCTGTGACAGAGATTCAAGGGCAATGGACAGATGGGGAAAAAAGGTTTATACATCTGCTACCTTGGATCAGGGCCTTAAATTGTCAATTTCATATGCTTAAGTACCAACAACATGTTATGGGGTTGCTAAAACAGAAAATGATGTTGATTTCAGATTGTGCAGAAAATAAAGAATTGCAGGAATTATTGCATGCAGCTGAACAAGTAGGAAAGCATATTTTGCAATGTGAATTTGATTACTTAGAGGCCTCCTGCAGGGCCGCAGGTACTGAATCTGTGATTAGGAGGCATGCCTGGTTAAAGGAACAAAATTTGCCTGATCATGTTAAGGCTAAACTGCTAGATGCACCTTTACAGCATGATTCTCTGTTTGGTATTGAAGCAGAAGAGGTTTTAAAGAAAATGGAAGACAAAGCTAAGTCTATGCAAACTGTTAGACTTTTTAAAACTACAGCCACCAAGATTCAGTAGACAATGGCCTACAAAAATTGGTCCTTTCCTGTGTCAGACAGAGCTCAAAGGGGCAAATCCAGACGCCCTAAGGGTTCGAGATACCAGACACAAGATTCATACAGGTCAAAGCAATGGGGCGCTTCCACCTCCAAATCTGGAGGAGATAAAGCGCAAACCTACAGAAAGCAGTCCCAATTACTTCCCTCTGCATAAACCAAGCACTTATCTTTTGGCAGCACCCATTGGGGGAAAATTAGCACTTTTTGCTCAAAATTGGCAGTTAATAACCTAGGACAAGTGGGTACTAAACATCATATCACAGGGATACAGATTCCATTTCCACACTCTGCCAATGGCAAATGGTTGGCCAGATCTACCAAAAAATCAATGGGCAGAGGCACAGAAACAGGTTACGTCCCTCATTGATATGGGGGCCATTCAGACAGTACCAGAACAGGAAAAAGGATAAGGTTTTTACTCAAGACTGTTCTTGGTACCCAGAAAGGACCAGGCCTGGTGGCCAGCACTGGACTTATCGATTTTGAACACATACCTGGACATTCCAAAATTCAAAATGCTGACTTTGCAGCAGCTTCTGCCCATGCTGTTCAAGAATGCTTTTGGCTGGTGACATTAGACCTAAAGGAGGCATACCTGCATGTCCCAATAACACAATTGTGCAGAAGATACCTCAGATTCAAGGCTGGCTTAATGCATTACCAATTCTCTGCACTGCCCTTTGGCTTATCTACTGCGCCCAGGGTCTTTACAAAGTGCCTGGCACCAGTAATTGCATTTTGCAGCCAAAGAAGTATACAAATATATCCTTACTTAGACTGTCTCATTCAAGCAGAGAACAAGGACATTCTTCTTAGACATCTGGCATTTGTGAAAAGGCTTCTAACATGCCTAGGGTACACAGTAAACAAAAAGAAGTCACAACTGGTACCCTCACAAAAGATAACATTCCTGGGTGCAAGCTTGAGTACAACTGCCCAGATGGCTTACCTCACGCCAGACAAGCAAAGGCAACTGACTACTTATTTCAAACTGATGGCAACAAAGACCCAGTTATCTGCAAGACAAATTCTGCAGGCTCTGGGCTTCATGGCATCCTGCATCCTACTGATTCCATATGCAAGACTGCATATGAGGAAACTTCAATGTTACTTGAAAAGTTTATGGAGTCTACATTCTCACAGTCTGGAAGCAATGATTCCTGTCATACCATGCCTTCAACAGGAGTTTCTATGGTGGGCAAAGGCATGTCACCAAAACATGGGACGGCCCTTCACTCTCCCCTCTGCCAGCCAAACCTTAACAACAGACGCATCGGATTATGCCTGGGGGGCCTACATGGCAGGAGGATGCATTCAGGGCATATGGACCCAAAACAAATGCATCTGCATATCAACCAGAAAGAGATGCTAGCTGTTCAAAATACCCTAAAAGCCTTCATGGACTTACTTCATCCAGGACAACTACTGATAAAGACGGACAACACCACAGTCATGTGGTATATAAACAAGCAAGGAGGCACACACTCATACCCCCTTTGCAGATTAGCCATGGTACTGTGGGACACAGCTTTGACCTACCAAATACATCTTCAAGCTCAATTCCTGCCAGGAAAACAAAATACACTGGCAGACGATTTAAGCAGAAACCTTATGGATCCTCACAAGTGGAAACTAAACCCACAAGTCTTCAGCATGATAATAGAGAAATGGGGGAGCCCAGACATAGATCTATTTGCCTCTCCTCAAAATTATCAATTGAAAAGATTCTGCACAAGGACTTCTCACAGACAAGCATGGAAAGTGGATGCCCTATCCTTCAGTTGGAAAAACCTATCAGTTTACGCCTTTCCTCCTCTGCCTCTTCTCCCCAAGGTTCTCCTAAAAGTCAGACAAGAGAAACCAAAGATGATACTAATTGCCCCGGACTGGCCCCGCCAGTACTGGTACCCAATCCTAAGAAACTTGTCTCAATACCTAGCTTGGACCTTGCCTCAAAGACCTCAACTACTATCCCAGCAAAACAATCAGATCCTGCACAGTCAAATACAGACACTGAACCTGGCAGCATGGCTGATCATGTTGTTGTACAAACAACACCTCTCAGTAAAGCTGTGATGGATGTCATTTTGGAAGTCAGAAGGCCTAGTACTAGAAAATCTTATGCTGACAAATGGAAGAGATTCTGTGCTTGGAATCGAGCACAAGGATCTGATACAGCAGAACCAAATATTCCTCAGATAGTACAATACTTAACTGAGATGCTTGACAAAGGCCTATCTTTCTCATCAATCAAAATCCATGCCTCGGCCATTTTGGCTCATTACAATACAGAGCCACCAATCTTTTCTCATCCTTTACTAAAGCAGTATCTCAGAGGGGCCAAACATTTAAGGCCTCCTAGAAGATCACCTTTACCTGCATGGGACCTCAATTTTGTTTTGGAAAAGCTCACCCTGCCTCCATTTGAACCGGCTGCTACCACTGATGTAAAGTTCTTATCATGGAAAACAGCTCTGCTACTAGCAATTACTTCAGCAAGAAGAGTTTCAGAGCTACAGGCCCTCATGGCTGTAGAGCCTTTATCATATTTTACACAGACAGGGTATCTCTGAGAACAAATCCTACTTTTATGCCTCAGGTGGTTTCCAGTGTGACTCTAAACCAAACAATTCATCTGCCAACTTTTTATCCAAATCTGCAGAACAAAGGGGAGAGAATTCTGCATTCCTTGGACGTACACAGACAGCTAAGATTCTACTTGAGCAGGACTAAAGCTCTAAGAAAAACTGAGCAATTACTAGTGTCATATGCTGCAGGATCAGAAGGAAAGGCTATTTCAAAGCAGACAATTTCAAAGTGGATAAGCCACTGCATCAGTTTCTGCTACTTACACCACGGTAAACCTGTGCCCAAGGGCATTAGGTCTCATTCCACCAGAGCTGCAGCTACTTCAGCAGCTTTTCTCAGAGGAGTACCAACCAAAGACATTTTAGAGGCTGCTACTTGGAGTTCTGTTCACACCTTTACAAAGCATTATCATTTGCCTCTCTTACAAAGCATTATCATTTGCCTCTCTACTCTAAGTCCAGGGCTGGCTTTGCCACTGCAGTGCTGCAGGGCCTTATAGCCACACCTAATGCTGTTTAGCTCCAGCCTCCCAACCATAGCTTTGGGATTCTACCCAAATGTAATGACAGCAACAGTGAAACATGAAGAACATAGTACAGTTGTGTACACTTACCATAAATGTGGATGTTCGAGTGTATTCACTGTTGCAGTCCAGGCTGCCCTCACTCCATCCCCCTGTCATTCTGGAGTTTATCTTTCCTTCTCTGTCTTCTACAACCTATGTGGTGTATTTGCTTGTAGATGAAGGTAAAGTTTATATTGTTGAATGTATGTATATATATATATATATATATATATATATATATATATATTTTTTTTTTTTTTTTGCTACCTTTTTGGGGGGCACCTGACATCGGGGGCAAGAAAAACTAAAGAAAATGGCTTCAGCTGCATGTTTTATACTCCTGATGACAGCAACCAGCGCAGGACCCAAGACTTTGGAATTCAGGCCGACTGAGGGCAACCTGCCAGCAGATTACCCAAATGTAATGAGTGCAACAGTGAATACACTCGAACATCTACATTTTTGGTAAGTGTACACAACTGTACTTTTACTGGACTGTTCCTAAGAGTTATTACTCCAGCAGTGAACTATGAAGAAAATACTACAGTTGTGTTTGGTACTTAACATATATGTAGACTGTCGAGAAGATTCACTGCTGCAGTACCATTTCTCCCTTCCTCCCTCCTCTATTTCTTTCTCAAGGGTTGAGGTTGAGTACCCCTTCATCTTATCCCCCACAAATACACATAGATGTCGTACCAAATTCCTTTTAACCATCCCTGATATAGATCTGGGATATATTGGGGCAAGTCATGCTCCAGAACCTAGAGAAGTATGTTTTCATCTTGGAGCAAGACGGACCTGCTGATGGTGCTGGCTGACTACTCGTTATACCACTGATGTCCTGATGTTGGAATGAGAAAGGCATTCCATGTGCAGAGGGGTAAGGTGAAATCTCTAGTATTCAGTTCAGCAGGCAGGAAAACTCGGGAATCATTACTGCAACAGTGAATCTACCTAAGCATTTACTTTTGTGGTAACACAACTACTTTCTTCCTACTGCCAAAATTCAAAATGATAACTCTAAAAAGCCTGTTAACACTTCTTCCACTTAAGGCCCATTTGGTCACTGTAGAAATAAGGGATGCTGGTCTGTGTATTTCATATTGCCAGAAGTTACAGAAAGTTTTTCAGGTTTGCAGCAGGAGTAAAGCATTTCCATTTCACATCCTTGCCATTTGGCTTGTCTACTGCACTTAGAATATCTTGACAAAATACCTGGTCCCTGTAATTGCTTTTTGCATGGTAAAGGGCATCCAAATTTTACTTCTGTTGTGATGATTGCATCGTCCTAGCAGAATCATTGCAGGGGGTTCCAGAGGATTTGGCATGAACCCTTAATTGCTGTGTGAATCTGAGTCTCACATTCCACAAAACTATCACAAATCCAATAACCACATTCAGTGTGTAAAGATGACCATCTGGGAGACCCCATCTAAATACTACATGTGAAGTTGTTCAGTCTCGCCATTTGTTCTTACACGTGGGTACTGAGCCGATCCATCGGCTTCGAGCTGGCCGCTTTCCAAGCTCAAAAACTCTCAGTAGCTCGAGGCACAGCGCATATCCCATGATGCAAGTTCTCCAGAGAGCTCGGGCCAGTATAACAATTTTTTTTGCTAATTTCTCTTCTTGTATGGTTAAACTTGATAGTTTGTTTCCTAATTCGTTTTTTTTTGTACTATTTCACTGTTTTAGGACTGTGTCTTGTTATTGTGTGAGTTTAGTGTGTTTCTGTGTTTAGAGCGGTTGCTCTTGGACCTTGCCCTCTTTTTCATTTAAGGCACTCCTGTACTCCCCTCTTATAGTTGAACAGGGTTCTGTCAATTTGTTCCCTATCCCCCTTCTTTGTTTATATATTATAGACTAGTTGTTACTTAGATTTCGATATGTATATATATGTATATATATATATATATATATGTATATATATATATATATATATATATATATATATATCTTTATATATATCTTAGTAGGTAATATTTAGGATATTGCATTTATAGCTGTTCTTCATGTTACTTTAGTATAGTATGTCGGACCAGAAAGAAAGACAGAAGTCAGGCTTCAAAAGGTGTGACTGTGTGCAGAAAATGTCCATTACGGACAATCCTGTTTCCTGTGTTTATTGTTTAGGATTTCTACATTTACAAGAGTATTGTTCCATCTGCCACTCTTTTAGTGGCAGAGCTTTGATGGAAAGGAGAAGAAAACGTATGGACAGGGGTCTGTTAAAGCCTGAATTTCAGAAAGCCTTGGACAAGGCCGACCAAACCTCCAAGTCTTCCAAGGGGTCGAAGTCGTCAAAGGTGTCCTCGGAACCGAAGTCCTCTGTTCTGAGCACCTCTGTTAAGGTGCTGTTGCCGGTTCCTAAGCCATCGGAGCCATGCGCCGAACCGATGCTCCGGACCCAATCCTCGGAGCTGGAGCCAGTTTCCGAGGTATTGAAGTTTCCAATCCCCTGATCCGTGGCTTCTTTGATCCCCTCGACCTGTTCATCTAGGACTCTTTCAGATATCGATGTTGATCATGTGGTGCCGAGGCTTTTAGAGAACCTGGCATTGGCTAAACTAATCTCAGTCTCGTCCCAGCTGGGTTGGATTCCTACTGTCACTCCTGTTACTCTATCTACTCCTCCTCCGTCCTTGCCCAGGCCTTTGGAGCCAGAGGCGGAAGATCTGATGGTGGTGGATCCCTCGGAACAGAGTCCTGTCCCAGTGACTTTGGTTCTGTCGACACTGACCTCTTCGGTGCCATTCGAAGAGTCTCGGGGCCGACACTTTCTCATCGATTCCAGGGAGGAGAGTCGAACCGACTTGTCGGTTCCGATCCTTCCTCTCAGTGTCTTGGCACAGATGAGCTCGGCTCCGTCCTTTGGTTTGGAGCCCGTGGTCTCGGCACCCGGGAAACCGCCTTTTTCTTCGGAATAGGTGGGATCCCCGGGTCGAGACTCCAGTGCCTTCGATGCCATGAAGAGGGTCATGTTTGCTAAGACTCTCACTTTGTCAGGTCTTTCCTCCTCCTCCCCTAAAATACCGCGTTCTGCCTCTACATCACAGGTCCCTGCTAAGCGTCAAGACCCAGAGCTTCAGGTGACCCCCTTGGGTGAACTCTGCTCTACTGAGACCTCACGAGACGCCCCCACTGATGAGGTCCCCAGAAAGAGACTGTGCAAGAGGAGGCATTTGGATTCCCCTCAGGAATCCTTGACATCAGACACTGACTTTGAGGAATCAGAAGGTTCCCGGCGGTCCCCCTCAGAGGATGTGTCCTTCGCAGACATCCTGGAGATACTGAAACAGAGGGGTGACTGGCAGTCCATTTCCCCAACTGAGGATGAGTCGATGCTCCTGAAGGTCTTTGGGTCTCAACTTCCACCTCCTGGGTTACTCCGCCCTTTGACAAGCTTATGGATTTGGTCGCTCGAAGGTCGTGGGAGTCCCCTGATTCTGTGGAGCCAGTCCCTTGGAGGCCCATTAAATTTATCACTTCCCCTGCAGACAAATTGTAGCTCACTAAAGGAGTTCCTGTTGATGCCATGGTGGTGGCGACTGCCACCAAGAAGGAGATGTCAGAGACCTCTACTACTGTCCATCCTCCTAATAGAGATTCTAGGATTATGGACAGGTACGGGAAACGCATCTTTAGTTCTGCAACATTTGCCATGAGATCGCTTAACTACCTAACCCATTTTACCCGTCTTCAACGAGATCTCCTACAGGAACTTGGAGATACTCTAAAGGGTAATACAGATGAGGCTGTCTCGGAGAAGGTTACAGCTCAACTTTCTACCCTAAATTCTATAGTCAATTCATCCATGTGGCTTATTTCTTATGCAGCCGATGGGTCGAGTCGAGCCGCAGGTTCAGCGATAGCTCTGCGGAGACAGTCCTGGATGTGCTTATGCTCCTTTGCGGAAGCCTTCAAGTCTTCCTTTGTAAATACCCCATTTGATGGCTCTACTTTGTTTCGGCCACAGGTCAAGGAAACTCTCACAAGGTGTGAGCAAAAAGGAAAGACATCTGCCGTAGGAGTCCGTTTTTCCACCCCCACCAGACCATACCCCAAAGGGCAGAAAGGTGAAAAATGTGGTTCTGGAAGTCCCAAGGAGCTTTCCAGAACACACATAGTGAACCCCCTTCAGGGGCAGAGGAGGGGACAATAACGGAAGACGCCACTTTGGCGACAGAAGGGGTCCGCAAAACACAGGTGATAGGGAGGAGTTCCCTGGTAAGCCCTTTCAGCTCCCCTGAAAGGAGGCCCGACTGTCCTGCTCTGGAGGCAGTCGGGGGTCGCTTGGCCTTGTACCCAGACGCCTGGCTAGAAATTACATTAGATTCTTGGGTACAAAGCATAGTTACCAGAGGTTACACCATTCCCTTTTCAGAACCCCCTCCAGTCAGAACAAGAATACCAGATGTTCCACCCAGTCTGCGGAATCAAGCAGCCATAGAAATACAAAAGCTGCTAGACAAAAGAGTTATCCAGCCGTCGTGGCAGACCAGGTAGGATCCGGAGCTTACTCCAGATTCTTTTTAGTTCCAAAGAAAACGGGACTGGAGGCCCATTTTAGACCTCAGCAAGCTAAACGTTTTTGTAAAGAAGGAGAAGTTCCGGATGGTTATGCTTCAGTCAATACTCCCATTCTTGGGAACCAACGATTGGATGTGCTCTTTAGATCTCAAGGATGCGTACTACCACATCAAAATGGCCAGGCCTTCCAGAGATCACTTGCATTTCCGTCTGGGAGCCAGTCACTGTCAGTTTCGAGCACTGCCCTTTGGTCTCACTTCAGCCCCCGGAATGTTCACCAAATGCATGGCAAAGGTCACGGCTCACCTGAGGCGACTAAGATTCTGGGTGTTTCCATACTTGTACGACTGGCTCTTCTCCACCACCACCAGGCTTCAACTCATCCTCTCCATGGATCATGTGATTAATCTCTGTTCTCGATTAGGGATAACCATAAATTTTGACAAATCTGCATTATTACCATCGCAGCATATATCCTTTATCGGAGCAGATCTAGACACCACCACCGCAATGGTCAGATTGCCTCAGGAAAGAGTTAATACTCTAAGAAGTCAGGTTTCCCTCTTGCTAAAAGAAAGAAGAGTCCCCGCCTTTCAGGTTCTAAAACTCTTAGGCACCATGGCAGCCACCCTCATAGCGGTTCCTCTGGGTTGGATGCACATGCGGATACTCCAATGGCTGCTTTTCACCCAGTGGTCTTATCAACAGCTCCCAATGTCCTTCAAGATCCTACTAACAGATGCTTGCAAAAGGGACCTTCTCTGGTGGCTGAACAGTCAACAGGTAACGATAGGTCGACCATTTGTCCTTCCCCCTCTGATAGCCACGGACGCTTCCCTGATAAGGGGGGGGGATCTCATCTGCACATCAATGTCCTGGAGTTGAGAGTGGTGCTTTTAGCGTTGCAGCACTTACACGACTCTCTGCCTCAAGACACAGTTGCAATCCAGACGGACATGTCGGTGGTCTGGTACATCAACAAGCAGGGGGAAACCAGATCTTACCCCTTATGCCGAGAGGCCTTGAGAATTTGGCAATGGGCTGTATCCACCAGGTACTTTCTGATAGCGATGCACATCCCAGGGAAGTCCAACGTGATAGCGGACAAGCTGAGCAGAGTTATTCTGTTGCCCCATGAGTGGTCCCTGAAACAAGAAGTGGCAGAAAGGATTTTCTGCAGATGGGGCCAGCCTTGCTGCGACCTATTTGCATCCCCGCTGAATGCCAAATGCAGAAGGTACTTTGTCCTGAATCCCCCTCCAGGGGACAGCCCAAGGGATTCACTCGTACGCGATTGGCCCTCAGGTCTCCTTTATGCCTTCCCTCCAACCCCTCTGATCCTCAAGTTTTTACAGAAAGCAAAGAGCTCAGGAAGGACTGTTATTCCTATAGCCCCCTTTTGGCCTCGGCAGATATGGTTTCCCTTCCTCTATCAATTCCTACTGGAAGAACCTTGGTTTCTGTACCCAGTGCCAGACCTTTTGACCCATTCGTCAGGAGTTCTTCACCCCTCTCTGCAGTCCCTCAAATTGCAGCTTGGCTGCTCCACTTCCCAGCATAGCCAGGACATACAACTTGTCTTCCGCGGTGCAACATATTCTGATCTCCTCTCATAAAGTCTCCACCAGGAAACTGTACAACAGTAAATGGAAGCGTTTTATGCATTGGGCTGTCAACATATCATCGATCCATAAATTGCTCCAATTGATAGTGTGCTGGAGTTTCTCACTATGCTTTTTCACAAAGGTTCCAAAATACGGTAGACTGAACCAAGCAAAAGCTGAGGCAAGACGTAAAACGTTCAACTGTTTATTCGAAATAACACAATAACGAAAAACCACCTTGATATGAGCGCTTTCGTTTGGCTGTGCCAAACTTTTTCAAATACAACTCTTTTACTCAACCACGTGGATTAAATACATTTCCTAATGATTTACGTCATAATGACGAATGTATGACTAACATCAATTCATCTTACAGAAAAAACGAGTACAAAATATAAAGTAGTTTAAAACACAATCCTATTAAAAACACTGGACAGAGATGGATCGTATACTCAATAAACACTAAACTACAATAAAATACGCTGTATAATACACTGTATAATAAACACAAAAACTGGAAGCTGACTTAGAATAAACATGTCTTTTTCCAATAAAACAATTATTTATAACAATTACGTATAATGTATATATATTTTTGTTGTATTGCTAGCATTACTAACCTAATATCACAAAAGGCTTAGTAGATTTGTTCCTATAGCCTGCATATTAAATTAACCACATAAAACATAATAATTATTTATATATAATGAATTTTTATATATTGAATTTTTATGACCGGGATACAGAATGTTATACTGTTACAATTGTATACTTATAAAAAATATATGCAAATCTATATATAAATATAAATATATATAATATAATAAATATTGATATATTTAACTTAAATACTAAAAATATTTTTAATTAAAAATAAAACCATATATATAAATATAGATATAAATATATAAAATTTGCCCATATATACATATATACACATATACCCAAAATCGCATATAGTCTTTTAATGTGCAATAATTCAACATGTGTATATATTATTTTATATAATAATAAAACAATAAAGCTTTATTAATGTGAGAATAATATCTATCTATGCATGGTCTTTAATTTTAAAACACTACTAATGGAAATATGATTGTTCATTCCTGGCCAGTTGTTAGAATTTAATCTCAACTGCCATTCCAGTTCGTGTTTTTCCAGAAGTGGTTGCCATGCACCCTCTCTAACATCTGGTTTAATAACATCTAAAACCACAAATTTGAAATTGTGATCTGAGAACATAGTACAATGCTTTGCTAGGGCATTAACATCATTTTGATCCCTAATTGCCCTAATATGCTCACCAATGCGCTCCTTAAATTTACGTTCAGTTTTTCCCACGTAAAACATGGGACAAAACTGGCAGAGTGCACAATATACCACTCTTTCTGTGTTGCAACATGCTTTATGATTTAATATAACCTTCAAGTTGTTAATAATTAAATGACTGGTTTCAAACACAAATTTACAAAATTTGCATCTACCACATCTGAAAGTTCTTCCTACAGAGCCTTTGTTATTTGATTCAAACAGGCCTTTTATGTTTTTACCTTTTTTGTATACTATCGTGGGTTTGTCTTCCATGATCCCATGTAGAGACGTGTCATTTTTAATAATTTGCCAGTTTTTACATAATATTTGTCTAATTATAGTACTATGTATATTATAATTGGTGATAAATGCATTTCTAAAATTCTTTTTATTATCACTAATGTTATTGGAATCTAATGGTTCCACTTTGTTCATGTTCCTTCCTATTTCCATCACACTTTCAGATTGTAGTGAGTGATTTAAATCATTGATGTTAAGTTGTCAATCTCGCCTTCATTCTTGCTTGATGGGTTCGGAGCCGATCCCTCGGCTCCGACTCGGCACTTGCTAAGCTCGAGAGTCACTTTTACCAGCTCGAGGCAGCCCCATATCCCATGATGCAAGGCGGTAAGTACCCAGATCTCGTTTGCCGCTTCGCTTATGAGGTCCTCCTTTTACCAGCTCCTGGTAAGTGATTCTATTTATGAATATTAAGCCTCTTTTCTTCAAAAAAACCCTTAATTGTTAGTTAGTAGTTAATTTTTTACCTTTTGTGACAGAAAATCCCTGTCTTTTCTATTTTATTTTAGTCAGATTTATCCCCATCCCATCCCCTCCCTGTTAGGGTGTGTGTGTTGTTTATAGAAATACCTTTTTGGGTATTTTATTTAAGTTAATTTTTGACTGGTGTGTGTGTGTGTTTGTTTAAAGCACCATGTCAAAGGAGAGGGTCTCAGGTTTTAAGAAGTGTGACTCGTGCTGTCAGAAGATGTCTCTGACAGACGGTCACACTTCTTGCCTTTATTGCCTAGGCCCTCTTCACCTGCAGGACTCCTGTGCTATTTGTCATTCCTTCAGCCAGAGAGTCCTGCAGGAAAGACGTAATAAACTGATTCTTAGGGGCCTTCTTGCCGGAGGGCTCTCCGGCTAAGTCGGCTCCATCCAAATCAGTTAAACCTTCCAAGGCCCAGGCTTCTGTATCTAAGCCTGCGGCCTCGGCTCCGACTGCATTGAGTCGAGATCGCCCGGCTGGAGCCGATTCTGGCTTGAAAGCCTTCGGCACCGATGGCTATCGGTGCCGAATCTGTATTGACCACTTCGATGTCGGCCCCGACACCCATGTGGCACAGGCATCGGTGTCGGCTCCGATCGGCTCCGACACCGTTACTTTGGTGGCTGTATCGGCTCCGGCTGGAGCCGATACATCGAGGCTTCCTGTCGGCTCCCGGAGGTCGGCTCCGACAGGATCTATAGTATCGGCTCCGATGGCTCATTCCCGGAAGAGGTCGAGGTCTCCTTCCTTGAAGCCGATACTTTCGGCTCCGGCTTCACCTCTTCTATTGGAACGGAGCCATCGGAGCCGATCTTCAAGGTCGTCCAGGTTGTCAGATCATGACCTAGAGAGAGTGGTCAGTAGATTACTTAAGTCACAGGTACTGGCCCAAATGTTACACAGTCCGTCTCAACAGATGACTGTTGGTCCACACCCCGTTACAGTTCCTCCTTCAACTCTACCCCAGAGCTTGGAGTTGGAGTCTTCGGGAATGGTTACTGCTACGGCTGGAGGACGGATACCCCCTTCTGTTCCTTCAGCTTCTACTCTTATCTCCTCTTCGAGACCTTCCTTAGAGGGATTCGGTGGTCGGGCTTCCATGGTCTCCTCCGAGGGGGTGAGTGGCATCGGACCCTTGTCCGAACCCGCTCTTCCCTTGGAGCCTCGGCCTTGGTGAGCTCGGCTCCGACATCTGCCTCGAGACTTCCCTTCGGTGGTCCCCGGAGTTCCTAGCTCTTCGGAGCGGGTTCTCTCGGACCTGCCTGGGAGGGGAGCATTCGAGGTGATGAAGAGTGTACTGGCCACTGGTATCAGTCAGCAGTCTGTTCCCGTAGCTCCTCCCTCTATAGTACCTGTTGACATCTCTGCCACTTCTCTTGCTACAGGACCCAGAGATCCTCCGCCTCAGGTTTCCCCATTGGGAATTTCCCCTCTTCCGAGGATTCTCCTGATGTTTCGGGAGATCCTCCTAGGAAGAGGACTTGTAAGAGGAAGCATGTAGACTCCCCGAGTCTGTCACTCGATACTGACTTTGATGAGTCAGAGGGATCCCTAGATCCCCTCTGAGGATGTCTCCTTCTCAGACATCCTAGAACTTCTGAAACAGAGGGAAACTGGCCCACCAACAATCCCTCTGAGGATGAGTCAGTATACCTAGAGGCGTTTGGATCTCGGCCCTCCACCTCCTGGGTGTCTCCGCCTTCGACCCCTTATGCAGGTTATTGCACGAAGGCGTGGGCAGCTCCTGACTCTGTAGAGCCAGTCCCTAGGAGGCCTTCAAAATTTATCACTGCCCCGAGTGACAAACAATTCCTTACTAAGGGTGTCCCCGCTGATGCCATGGTGGTGGCTGCGGCCACCAAAAAGGAACTTGCAGATCCTTCCGTGCCCGTCCATCCTCCTAATAAGGACTCTAGGACCATGGATAGGTACGGTAAGCGGATGTTTTCCTCAGCGACCTTTGCTATGCGTTCGCTGAATTATCTGTGTCACTTCACCAGACTCCAGAGAGATATCCTGAAGGAGCTGGGAGAAGTAGTTCAGGATCCTACAGCTGCAGGGGCTCAAGAAAAAATTGCTTCGCAGCTAGGAACCCTCAATTCCATTGCAAACTCCTCCATGCGGCTAATATCTTATGCTGCGGATGGGGCGAGTAGAGCAGGTACAGGTGTGGCTCTTAGACGCCAAGCCTGGATGCGGCTATGTGATTTTGTGGATCCCTTTAAGGCGTCCTTCACAAATTCTCCCTTTGATGGGTCAGCTTTGTTTGGCCCTCAGGTGAAGGAAACCTTGACCAGGTGTGAGCAGGACGGCAAGACTCTTTCTGCTGTTGGAGTCCGTTTTTCCACCCCTTCTAGACCTTATCCCAAAGGACAGAAGGGCGGGAAGATGTGGTTCCGTAAATCCCAAGGAGTCACGCCGATTCACGTGGTCAGTTTACCCCTAGAGGCAGAGGGGTAACAACAACAGACGCCGCTCTAGAGGCAGAGGGGTCCAAGAACCAGGGAAACAGGGAGCCTCTCTCTGACAAGCCCTTTCAGCATCCCTGAGGTGTTGCCCGGCTGTCCCTCCTTGGAGGCAGTCGGGAAGATTATCACTGTACCCAGAAGCCTGGCATTCCCTCACTCAAGACAGATGGGTACAGTCGATCATATCCAAGGGTTACATAATTCCTTTCGAGGAAAGTCCTTCCCTCAAGTTCCCTTCCAGATGTACCACCCGGTCTAAGGGAGATTGCAGAGTCAGAAATCGCAAAACTACTGCAAAAAGAGCCATTCAGCCAGTTACAATAGACCATTCAGAGCCCGGAATCTACTCAAGGTTCTTTTGGTCCCCAAAAGACGGGAGACTGGAGACCAATATTGGATCTCAGCAGACTCAACAAGTCTGTCAGGAAGACAAGATTCGAATGGTCACTCTTCAATCAATTCTGCCCTTCTTACAGAAGGACAACTGGATGTGCTCAATAGATCTTCAGGATGCGTACTATCACATCAAAATTCACAGACGCCCAGGAGATTTCTCCGCTTCGGCTGGGGTCCAGTCATTTCCAGTTCAGAGCCCTGCCCTTTGGTCTCACTACAGCCCCCAGAGTGTTCACCAAATGCATGGCAGTGGTCACGGCTCACCTGAGACGCCAAGGATTCCAGGTGTTTCCGTATCTCGACGACTGGCTCCTGTCAGCCACCACCAGGCATCAGCTTATACAAGCCAGGGATTACACAATAGACCTTTGTTCTCATTTGGGCATCTCAATCAACTTCGAAAAGTCATCCTTATCGCCTGCCAGTCTATTACCTTCATAGGCGCAAACTTAAACACTGTTCGGATGTCAGCTACCCTTACAGAACAAAGAGTTTCAGACATTCAGACTCATGTCAGGATCATTCTGGCCAGCAAGAAAATACAGGCCAGAATGGTTCTAAAGGTATTAGGTCTCATGGCTGCGCCATTACTCTTCTTCCCTGGCTCGATTCTACATGCGCCTTCTTCAGTGGATGCTGTTCACACAGTGGTCATGCCAGCAACTTCCAATGCGTCACCAGATTCTGGTGACACAGACATGCAAAGAGCATCTTGCTTGGTGGATCACATCGTCTCAGGTTCACCAAGGCAGGTACTTTGTACCCCATCCCCGATAGCCACTGTCACCACGGATGCCTCCCTGATCGGGTGGGGGTCATTATCAGGGCAGGATGGTTCATGGGACGTGGCAGCCGCTCGAGTACCATCTGCACATAAATGTCCTGGAGATGAGAGCAGTGCTTTTAACGTTGCAAGCCCTCAACGACTTTCTTCCCGTAGGGACAATTGCAGTCCGCACAGACAACATGTCTGTAGTTTGGTATATCAACAAACAGGGCGGAACCAAGTCCTACCCCTTGTGTCGAGAAGCGCTCAGACTATGGCAATGGGCGATCTCCTCTCATCGGTTTCTGGTAGCAACGCATATCCCTGGGAAAACCAACATTATAGCGGACAGATTGAGCAGAGCTATCCTCATGCCTCACGAGTGGTCTCTCAAGCAATCTATAGCGGAAGAGATTTTTCTGGAATGGGGTCGTCCATGTTGCGATCTTTTGCTACTCCCCAAAACAGCAAATGTCCAGACTTCTTCAGCCTCTTCCCTCTATCAGGCCATCCCCCAGAGACGCTCTGACCCAGGATTGGCCCCAGGGACTTCTTTATGCCTTCCCTCCATTTCCTCTGATCCCTCAGGTGATCCAGAAAGCTACCGCTTTGAGAGCCAAATTGATTCTCATTGCCCCTTACTGGCCTCGACAAGTTTGGTTCCGTTCCTCCATCATCACCTTTTGGTGCAGCCGTGGCATCTGGACCCAGTGCCAGACCTTCTGATTCACCAATCGGGTCAGCTGCACCGGTCAATCCCTTCTCTCAACCTCACAGCATGGTTGCTCCACTTCCTTCCTTAGCCAGGCTTCCGCTGATCTGTAACCCAGTTAGAGACATCATAGTAGCTTCGCTAAAATCCTCTACCAGGAGGATTTATACAAGCAAATGGAACGTTTCTCTTATTGGGCTAAGGCCCAAAATATTGATCCTTTTACTGCCCCTGTTCAGGCAGTCCTGGACTTCTTAGCAGAGATTTTTCATGCAGGCTCCTCTTCTTCCACAGTCAGAGTTCAATTGGCTGCTATTTCTAATTTTCATGTCGGGATAGCAGATCATAATATTATGTCCCATAGGCTCTGCAGGGCCTTCTTGAAAGGAATTTTCCTACTAAAGCCTCCAATCAGGAATCCTCCTCCTCAGTGGGATCTAAATTTAGTGCTGACATCCTTGATTCTTCCCCTTCGAGCCAGCTGTTTCTTGTTCCCTGAAATATCTTTCTTGGAAAACTTTATTCCTAGTGGCTATTACATCTGCCAGGAGGGTGTCTGAACTTCATGCTCTTTCGGTTCGAAGCCCCTATTTGGTTTTTCACAAAGACAGAGTATCTTTGAGAACTAATCCAACCTTTTTACCTAAGGTCGCTTCAAAGAACAATCTGAATCAATCCATTGATCTCCCTGTTTTTTTTTCCTAACTATTCAGATAGAGCTGAACAAAAGCTACATTATCTTGATGTCCACCGTCAACTTAGATATTATTTGGACAGAACAAAAAAATTTAGAAAATCTGATCAACTTTTTGTTTCCTATGCGGATAATAAAAAAGGCCTTCCTGTTTCTAAAGTGACCTTGTCCAGATGGCTTTCTTCGGTCATCTCGAAATTTATACTCAGGGGAAAACAGCTGTGCTCAAAACCTAAAGCACATTCAACTAGGAGCTTAGCTACTTCTACAGCCTTTCAAGCTAGACTTCCTTTGGACACTATTTGTGCAGCGCCACTTGGGCTACTCCTCACACTTTTGTTTCCCATTACAAATTGGACTTGGCCTCCAGGGACAGAGCCAGTTTTGGCTCTACAGTCCTCAAGAGTTTGTTCCATTGAGCCACCCAGGATAGAGGTGCTAGGACGGTCCCATCAAGCAAGAATGAAGGCGAGATTGACAACTTAACATTAAGAAGTTATGTACCTACCATAACGTTCCATGTTAGTTGTCTTCTCTCGCCTTCTTTCTTGCGACCCTCCCTCCTTCCCCCTGGCCTGGACAAACCTTGTATAAGAAACTGTTATGCTGAAGACCATTCAGACCTGGTCCTTCTTCCATCTGTAAGTTTTCTTCTTCCTTTGGGAAGTATTTTATGCTTGGTGCTATTGCCCTTTGTTAGCAAACGAGATCTGGGTACTTACCGCCTTGCATCATGGGATATGGGGCTGCCTCGAGCTGGTAAAAGTGACTCTCGAGCTTAGCAAGTGCCGAGTCAGAGCCGAGGGATCGGCTCCGAACCCATCAAGCAAGAAAGAAGGCAAGAGAAGACAACTAACATGGAACGTTATGGTAGGTACATAACTTCTTATTTGTATTGGCTGTTTGGTGTTTAGGTATAGAATCAATATGTTTTAATAGAGGTTTGTAGAAAAGATTTGCCCTCTTGTTTGTAACTTCTTTCTCAACTTCTTTTATCAAGTAGTCGGGATATCCTCTGTTTTTAAACATATCTGCTAATAGTCGGCATTCTAATAGAAAGTCTTCCCATACACTTACCATCCTTGCAGCCCTCACGAATTGGCCTTTGATTACAGCCTTTTTCTGAGGGAAAGGATGGCAGCTGTTGAAATGCAATAGTGTATTACTATACGTTTCCTTACGATAAATTTTTGTTTTGTAAGACTTATGTATACTGTCTTTTTCTATCCATACATCTAGGTAGGCTATATTAACCAAATCATAATTCATTGTGAATTTTAAAAACAACATAGTGTGATTTAAATATTCTAAAAATTCATTTAAAACTTCACTGTTCCCGGTCCAAACAATAAAAATATTGTCTAAAAAGCGGAGGTAAAGTTTACAAAATTTAAAATATTCAGAATTAAACACATGATCGTATTCCCAAACATACATCACTGTATTTGCATACAGTCCACCACAAGGTGAAGGTCATAAAAGAAAGGAAGATAAAAAAATTAGACCGGGACATTTTAGCTTACAACAAAGGTTTTGCATATCCACAGCCACCCTCTGCTCAAACATGGGGGAAACAGTTAAATAATAACAGTAATTTAAACACTAACCAGAATAATCCGGTTAGAACAGAAAATGTTGGTACTATGTCTGTTATCGATGAATTTTGTGAAGAAGAAACAGATTTTTTAGGGGAGAGTTCTTTCCCACCATTGCGGAGGTCGGAGAGACTCCAACAAAGGCAACAAGAAAACATTCAGGGGAATCATTTTCAACAATACAAAATGAACAGTTATGGACAGAATACGAGGGGGAAACCACAGAGGGGTCCATGGAGGGGACGTCGATAGTAAATGACTGTACTGTGAACGGACCTAAAATATATTTAAACAACAAAGGGGATTTTAATGTTTATAATTATTCTGATTTGTCTTTTGATGCAAATATTGGTGAATTAATGGCCTATGGGCAAAATTTTGTGCCTAGCAGGAGAATGAATATAGTGCAAACTCTTATAGATTTGAAGTTATACACTAGGAAGTTGAATTTTTCACAAATGTTTAGGAATAATGAAAGTGTAATAAAACCCTGCTATGTGTCCAGTACATTTAATCCCCCGTTACACGCAACCATTGAAAGCTTCGAAAAAGCATGTGAATTAGATTTTAGAGCTTTAAGTAACGAGACTATTAATGGAATTACTACCAATATTAAATATAATTTGTCAAAAAAAGATTATTAAACCTTATTATACACATCAAATATAGATACAGTAAGGTTTATAAAACCCGATAAAGGCGGAGGCATCACGATTTTTAACAACAGTGATTACATACAGAACATGTTAAGTATTTTAGAGAGTGATACTTATTCACTTAGCTCAATGAATGAAAAGAATGTAGCATACAGAAAAATTAGAGGCATTTTGTATGACTTATTCATTGAAGGAATGTTAACAATGGATGAGTTTAATTATATAAATATGGATTTTCCAAGAACCCCGAGTATTTTCGGGGTCCCAAAAATTCATAAAAATATCATCAGTCCACCTTTTAGGGTAATAGTTGATGTTCAGGGTTCCATCACATACCCCATAGCAAAATTCTTAGACAGTAAATTAAAGGATTATATAAAGTCTGAAACGCACCTGTTAAAAGATTCATGGCATTTTTTAGAGAATTTGAACTTATTAGGATATGATGAAGAAGATTTATTGGTAACCATAGATGTTAAAGAACTTTATTCATCTATACCACACAATGAAGGTATGAAAATGTTCAGTACATATTATATTAAAAAGGGAGTTAGTACTGACCAAGTAGAATTATATGAACAACTGTTAGAGGTCGTATTGAAAAATAATTTTATTTATTTTAATAACAACATTTATATACAAAAAGAAGGTGTGGCAATGGGGTCACCTTGTGGTGGACTGTATGCAAATACAGTGATGTATGTTTGGGAATACGATCATGTGTTTAATTCTGAATATTTTAAATTTTGTAAACTTTACCTCCGCTTTTTAGACGATATTTTTATTGTTTGGACCGGGAACAGTGAAGTTTTAAATGAATTTTTAGAATATTTAAATCACACTATGTTGTTTTTAAAATTCACAATGAATTATGATTTGGTTAATATAGCCTACCTAGATGTATGGATAGAAAAAGACAGTATACATAAGTCTTACAAAACAAAAATTTATCGTAAGGAAACGTATAGTAATACACTATTGCATTTCAACAGCTGCCATCCTTTCCCTCAGAAAAAGGCTGTAATCAAAGGCCAATTCGTGAGGGCTGCAAGGATGGTAAGTGTATGGGAAGACTTTCTATTAGAATGCCGACTATTAGCAGATATGTTTAAAAACAGAGGATATCCCGACTACTTGATAAAAGAAGTTGAGAAAGAAGTTACAAACAAGAGGGCAAATCTTTTCTACAAACCTCTATTAAAACATATTGATTCTATACCTAAACACCAAACAGCCAATACAAACAATGATTTAAATCACTCACTACAATCTGAAAGTGTGATGGAAATAGGAAGGAACATGAACAAAGTGGAACCATTAGATTCCAATAACATTAGTGATAATAAAAAGAATTTTAGAAATGCATTTATCACCAATTATAATATACATAGTACTATAATTAGACAAATATTATGTAAAAACTGGCAAATTATTAAAAATGACACGTCTCTACATGGGATCATGGAAGACAAACCCACGATAGTATACAAAAAAGGTAAAAACATAAAAGGCCTGTTTGAATCAAATAACAAAGGCTCTGTAGGAAGAACTTTCAGATGTGGTAGATGCAAATTTTGTAAATTTGTGTTTGAAACCAGTCATTTAATTATTAACAACTTGAAGGTTATATTAAATCATAAAGCATGTTGCAACACAGAAAGAGTGGTATATTGTGCACTCTGCCAGTTTTGTCCCATGTTTTACGTGGGAAAAACTGAACGTAAATTTAAGGCGCATTGGTGAGCATATTAGGGCAATTAGGATCAAAATGATGTTAATGCCCTAGCAAAGCATTGTACTATGTTCTCAGATCACAATTTCAAATTTGTGGTTTTAGATGTTATTAAACCAGATGTTAGAGAGGGTGCATGGCAACCACTTCTGGAAAAACACGAACTGGAATGGCAGTTGAGATTAAATTCTAACAACTGGCCAGGAATGAACAATCATATTTCCATTAGTAGTGTTTTAAAATTAAAGACCATGCATAGATAGATATTATTCTCACATTAATAAAGCTTTATTGTTTTATTATTATATAAAATAATATATACACATGTTGAATTATTGCACATTAAAAGACTATATGCGATTTTGGGTATATGTGTATATATGTATATATGGGCAAATTTTATATATTTATATCTATATTTATATATATGGTTTTATTTTTAATTAAAAATATTTTTAGTATTTAAGTTAAATATATCAATATTTATTATATTATATATATTTATATTTATATATAGATTTGCATATATTTTTTATAAGTATACAATTGTAACAGTATAACATTCTGTATCCCGGTCATAAAAATTCAATATATAAAAATTCATTATATATAAATAATTATTATGTTTTATGTGGTTAATTTAATATGCAGGCTATAGGAACAAATCTACTAAGCCTTTTGTGATATTAGGTTAGTAATGCTAGCAATACAACAAAAATATATATACATTATAATGAATTGTTATAAATAATTGTTTTATTGGAAAAAGACATGTTTATTCTAAGTCAGCTTCCAGTTTTTGTGTTTATTATACAGTGTATTATACAGCGTATTTTATTGTAGTTTAGTGTTTATTGAGTATACGATCCATCTCTGTCCAGTGTTTTTAATAGGATTGTGTTTTAAACTACTTTATATTTTGTACTCGTTTTTTCTGTAAGATGAATTGATGTTAGTCATACATTCGTCATTATGACGTAAATCATTAGGAAATGTATTTAATCCACATGGTTGAGTAAAAGAGTTGTATTTGAAAAAGTTTGGCACAGCCAAACGAAAGCGCTCATATCAAGGTGGTTTTTCGTTATTGTGTTATTTCGAATAAACAGTTGAACGTTTTACGTCTTGCCTCAGCTTTTGCTTGGTTCAGTCTACCGTATTTTGGATTCTTGGTTTACTGTTTTCGTGGTTTCTGGTTGTTTTTCACAAAAGTGCAGCGGCAGCCACTGTAAGAGTTCAATTGGCTGCAATATCCAATTTTCACTTGGGAATTGAAGGGTCTAGTCTTATCTCGCACAGGTTATGTAAAGCCTTCCTGAGTGGGACTCAACACCTTAGGTCACCTGTCAGACAACCAATTGCCCCCTGGAATTTAAATCTAATACTGTCTCAGCTTATGCTTCCCCCCTTTGAACCCGCATCTTCTTGCCCTTTGAAGTTTATCTCTTGGAAAACAATATTTTTGGTGGCTATTATCTCAGCTCGTAGAGTTTCAGAACTACAAGCTCTTTCTATCAGACCTGCCTCCGGCTCCTAGTAAACCTGACAGATACTACAGGGTTCCTGAGTCCCACATGTTTCTTTTCAAAAATCCTGTTGCAGATCCAGAAACTGTTTCTCAGAGGCCCAAGGGCATTAAGGCTTCTAATGCTATAAATCCTACCCCTTCTGATAGAGATTCCAGGGCGCTGGATAGATTGGGTAAAAAGGCTTATACTTCTGCAACCTTGGCAATCAGAGCTTTAAACTGTCAATTTCATATGTTAAAATACCAACAGCATATTATTGGACTGCTTAAACAGAAAATAATGTTGATTCCTGACTGTGTGGAAAATAAAGATTTACAGGATTTAATGCATTCTTCTGAACAAGTTGGAAAACATACTTTGCAATGTGGTTTTGATTCTTTAGAGGCCTCTTGCAGGGCTGCAATTACTGGGTCTGTAATTAGAAGGCATGCTTGGCTTAAGGAGCAATCTTTTCCTGATCATGTTAGAGCTAAACTGTTGGATGCTCCTTGAAATCAGGTTTGCCTGTTTGGCAATAAGGCTGAAGAAGTTCTTAAAAAGATGTAAGATAAAGCTAAATATATGCAAACTGTTAAAGATTTTTTACAAGTGCAACCTCCATGATTTAGTAAGCTCTGGCCTACTAAGAATTGGTCCTTTCCAAGTCCCTTCCAGGTCCTCTCAAGCCAAACCCAGACACAGCAAAAACCCTAGGTTTCAGTCTCAGGGGACCCTCGAAACTAAGCAGTGGGGGGGACATCCACTTCCATATCTGGAAATAACAAAACACCCCCCCTATGGTAAAAAGTCTTAATGACTTCCTTTTAAAATTCCCAAGCACTTATCTTTTGACTGCCCCTTTGGGGGAAAAGATTGCACTTCATGCAAAGAACTGGGAACTCATAACCCAGGACAAATGGGTTTTAAATTTAGTGTCCCAGGGATACAGATTTCATTTCCACACGTTGCCAACACCAAACGGGTGGCCAGACCTGCCTCCAAATCAGTGGGCAGAGGCTCAAAAACAAGTACTTTCCCTTTTAAACATGGGGGTTATCCCATAGGTACCAGAAGACGAAAAGGGACAAGGTTTCTACTCTAGGCTTTTTCTGGTACCCAGAAAAGACAAATCGTGGCGTCCAATCCTGGATCTGTCTATTCTAAACACCTTTATGGAGATTCCAAAATTCAAGATGCTGTCTCTTCACCAATTACTTCCTCTCCTAGGCAAAGACGCATGGTTGGCAACTCTAGATTTAAAAATGCATACCTGCACATCCCAATCAGGGAATCTTGCAGAAGATACCTACGCTTCAAAGCAGGCTACTTGCATTATCAGTTCTCTGCACTGCCCTTTGGCCTGTCTACTGCACCCAGGGTATTCACAAAGTGCCTGGCTCCAGTTATTGCATTTTGCAGGCAAAGAAATATTCAAATATATCCGTTCATGGACGATTGTCTAATTCAGGCAGAAAACCCGGGCATACTTTTAAATCATCTGGCGTTTGTAAAAAGGGTTCTAATTTGTCTGGGGTACACCATAAACGAAAATAAATCACAACTGGTACCCTTTCAACAGATTACATTCCTGGGTGCAAGCTTGAATACAACTGCCCAGATGGCTTTCTTCACACCAGAAAAGCAAATTAATTGGGTAACTTACTTCAAACAAGTGGCCACAAAAACCCTGCTAAATGCAAGACAAATACTTCAAGCCTTAGGGTTCATTGCCTCCTGCATTCTTCTAATTCCATATGCAAGACTGCATATGAGGAAACTACAGTGGTATCTAAAACATTTATGGAGTCAACATTGTCACAGCCTGGAAACAATGATTCCTATCATACCTTGTCTATGCCTGGAGTTCCTATGGTGGGCAGAGGTCTGCCACCAAAACAAGGGACTACCATTCATACTACCCCCTGCCGCCCAAATCCTAACTACAGATGCATCAGACTATGCATGGGGGGCTCACCTGGCAGGGAAGTGCATTCAGGGCAAATGGAACCCAAATCAAATACGCCTACATATCAATCAAAAAGAAATGTTAGCTGTACAGAAGGACCCCAGCCATAAACAAGCTCTACAACAAAAGGAGGAAGCTACTACAAGATAGAGCAAAATCCTTAAAAGGGAAAACACCCTTGATCATTATAAGTAAAAAACTAAGATCTCTCATAAAATCATCCAAGGCAAATTTTGAGAGAAAAGTCGCTAAGGACTCAAAGGACAATCATAAGGCCTTCTTTAGCTATGTTAGAAACCTGGGAGGAAACTCCCAGATATGCTCAGAATTAGTTCAAAATGATGTAAAAATTACTGAACCTACAGACATTGCCAACATACTGGCTGACAGGTTCAGTGCAAACTCCCCCCCAAAAGGTGAAATATCTATACCAGAGAATTATAGCCCCCCAAACATCTCTAACGCTCAGGTGAGAACTGCTCTCCAAGGCAAAAAACACAGCATCCATGGGACCAGATGGTGTCCCCGGATGTGTGCTCCACGACCTCAATGAGGAATTAAACCCGCAGTTAGGGCAGCTGTTTAATCTTAGCCTCACCTCAGGATACGTGCCTAAGGAGTGGCGTACGGCAACTGTGGTCCCACTTCACAAAGGAGGTGCCTCCACCGACCTGGGAAATTACCGTCCCATCAGCTTGACAAGCTTGATCTGCAAAGCTATGGAGAGGATCATAATGGAACTCATAAATAAAGACATAGGAGACTTGCAGACTTTGGATCCGACCCAGTTTGGCTTTGTCAAGGGCAGATCATGCCTTTTAAACCTGGTGGACTTTTTCGAAACAGTCACCAAGGCCATTGATGAGGGAAAGGCAGTCCACACAGCCTACCTCGACCTGGCAAAGGCTTTTGACACAATACCCCACTCAGGTATCATTGAAAAACTCATCAGCTTAAATGTAAACCCATACGTCACAAGATGGGTTGCAAATTGGCTGAGTGACAGAACCCACAGGGTCAGAGTTGCTGGCGCCATGTCAGACTCAAAGCCTGTCACAAGTGGTGTCCCACAGGGCTCAGTCCTGGGCCCTCTCCTGTTCGGCATCTACTTTTCAGAAGTACAAGCTAACACAGGAGGATTATGGCTGACAAAATTTGCAGATGACTGCAAACTGGGCGCTATAGTTGAGAACACATCTGACACAGATATCCTTCAGAAGGGTCTTATAGAAACGGAAAACTGGTGCCAGAACCATTGCCTAAAGTTAAACGCCAAAAAATGCATAGTCATACCCTTCGGGAAAAACAAGGTTACCCCTAGCTACCATATAGGCGGCAACCCACTAAGCACAGAAGAGGTTATCAGGGATCTGGGTACCCAGGTTGACAGTAGCCTTTCATTTGATACTCACGTTGCCAAAGTAGTTAGGAAGACCTTCTACATTGCCCACCTGATCATGAAGGGATTCACATCTAGATCACGGGAAGTCATCGTCTCCCTGTACTCATCACTCATCAGGCCAATGATTGAGTACAATGCCCCATTCGGAATGTATCTGACACGACACCTGCAGCAACTGGAAAGGCCCCAAAAGTTCCTCACCAAAAGGATAAAGGGTCTCAAAAATATATCCTATGCTGCCCGACTGAAGGAACTTCAGCTCTACTCAGTCGCTTACCGTCTGCTCAGAGGTGACCTGTGCCTGACATACAAGGCCATGTCCAACCCAGAATTGATGAACATGCTTCACCTCAAAAATCTAGATCCCTCAGAACTACAAGGGCGGGAGACTTAAACCTTGACACGGTTATTAATAGGACGTGCTGGAGGGACAGATTCATCACCCAGAGACTCCCTGTGCTGTGGAACAAAATCCCGGTACATGTGAGGCAGAGCACCTCGCTGGCTTTGTTCAAGAGAAATCTTGACCAATGGATGGGAGATCGCAGATATACCCCAGGGATTATCTCAGTGTCACTGTTTGACAGAGGCACAGCAAAATAATGGGCATAGTATCCTCCAAACTAAAGGGGTGGCGAAAGCCACAAAACTCTGGCTAGGCTTATAAATGCCCTTGGGCAGATAGCCTAGTATGAACCTATGAACCTATGAACATTCTTCCAGGACAACTAATGGTAAAGATGGACAACACCACGGTTATGTGGTACATAAACAAGCAGGGGGTACACATTCCTATCCCCTCTGCAGATTAGCCATGGCATTGTGGAACACTGCCTTGAGCTAGCAAGTGCATCTACAAGCTCAGTTCCTGCTAGGAAAAATGAATACACTGGCAGATGGACTAAGCAGAAATCTCATGGACCCACTCGAGTGGAAACTGGAACCACGGATTTTGTTGACAAGCGAATGGGGGAGCCTAGACATAGATCTATTTGCCTCCCCCCAGAACTACCAGTTGGACAAGTTTTGCACAAGGACTCCCCACAAACAAGCCTGGAAAGTGGATGTTCTGTCCTTCAGCTGGAAAAAAACTATCAGTCTACACCTTCCTCCCTCTGCCTCTGCTCTCCAAAGTTCTGCTAAAAGTCAAACAGGACAAACCAAGCGTGATTTTGATTGCTCCAGACTGGCCGCGCCAACACTGGTACCCCCTCCTGCGCAGTGTGTCGCAGTTATCTCCATGGCACCTGCCTCAGACCCCTGCTGTCTCAGCAGGAGAACCAAATTCTGTACCCTCAGCTTCCAACATTGAACCTTGCAGCCTGGCTAATCACGTAATTTCACCCTTATCATCCCTCAGCAAACCTGTGATGGATGTCATCTTGGAGGTTAGGAGACCTAGTACTAGAAATTCTTATGCTGACAAGTGGAAAGGATTCTGTGCCTGGAACCAATCTTTAGGGATGAGCACAGCAGCGCCCAATTTACCTCAGATTTTCCAATACTTAACTGAGATGTTTCATAAGGGCATGTCCTTTTTCTCCATTAAAATCCACGTCTTAGCAATTTCAGCTCATTATAACACAGAACCACCCCTCTTTTCTCATCCTCTGCTCAAGCAGTATGTCAGAGGGGCAAAAAACTTGAGACCACCCAGGAGAGCTCCAACCCCTGCCTGGGACCTTAACTTTGTTTTGGAGAAACTCGCTGTACCTCCTTTCGAGCCAGATGCTACTGCAGATTTAAAATTTCTTTCTTGGAAAACAGCCTTCCTTGTAGCATTTACTTCAGCTAGAAGGATATCTGAATTACAGGCCCTTATGGCAGTGGAGCCTTTCATCATCTTTCATGCGGACAGGGTATCTCTGAGGACCAGTCCGTCCTTCATGCCCAAGGTGGTTTCTAGTGTGGTTCTTAATCAATCCATTCTTTCCCAATCCACAGAACAAAGGGGAACAGATTCTGCATTCCTTGGATGTGCACAGACAACTTAGATTTTATTTGGACAGGACTCAACCTCAAAGAAAATCTGAACAACTGCTGGTAGCATTTGCTGCTGGGGCAGAGGGGAAGGCTATTTCAAAACAAACCATTTCTAAATGGATAGGCCATTGTATTCATTTCTGCTATAAGCACCATGGAAAACCTATCCCCCAGGGGATCAGATCTCACTCCACCAGGGCTGCTTGTACTTCTACAGCCTTTCTCAGAGGTGTTCCCACAAGGGACATCCTAGAAGCTGCTACCTGGAGCTCTGTACATACTTTTATCAAGCACTATCATTTACCAATTTTCTCTTAAGTCCAGAGCTGGCTTTGCCATTGCTGTCTTGCAAGGCCTTATAGCTGGCCCTAATGCTGTATAAACTCCTCCTCACAACCATAGCTTTGGGAATCTGCCCAAATGTAATGACTGCAACAGTTAAACAGGAAGAACATAGTACAGTTGTGTACACTTACCATAAATGTAGATGTTCGAGTGTATTCACTGTTGCAGTCCTGGTTACCCTCCCTCCAGCCCCCTGACTTCTGTTGCCTATACCTCTATTCTTGTTTACTATGCTTAAAGCTTTCTGGTGTATTTGTTTTTGTTGGAGGTGTAACCTTGCATATAATTGCTACCCATTATGGGGGCACCTGACATCTGGGGCAAGTAAAACTGATAAAATGGTGTCGGCTACATGTTTTATACCCCTGACGACCTGACGTCATGGAAGAAGGGATAGCAACCGACGCAGGACCCAAGCCTTTGTTAATCAGGCCAACCAAGGGCAACCTGCCAGCAGACTACCCAAATGTAATGACTGCAACAGTGAACACACTCGAACATCTACATTTATGGTAAGTGTACACAACTGTACTTTTCAAAAAGTCTAAGATACATCTCCACGCATCTAGAAACCTAATGACTTCTGAGGTCCAACAGTCCCAGGTCCCCTGACTTAATACAGTTGTTGCTCCACAGTTATTAACATGCAGTCTAACCTGGACTGAACATTTTGAGAGACTGAATGAATGAATGAGCGAATGAATGAACAACTGCAGGAAAACAGAGTTATGAAAATGTACAAGGGCTAAGTTTAATACAAGAGGGTGATGCACAGGAAACACTAATATAAGTGACCCCTATAACTCTAAACCTAGCCTGAAAAGCATCATTATAAATAAGGCCTGTCTAGTATGGTCTCAGTGAAGCGACCCCAATGGTGAGGGTTTATTGCCACTAGTGACTCATTATTCAAGGTTCACCTGGTCAAGGATGCCAGAAGATGTATGTTAAGAACTCTGTAGTGTAGAGTTGCTCAGACAGGAAGGTGTATATATTAAAAAAAAATTCTGAAGGTACTGGGGCAGTAAGCAAAAGTTTATCAGTCATGGTATCCAGAAGTGATTGAGCGTAATAATAAGGTTTTGGTTAGGCAGGTTATGTTCTAGATAACAATAAAAAACATCTTTTGTACATTTTCCTTACTCTTTTCTTACTGTTAAGCTTTCTTATTCTCTTTCTTTCCTCTGTTACTTCTTTCCTTTTCCTCTTCTCCTTTTCGTCTACTCCCATCTTCCCTGCTTTCTACATTTGCTTGCTAGAACAGCAATAGTTTTAATGCAATGAATCAGTGGGCAGATGCGTAGGATGTCAGTTTTTTGAATACCTGCTCACTTTTTCTTTACTTTTATCCTTTTTCCACTCTCTTCCCTCTCCCTATTATTTCCCCTACTCCTCGCTTTACTGCCCACAATGTTCAGAACTGTTACGTCCCTGAGTATGCAACCAATCCTGTCAAGGTGGGAAGAAAACAGAGTGAATGCGGCTCGAGCTGACCAAAAGCTTCAAAAAGTGTAGTTTCCCTTCTGTGCAGCATCAGCTCGAGCCACATCTGAGCAGCGAATGCATCCATATGACATTACAGTAATCGTAGACACTCTGTGACTATCCACACATATAAACCCTATCCAAGGCCGCCTATACATCATGATCACCAAAACAAAGCATCTAAGCATCAAGCACATAGACAGTACATCCCCGCCAAATACCAGATAAGGACAAAATATGTAATTCAATAGCCGCTCATAAAACCAAGCACTATAGCCCCGACAAACAACTTGAAACATCTCCGTCTCATCACAAACCATCAAACGGTAATGTATAAATTCGGATGACTCATGTCTATTGCTCTGCCATTTCAACTCATTTCGGAAACAAACAGAAATCCCTTTTCCCCTTTTTTCGTCATCAAACACAGTGAGGGCCGTCTGACATCAACAGTGTCTACCCATGAATTACCCTCCCTTTCAACAACTCCAATCACTGACTGGAGAGCGGGTCCCGATCTACTCTAAAACACAACATCTAAAAATAGTCTGGTCCCAGACTGATGGGCATGTTTTCTGCCATGGTTTTAAGTTGTAGCAAATAAATAAGCTTACATCTACTATCATTTGTAAAAGAGAGGTGAAAGGGAGAATCCACTGTCACAACAGCATTTCTGTAGTCTCAGCACTCAACTAGGAAACTCCACCTTCTCTAGGATAAGACCAGGAAGCAAGATAAAGTAAAAGGAAGTAGTAACAACTATATAAACTGGGAACGACCAGATAACAATAGAACACGGCTAGGCATGGAGAAATAGACCAATAGCAACCCAGACTGCTTCATAAAGGAACCGCTGTAGCCAGGATCACATCTCCCCTTAATTTAACAAACAAGACGGGCAGAAAACATCAACCATAGACTTTAACTAGCCGGCAGCAATCAGTTCCGAATAAAACTATGCATGTATGATAGTACCTGCAATGAAAAATGTCCGAAGTCAGATTCTCAAACTAACGAGGTGTACATTCTGTGAATAACTTAAACATTTGTAAAAGACCAGCAAACCCATTTCAGTGCATAAAGTTTAAGCAGTTCATATAAAGACCATCTAAGCCTTCTTAGGACAGCAGTTTATAAAAATAGTTAGCTTAAATAAAGTAAAAAAAATATATAATAAATCAGCAAATTACCTTGTGTTTGCAGCAGTATTTTATGAATGTTGTCTAGGCATAAAAAAGGGGAATTCAGTCAAATTAGAATATCAAGTGTAACTGGGTATTTATTATGAATATTTTTTAAAACTATCATTTGTCTTTTAGTTTCTTCTTCTTCACCTGTACGTTCCAACCATTTCTGTCAGCCAATCTTTTCAGAGAACTGCTGCTCCAATCCATTTCTTCAGATTGATCAATAACCTTTTTAGATTTTAAGAAAGAAATTGCAGAGTCTGTGTCCTCAAAAGTTTTTGTTATATCCAGGTAGGAATATTTTCAGTCAAGTGCACTTTGATATGTCTTTTCTTCAATTCTTTGACTATGTGTAAAAACTAATTTCTTTTGGAAATTACAGAAGATGAGTAATCATTATCAAATCTGATTATTTTCCCATCTACCTTGATAGGAAATTTTGACCATGATTAACTCTTTGTCTCATCATCTTCTTTCGGCTGTTCCCGTTAGGGGTCGCCACAGCGGATCATCTGTTTCCATTTCTTCCTGTCCTGTGCATCATGCTCTTTCACACCAACTGCCTGCATGTCCTCTCTCACCACATCCATAAACCTTATCTTAGGCCTTCCTCTTTTCGTCTTACCTAGCAGCTCCATCCTTAGCATCCTTTTCCCAATGTACCCAGCATCCCTCCTTTGCACATGTCCAAACCAACGCAATGTCGCCTCTCTTGCTTTATCTCCAAACTGTGCAACCTGAGCTGACCCTCTAATATACTGATTCCTAATCCTGTCCATCCTAGTCACACCCAGTGCAAATCTTAACATCTTTAACCCTGCCACATCCAGCTGTGACTCCTGCCTTTTCGTCAATGCTACCGTCTCCAACCCATATAACATAGCTGGTCTCACTACCCTCTTGTAGACCTTCCCTTTCACTCTTATTGGTACCTGTCTGTCACAAATCACTCCTGACACTCTTCTCCACCCATTCCACCCTGCCTGTACTCTCTTCTTCACCTCTCTTCCACACTCACCATTACTCTGAACTGTTGATCCCAAGTACTTAAACTAATCCACCTTTACCAACTCTACTCCCTGCATCCTCACCATTCCTCTACCCTCCCTCTCATTTACACTTATATATTCTGTTTTAGCCCTGCTGACCTTCATTCCTCTCCTCTCCTCTCTAAAGCATATCTCCACCTCTCCAGGGTCTCCTCAACCTGGTCCCTACTCTCACTACATATCACATGATTAACTCTTTGTCTATTGATGAAAACAAATCTTGCTATTACTGACCTCGGTATAGTGTTGTTACCAGATGTAGTTCCTGTAAGTGGCCGGTGAGCTCTCTCATTTGCATATGACATTGCTTCACTTAGATCCAAAATCTCTGGGAGACAGCTGGTTAAAAAGTTGACCATGTTATTGCCCTCAATTTTCTCTGGAAGTCCAGATATTCGAATGTTTCTGTGTGACTTATTCTCTAAGTCATCTATTTTAGCCTGCAGTGTGGTATTTTATTTTAGTAATAATTCTTTATTGTTTTCTCCTATGCTAGTCTTTTTTTTTTTCCATGTCATTCATAGATTCTTCTATTCCTGTGATCTGTTGCTTTTGGTGACTGAGTGACTCCTGAAACAAATCCATCTGTTTAGAACATCTAGCCATATAATCTTCTGTTTTACAGTCAACTTTATCCATTTTCAGGGAGAGTTCCTGTTTATTAGATAAGACCATCTGGATTTCCTTCTTCGAAGCAGAATCATGAGAGTTAGCTTTGCCATGGCTCATCATTCCTGAAAGAAGTATATCCTTCTAAGTAGTTTTTTGCCAGGAAAATATGGGAATATCTGCAAAATTTTTTATGTTATCATAGCAAATCTCTTAATCTTTAAACTTTTATGAAAAAAAAAAATAAGATGACATGAAAATTTCCTTTCAGAAATATGTTAAGAACTGGAGAGCTGAAGAATTCTACTCCTATCTCTTCAGCATCTTGGCTGCGCCCCTCGTTTTTTGGATATTTGTCAAAGCTTTCAATAAAATGTAAATGTTTTTATGAAGTACAACTTCTGTCTAGTCTAATCTAATTATTGTACCTTGAGAAATAATATGTAAATTCTGTCAGATTTCCTACTACTGAATGTGCATCTTCTGTACCAAATATTTTCATAAATTTCTTCATAAATCACTTTTGTTATATTTTCTCCTCTAGGTACCCCTGATACATCAGCTCTATTGCAAATCAAGTTCCAGTCTCCACCTGCAAGTAATATTCCTTTGTTGAGAGCTGATTATTTCTCCCAAAAATTTCTTTAGCTTCACAATAGCAGTTTTTGGTAGAATACAAGTATAGACAGCATAATCCTGCTCCCTTTCCAGTATCCCCTTACTGCCACAAATCTACCATTTTTAAACAAGAAACATATTTATTAAATTATCACGCATATAAAAATGAAAATAAACCATACCAACACAATTTCAGTTGAAAACCTTATACATTACAAAACATACTGATACAAATGTAGCTGCAAACATTGTACATCACTTGAAATATATCTAGTCATTGTCAGTCAAACATTACATAGCTCAATCAAATATTGCCTTCTTTTAAACCTCGTTCTTCCCTTGCATGTATTGATGCCACAATTCCCATTTTTTTCCTGTTGCTTCTACCCTTTTCTAGACATCCCAGTTCCGATTGTTTTCTGTTACTATCTTTGCTGCTTTTAGTAAAGTTGGTTTAGACTTTGATTTCCATTTTCTAGTAATTGCTTTTTTGGCAGCTGCCGTAATTTAGACTCAGCAAGACCTTACTATGTGTAGGGAATTCAGATTGTGTATCATAGCTCAAAAATAATTTCCTTAGTTACACCAATTTGCTCAGCCAGTATGTCTGACAGAGCAGTCTCCAGGGAATCTTTACAGTCTGCCAAGTCATTACACTCCCAGAAAATGTGTTCCTAGTCATTTCTTACTTCCCCATCACACTTCCAGCTTTCACTGTCCACCTGAGGAAAAATTCTTTGGAGTCTACTTAGGGTATAAAAATACCTATGTAAACACTTCCAAGCAAAGATGAAATCTTCTAGACTTTTTGCATATTTGGGAGACTTGCGTACATCCCCCATTGTTTCTTTGTGAATTGCTTATCTTATCTCTCTTTCCAATCCTTTATAACCTCCTCTGATTGACTATTATAGTTATTATGCAATAGTTTATATACTCTACTAATTATTCCTTTCTTAATGACGACTTCTGTTGTAGACTCTACTAAAAACTCTGTCACTGCTGGTCTTTCATTTAAGACTCCTCTGTTTCTTTCTCCTTGCCTATACTGTGATATCAATCCTTGACAGTGAAGGCAGTCTCTAACCTGCAGTCCAAATAAGTTTTTGGAATCTACCCATTATATTACCTTTCCTTCTCTAGTTATTTGCTCCCAATACCTTGGTTCCATTGTCAGTTTCCCCAAATAAATCTACTAAGAAAAACAATAACACTAGTTGTAACAAGGCTAAAAACAAGAGCATTTAATGGTTCATAGATTAGTACTAGGCTAACTGCCCTTGTGGCCCATTTTAAGCCTAGCCAATTATCCCTTGTGAGACTCAAACCCTGCACCTTGTGTTTGTAAGGCAAACCCCTTAACCATTAGACCACCCCTGGAGCGGTTTGAGAGGAGTAAGCGCTTTCACGGATACACCGCATCTTCAGATTGCAATCATAATTAGTTTGATTGTTTTAGTATTTAAATGTGATGCTGTTTGTTTGATTGCAGTCTGAAGAAGCGGTGTATCCGTGAAAGCACTTAGCCATTAAATGCTGTTGTTTTTAGCCTTGTTACAACCAGTGTTATTGTTTTTTCTTAGTACTTTTTTTTCCACTGGTTGTTTTATCGGTTTGGGAGTTTTATTTAATAATATTCTCCAATAAATCCCAGCCCCCCCCACGCCTCTTGTCGGTATCCCTATTGGTAGAATCCCCTTTCTCCATTCCCGCGTTGGCTTATTTCTTAGTATAGTTTCTGCTAATTTATGAATATAATATTCTGTATGATTATTGTTGTTCTCCTTAAATGTCTGCATCCAAAATCCCAGTCTCGTCTTGTTTTTTTGAGCTTCCTGTCATCTCATCATCTCCTCTTTCCACACTGAATTATAGTTTTCTGCTTGTGCTGTGCATAGGAGCCTTAACTGTATTCCTATAAATATTGGTAATCCCAATCAGTCCTGTTCTACTGGCAGAATAAGCTTATCCCACTTGAATCTTGCTATCTTCCCCTCCCAGATGAAATCCTTCAGCTGTTTATTATTTGCTGTCTACAACTTCTCTTCTGGTTGATAATAATTTGCCTAACCTGTGTATAACATTAAGGGGACCAAACATTGTAACTGCTTGTACCTTACTATCGATAGCCATATAACAATTCAGTTTTAAGAAATGTAGGTACTGCAGTGTAAAAAAAAAAGTCTGGTTAAAAGAGCATGACAAAAGAAAGATCAGTGTGCTTTTTCTTATTTGTGCATAGGGGAATGACCAGGTTAAGGCCATTAACTTAATCTAGTAACACATTTTAAGAGAAAGCAAGTAAATGAAATAGAATATTGAATATTATAAGGCTTTTTTTTTCTTGCAAACAAAGGTATGCTTGGCAGTTTTATGTATGGTTTTCATGTCTCTAGCAGACAACCTGACAAAGAGAAATGGCTTGGAGAAAATGTTTTCTGGAAGCATTCAAGTGTTTTCTCATCAGAGAGCTGTAAAGAAGCCCAGACAGCACTTGACAGCACTTCACAGAATCACAGGCTTGTACCATGCACATTAGCATGGATAACCTTTCTATTAGGTTATCTCAGATTTGTGTGTGTGTGTGTGGGGGGGGGGTGCTGTCAGTTTGGAACATTTCTTCACCTTAGGAGGGTAAAACTTCAGTATTTGAAAATGTATATAATTGTGTGTGTTATTAAGTTAGTAGGCATTGGGATGTGTTTGCATTTTTATTTGAGAGTTTTCAATAAAACAGAAAAGTTATGTAAGATGTGACATAGACTCAGATGGAGATGACAAACAACTATATAAAAGATACATGCAGAACAGTGCATGTATGTAACATATAAGCTGGAATTAGACATTTAACAAAAAAGCTGTTTTACATAAAAGGTGGGAATAAAAATTTTTCAAGAATATGATGCCTTCTGTAATGGCTTTAAATGTTAACAGTCTCACAGATAACTACAAAAAAGAAAGCGCAATGAACTGTATTAAAAAATGTAGAGTGCAAATAGTTATGCTACAGGAAACACAATTGGAAAGAACTGAACATGTGACTTTGATAAAGAAAGGTTTTCAGGATGGTTAAGTGGAATACCTGGGGCAGAGATAGAGACCAGTCCTTATATTACTTGCAAGAGGAGCTTCAGTAGTGATAGAGGATTAAAAAAGACAGTATTGGTAGATTTGTAGTATTAAGGGGCTAATGGCAAGCCAGGAGAATTACACTGGCATGTATTTATATTCCACCGAAGACTGTTACAGTTGAGCTTATGAAAATTCTGGGAGAAGTAATCAGCTTTCAGCAAGGAATATTATTCATAAGTAGAGAGTGAAATTTGATTTGTGACAGTGATGATGCGTATGGGGGGCCCAGGAGTGAAAATATAACAAAGGAGGGTAGATTTTTAAAGAAACTTATGAAAATATTTGGCATGGAAGATGTGAATTTAGTACTAAGATTTCAGAGTGAATTTACATATTATTCCCAAAGATATACAAAACTGGGCTAGGCTAGACAGAATTTACATTTCACAGGAACATGCATTCAATTGAAGGTCTTGGTATGCACCCAATAACTATTTCAGATCATGCATTAATAGTAACTAAAATAAAAACACATGGTAATGAAATGAAAATGTGACACTGGCATTTTCCCACCTATCTATTGAAAAGAGAAGAATTTAAGGGATAGTTAGTGGTAATTATTCAGGAGTTATTAGAGAATATAGAAACTTCTGAAAATATAACCAGGGCATGAGATAAAATTAAAGGAGAGTTTAAAAATAGGGAGGAAATAAAAGAAAGGGAGATACGGTTAAGAAGTAACAAGAATTATTTAGAGGGGCTGACAAATGTTAAACTATTGCAAAATAGGGGGAATCTCACAGAACAAGAGGAGCAGCAACTGCAATGTGCTAAACAGAAAATAAGAGATTATCTCAGTAATATGCATGAGTTTAGAAAGACTGCTGTTAAGAAGCTGTTTTTGATAATAACTATAGAGCACAAAAACATTTAGCACACTGACTCAGGCAACAGAAAGTAGACAGAACTTGCCACCATGCTTAGGGAGCCTATAAAAAGGAAGATAACAAGCGATCTGTAGAATTATTAGAAATATTGTGGAAATTCTGTGAAAGTCTGTATAAAGCAGAGAAATATGGACATTAAGAACAGGTACAAATGAAATGGTTATGGAAGAATTAAATATGCCAAGGTAAGAGGTAGAGGAAGCTTGATTACTAACAGGATAGGAGGCAGTGAGATAATAAAGGTGATGTACAACCAGTTTACATGAAATTCATCTCCAAGAGTAGCTGGTATTCCTGTGGATGTTTGGAAGCTAGGAGGGAAAAACTGGTAAAGATCTGGAGGGTTTTGTTTAACAGTATTTTAAGAGAAGTACCAACAAGTAAAGATCCATAAGATCCAGCTTCATACAGGCTCAGTTCAGTACTAAACCATTATTATAGTGTTTATGTCTGCAATGGCTAAAAGAATGGAAGTGTTTGCATATGCATTTTTATACCCCAAGCAGACTACAAAGAGTTTTTTCCTCAGGTAGACAGCAAATGTTGGAGGTGTGATGGGGAAGAAAGGGATAAATGGGAACATATTTTCTGGGATTGTAATGAGTTGGCAGACTTGAAAAATTCCCTGCAGATTGCTTTGTCAGAGATGCTGGGTAAGCAATTGTTGTAACTAAGAACATTTTTTGAGCTATGATATAGAATGAGAATTGCCTAGACCATAGTAATGCCTTGCTGAGTCTAAATATGATGACTGCCAAAAAAGCAATTATTAGAAAATGGAAATGAAAGCCTAAACCAACTTTACTAGAAGTAGTGAAAATAGTAACAGAGATAAAACAGCTGGAATTGGGATGTTTAGAAAAAGGTCAGAGCAAATTACATGGGAAAATGGGAAGTGTGGGATTAATACATACAGAAGGGGAATGAGGTTTAAAAGAAGACAGGAATTGAATGAGCTATGTACTGGTTGACTTACAGTGACTGGATGTATTATAAGTGATGTATAATGTTTACAGCTGCAGTGGAGTTGGCATGGTTTGTTATGTATAATGTTTGCAACTGAGATTGTGTCACTATGGTTTATTTTCATTTATATAAATGTAAAATTGTATATGACAAATTTAATGAAGATGTTTTTTGTTTAAAAAAAGGAGAAAAAGAAAGGAAGGGAGAAAGAGGAAACAGGAGCACCTATTACATTAGTATCCCCATTACACTTATTTTTATAACATGCAGAAAAAGTCACGCACTATCAAAATGGTGCTATTAAGAACAAAATTGCTTACAGTTAACTTTCTCCCTCCTCTTCCTCTATCCAGAGTATTTTTCCAAACATTAATGACATGAAGTAGGGCGTATGCTATAGAGTCCCCTACAAGTGTAACAAAGTCCAAACGAGTCCAATGTTTCCAGATTTTCTTGTTCGGTCATGTTTTACAAATATAATTATTGTTTTGTTATCCCACATTTGTCCAAGTTACTGCTTTTATTCATCAAACATTCATGACATGAAGTAGAGTATATGCTTTAGAGTCCCCTACAAGTTTAACAAAGTTCAAGAAAGTCCAATATTTCCAGATTTTCTTTTTCTGTTCCTGTTTATCTCCGTCTCACAAACCCTGTCTCTGCTTCATTTCCAACATACTTTCAGTTTTTCTAGTCACCTCTTGTGCCTTTTCCCCTCAGTCAAGCATTTTCCGTTGAAACACTGGAAAAGGTTTTACTGGCACAGACTCTCTATGTTCTTTATTACCAGAAGAACAAGAAGCAGAGTCTCCTTCTGTTTCACAGCTCATTTTTTGTTGGACACACTTTTGCATTTCTTCTTAAGTATGTACTTCATCAAAAAATTATTTTGTTCCTCTAGGGAAACATTTTTTTTGAATTTATGTGGATACTGCCTTTTGAATTTCATGCCTGCTTCTCGATATTCCCTGAATAATAGAATAAATGTACGTCTCTTCCGCCTTGTGTACAATGAGTAATCATTCTTCACAAGCACTCTGCTGTCTCCCACTTTGTCCTTCTGCCACAATTTTGTCAGAATCATCTACTTCTGCTAGTAAGATTGCATCTTTACTGTTAAAGGTCTAGGCTGTTTTCTAATAGCCAGGTTTGGAGCATGCACATGTTGTGCTGTTTCTGTTAAGAATTCCTGTTGTGGAATACCAGTCCAGTTGCTTATTTGCACTTTCATAAAATTAATACAGTCTGTTCCTTCCAGCTTCTTAGGTACCACAGAAAATCTCAGGTTTTCCCTATGTGCTGTGCCCTTTAATTCTATTATTTTTTAAACATTTGTTCTTATGCAGTCTCATATTCAAAACAAAAATAAAAATGCATAAAAATCAGATGAAGTCATTCTTTGGTTGATACTGGAAAATATTAAGATACAACCAAAAACCCTAATACTGGGTGATTTCAACTACCCTGCCATTAATTGGGAAAACTACTCGGGTACCAACTCCTTTTCCCAACGGTTCTTAGAATTCATAAATTCCAACGCCCTGGATCAACTAATCCATTGTCCCACCAGGGGCTCCACTGTCCTAGACTGGTCATTACCAACATGGGAGATAGATGCTCCACACCAGTGGTTACCCCCTCTTTTGTCAGGTCTGACCATAAGCAAATCACCCTTGACATCCACATCCCACCCCCCAGTAAGGAAACCTCCTTAAAAAACTTCTCCAAAGCCTACTTCATGCTATTGAAGTCAGAAGTGACACACTTCATGACACCTATGCAGACGGGATCTGAAAGTTCTACTGCAGAATCCTACACTAAGGCACTGTATGAGCACATCCACTCGTGCATGAATCGTGCTATCCCAGATAGAACCAAGATGCTCTTCTTCCAAAAAAGGAAACCAATCTGGTGGTCCCCTGCTATAAACAAACTATACAACAGAAGGAAGAAACTGTTGCAGAAAAGAGGAAAATCCCAGGATGCAAAAAACTCCCTCACCAGCCTCAGTAAAAGCTGAGATCCCTCATAATATCCTCAAAAACTAGTTATGAAAATAAAATTGGCAAAGATTCCAAAGACAACCACAAGGCATTCTATAGTTATGTCAAGAATCTAAATGGCAATGCTCAGATCTGCTCTGAGCTACAACAGAATGGCATTAAATGTACTGATCCCAGGGATATTGCTAATATGAAATAAGAGCAAAAGAACAAAGCACCAAGGTAACACACAATAGCGTCTTTAATAAAATAAACAAAAGAAAACAGTGGTAAGCGCTTTCGCAACACTCAGTTGCTTCTTCAGACAAAATGTTAAAACAGCTCATTTCTTAAATACTCTTGAAACCAATTAGCATAATTAGTGATGTCATACCTGAAGGAGCATTTAAAGGCACAGACAAAAACTAAACATAAATCAGATAAAATACATAACATAAGCTTCTACTAAGCATAAAAAATCTTTTTAAAAAATCAGTCATGTAAAATTCACTCATAAATAGGAGGCAATAAATATTATGCTTAAAATTATTTGTGTTTAAGGCGTCTGGCTTTCAAAAAAGGGACCAGAGATGTGGTACCATTAAGACCTGGATATTTGTCTGCATTGTTTCATTATCCATTTTTGTTCACAACCTTCAGTAATATTTTCTATATCCCCTCCTCTCAAATTTTTATGTATCTGTTGTAAGACAAAAAACTGGAAGGAATGTGAGGGATCAGTTCATGACATGATTAGCTAATGCATTTGTATGTTTTCTATTCCTGATATCATGAAGATGTTCCAAAATTCTATCTTTAAAAGATCTATTAGTCTTGCCAACATAGAAAACAGGACATCTCTTGCAGAAACTATAATAAACCACATCAGTACTTTTACAATCAGCATATGTGTGGGAATACCGATGGAACTGTTTTGTTGGATCAGTATATGTATTTGTGCTATAAATGTAAGGACATGCACTACATGACCTGTATGGATAGGTACCCTGACGTGTGGAAAGAGAATGTGGCTTGTGTGTCTCTCTATTACAAAGATGCTGTTTGAGTGATTTATTATTACTAAAGCTAAACTGTGGAATGCTAGTGGTAATAGCATTTAGATTAGGTACTTCTTGCAAAAGGTGCCAGTGTTTCTTAACAACATCAATATATTGGTTTATGTTGCTGGCAAACTGAAACACTACTCTAAACTCATTAATAGGCAAGGTACCATTGCTATTAGTAGCAGGATTATCCATGGCTGGATTAAAATAGGGTCTGCATTTTGTGTGCCTCAATTTCCAGGCATCAGAGACTGTTTTATCAATGTCAGTAGTATTATAGCCTCTTTGGAGAAAATCACATTTGAGATTACTAAGTGCTGCATGTGCATCCTCATCATTGTTGTGTAATCTCAGGGTCCTGAATACTTGCCATTTTAATACATTTCTTGGAATATGTCTGGGGTGCATGCTTGTTTTATGCAGGTATGTATTTTTTCTAGTAGGTTTGTGGTAAACTTGACTCCTTAGATTATTTAGATCAGATTTAGTCAAATGTACATCAAGAAAATCAATATTTTCAGCAGAGATCTGATATGAAAATCTTTAAAAAATCAGTAGTAGTATGTGAGTAAGTCACAAAGGATGCAAAATTCAAATCATCAACTTTCCATAACATAAAAATGTCATCCACAAACCGTACATACCATAATACATGTTCTATAAAGGGATTTTGGCTGGAAAGAACAAATGTTTCTTCCCAACAAGCTAAAGCTAGGTTGGCGTAGCTATTGGCACAGGGGGTACCCATGGCCACGCCAACCTTTTGCAATTTAGTGCCAACTTCACCCCCTAAAGGGCCCATCTCAATACCAAAAGATTGTCAAATTCCGGTATTCATGGCCACACAGGTAGAAACCACACTCTCCAAAGCTAAGAATACAGTATCCATGGGACCAGATGACATCCCAGGCTGTGTACTACATGAACTACAAAATGAACTGGCACCTCACCTAAGTGTCATGTTTAATCATAGCCTCACCTCAGGCTTCGTGCCCACTGAGTGGCGCACAGCTGCAGTTATCCCACTCCACAAGGGGGGATCCACCTTGGATCCCGGGAACTACCATCCCATCAGTCTGACAAGCCTGATCTCTGCAAGGGCATGGAACGCATTACCATGGAACTTATAAACAAAGACATTGGCAGCCTTCAAACACTGGACCCCACCCAGTTTGGGTTTGTGAAGGGCCGATCTTGTCTCCTGAATCTGATTGACTTCTTCGAATCAGTCTCCAGAGCTGTGGACGAGGGTAAGGCAGTCCACACAGCCTATCCTGACCTTGCCAAGGCCTTCAACACCATCCCCCACTCTGGAATCATAGATAAACTTACTAAGCTGGGCATTAATCCCTACATTACTCGATGAGTTGCCAACTGGCTTACTGACAGATCCCACACTGTAAAAGTAGCCAACTCCAAATCCAGCTCCAGACAAGTGACAAGTGGAGTACCTCTCGGTTCAGTCCTGGGACCACTCTTGTTTAGCGTCTACTTCTCTGAAGTACAGGCCAACACTAAGGGACTCTGGCTAACAAAGTTTGCAGATGACTGCAAACTGGGAGCCATTATTGAATCCCCAAATTATGTGGATATTCTACAAAAGGGCCTTACAAAAACAGATGCCTGATGCCAGAGCCATGGGCTCAAGCTTAATGCCAAGAAATGTATTGTTATCCACTTTGGGAAAAAAACATGTACCCATGAATTACCACATAGGTGTCAGTACACTAAACATTCAAAGTGTGATGAGAGACTTAGGGACACAGGTGGACAGTGGTCACTCTTTTGATAACCACATCACCACAACAGTCAGGAAATCCTTTTATGTGGCACACCTCATCACTAAGGGCTTTTCATCCAGAAAAAAGGAGGTCATTGTCCCATTGTACTCATCCCTCATTGGACTCATTATAGAGTATAATGCCCCGTTTGGTATGTACCTCACAAGACATCTGCAACAGCTGGGAAGTCCACAGAAATACCTCACTAAAAGAATTACAGGCCTAAAGCAGATGCCATATGCTGACCGTCTAAAAAAACTACAGCTATACTCTGTGGCATATCGTCTACTCAGAGGCGATCTCTGCTTAACATACAAGGACATGTCAAACCCTGAGCTGTTGGACATGCTCCACTTAAAGAAATCTCAATCCCTCAGAGCCACACGCTCCAGGGATCTAAACCTTGTCATCACAATGAACAAAACATGCTGGAGGGATAGGTTCCTGACCCAGAGACTCCCCATACTCTGGAATAGACTGCCCATACATGTCAAGCAGAGCGCCTCCTTGGCCCTCTTCAAAAGGAACCTTGATGATTAGATGGGAGATAGGAAATTCACCCCGGGGATCATGTCAGTCGCCCTGCTAGACAGGGGTCCAGAGAAGTAAATATTGTGGGAAGAAATATCCAGGGAATTGTTATGGCTAGGCCTGTATAGGCCCTAGGGTCGATAGCCTAGTACCAACCTATGAAAGTGCTTAACTAACTTTTAACTGCTGGATATTTTAATGTTTGGTTATTAAAATACTTGTCTGATAGTCCGCGTGGTGCATTTTTATTTTGGTTAAATTCATGCACCATCTCACCAGTTTTAATTTTAATAATTTGCACTCTCATATTCAGCCAGCCATTACTTCATTTCAACCTAATTTTGCAGTTTTATTGCCTTATCAGAATATTTGTTTAAAGCCTTTTCCATTTTTTTCTAGCCTTTTATTGTTTGAGAAGTTGATATACTCATCAGTGTTTCATTTGTTTTAGTCAGGTCTATGTGCAGTTGCCTTATACTTTCCTCTAGGTTACTGGAAGTCCTGTCTGGAGCTTGCACTGTTTTGTGCTGAACAGCTTTAGTACTCTTCCTTATCAGGGTTTTTTTCGTTGATTTTTATAGCTGATTTTCCTTTAGGTCTTCTGTATTTTTTTTTTCCGGGCATTCAAGCAGTGCACTTACTAGCCAGTTACTGAAATTTACCCAGAAGTCCAGGTGCACTAGGTATCTCTGCCAAGTTCTATTTTCACACTCTGAGAGCTAGAATTATGCTGATGTTCATCGTGTTTCACTGTTGCAGTCATTACACTTGGGTTATCCTGCTGGCAGGCTACCCGCAGTCGGCCTAAATTCCAAAGTCCTGGTCCGGCGTCGGTTGCTGTTGCCTCTTCCCTGACATCAGGGGTATAAAAGATGCAGCCAACGCCATTTTCTTCAGTCTTTCTTGCCACGTGGTGCCCGAAGCAAAAGCAGTTCGCAAGTGCTGGTCGGCCGACTCCGGAGATTTTCGAAATTGAATTTCAGGTCCGAAGTCTTCTATAAAGCTAAGTACCCCGTTGGGGAAACTTTTTTCTTGCTCCAGACCGATGTCAGAAAAAGTTAATAATTGTATTTCTTGTGGGAAGCAAATACCTCATAAGGATTTTCATTCTTACTGTATTCCTTGCCTAGGCTCTGACCACGACGTTGCTAGTTGTCGGTTTTGTGCTAGATTTAACCAATGCACTATTAAGCGTCGGTACGATTTTGCATTTCATTACTTTGGCAGAAGATTCAATTATATAATGCCGTCGGAACATCCGACTACCGGAGTTTATAAAAAGCGCAAAGAAAAAGAAAAGGACAGGCATCCAAGGTCCAAAACCGATGACTAGGCTTCCATTAGGCCTGTCGCCAGTTCTCAGTGAGACGCTTTTGCAGCCCCTGACGCCCGCTACCTCAGAGCCACAGGCCGCTTCCGACTCCCACGTGAAGCCGACTAGGCCACTGGAAACTCAAGGTATTGGACACTCGGAAACTATTCCCTCAGATGGGTCCAGAGCCACTGAGCAGGCATCGGCTTCTGAGGGCGTTTTCAGGCCTACACAGTTATATGTAAAGCCATCTTCAGCTTCAAAGGCAAAGACTAAAGCAGCTCTAAAGACAAAGAAACAAGTACAGCATTCTCCTGGACAGGCCTCCATGCCTAAAAAACAGATGCTTAAAATGGCCGAAGACCTAATTACTTTGATCAGGGGTTCCCATCCCCCTCTTGATAAGAGGCCTAGGCAAGAGATAGAATATGAATCTTCAGATCAGGTTTCCATTTCTTCTGATTCCTCTTCTGAACAGGAATATTCCCTTCCTCCCTATGAGGATTCTGATGCTGCAGAATCTATCCCTTCAGCCTTACCTCCTGAGGATTATTCTTTTGGGGAGACCCTGCATACTGTGAGGGAGCATTTCCATTGGGAGAGCCAAGATTACTCAGAATCCAAGAAAAGGCTCAGAGACCATTTTATTACCCCAGCACAGGCCCCTTGCTATTCCTCCTGTTTTAGACATTGTAGATGATGTATTTTCAGAGTCCGGTCTGTCTCCTGACTCTTTACTGTTAGGCCAGACAGATACTACAGGGTTCCTGGTTCTCATAAATTTCTTTACAAAAACCCTGCTACTGACCCAGAAACTATTTCTCAGGGTCCCAAGGGGGGGGGGGGGGGGGTCAAGGCTTCCCCTGCAAAAAACCCTATCCCCTCTGATAGGGATTCAAGGGCCCTGGACAGATGGGGGAAAAAGATTTATACTTCTGCTACCTTGGCTGTAAGAGCTTTAAATTGCCAGTTTCATATGCTTAAATATCAGCAATATCTTATGTCACAGCTTAAACAGAAAATGACAAATTCAGAATGTGCAGAAAACAAAGAAATGCAGGATTTATTGCATGCAGATACTGCTCAGACAAGCTCCTCGTGGTCCTGCAGAGTGGTCCTAGCTACAGAGAACTCAGAAAAGCGACTACTTTCTGGATTTAAGTATCTTTGCTTTTTTTCACTTGGAATAGCTTCTGTAGCTTACCCTGAACTAGCTTGAACTGTTTTTTAACTGTTTGCTGCATTATTTTAAAATCTGCACTTAAAGTTACTTTTTAGTCGAATTTGATCGAAAGTTTGTTTGTTTAATTTAACTGTTGAGGCTGCCCACTAAAGTGTGCTAGCATGTGTAACTGATTTATCACTGTTTCTGCATTTCCTGTGTGTTTCTATCAAAAAAACAAAAAAATAATCCTTGTTTTCCCGCCTCTCCTCGACTAGTTTAGACCAGTTTACAGGCATTGCTGTATTCTGGGCTGTGGTGTAGTTCCTGTGTTGTCCATTACCTTACTTGGATAGAGGGAAGTTTCTTTGCTCACCAGTGGGAGTGGGGAGCCTTGAGCAGCCTACCTGTCCCTGTAGGAAGTGACCTCAGCACAAGAGCTGTAGTAATTGGTTGATGTTCATTGTGCATACAGCTGCAGTCATAACAGATGGGTTTTCCTGCCATCAGGCGGGTCCTCGGTCGGCCGAATTCCAAACTCTAGGTCCGGCGTTGGATGTCGTCGCTTCTTCCCTGACGTCAGTGCGACAGGGGTATAAAAGAACCAGCCAATGCCATTTTCTTCAGTCTTTCTTGCCGCGCGGTGCCCGAAGCAGAAGCAGTTCGCAAGTGCCGGTCGGCCAGCTCCTGAGATTACGAATATTTTTCAACCGAAGACTTCTTGAAAGCTAAGTACCCCGTTGGGCAAACTTTTCTTGCCTCAGACCGATGTCAGACAAAGTTAATAATTGCATTTCATGTGGGAAGCAAATACCGCATAAGGATTTTCATTCCCTCTGCATTCCTTGCTTAGGCCCAGACCACGACGTCTCGGCCTGTCGTTTTTGTGCTACATTCAACAGACGCACTATTAAGCGTCGGGCGGAGTTTGCCTAACACTATTTTGGCAAAATGTTTAATTACATTATGTTGGATACTTCTACTCCAGTTTTAAGTAAAAGACGCATAGATAAGGACCGACATACGAGGTCCGCGACTTCTACCGACACCACGCCAAAGCCGACTACAGGTGGTGCGGTTCTCAGTGAGGCGCCTACGCAACCCCTGACTACCGATGACACTTCTTTGGTGGTGTCTTCAGTGCCCGAGGTCGCAGGCTCTTCGGCCTACACCCCGACTACAGATACCGAAGCCACTCTTGGCAGTGAAACTCAGAGTTTAGACAGACCTGCCACCTCTCAAGGTGTCTTCAGGCCTTCCTCTTCTTTTTCCATCAAGGCTTTCACTAAGTCTAAAGCAGCCATGCATACTAAAAGACAAGCTCCACAGGGCCCCTCTCAAGGCCCCATGCCTAAAAAGCAGATGCTTAAAATGGCTGAGGATTTGATTACTCTTATCAGGGGTTCTCAACCCCCCCGGACAAAAGGCCCAGAGTGGAGGAAGAATCCCCTTCCTCGGACCAGGCCTCCATTATTTCAGAACATTCTGAAGACCAGGAACATTCATACTCCCCTTTTGAAGACTCTGATGCAGAGGAGTCCATTCCCTCTGTCTCTCCCCCCTGAGGATTACTCTTTTGGGGAAACCTTACATACATTGAGGGAACACTGGGAAGGCCAAGAGTACTCAGACTCCAAGAAAAGGCTTAGGGATTTCCTCTTGCTCCCTCAGCACAGGCCTCTGGCTATACCTCCTGTCTTAGACATACTAGATGATGTGTATTCGGAGGCCTGCCTTAACCCAGATTCTTTACCTCCAGCTCCAGTCAAGCCTGATAGGTATTATCGGGTTCCTGATTCACACCAATTTCTATACAAAAGCCATGCGGCTGACCCAGAAACTATTTCTCAGGGTCCCAAGGGAATTAAGGCCTCCACTGCTAAAAATCCATTACCTTCAGAGAGAGATTCCAGAGCTTTAGAAAGGTGGGGGAAGAAGGTATACACATCGGCCACCTTAACCATGAGGGCATTAAACTGTCAGTTCCATATGTTAAACTACCAACAGTTTCTGTTATCACAGTTGAAAAGCAAAATGTCACTACCTGAACAACCAGACTTAAAGGAGTTGCAGGATTTGTTACATAGTGCAGAACAAGTGGGTAAACATACCTTGCAATGTGGTTTTGATGCTTTAGAGGCCTCATGTAGAGCTGCTGTTACAGGATCAGTCATACGTAGACATGCTTGGCTCAAAGAGCAAACCTTACCAGATCATGTTAAAGCTAAATTACTTGATGCACCTCTGCAAAAAGATGTTTTGTTTGGTGTTAAAGCTGAGGAGGTATTAAAGAAAATGGAGGAAAAGGCAAAATCAATGCAAACAGTGAAAGATTTCCTACAGGTACAACCTCCACGTTTCAGTAGAAATTGGCCTTCAAAAAATTGGTCCTTTCCAGCCACGGACAGACCCCAAAGAGGAAGATACAGGCGCCCGAGGGGTAGAGGGCAATCTCAAGGATCGTTTAGAGGCAGACAATGGCAAGCACCTACACAAAGAGGTGGTGAGGATAATTCACAGCCATTCAGAAAGCAGAACCAATGACTTTCCCCTTTGCATGCCAAGCAAAGCTCAAATGGCAGCACCTTTAGGCAGAAAACTGGCATTATTTTCGAAAAATTGGCATATTGTTGCAAAAGACAAATGGATCCTGGACATTATAGACAGAGGCTACAGATTCCACTTTCACACCCTTCCAAAAATGAGAGGCATGCCAAACCTGCCACACAATCAAAGGGCAGAGGCACAAAAACAAATTTCAGATCTCATGGACATGAAAGCTATTCAAGAGGTACCTGCACAAGAACAGGGTCAAGGTTTTTATTCCAGACTATTCCTGGTACCAAGGAAGGGCAAAGATTGGAGACCTATTTTGGACCTATCCATCCTAAACACATTTTTACTCGTGCCAAAATTCAAGATGCTCACATTACAGCAGCTTCTTCCCATGCTGGGCAAGGAGTCTTGGCTGGTAACATTGGACCTCAAGGAGGCATACCTGCATGTCCCGATCAGACAAGATTGCAGAAGATACTTCAGATTTCTTGCAGGTTCAACCCATTACCAATTCTCTGCATTGCCCTTTGGCTTATCTACTGCGCCCGGAGTGTTCACGAAATGCCTGGCATCAGTAATTGCCTACTGCAGACTTCAAGGGATACAAATATACCCATATTTGGACGACTGCCTGATCCAAGCGGACAGCAAGCACATACTTCTGAAACATCTGGCGTTTGTAATAATGTTGTTGAATTCTCTGGGATACACAGTCAACAAAAAGAAATCAAGGCTAATACCCTCTCAAACAATAATTTTCCTGGGTGCCAACTTGGATACAAACAACCAGATGGCCTACCTCACGCCAGAGAAACAAGGGCAACTAACTCAATACTTCAGAAAACTGGCAACTTTCACCAGGCTGACTGCAAGGAAAATCCTGCAGGCTCTGGGTTTCATGGCATCTTGCATCCTACTAATCCCATGTGCAAAGCTGCATATGAGGAAACTTCAATGGTACCTAAAAAACCTATGGTCTCAACACAGCCACAGTTTGGAAACAATAATACCACTGATTCCATGTCTTCAAAAGGAATTTCTGTGGTGGGCTCAAGCATGCCAAAGAAACACAGGTCTCCCATTCTGCAAGCCTCAAGCAAATCAAGTCATCACAACAGACGCCTCAGATTACGCCTGGGGGGGTGCACATGACAGATCGGTGCATTCAGGGCAAATGGTCCCAAAAAGAAAAGCACCTACACATCAATCAAAAGGAAATGCTAGCAGTAATAAATGCTATTATAGCTTTCAAAGACCTTCTGCATCCAGGCCAGCCATTGATAAGGACAGACAACACCACAGTAATGTGGTACATAAACAAACAGGGAGGAACCCATTTATACCCCCTATGCAGGCTAGCCATGTCTCTTTGGAACATGGCTCTGGAATTGCAAATCGAGCTTCAAGCACAGTTCCTGCCAGGCAAGGAAAACACGCTGGCAGACAACCTAAGCAGAAATATGACAGATCCACACGAATGGAAGTTGCATCCTCAAGTTTTTTCAAAGATAATTCAAGCATGGGAAAGGCCAGACATAGATCTCTTTGCCTCCCACAGAAATCACCAATTGGCAAAATTCTACTCAAGGACCTGTCATCCACAGGCCTGTAAAGTGGACACACTCTCTTTCAGTTGGACAACAATGACAGTTTATGCCTTTCCACCTCTTCCTCTTCTGCCCAAAGTTCTATTAAAAACCAGAGCAGACAGACCAAGGATGATTCTCATTGCTCCAGACTGGCCAAGACAACACTGGTACCCACTCCTGAGGAGCCTGACGCATTCCCCACCATGGATCCTGCCTCTAATGCCTCTTCTACTGACTCAGCACAACTTCAAAACTCTTCACAGTCAGCTGAAAACACTCAATCTAGCCGCATGGAAGATTCCTTAAAATCACAACAGACCCTACTCTCCAAGGAGGTGCAGGATGTCATTTTGGAGGCCAGAAGACCTTCTACTAGAAAAGCCTACTCCGCAAAATGGAAACGGTTTTGTGCTTGGAATGAGAAAAAGGGCCAGAACCCTGGAATACTGAATTTACCTCAAATATTACAGTACCTAGCTGAGATGCTAAGCAGTGGACTTTCATTCTCCTCCATCAAAATCCATGCCTCAGCCATTTCTGCAGAATACAACAGTGATCCTCCTTTATTCTCTCACCCCTTCTTAAGACAGTTCCTCAGAGGGTCTAAGAATATAAAACCCCCAAGGAAACAACCAGTACCTGCTTCGGACCTCAATTTCATTCTAGAAAAACTGACTTTGCCTCCCTTTGAGCCAGCTGCCTCAACAGAACTGCAATATTTGTCCTGGAAAACAGCCTTCCTGCTGGCTATCACCTCAGCTCGCAGGGTTTCGGAACTACAAGCCCTCATGGCTGTGTAGCCTTTCATCATTTTCCATCAGGACAGAGTTTCCTTATGAAACAATCCTTCCTTTATACCAAAGGTAGTATCCAGCTAGCCTTGAATCAGGCTATCCACTTACCTACCTTTTACCCCAATCCTCAAAACAAAGGGGAGAGACTACTACATTCCTTGGACATTCACAGACAGCTACATTATTATTTGGACAGAACAAAGCCTTTCAGAAAATCAGAGCAACTCTTTGTGTCCTATGGTACAGGAGCTCAAGGGAAGCCTATTTCCAAACAGACAATCTCAAAATGGATAGCCCACTGCATACGCTTTTGTTACTCTTTTCATGGTAAAACTGTACCTGCAGGCATCAGGTCTCACTCCACAAGGGCCACAGCTACCTCTGCAGCTTTCCTCAGGGGGGTTCCTACCAAAGATATTTTGGAAGCTGCCACTTGGAGCTCTGTACATACTTTCTCCAAGCACTATCACCTACGATTATACTCCAAATCTAGAGCAGGCTTTGCCACTGCAGTCTTGCAGGGCATCCTGGCTCCTCCTAGTTCCACCTAGTGCCTACCACCCTTTTTTTAGCTTTGGTATTCTACCCATCTGTTATGACTGCAGCTGTATGCACGATGAACATAATACAGTTTTGTACCTACCATAAATGTAGATGTTCGAGTGCTAATACAGCTACAGTCCAGGTTTCCCTCCCTCCTTCCCCTCTGGGACAGGCCTAATGGCTAATACTTCATCATACAACCTGATTGGGGTATTCATTTATGGTGTATTTGCTTGCAACTACTGTTTTTTGATTATACTGCATTGCATTATTACATAAATTTATGTATTGCCTTCCTTCTGGGGGCACCTGACATCTGGGGCAAGAAAAACTGAAGAAAATGGCGTTGGCTGTTTCTTTTATACCCCTGTCACACTGACGTCAGGGAAGAAGTGACGACATCCGACGCCGGACCTAGACTTTGGAATTCGGCCGACCATGGACCCATCTGACGGCAGAAAAACCCATCTGTTATGACTGCAGCTGTATTAGCACTCGAACATCTACATTTATGTTAGGTACAAAACTGTACTTTTTGGACCATTTCTAGCTCTTTTGTAGTTCCCTGTTTAAAATCCGCCTCTGGGCGTTTTATTTCTGCCTATACTGCTCAGACAAGCTCCTTGTGGTCCTGCAGAGTGGTCCTAGCTACAGAGAACTCAGAAAAGCGACTACTTTCTGGATTTAAGTATCTTTGCTTTTTTTCACTTGGAATAGCTTCTGTAGCTTACCCTGAACTAGCTTGAACTGTTTTTTTAACTGTTTGCTGCATTATTTTAAAATCTGCACTTAAAGTTACTTTTTAGTCGAATTTGATCGAAAGTTTGTTTGTTTAATTTAACTGTTGAGGCTGCACACTAAAGTGTGCTAGCAGGTGTAACTGATTTATCACTGTTTCTGCATTTTCTGTGTGTTTCTATCAAAAAAACAAAAAAATAATCCTTGTTTTCTCGCCTCTCCTCGACTAGTTTAGACCAGTTTACAGGCATTGCTGTATTCTGGGCTGTGGTGTAGTTCCTGTGTTGTCCATTACCTTACTTGGATAGAAGAAAATTTCTTTGCTCACCAGTGGGAGTGGGGAGCCTTGAGCAAGACTACCTGTCCCTGTAGGAAGTGACCTCAGCACAAGAGCTGTAGTAATTGGTTGTTTTGGACCATTTCTAGCTTTTTTGTAGTTCCCTGTTTAAAGTCCGCCTCTGGGCGTTTTTTTCTGGCTATACTGCTCAGACAAGCTCCTCGTGATCCTGCAGAGTGGTCCTAGCTACAGAGAACTCAGAAAAGCGACTATTTTCTGGATTTAAGTATCTTTGCTTTTTTTGCACTTGGAATAGCTTCTGTAGCTTACCCTGAACTAGCTTGAACTGTTTTTTTAACTGTGTGCTGCATTATTTTAAAATCTGCACTTAAAGTTACTTTTTAGTCGAATTTGATCAAATGTTTGTTTGTTTGTTTAATTTAACTGTTGAGGCTGCCCATTAAAGTGTGCTAGCCTGTGTAACTGATTTATCACTGTTTCTGCATTTTCTGTGTGTTTCTATAAAAAAAAACAAAAATAATCCTTGTTTTCCCGCCTCTCCTCGACTAGTTTAGACCAGTTTACAGGCATTGCTGTATTCTGGGCTGTGGTGTAGTTCCTGTGTTGTCCCTTACCTTACTTGGATAGAAGGAAGTTTCTTTGCTCACCAGTGGGAGTGGGGAGCCTTGAGCAGCCTACCTGTCCCTGTAGGAAGTGACCTCAGCACAAGAGCTGTTGTAATTGGTTGTTTGGACCATTTGTAGCTCTTTTGTGGTTCTCTGTTTAAAATCCGCGTTTGCACGGCTTTATGCTGGCATGCATAGCGCCGGTTAAACTTCTTCTGGCTCCGCCAAGTCTGCTCTTCAAATTTTCCCTTAAGGAAACTCTACTCTTGGTATAATCAGACTACTCACTATATTATAAGCCTAGCACTTGTTCTCAATACTTCTCTACTAGGTAAGCACACTCGTACTAAGTAAAGCACTACATCTACCTACCACCCCTGTGAATATCCACTTCTCTTAAAGGTACAGCACTCCCTTATACTGTTCTAGCATGTCGAGTGGTAGAATACTGGTGTCCTCTCCAGTTCAGCTGGTCAATCTGGGTATCTTGAGACAATGCTACAATTGTCTCATGTACACAGACAACCCTCTCCTCCTCCCAACAAACACAAATACATGTGAGAGATGCAACTATATAGCCAAACTGGAGGCTGAACTCTCTCAACTCAGGGCTGGCATGACCAGACAGGAGGAGATGGTAACCACACACACAACAATCCCAGTCCCACATAGACCTACCACAACTGCAAACCAAACACATAAAAACACAAAGACATACTCGGAGGCTCTAATAAAAAACTTACCAAAACAGCAGAGGCTCCCAAAGCAGACATCCAAAAATCCACCACCTCAAAACAAAACACATGCAACACATACTTCAATAAATCAGTGTGTCAACCAATCACAGCCCTTAAGGCCAAACACCATGCCTGATACACTAGTAATAGGTGACTCTATAGTCAGACACACTGATGTCCCGCTGACCAGGCTGAACAAGGAGAAGGTGACTGTGAGCTATCTATCGGGAGCTAGGATCCGCCACATAACACACGCACTCAAGTCACTCCAAAGCAAGTACAAATATGACTCCGTCATTGTCCATGCTGGCGTGAATGACCTGAGACGTACCTCCCTGGACTACATGAAAAGAGACATAGAGGAGCTCTCCGATTATATAGCCCAGGCTGGTATGACCCTGACCCTGAGCAGCATCTTGCCCTCACCAAGAATGATACCACAATACAAAGACAAGATGATCAGCTTTAATAATTGGCTCAAGTACTGGTGTCATTCTAAGGGGATCCAGTGTCTGTCTGCCTGGGATGACATGTTGGACAAGCCACGCTGCTTTGCAAGGGATGGCTTACACCTGTCACCACTTGGCTTCCGGATATTGGCTAAGGCTCTTGCCACCCCCATAGTGCCTTTTTAGGCAAGGCTCAAAAGACAAACCCACCTCCTTAGAAAACAAAAATGGAAAAAAACTAAGGGTAATGCTGCTCAATGCCAGAAGTCTAAATCTCAAGATGCAGGCACTCGATGCACTCCTCAGCATGGAGAACATCGACGTCTGTGCAGTAACTGAAACCTGGTTCAAGGCTCCTGAGAGCATCCCAGTGCTACCAGGCTATACCTCGTATCATGCTTTTCGACCCCAAAACCCGGGCCGAACCACAAAGGGAGGGGGAGTGTCCATATTCATCAAGGACACCCACACCTCCAGGTTAGTAGCAACACATGAAGCATCAGAGACCATACAGGTGCAACTAACCATAGGCAAAACTGCTATACAACTGGTAGCATGTTACAGACCACCCTCCCAATCTCAGGAACCCCACTCAGCCTTCCTGAAGACATTGGAGGATATGAATGTATCACAAAATACCATCATACTGGGAGACTTCAACTACCCAAACATAGATTGGGTACATTATTCTAGCCCTAATACCCTAGCCCAAAGGTTCCTGGAATTCATATGCATTGGAACAACTAGTCACCTCTCCCACTAGGGGAGATAATATACTAGACCTGATCATCACAAACATGGGGACAAAATGCTCCACACTGGAAGTATACCCCTCACTAGTGAGATCTGACCACAAACTAATCACCCTGGATATACATATCCAACCTCCACCCCCAGCACAAAAGACCACAGTGAAAAACTTCTCAAAAGCAGACTTCACTCTTCCTAAGACTGAGATGGTATCCTTTAAGCCCACTGTGCCAGTGGATACCACATCCCACAATGCCGAATCCTTCACAAATGCTTTCTATGGACATCACCAAATATGCATGGATCATGCAATCCTAAATAAATCCAAGTCCCTCTCCACCAAAGGCAAGCGTCCTGTCTGGTGGACCTCAGCCATTAACAAATTGTATAACAAAAGAAGGAAGCTACTGCACGTCAGAGCAAAATCCCATGAAGGGAAGACATCTCTGATCAACATTAGCAGAAAACTACGTTCTCTCATAAAAACATCCAAGGCCAACTTTGAGAGAAAAATCGCTAAGGACACTAAAGATAACCACAAAGCCTTCTTCAGCTATGTTAGAAACCTGGGCGGAAACCTTCAGATATGCTCAGAGTTAGTTCACAACAACAAAAAATACACTGAACCCACAGATATTGCCAACATTCTATCTGACAGGTTCAGTGCAAATTTCTCCCCTCCCTCACCCCCAAAAGAAGAAATACTTATCCCAGCTGAATGTAATCTCCCTGTCATCTCAGATGTCCAAGTGAGAACCGCCCTAAACAAAGCTAAAAACACAGCATCAATGGGACCTGACTGTATCCCGGGTTGCGTGTTATGTGAACTCCAAGAGGAGCTAAACCCACACATAAAAATGCTATTTAACCTTAGCCTTACTTCAGGATATGTACCTGAACACTGGCGTACAGCAACAGTGGTCCCACTCCACAAAGGGGGTACCTCTACAGACCCTGGGAACTACTGCCCCATAAGCTTAACCATATTGGTCTGCAAAGCTATGGAAAGAATCATTATGAATCATTATGGAACTCATAAACAGAGACATAGGGGACCTACAGACACTTGACCCCACCCAGTTCGGCTTTGTAAAGGGCAGATCCTGCCTTTTGAACCTGGTTGACTTTCTCGAAACAGTCACTAGAGCCATTGATGAGGGCAAAGCAGTCCATACATCCTACCTGGACTTGGCTAAGGCCTTCGACACAATACCCCACTCAGGCATCATAGATAAGCTCAACAGCTTAAACGTAAACCCTTATGTCACTAGATGGGTTGCAAACTGGCTAAAGGACAGAACCCATAAAGTTAAAATCGCTGGAGCAATGTCAGACTCAAAGCCAGTCACAAGTGGTGTCCCACAGGGATCTGTCCTGGGACCCCTCTTGTTTGGCATTTATTTCTCAGATGTTAAAGCAAACATGGGAGGGTTGTGGCTGACAAAGTTCGCAGATGACTGCAAACTAGGCGCCATAGTCGATACACCAGCGGACACATACATCCTACAAAAAGGCCTCACAGAAACGGACAACTGGTGCCGGAGTCACGGCCTTATACCAAATGCCAAAAAATGTATAGTCATCCCCTTTGGGAAAAACAAAGTACCCACAAATTATCACATAGACAGCAACCCACTGAGTACGGAAAAAGTAATCAGAGACCTAGGGACCCAAGTCGACAGCGACCTCTCATTTGACACCCACGTTGCCAAAGTGGTTAGAAAAACATTCTACCTTGCACACCTCATCATGAAGGGATTCACATCCAGATCCAAGGATGTCATTGTACCCCTATACTCCTCCCTCATCAGACCCATGATTGAGTACAATGCCCCATTTGTTATGTACCTCACCCGGCATTTGCAACAACTGGAGAGACCACAAACATACCTCACCAAGAGGATCAAGGGTCTCCAACATATGTCTTATTCTGCTAGACTAAGAAAACTTCAGCTCTATTCAGTAGCATACCGCCTGCTCAGAGGTGATCTCTGCCTGACTTACAAGGCCATGTCCAATCAGGATCTGATGGACATGCTCCACCTCAAAAAATCCAAATCCATAAGGACCACGAGAGCTAAAGACTTAAACCTCAGCACAAGTATGAATAGGGCATGCTGGAGGGATAGATTCATAACCCAGAGGCTTCCCATGCTTTGGAACAAGATCCCAGTTCGCATTAGGCAGAGCCCCTCACTGACTCTCTTCAAGAGAAATCTTGATGAGTGGATGGGAGATCGTAAGTTTACCCCAGGGGTCACATCTGTGTCACTGCTAGACAGGGGCACAGTAAACTAATTCTATTATATAAGGGGACCTTCATTGTGTCACTACTAGACAGAGGCACAGTATTCTAAATTTATTCTGTACATTTTTTGTACCATTTCATGGGGTGGCAAAAGCCACATCACTATGGCTAGGCTTACAAATGCCCCAGGGCAGATAGCCTAGTACTATACTATGAAACTATAAGTGGGAAAGCATACATTGCAATGTAGTTTTGATTCTCTAGAGGCCTCCTGCAGGACCGCAGTTATAGGTTCTGTCATTAGGAGGCATGCTTGGTTAAAAGAACAGAATCTGCCCGATCATGTTAAAGCAAAGCTATTAGATGCTCCATTAAAACATGATACCTTGTTTGGTGTTAAAGCAGAAGAGGTGTTGAAGAAAATGGAGAACAAAGCTAAATCTATGCAAATAGTAAAGGATTTCTTACAGGTACAGACACCCAGATTTAGCAGGAACTGGCCTACAAATAATTGGTCCTTTCCAGTGTCAGACAGCCCACAAAGAGGCAGATCACAGCCCCAAGGCTCATACAGGCCTAAACAATTGGGTGCTTCTACCTCCAAAAGCGGAGTGGAAAATTCACAGCCATACAGGAAACAGTCTCAATGACTTTCCCCTGCCAGCACCAAGCACTTATCTTCTGGCAGCTCCTTTGAGGGGAAAACTTGTACTTTTTTCACAAAATTGGCACATGATCCCCCAGGACAAATGGGTCTTAAATATCGTATCTCAAGGCTACAGGTTCCACTTTCACACCCTGCCAAGGCCAAATGGTATGCCAGACCTGCCACGCAATCAATGGGCAGAGGCACAAAAACAAGTTTCATCCCTCATGGACATGAGAGCCATTCAGCAAGTACCACAGCAAGAGCAGGGACAAGGATTTTACTCAAGGCTATTCTTGGTACCCAGAAAGGACAAAGCCTGGAGACCAATACTGGACCTGTCTATCCTAAACACATTCCTGGATATTCCAAAATTCAAAATGTTAACTCTGCAGCAGCTTCTGCCCATGCTGGGCAAGAAGGCTTGGCTTGTGACTTTAGACGTAAAAGAGGCATACCTGCATGTCCCATTCAGACAATCATGCAGAAGATACCTCAGATTTATAGCTGGCTCAATGCACTACCAGTTCTCTGCACTGCCCTTTGGCTTATCTGCTGCGCCCAGGGTCTTCACAAAATGCCTGGCACCAGTAATTGCATTTTGCAGATAAAGAGGAATACAAATATATCCTTACTTGGACGACTGCCTTATTCAAGCAGAGAACAAGGACATCCTACTACAGCATCTGGAGTTTGTAAAAAGATTACTAACAGGTCTAGGGTACACAGTAAACGAAAGGAAATCAAAGCTCGTACCCTCTCAAGAGATAATATTCCTGGGTGCAAGCTTAAATACAACTGCCCAGATGGCTTATCTCACGCCTGACAAAAAGACAACTGACTACTTACTTCAAAATGTTGGCAACAAAGACCCAGTTATCTGCAAGAAAAATTCTGCAGGTTTTGGGCTTCATGGCATCCTGAAAAGTGTTTGGACTCAACATTGCCACAGCCTGGAAACAATAATTACCCTCATTCCCTGCCTGCAACAGGAGTTTCGATGGTGGGCAAAAGCCTGTCACCGCAACACAGGACAGCCATTCACCTTACCCACAGCCAGGCAGACATTGACAACAGATGCATCAGATTATGCCTGGGGGGCCCATATGGCAGGAAGATGTATTTAGGGCACATGGTCCGCAAGTCAAATGCATCTACATATCAATCAAAAAGAGATGCTAGCTGTTCAGAATGCCCTGACAGCCTTCAAGGATCAACTTCATCCAGGACAACTACTGATAAAGACAGACAACACCACGGTCATGTGGTATATAAACAAGCAGGGAGGCACTTATTCCTACCCCCTTTGCAGACTAGCCATGAACCTGTGGGACACAGCACTGACTTACCAAGTACATCTACAAGCACAAGTCCTGCCAGGAAGGATAAATACTCTGGCAGACGAACTAAGCAGAAACCTTATGGATCCCCACGAGTGGAAATTGGATCCACAAGTCTTCAGCATGATAACAAGGAACTGGGGATGCCCGGACATATACCTGTTTGCCTCACAACTGCCAATTACAGCAATTCTGCACAAGGACTTATCACAAGCAAGCATGGAAAGTGGATGCTCTATCTTTCAGCTGGAAAAACCTAACACTGTATGCCTTTCCTCCTCTGCCTCTCCTCCCCAAGGTACTCCTCAAGGTCAGACAAGAGAAGCCAAAAATACTGATACTGATTGCCCCAGACTGACCCCGCCAGCATTGGTACCCACCCAATCCTAAAGAGCTTGTCTCAATGCCCAGCTTGGACATTACCTCAAATTCATCACTTATTGACCCAACAAGACAGTCAGATACTGCACAGCCAACTCAGGACCTTAAACCTGGCAGCATGGCGGATAATGTAGCCATTCAAGACACACCTCTCTCTAAAGCAATGATGGATGTTATTTTGGAGGCCAGGAGGCCTAGCACCAGAAAATCTTATGCAGAAAAATGGAAGAGATTCTGTGCTTGGAACCAGGCACTAAGTATTGACACTACTGTTCCAAATATTCCTCAGATTTTGCAATATTTAACTGAGATGCTGGATAAAGGCCTTTCCTTTTCATCAGTTAAAATTCATGCCTCTGCCATTTCAGCTCATTACAATACAGAACCACCTATTTTTTTCTCATCCATTGCTAAGGCAGTACCTCAGAGGGGCCAAAAACATAAGACCTCCAAGGAGAGCACCAATACCTGCTTGGGACCTCAACTGTGTCTTGGAAAAACTCACACTGCCTCCGTTTGAGCCAGCCTCTGCAGCTGATATAAAATTCTTATCCTGGAAAACAGCTCTGCTCCTAGCAATAACCTCCGCTAGACGAGTCTTAGAGTTACAGGCACTCATGGCTATGGAACCTTTTAGCATTTTCCATCCTGACAGGGTTTCTCTAAGGACAAACCCTACATTTATGCCTAAGGTAGTGTCCAGTGTAGTCCTTAACCAAGCAATTCATTTGCCTACCTTTTACCCAAACCCACAGAATAAGGGTGAGAGACTTCTGCATTCTTTGGACATTCACAGGCAGCTACACTTCTACTTGGGCAGAACCAAAGCTTTCAGAAAGACTGAACGACTTCTAGTGGCATATGCTGCAGGATCACAAGGAAAGCCTATCTCAAAACAGACTATTTCAAAGTGGATAGGCCACTGCATTCATTTCTGCTATTCACAACATGGCAAATCAGTGCCTAAGGGCATTAGGCCACATTCAACCAGAGCAGCAGCCACTTTTGCAGCCTTCCTCAGAGGAGTGCCAACCAAAGACATCTTAGAGGCTGCAACTTGGAGTTCAGTGTATACTTTTACAAAGCACTATCACTTACCTCTCTACTCTAAATCCAGGGCAGGCTTTGCCACTGCAGTTCTGCAGGGCCTGATAGCCTCTCCTAATCCTATTTAGCCAGCCTCCCAACCTTAGCTTTGGGATTCAACCCAATTGTAATGGCTGCAACAGTGAAACACGATGAACATAGTACAGTTGTGTACCTACCATAAATGTAGATGTTAGAGTGTATTCACTGTTGCAGTCCAGGTTACCCTCCCACCAACCCCCTTTTCCTTGCTGGGACTTATCTGTACTTCTCTATTCTATACAACCTATGTGGTGTATTTGCTTGTAGATGAAGGAAAAGTTGTTTTTTGTGTATGCATGCTTATTGGCATAATTTAGCCTACCTTTTTAGGGGCACCTGACATCTGGGGCAAGAAAAACTGAAGAAAATGGCATCAGCTCCATCTTTTATACCCCTGGTGCACTGATGTCAGGGAGGAGGTGACAGCAACCGACGCCGGACCTAGACTTTGGAACTCGGGCTGACTGCGGGTAGCCTGCCAACAGGATAACCCAATTGTAATGACTGCAACAGTGAATACACTCGAATATCTACATTTATGGTAGGCACACAACTGTACTTTCTGTACATACTTTCACCAAGCATTACCATTTGCCAATCTTCTCTAAATCCAGAGCTGGCTTTGCCCCTGCAGTCTTGCAGGGCCTTTTAGCTGGTCCTAATGCTATCTAAATTCCTCCTCCCAACCACAGCTTTGGGAATCTATTCAAATGTAATGACTGCAACAATGAAACACGAAGAACATAGTACAGTTGTGTACACTTACCATAAATGTAGATGTTCGAGTGTATTCACTGTTGCAGTCCTGGTTACCCTCCCTCCAGCCCCCTAAATTCTTTTGGCTATACCTCTACTTTCCTTACTATGCTTAAAAGCCTTTTTGGTGTATTTGCTTTTTTGTTGGAGGTATATCTTTGTATTTTTATATTTAATTGCTCCCCATTACGGGGGCACCTGGCATCTGGGGCAAGAAAAACTGATGTAATGGCGTCGACTGCATGTTTTATACCCCTGACGACCTGACGTCATGGAAGAAGCGACCACAACCTATGCAGGACCCAAGACTTTGTTAATCAGGCCGACTGAGGGCTACCTGCAAGCAGATAACCCAAATGTAATGATTGCAACAGTGAATACACTTGAACATCTACAGTTATGGTACGTGTACACAACTGTACTTTACCCCTGTTGGCTAATACCAAGTCCAATATATTATCACCTCTTGTGGGGATATCGGCTAGCTGTTCTGAGGCATTTGCATTGATAAAATCAAGGAATCTCTATGCATTTGTGTTTTGGCATGAGTAGTTTTTCTATTCTATGGTTGGGTAGTTGAAGTCACCCAGGATCAGGGTAAAGGGTTGAATCTTGATAGATTTAGAGAGGTCCAGATAGGTGGAGTGGGCACCTTGAGTCAATTTCCGGGGCCTGTAGCTAGCTATAATTTGAAATAGGGGTCTTGTCAATGGTTAACTGCACCTGGAGTGTCTCCTGTGCATCCTACTGTTTGACCATCCTGGAGGTTTGTGTCTTTAATATATACTGAAACTCCAACTCCTTTGAGTTTGCTGCCCACAGTTTGGGGTCTGAATGTATGATAGGATGAGTAACCAGGTAAGGCGGGGTCCTCTCCGCAGCTTTGACGCAGGTTTCTGTGACTCCCCAAATGTCAGCATCTTCCAGGTTTAAGAATGCTTGTAATGAGTGCAGTTTCATGTTCATTTAGCAGCATGACGTTTAATTTGCGTTTTGTTGAAATTTCTATGTTGGTAGTATCGGACCACATGACTTTTCCTAAAAAAGACACTATGGGGGAGGCAAGGGCCTTTGCCAGAAGCCTGAAGCCCAAGGGACACCGATGCAAGCCATCTCTAGCAAAGCTTTGTGGTCTGTCGATCATATCTTCCCAGGCTATCGGGTACTGGATCCCCCTGGAATGGCATCAGAAACTAAGCCAGTTGTTAGTCAGTCATTTTCTATTTGTATTGAGACATTGTTCTGGGTGATGGTAGAATGCTGATTAAGGCTAGGGACATACCTGCTTGGGACACACATTCAGCGAGCTCAATCATGTCTCTCTTCATATAGTCAAGGTAGGTACGTCTCAAGTCTTTCATGCCAACATGGACTATGACAGAGTCATAACAGTACCTGTTGTTGAGAGACTTGAGTGTGTGTGTGATATGGTGGATTCTGGCACCTGACATACAGCTAACTGTGAACTTACTCCTTATCCAGCCTGGTGAGAGGCACATCTCCTATGACTAATATGCCACTCTATACCAAACAAAGATCACCTTTCAGAAGTCTGTATGATAACAAGTAAAGACAGAGGGCTCTGAGGCAGTCAGCGTAGGGTATTGTGTTTACTCCCTGTATCCTTTTTTGTAAGGAACCTTTGTGGACATCCAAGTTGCTGCACTTACCTGCACTTATTTGGTCAGGTACATACTGAAGGGGGCATTGTACTCTATGATGGGTCTTATGAGGGCCGAGTACAGTGGTATGATGACCTCACTGGTCCTAAATGCCATGCCTTTGATGTTCATTGTGTTACACTGCTGCAGTCATTACATTTGGGTTATCCTGCCGTCAGGCGGTTCCCTAGTCGGCCTGAGTTCCAAAGTCTTGGTCCGGCGTTGGTTGCTGTCACCTCCTCCCTGACGTCAGTGCAACAGGGGTATATAAGATGCAGCCGATGCCATTTTCTTCAGTCTTTCTTGCCGAGCGGTGCCCGAAGCAAAAGCAGTTCGCAAGTGCCAGTTGGCAGACTCCTGAAATTTTCATTCTGAATCCAGAACCGAAGTCTTCTACAAAGCTAAGTACCCCGTTGGGGAAACTTTTTCTTGCCTCAGACCGATGTCAGTAAAATTTAATAACTGTATTTCTTGTGGGAAGCAAATACCTCATAAGGATTTCCATTCCTATTGTATCCCATGCCTAGACCCAGACCACGACGTCACTGGTTGTCGGTTTTATGCTAGGTTTAAGAAGCGCACTATTAAACGTCAGTTTGATTTTGCCCGACATTATTTTGGCAGAAAATTCAATTACACCATGCCGCCGGCACTTCCGACGTCCGGAATGCATAAAAAGTGCAAAGACAAGGACAGGCATCCGAGGCCCAAAACTGACGACAAAGCCTCTTCTAGGCCGGTCACCGGTTCTCCAGTTTTCAGCGAGGCGCCTTCGCAGCCCCTGACGACCGCTTCTGCAGAATCACAGGCCGCCTCCGACTCCCACGTGGAGCTGGCTGGGCCTTCGGATGCTCAAGTTTTTCAGCCTACCGAAACTAACCCTTCGGGGGGAACCGAAGTATCTGAGCAATCCACAACTTCAGAGGGCGTTTTCAGACCTACTCACTTAAGCATTAAACCCTCTGCTAAGTCTAAGCCTCCCTTAAAAAACAAAGAAACAAATACAGCATTCTCCAGGATGGGCCTCCATGCCTAAGAAACAAATGCTCAAAATGGCCGAAGACCTAATCACCCTGATAAGGGGGTCCCATCCCCCTCCTGATAAAAGGCCCAGACAGGATGCAGACTATGATTCATCCGACCAGGTGTCCATTTCTTCAGATTCATCCTCAGACCTAGGATATTCTTTACCCCCTTATGAGGATTCTGATGCTGAGGAATCTATTCCATCAGCCTCTCCGCCTGAGGACTTCTCCTTTGGGGAAACCTTACACACCATGAGGGAGCATTTCCATTGGGAAGGCCAGGATTACTCAGAATCCAAGAAAAGGCTCAGAGACTTCCTCTTATTACCTCAACACAGACCCCTTGCTATTCCACCAGTGTTAGATATTGTGGATGATGTGTATACTGAATCCAGCTTAAATCCTGACTCCTTACCTCCAGCCCCAGTTAAACCTGACAGATATTATAGAGTTCCTGATTCACACAAATTTCTGTATAAAAGCCCTGTTGCTGACCCTGAAACTATTTCTCAGGGACCCAAAGAGATTAAGGCCACATCAGCAAAAAATCCAGTTCCCTCTGACAGAGATTCCAGAGCATTAGACAGATGGGGAAGGAAAGTATATACGTCTGCCAACTTTAGCAATGAGGGCCTTAAATTGCCAGTTTCACATGCTAAAATATCAGCAATTTTTGATGTCTCAGTTGAAACAAAAAATGCTTCCAGATTCAGATCCTCCTAATTTTAAAGAAATGCAGGATTTATTGCATGCAGCTGAACAAGTGGGAAGACATACTTTGCAATGTGGTTTTGATTCTTTAGAGGCCTCATGTAGAGCAGCAGTTACAGGCTGTGTCATTAGAAGACATGCTTGGTTAAAAGAACATACTTTACCAGATCATGTTAAAGCAAAATTATTGGATGCACCTTTGCAGCGGGATGTGTTGTTTGGAGTTAAGGCAGAAGAGGTATTAAAGAAGATAGAGGATAAGGCAAAATCTATGCAAACGGTGAAGGATTTCTTACAGGTTCAGCCTCCTCGATTTAGCAGAAATTGGCCAACAAAGAATTGGTCCTTTCCAGTCACAGACAGACCTCAAAGGGGCAGATACAGACGTCCAAGAGGTAGAGGTCAACCACAAGGTCCTTACAGGCCTCGACAATGGGGTGCAGCAGGCCAGAAAGAAGGGGAAGACAGGCCCCAACCATATAAAAAGCAGCCTCAATGACTTCCCACTACAGATGCCAAACAGCTCTCTCTTGGCAGCCCCCTTAGGAGGAAAACTGGCACTTTTCTATCACAATTGGCATTGGATCACCAAAGACAAATGGGTTCTCAACATTGTATCTCAAGGTTACAGGTTCCACTTTCACACTCTGCCAAGGTTAAAAGGAATGCCAAACCTGCCACCAAATCAATGGGCAGAGGCTCAAAAACAAATTACAGCACTCATGGACATGAGAGCTATTCAAAAGGTACCACCACAGGAGCAAGGACAAGGATTTTACTCAAGACTCTGTCTGGTTCCCAAAAAGGACAAAGCCTGGAGGCCCATTCTGGATCTTTCTTCTCTAAACACTTACCTGGATGTTCCGAAATTCAAAATGTTGACACTACAGCAGCTTCTTCCCATGCTGGGCAAGGAAGCTTGGCTCGTGACCTTGGACCTCAAGGAGGCATACCTGCATGTCCCTGTCAGACAAAACTGCAGAAGATACCTCAGATTCATAGCTGGTTCAATGCACTATCAATTCTCTGCACTGCCCTTTGGCTTATCTACTGCGCCCAGGGTCTTCACAAAGTGCCTGGCACCAGTAATTGCATTTTGCAGACAGAAAGGAATTCAAATTTATCCGTATCTGGACGACTGCCTGATTCAAGCAGAGAGCAAGGACATTCTTCTAAAGCATCTGGCGTTCGTAAAAAAGTTATTAAGTTGCCTGGGGTACACAGTAAACGAAAAGAAATCAAAACTAGTGCCCTCACAAGAGACAATATTCCTGGGTGCCAGCTTGAACACAACGGCCCAGATGGCTTATCTCATGCCAGAGAAGCAAGGACAACTGACTCAATACTTTCAGTTGATTGCAACAAATACCCAACTCCCTGCAAGAAAAATTCTGCAGGCCTTGGGTTACATGGCATCTTGCATACTACTAATTCCATATGCCAGACTGCATATGAGGAAACTACAATGGTACTTAAAGAGTGTATGGTCTCAATACTGTCAAAGTATGGAAACAGTTATAGCACTAATTCCTTGCCTTCAACAGGAGTTTCGATGGTGGGCTCAAGCTTGTCACCTCAACAAGGGACAGCCTTTTACTCAACCCACAGCCAGGCAAACACTGACAACAGATGCATCGGATTACGCCTGGGGAGCACACATGGCAGGAAAATGTATTCAGGGCGAGTGGCCCGCAGAACAAAAGCATCTTCACATCAATCAAAAAAGAGATGCTAGCTGTACAAAATGCCCTTATAGCTTTCAAGGACCTGCTGCATCCAGGACAACTATTACTAAGGACAGACAACACCACAGTTATGTGGTACATAAACAAGCAAGGGGGCACACACTCCTACCCCCTCTGCAGACAAGCCATGACCTTGTGGAACACAGCTGTAGTCTACCAAGTTCATCTGCAAGCACAATTCCTGCCAGGAGAGAAAAACACACTGGCAGACGACTTAAGCAGAAACATCATGGATCCCCACGAATGGGAATTGAATCCACAAATATTCAGAATGATAACACAGAAATGGTGGAGCCCGGACATAGATCTGTTTGCATCCCCAAAGAACTGTCAGCTACAGAAATTCTGCACAAGGAGTTACCATCCACAAGCATGGAAAGTGGATGCCCTCTCATTCAGCTGGAAAAACCTACAAGTATGCGCTTTCCCACCTTTACTTCTCCTTCCAAAGGTACTCATAAAAGCAGGCAAGAAGAGCCAAAGATGATCCTGATTGCACCAGACTGGCCACGCCAGCACTGGTTACCCAATCTTAAAGAACTTAACACAAGAGCCACCCTGGATTTTGCCTCAAATCCCACATTTGCTGACTCAGCACAACAATCAGATACTTCACAGCCAGCTAAAGACCTTAAACCTAGCTGCATGGAAAATTCCTTAGTCAAGCAAGCGATGCCTCTCTCCAAAGCTGTTATGGATGTCATTCTGGAGGCTAGAAGGCCTAGTACCAGGAAAGCCTATTCGGATAAATGGAAGAGATTCTGTACCTGGAACCAGGCTCACAGCCTTGACCCTCTTGTCCCAAACATTCCTCAGATACTACAATATTTAACTGAGATGCTGGACAAGGACCTCTCCTTTTCATCCATCAAGATCCACGCCTCTACCATTTCTACTCATTACAACACGGATCCACCAATTTTCTCTAATCCTTTGCTAAAACAGTACCTCAGAGGGGCTAAAAACATAAGACCGCCCCGCAGAGCACCTACTCCAACTTGGGACCTCAGCTTTGTTTTGGAAAAATTAACTTTACCTCCTTTTTTGTGCCAGCTAACACAACAGAATTAAAATATATCTCTTGGAAAACTGCTCTGCTACTGGCAATAACATCAGCATGAAGAGTTTCAGAATTACAGGCACTAATGGCAGTGGAACCTTTTTTCATTTTCCACCAGGACAGGGGTCTTTAAGAACTAACCCTACGTTTATGCCAAAGGTGGTATCAAGTGTGGCTCTAAACCAAACTATTCACTTGCCAACTTTTTATCCAAAACCACAGAATAAAGGGGAAGAAACTACTGCGTTCGTTGGACATTCACAGGCTGTTACGCTTCTACTTGGACAAAACCAAAGCTTTCAGAAAATCTAAGCAATTATTGGTAGCATATGCTGCAGGAGCACAGGGAAAAGCCATTTCAAAACATACTATTTCAAAATGGATAGGACATTGTATACATTTCTGCTATACACACCATGGCAAACCTGTACCTAGCATCATTAGATCTCACTCCACCAGGGCAACAGCCACTTCAACTGCCTACCTCAGAGGAGTACCTACCAAGGATATTTTGGAAGCAGCAACATGGAGTTCTGTGCATACCTTCATCAAGCATTACCATTTGCCTTTATACTCCAAATCCAGAGCTGGCTTCGCCACTGCTGTGCTGCAGGGCCTTATAGCCACCCCTAATGCCTTATAGAACCAGCCACCCTACCTCAGCTTTGGGATTCCACCCAAGTGTAATGACTGCAGCAGTGTAACACGATGAACATAGTACAGTTTTGTACCTACCATAAATGTAGATGTTCGAGTGTAAACACTGCTGCAGTCCAGGTTACCCTCCTTCCTTCCCCTCTGACTTGCTGGTATGTACCTATGTCTTCTACCCTTTACTACCTTTGGGGAGTATTTGCTGGTAACTGAAAGTTGTTGTTTGCTTTTCTTATGTATACTTTATTAGCAATTTGAATTGCCTACCTATTTGGGGGCACCTGACATCTGGGGCAAGAAAAACTGAAGAAAATGGCGTCGGCTGCATCTTAATTATACCCCTGTCTCACTGACATCAGGGAGGAGGCGACAGCAACCGACGCCGGACCAAGACTTTGGAACTCAGGCTGACTGGGAAACCGCCTGACGGCAAGATAACCCAAGTGTACTGACTGCAGCAATGTTTACACTCGAACATCTACATTTATGGTAGGTGCAAAGCTGTACTTTTATAAGTTGAGCAACATAGAGGAATTTTCTTACTACCATGGACACTTGTTACCCCAGTGTGGTACCCTCCCTGGTAAGCTCAGGCCATAAATCCAGTCTCATTTAAAGTAACTTTCAGACCTGATATCCTCACAGGAGTAGTAAAACTAAAAAATTGTCCAAAGCTAACTACAGCCTACTAAGCAGTAGTATAAAACGTTTCAAACCCCTTGCAAACACAGTCAACAATGACTCCTGTGCAGAGGTGTACAGAAATGCCTTGTATAGACACCTAAATAACTGTATAGACTTGGCTGAACCTGATGGGTATCAAAACCAAGTCCTCCCAAAAAAACAAGTCACCCTGGTGGATCTCAAGTATAAATAGATTGTATAGCAAGAGGAAGAAACTGATGTTTAAGAGCAATAGGGACCTGACTCAGCAGAGAAAAAAATCCCTCTACAGCTTGAACAAGCAAATCAGGCATCTTGTAAAGTCCTCTAAAACTAATTACAAAGCTAAAATAGCAGCCCTAGCTATGGATAACCATAAGGCAATGTCCTTCTTTTGCCATGTTGCGGTATTCATAACATGAGGGATTCCTTGCCTAGGCGATCTGAACATCCAGCCACTATACCAAAGACTTAAACTACTGCTAGGTACGTGCAACTTTGCACATAAGATGTAGCCAACATAGGCCATAAGTGACATCTGCATGTGCCATCCTCAGCACTTTGCTGCTGCCAGTCCAAATGCCAGCTTCTACCATAATCTGATCGGTGAAGTTTTTTTTTCTTCATTCGTGTGCCCCTTTGGGGAATTTTTTTGTGCTTTTGCTACTTTCATGTCTGCTTGAAGTTAATGTCATCCAAGAAAGGCAAGTGCCATTGTGGAAGAGATTCCACACAAAGACGGTCACAGTCAGTGTCTTTTCTGCTTGGGGTCTGCTCACGACTACGAGGCTGGCCCATTTGTCAGGTGTTCATTCCTAAGAAGTTCCTCACTCATCTTTCGGCTCTTAATATCCACCTAGAGAACCAGAGGTCATAGCAGTTAGCATTTTCTATGGACAGTGCCTCGGAGCCATTGGGTGAGCCTCCAAAGAAGGTGAAAAAAGTAAGGCCTGAATCTTCAGCTGCGCCTCTGATCCCAGACATCTCTCTCTCCAGGCCAGTGAAGTTCCAGAGGTCCATACGGTGCCTGGTCCTTGTCCCTTAGCGGGAACTAATTTAGAAGCTGCTAGGGAGAGTTCCTTAAGCACGTCCACAGAGGCCTCACAGACATCCACTTTGGATGGTAAGGGGGGCTACGGTTCGCTCCTTTAGACGTACCTTGCATACCTCTCCTGCTTTAATGATTGAGGGCTTGCTGACATCAGTGCTAGAGCTAAGGCCTACTTTAGCCCAACATTCCAAGCCTAGGGCAAATCCTCCACTTAAGAAACAAAAACATGATGTCCTTCAAGAGTGCAACTGCAGTCATAACATGTGGGGTTGTCCTGCCTCAGGCAGCCCTCGGTCGGCCGGATTCCAAAGTCTGGGTCCGATGTCGGCTGATGTCGCATTTCTCTCTGACGTCAGAGCGGCTGGAGTACATAAGCATCAGCCGACGCCATTTTCTTCAGTCTTTCTTGCCGCGCGGTGCCCGAAGCAGAAGCAGTTCGCAAGTGCCGGTCGGTGAGCTCCTGTATTCTTCGATTCCGAAGTCTTCAAAAAAGCTAAGTACCCCGTTGGGGACCTTTTCTTGCCTCAGCCGATGTCAGAAATTACTGAAAAAGTCAACAATTGTCTTTTTTGTGGTAAACAAATACCTCATAAGGATTTCCACTCTTACTGCCTCCCTTGCCTGGGCCCAGACCACGATGTCTCGGCCTGTGTAGCCTGTGCTCGCTTCAACAAGCGCACTCTCAGGCGCCGGGTGGAGTTCGCTGAAGATTTTTTTGGCGATAAATTTGCTTACACCATGCCGTCGGATCTTCCGACATCGCAAACTCCCAAAAAGCGAAAAGACCGGGACCGACATCCTTGGCCCACGTCTACCACCGACTCCACGCCAAAACCTAGCGCGAGTGCTCCGGTTCCCTCTGAGACGGTCTCTCCACCGCTCCGAACCGAAGACACCGCATTACCGACGACTCCGATTCCAGATATTACTTCGATGCCTGTTATAGACTTTCCTCCGGATACCATAACCGAGGAAATGCCCGAGACCATTGCTGTAGACAAGGTCACTCCTGCATGTGGAGCTGCCAGGCCTCCTATGGCCATGTCTATTAAGGCCTACACTAGGGCTAAGGCATCCAGCAAAACAAAGCATATTGCTTCCAAATCCTTACCTCAGCCGACTCCGGAGACACAAATTATGTCCATGGCTGCTGATTTAATTTCCATGATCAGAGGTTCACAGGCCCATCCTGAGAGAGAATCCCAGCCTCCTCCTGATAAAAGGCCCCGGGTTGAACCCTCTGACCCTTCTCCTTCTGATGAAGACTCTGAGGGCTCTGTCCACTCTGATAGCCAGGAAGAGCTCTTCCAGACCTATGAGGACTCGGATGCAGAAGATTCCATACCTTCGGCTTCCCCTCCTGAGGATATTTCTTTTGGGGAAGTTCTGCACACCATGAGGGAACATTTCAAGTGGCAGGGTCAGGAATATTCTGATTCTAGGAAACGCCTTAGGACTTTCCTTAAGAAGCCTCAGCACAGGCCCTTAGCTATTCCCCCTGTACTTGATGTTCTGGATGATTTGTATTCTGATTCTAGTGCTACCCCTGATTCTCTTCCCCCTGCTCCAGCCAAGCCAGACAGGTATTACAGGGTCCCAGAAACTCATTCCCATTTATTCAGGGCCCATACTGCTGATTTGGAAACTATTTCACAGGGGCCTAAAGGAGTTTCAGCCTCCACCTCAAAAAATCCTTTGCCCTCCAACAGGGAAGCGAGGTCATTAGAGAGATGGGGTAAAAAGGTTTACGCATCCACTACCTTATCTATGAGAGCTTTAAATTGCCTTTTTCATATGTTCCAATATCAGGATTATCTCTTAGAAGATTTACAAAAAACATTAGCTTCTCCTGATCCTTTAGACAGGAAGACTTTGCAGGAAGCTGTACATAACACTCAGCAAGTAAGCAATCACTTCCTGCAGTGTGGATATGATGCACTGGAAGCTTCATGTAGGGCAGCTATGACAGGGCAGTGATGCGTAGACATGCTTGGTTAAAAGATCAACCTCTGCCAGATCATGTAAAAGCAAAACTTCTGGATGCACCTTTGGAAAAGAACAAGCTTTTTGGTGCAAATGCTAAGGATGTGTTAAAGACCATCGAAGAAAAAGCAAAATCAGTTCAGACTGTGAAAGATTTCCTCCAGGTTCAACCCCCCAGATTCAGTAGGAATTGGCCTTCAAAAAACTGGTCCTTTCCTAATCCAGAAAAGTTTCAAAGGGGTAAGAACAGACGTGGCCGAGGAAGAGGCCAATACAGAGGCCCTTACAGGGGACGACAGTGGCAGCCAGGAAACCAAAGAAGTGACGCAGGGGTTTCACCTGCCCAACAACCACAAACTCAATGTCTTTCCTCTTCTACCGCCTACCAGGGAACAACTAGAAGCTCCCTTGGGCGGGAAATTATCTCTGTTCGCAGAAAACTGGCACAGACTGACAAAGGACAAATGGATTTTGGACATTATAGACCGAGGGTACAGGTTTCATTTTCATACCTTACCAAGAAAACAAGGCATGCCAAATCTACCACAACATCAAAGGGCAGAGGCTATCAAGCAAATCACTCTGCTGACTCGAATGAAAGCAATAGAAAGAGTTCCACAACAAGAACAAGAACAGGGGTTTTACTCAAGACTGTTCCTTGTTCCAAGAAAAGAATCTCAATGGAGACCAATACTGGACTTGTCCGCATTAAACACCTTTCTCATAGTACCAAAGTTCAAAATGCTGACTCTACAGCAACTCCTTCCCATGCTGGGCAAGGAGTCGTGGCTGATTACTCTGGACCTCAAGGAGGCATACCTGCATGTCCCTATCAGACACAGCTGCAGAAGATACCTCAGATTTCTTGCAGGGCCAGAGCATTATCAATTCTCAGCATTGCCATTTGGCTTATCTACTGCGCCCAGAGTATTTACTAAATGCCTGGCTTCAGTAATTGCTCATTGCAGGCTCCAGGGTATTCAAATTTACCCGTACCTGGACGACTGCCTCATACAAGCGGACGACAAATTGATGTTGACAAAAAACCTGGATTATGTCATACGATTACTTCAAGCTCTGGGATACACAGTCAACTTCCAAAAGTCAAGACTGCAGCCATCCAAGCAAATAATCTTCTTAGGAGCCAAACTAGACACAGCCTCTCAGATGGCTTACCTGACAGAAGACAAGCAAGAGAAGTTAACTCAATACTTCAAAGGTTTAGCAAAACTCACCCAGATGACTGCAAGGAGATACCTACAGGCCCTGGGTTACATGGCATCCTGCATTCTATTGGTTCCATTAGCAAAACTACACATGAGAAAGCTTCAATGGTACCAAAAAAGCATTTGGTCTCAACACAGCAACAACTTGGAGACAATCATACCACTCATTCCATGCCTACAAAAGGAATTCCTATGGTGGGCCTCGGTGAGCCAGGAAAACACAGGTATGTCATTCAAAAAACCACAGATAACACAGACCATGACTACAGACGCCTCAGACCTTGGATGGGGCGCACATGGAAGGCAGGTGTATACAAGGACAATGGTCTCCAAAGGAAACACATCTGCATATAAACCAAAAGGAAATGCTGGCAGTAATGCATGCTATCGAGGCTTTTCAACACCAACTCCAGCAAGGCCATCTAATGATACGGACAGACAGCACCACTGTGATGTGGTACATAAACAAGCAGGGGGGCACCCACTCTTACCCCCTTTGCAGACTGACAATGCAGCTTTGGGAGAAGTCACTGAGTCTAAACATCCAGTTACAATCCCAGTTTGTTCCAGGAAAAGACAATGTGTTGGCGGACAGCCTAAGCAGGAATTTCACAGATCCACACGAGTGGAGGTTACATCCGAAGGCTTTCAGACAACTCACTTCGACATGGGGCAAGCCAGAAGTGGACCTATTTGCCTCTCACCTCAATCATCTTCTACCAAAATTTTGCACAAGGACATACCATCCAAAGGCTTGGAAAATAGATGCCCTTTCATTCAACTGGAACTCCCTAGCAATCTATGCTTTCCCACCTCTGCCACTGATGACCTCAGTATTACTAAAGATCAAAGCAGAGAAGCCCAAGGGAATCATAATAGCTCCGGATTGGCCAAGACAACACTGGTACCCTCTACTACGGAGCGTATGTCACACCAGGAGGTGGGCTCTCCCTCAGTGGCCTCTACTTTTGACTCAACACAATTTCGAAACACTGCATCCAAACCTTCAGACACTGCAGCTAACAGCCTGGGAGATCCCATAAATAACTTCAGCTTATCTCTCTCCAAGGAAGTTCAGCGGATACTAACAGAGGCTCGAAGACCATCCACCAGAAAGGTTTACTTAGCAAAGTTGAAAAGATTCAGCAATTGGAATACCAGCAAGGGACATGATGCATCATTACTGAACATCCCACTCATCTTGGAATATTTGGCAGATATGTTACAGAGCGGCCTCTCATATTCTTCAATAAAGATACATGCATCCGCTATTTCAGCTAGATACAACACTGATCCTCCTGTTTTCTCCCACCCTTTACTAAGACAATTCCTCAGGGGAATCAAGAACATTAAGCCACCAAGAAAGGCCCCAGTGCCAGCCTGGGACCTCAATTTTGTCTTAGAGAAACTGACTCTGCCTCCTTTTGAGCCAGCAGCTTCAGTTGACTTGCAATTTCTCTCATGGAAAACAGCTTTCCTGTTGGCAATTACCTCAGCAAGGTAATGGCAATACCACCCTTTATTATTTTCCACAGAGACAGGGTTTCATTAAGGACCAACCCTACTTTTATGCCAAAGGTGGTATCTAGGGTTTCTCTAAATCAAGCCATTCATCTGCCTGCTTTCTTCCCCAATCCTGAGAATAAGGGGGAAAGACTTTTGCATACCTTGGACATTCATAGACAACTTTGATACTACCTGGACAGAACCAAGGCCAGTAGGAAGTATGAACAGCTTTTTGTAGCTTACGCCCCTGCAGTCCAAGGAAAAGCAATTTCAAAACAGTCTATTTCTAAATGGATTGGACATTGCATCAGATTCTGTTATTCCTTTCATGGGAAGACTGTTCCAGCCTATGTCAGACCACATTCCACCAGAGCTACAGCCACCTCTACAGCATTTTTAAGAGGGGTGCCTACAAAGGACATTCTAGAAGCTGCTACATGGAGCTCCGTGCATACATTCTCAAAACACTACAATCTCCCTCTATATTCCAGATCCAGAGCAGGCTTTGCTTCGGCAGTCCTGCAGGGTTTGATTGCCACACCATCTCTTTCCTAGAGCATACCTCCTCCCCCAGCTAAGCTATGGTATTCTACCCACATGTTATGACTGCAGTTGCATTCTTGAAGGACATAGTACAGTTTTGTACCTACCATAAATGTAGATGTCCGATAGACATGCAACTGCAGTCGGGTTTTCCCTCCCTCCATACCCCTCTATGCCTAGGGTCCACTCCTATCTCCCTTACTCTTAGCTGGGGATATCTGTTATGGTGTATTTGTTTTATTGCTCATGTACTTGTTTGGAATCCTGTTTTTGTTTTCCAATTTGATTACAGCCTTCCTTGGAGGGCACCTGGCATCTGGGGCAAGAAACACTGAAGAAAATGGCGTCGGCTGATGCTTATGTACTCCAGCCGCTCTGACGTCGGAGAGAAATGCGACATCAGCCGACGTCGGACCCAGACTTTGGAATCCGGCCGACCGAGGGCTGCCTGAGGCAGGACAACCCCACATGTTATGACTGCAGTTGCATGTCTATCGGACATCTACATTTATGGTAGGTACAAAACTGTACTTTTCTCCTACTCAGGATCCTTCCCTATATTGGCAAGCCTTTTCACAGGGAATCTTGAATGCCTTTTTGGCACTCGAGCCTTCCTCTTTTCAGCCACCTACTCCTGTATCACCTCCACCCCCTTTACATAGGAGTGCCACTATAGAACAAGAGGCCTCTGAAGAAGATGTTTGATTTTCAGAAGAGTCCCTGGCCTAGTCTACACAGATTAACTTCCCCCCGGGTTACGCTCTCCTGAAGTTGACTCCAGTGGTGGGGACTCCTTGGAGGAGGACATTTCCTTTGTTGAGACTATCTCTATGATGAGGGATTTTTTCAAGTGGGAAAGCTGTCAGGTTTCAGAAGTACAAAAGAGGTGCTATGACCTCTTGCAGGTAGACACTCCTTCCCTATCTGTTATCCCACCTGTGTTACTAGCCTTTCAGGATAGCTTTCTTCCAGCATCCAAAAGCTCATCCTCTCAACCACCTGTACCCCAAAGGCCGGACAGGTTTTATAAAGTCCCTGAGGACAGTAACTATCTGTTCAGATGCCCTCCTGCAGATCCAGCTGTGATTTCAGTCTCTGCAGATAAAGCTTCTAGATTGCTGCCTTCTAATTCCCTTTTGCTGTCTGATAATGACAGTAAAATGATGTAGAGGCTTGGGAAAAAGTTCTACACCTATTCTACTCTGGCTTTTAGGGCCATTAAGTATCAGATACATATGTCTAAGTATGTACTGTCCCTACTTTCTCAGACTTATGAATTGCTGACAGATGTTCCAGATTCTGCAGTCAACTCTTTTTCCTCCTGACACTTTCTGCTCAAGTTACCAGACACTCCATTAAATGCAGTTGTGACGCAGCAGAGGTCTCTGCAAGATCAGCAACATCTGGGTCTGTAGTCGGGAGGTATTCTTGTCTGAGACTTCAGCCTTTGCCTGAGTATTTCAAGGCAAAAATAATGGATGCGACCCTGGACAATTACACCCTTTTTGGCGCAGATGCCGCTGCCATCCCCAAAACCCTCTAAGAGAGAGGGAAAGAGCTGCAAGAACTGAAACATATCCTTGTCTCTCCAGTTCCAGAATATCACAGAAATTATCCATCCAAGCGTAATTGTATTAGGAAAAAGACCTCAGCTTCTTCTCAACCTCACAAGAAGGGCACTCGCAAGTGCACTCCACCAAGGTCTCAACCATCTTCTGCCCAAAAGACCCCCTTTCCAGACAAGCCAGGCAGTCTGTGACTACCTGGCCATACTCACAAAAATTCCTTGTTTCCCAGCACCTTTCTCATTCCCTTTCAACCTGGACAAGCATTACCACAGACAAATGAGTCTTGTTCATTGTCCAAAATAGTTATTTCATGAGTTGGAAATTCATACTTACCTTTATAAGCATCTCTCAACCCCCAAGGGACCAGAGCCATTACTTTCCACAGTTGATTCAAGACTGGATCTCACAGGGGACCATACAGGAATTTCCCTCTATGGAAAGAGGAAAAGGATTATATTCTAGTATGTTCTTAGTTCCCAGGAAAGATAGTCCTTGGAGACCAATTTTAGACGTTTCCCAGCTCGCTCTTTTCCTGCAAGTTCCTACCTTCGGGATGCTTACCCTACAAACTCTGTTTCCCCTCTTGTTCCCTCAGGCTTTTCTGGTTTCCTTAGACATCAAGGATGCATACCGTCATATTCCCATTCACCCTCTATTCAGGAAGTTTTTACGGTTTTCTGTTGCTTCCTCTCATTTTCAGTTTTGTGCTTTGCCCTGTGGACTCTCTATGGCTTCAAGGATATTCACAAAGTGTTTGACTCCTGCCATTTACTTCTGCAGACTAGAGGTAGTTCTTATCTACTTTTACCTGGATGACCTGCTTATTCAAGTAAAACATCCAGACATCCTGTACCAGAACCTTCAAACCACCATCTCCTAGCTGCTAAACCTAGGATTCACTATCAACTGCAACAAGTCTTCACTAATCCCTTCTCAGGATCAGATTTTCCTGGGCTGCAGGTTAAGGCAGACCTTATGATGGTCTTTCTGCCTTTGCAAAGCATGCAGTCTCTGCTGGCTTTCTTCCAGCAGTTGCTTTCTCTTACCTCAGTGACAGCCAGAGAGTTTTTTCAGGATGCTAGGGTTCATGGCTTCTGTTATAACAATGCTGCCCCTAGCCAGACTTCACATGCCAAAGTTCCAGACGTACCTGAAAACACTGTTCTCAGCATGGTCACCCATCTGGTGTTTGTCTGTCCACTTCTACCATGTCTGAAAAAGGAATTGCTTTGATGGATGCAACAAATATCTCAGAATTCAGGACTTTCACTTTAGCCACCACACCCAATTCAGAAGCTGTTTACAGATGTCTCAGACCTGGGATGGGAAGCAACTTTGGGGAACCTAAAGGTCCAAGACCAGTGGTCTTCTTTGATTAGAAAATAACACATCAGCATCAAAGAGATGAGGGCTCTGATTTTGGCCCTTCAAGCTTTCTATTCATCTCTTCAAGCACATCCCTTGAAACTGTTCATAGACAACACCATAGTTCTTTGGTATGTGAACAAACAGGAGGACAAAGTTTTACCTAGTCTGCAGGTTAGCACTCCAAGCTTTAGAGATTGCCTTACAAGCAAAGGTCACATTGACAGCAGTTTACATTCCCTCAGTTCAAAATTTTCTAGCAGACACACTGAGCAGGTCCTTGACACGAGCCCATGAATGGGTGATCCACAGGGATGTGTTTCTGAACATTCTCCACTGGTGGGGTACGCCTCTAGTAGATCTTTTTGTCCCCTCTGAACAGACAACTTCCAGAATTTTGTGCCAGAGTTCCACACCCTCTGGTATGGAAGGTGGATGCCCTTTCTTTCTCATGGACAGGGATGTTTCTCTACGCATCCCACCCCCCTTCCCACTTATTCAGAAAGTCTTGCTGAAGAATTCAGCAAGACAACCCAAAAATCTTGATGGTGACCTCCTTTTGGCCAAGACAGCATTGATTCCCTCTTCTTTTGCAGTTAGCCAAGGGCAAGCATCACAAGTTACCTCACAGGGTGGATCTTCTCACACAAGGCAAGGGATGTCTTATTCACCCACATTTAGCAACACTGAATCTGATTCTGTGGGTGATAGGCGTCTGATTCCTTTCAGACACCTTTTCTGTGAGGATGTACTTCTAGTCATACAGCTGGCCAGGAAACTCAATACCAGGAGATCCTCTTATTCAAATGGAAGAGGTTCTCCATTTGTTGTCCTAACAAGAGACTGGATCCATTTTCAATGGATATTCCCGCAGTCTTATCTTATTTGTGTGAGCTGCTCAAGGCTGGATTGGCTTTTTCTTCAGTTAAAGCCCACTTATCAGCCATTTCTGCATGTCTGCCTTTATCTCCTCCCTTAGCTTCTAGGTTGGAAGTTAAGCTTTTCTTAAAAGGCATCCTGCACATCAGACCTCCCAGGAAGCCTGTTCCTCCTCCCTGGGATTCCAGTTTTGTTTCTGGAAAAACTGACTCAGACACCCTTTGAACCTGGACCTTCTGCTTCTTTAAAATTTTGCTCATGGAAAATTGTTTTACTGGTATCCATCACTCCTGCTAGGAGAGTTTCTGAACTTCAAGCTTCACAACCATTTCTAATATTCCACAGGGATAGGGTGTCTCTTCATATCAATCCTTCTTTCATGCCTAAAGTGGTTAATGACTTGTCCCTTAACCAATCTATTCACTTACCTGCCTTTTTCCTTTCCCCTCAAAACTCGAGTGAAAGGGTACTCCACACCTTGGGTGTACATAGGCACCTCAGATTTTACCTGGATAAGACCAAATCCATTAAAAAGTCTGAGCATTTTTTTTCTTTTTTACCCCAGGGAGCTAGGTAAGCCTCTGTCGCTCACAGACAGAACTCACATTGTTAAAGTTGGGGACTTCACCTCTACCAGTACAACGAACACCAGTGGCATACCACAAGGATCTGTACTGGGCCTTTTCAGGGCCAATGTTAGCATTTTGGAGGCTCCCAGCAAATGTTAATTTGGGGGCCCCTAGGTACTTCTTTCCAAGTATCACCTTGTCACTGCCACCCCTTCTAAGCAACATTTTAGTTCATACTGCAAACTTGTAGTTGTAGTATGCATAGACTGACCTGTAGCTACAATACTATTACATTACTACAGGCCTATGTACCACATAGTGTCGGCCCATCTCACAAAGGGAGATGTTGCTGGCATTTACTTGCAACAGTGATACATTACAACAACTCTATGTACAGGTCTGGACTTAGGTGAAATGAAGCCCTAAGGCCTACTGCCCCCCCCCCCCACACACACACACACATAGACACCCTCTAGTCCTCTCCTATATTTCTTCTCATCTTGGGCTGTCACACCATGCACATTATTTTTTATCTTTTCTTGCATTTTGCTTTACTCTTCAGCTTTTTCAATAAGCTGTAACTTTCTATATGCTCTGAAATGCAATTTAAAGTCTGTTTTTCTTTTTCAACAATATTTTCATCAATGATGGCTTGAACAGAAATTATGATTAAGGTAATTCTGAGGAAAATGAAAAAAACATGATTACAGCAATGTGTTCTACTTTGTTGCTCCTAGACAGTACACTGCCCCTGCACAAGCTTTAATAACCTTTGTACACCTCTGATATCTGTGAGCAAAGTAAAAGAAACAATGACCACACTGTCTTCAACCCAAACACAAGCTATAATGACCTTCTGTAAAGTTTCACTGTGATGAAAATTAAAGAAGCAATATCCACACAATCTCCAGCCCCCCATATAACCTACAGCAGCTTTCTGTAAACGCACACATCTGAGCAGGGCTGGTTTTAGAACAGGAGAGCCAGAGGTAATTATCAGCTTTATCTTAACACGGTCTAATCGTAGCCCTGTTGAGGTTAAAGAGTATAATCAGGAAACTAATGCACATTTTCTCCAACCAACAACAGTTTTTATGGGACTCCCCCCCACACAGTAAAGGATGAATTAAGGGAGCTCCCTGAATCCATTTATACAATCTGGAGAGTGCGGACCACTGAACCTCTAGAAGATCTAACTGTATGAATGTTCTGTGATATGTTTTATGCCATACATTTGAAAATGGAATATAATGCTCTGTGTATTCTTGATGTTTTGCTGTTGTGGAGCTTTTTCCCCCGGGCCTCCGCTGAAAATGGGTTTTTGACCCAATCAGACTTTCCCAGTAACAAATGTCAAATAAATAAATAAATACAATTACTTGTTGTCTACGTTTTTTACTGATACCCAGTAGAATAATGTATATGTCCTGGCATTATTTGATGTGTGCACAGATAATCAGTGATATTTTTAGATACACACAAGCCATAACAATACCAGTTTTGTACTTATTTCAGCAAATAGCAATACATTTTTGTGCAACACTGGTATTACCACACCAGATCAATGACTGCTGTTTAGCATTACCAAAGAGAAGCAGGGTTAAGTCATTTTTATTTATGTCATTGAGGAATAATGAATACCTGTTGCTGTCCCGGATTTCACACATTTTGCTCTGTCCATCATAAAAAGTTTGATTTGCTGATAAATCATTCAGGATTACATATACTCAATAAATCCAGACAGAGTTTTTAGTTCTTATTGTCCAAAAAATACATGTTGATGCAAAAGGTGTTATTCTATTAACTTTTAAGGGAATTAGAATAACATTTAAGACATGTTTCTGATTTTCAGCCTTTATTTTGCTAGTATTTATGGCACTGGCTGAATTCCTCAGCAAAGAAGTTGAGAGTTCTAGTATCTAGTGTTCTGACAATATTTATAAAACTTCCAGGAAGAGTAAATCACCCCTGAAAATATTAAGCATCAGCTCTTCTTAAAATCCAAGGTTTGCACTGAGATCAGTCACTCTGAGGTGTTGATCTCTCTATTGCTTACCTTGCTCATGTTCATGTTAGTTTTAGTGGAAAGAACATCCACCAGTAGGGTTTAACTAAGCTAGGGTCACTATGTTAGTGGTAAAATATTTAATGGAATTGGGAAGCCTGTTACTTGATAAAACACTTAATATAACCAGAGATATCTTTGAATTTTAAAGGAGATATAAATAAGAGTTATTAATCAGCTGGTTTATTAAGTACACAAGATTGTTGTATTAGCCTTTGTTGGTTTGACAGACATGTTACAAGATATCAAGGTAAGATAAATTGCTGTCTTATGGAGCCCCCCACAACAGGGGGCCCCCAGCGACCGCAGGGTTCCCTGGTGCCTAAAGCCGGCCATGGGCCCCTTACTGTTTGGAATCTGTTTTTCAGAAGTTCAGGCCAAAGTAGAAGTCATGTGACTTACTAAGTTCATTGATGATTGCAAATTGAGTGCAATAATTGAGTCCCCCAACAATGTTAACATATTGCAGAAAGGGCTAACACAGACAAACGATTAGTGCCAAAGTCACAGACTAAATCTAAATGCAAAAAAGTGCATCAATATCTCCTTTGGCAAAGAGGAATACCCTGCTAATTACAGTATTCACAGCATCCACCATGCACAAACCCAGTGGTGCAAGGCTTGGGAACTCAGGTTGATAGAAATCTAAACTTTGATCACCATATCTCAACAGTGGTAAGGAAAGCCTTCTATTTTGCACATCTCGTAAGTCAAGGCATCACATCCAGGTCTAAGGATGTTGACTCAACTGTACCTAACCCTTGTTAGACCACTGATTGAGTACAGTACCCCCTTTTGCATGTACCTCACCAGACACCTGCAGCAGTTTTCCTCACAGAAAAATTCAGGGCCTCAAAAGCATGGGTTATGTGGATAGACTGAAAAGCCCTGTCACTGTACTGTGTATCTTACAGGCTGCTGGAGCCAACTTGTGCATAGCGTACAGGGCAGTTTCTGACCCTGCTCTAATGGAAATGCTGCACATCCACAAATCAAATGAGGCAAGACTCACTCACTCCAGATATCTTAACCTAGCCTGTGACACCAACAGATCATGCTGGAGAGACAGACTTGTCTTCCAGAGATCGCTGCTGCTTTATAATAGACTCCCAATTCACGTCAAGCATAGCTTGTCTCTGATCATTTTCAAGCATAACCTAGGTACTTGGATGGGAGACCACAAACTCACGACAGAGGTAGTTGGTGTTGACCTTAGATTCACTGTGCAAGTAATGACCATCTATCCACGGTAATTTGGGGTAACTCAGGTGTAACATAGAGCTAGGCTTATAAGGGCTGTAGTGCTGTTGGCCTAGTAACCTATTATGAACTTGTGAGAACTTGATGCCAAAGAGGAGTGGGCCCAGCCCAAATCCCTGGGGGACTCCACTCGTGAATGGCCTTTTTGTGGAGGTGGCCTCCCCAATTCTAATCTCCTAGATCCTATCAGTGAGCAAACTAGCTATTCATTGTGTTATAAAGGGGGTTATACCTAGTTCTTTACGTTTGTTGACAATGCCAGAGGCGGAGTATTGTATCAAATACTTTAGCCAAGTCTAAGTAGGCATTATGCACTGGTTTCCCCTCATCCATTGCTTTAGTGACCTTTTCTAAGATGTCCACCACATTCAGCAAGCATGACCTTCCTTTGATAAAGTCAAACTGGGATGGGTCCAGTGTGTGAAAGTTTCCTGTGTCCTTATTGATAATTTCCATGATAATTCTTTCCATGGCTTTAAAAATGAGACTGGTCAGACTAATGAGTCTATAGTTTCCAGGACCTGTTGAAGGTCCTCACTTATGGAGGTGGATGCCCATTGCAGTCCTCCTTTCATGTGGCACAAAGCTTCTTTTAAGACTGTACTATAATCAAGTAATGTCTCCAGGGGTCCTGATAAGTCATATTTTAGACTGTTTAGGAGGCATCTTGGGATGGTGTCTATATTATAAACACGAAAGATGTAAACTGCGAATATATCTACATAGACACATAAAGGTCGATGTACAAGGAGAGCGAGATACATAATCGGCAAAAATGAAAATGCCAGACGTATTTCTTCAACCAACAGCACCATGCAGGCAAGCTCAAACTAACTAAATTAAATTAAATTAACACTCTTTTGCAGGAGGGCAAGCCCCCCTGCTCCCCCCACAGCCCCCTACTTAAATATACCAACTCAGAGACCGCACTACAGTAGGGAAAAGGATATATTTCCTCATCCCCACAATCGCCCTGCTGGCCAAGCAAATACATTCGGAGTTTTCATTTTCACCGATTTACGTATTTCGCTCTTTTTGTACATCAACCTTTGGGTCCATGTAGATGTATTTGCTATTTTGGGCTTTTGTGTTTATAATATAGACCCCTTGGGAATTAATTGGGGCCCATTGAGGCTGTGTTTCTAGCTTTAGTGAGCACAGCCAGCAAATGCTTTTTAGTTATAGATGGAGTGGTTATGTTTGAGGATATGTTTAGGTTGATGGCTGGGGTGAGAGGTGGGTAAAGTTGGAACTGAATTTGTCTGCTAATAGGTTCACTATATAGCCAGACTCATTGAATGAGGCACTATTAACCACCATTTCATCACATTGCTGTTTGCTGCCCTTGAGGTTTCTAACATAGCCGAAGAAGGATTTATAGGTATCTTTTACCTGGGAGGCTGCTTTAACCTCAAAGTTGGCTTTGCATGACCTAATTAGCTCACTTAGTTGCTGATTTAGTTTGACAAGAGAGTTTTTATCTTTTTGGGAATTAGCCTTCCTGATTTTTGCCCTAATATTTTTTCTTTTGTTGTGTATCCTGTTTAACTTGGGATGCGACTAGGGCAGTTTGTTTCTGGGACTAGTCCTGCGCTTACTTCTGGTGGTGCAGCCATTGTCATGTCGTACAGAGTTTGACAGCAATTCAGCATAGGTGGTTGTGTTCTTTGGGTTTGGAAGGGCATTGGAATTTGACAAACCATCACTTAATAAAAGGTAATTTTCTTTTGAATAGTTCCTAAATGTTACTCATTTTAATGGGATTAGGGAATGTATTTTGATTTCAAAGGAGACAACTGTATGGTTGGACTTCACCAGAGAGGATGAGACAGTGGGAGAGGATGAGACAGTGGGGGAGGGAGCAGAGTTCTCTCATATTTGTGAGCACAAGGTCCTGTATGTTGGCACCTCTAGTGGATGTATTCACTATTTGGTCAAGACCGTTTGTATTTACAAATTCCATTATTCTCTGTGCCTGTAAATATAAGGCCATGTAGAGTTCCCAGTCTGTAAACGGGTAATGAAAGTCTCTCATGAGGAGGGTGTTAGTTTGGATGGCAAGTGTTTCCAGTAGGTCCAGGTATGCATTGTGAGCTTCTTAGGAATGGAGGTTGACCTGTAGCTGGCTAGGTTATGATATCAGATTTTTGTCTATGGTGAGCTACTCATGGAGGAACTCCAGCACATCATCCCATTTGACTGCCTTAGAGGTATGTTTGTTATTTATGTATATTCAGACACCTCGACTTTTAGCTCTTATCTGTGTAGCTACAGGTCTAAAAAATTGGAAGGTTTTGAAACTTTGCACTGCTGGGGTATTTTGCCATTTTAAACCATGTCTCGGTAACTGCACAGATGTCTATATTCTCAAGTTTGTGGAGGGCTTGGAGGGGAGTGTATTTTTTTTTATTTATGCTTCTGGCATTCGGCAGTGACACCTTGAGGTTCAGTTAAGTTGATTTTGCTATGTCGGTAGGTTTGTCAATTTGGCATTGCCTAGAAAAAGGTACTGTGGAGGTCGATAAAGTTTTAGCCAGTATTCAAAAGCCTAAAGGGGAAAGGTGCAGACCATCTTTGATAAAGTATCGTGGTCTGATGTTCTTCGTGTTTCACTGTTGCAGTCATCACATTTGGGTTATGCCTGAGAGTGACTGTAGAGCAATTTTCTTTTTCCAAAAATAAAGTGAAATACACAAATAAAAGCAGGAAACAGTAGTGATGACTCAGAATAACGTAAGCAAGTTCAATTTAGCAATCAAAGGCACTTAATGTTGCCTGGATGGCACTGGAAACACAGACTGGAACTCTGAACTTTGATGAGTTCTAGGAAAATGAGCAGGAGACAGTATGATATAAAGGAGGTTTTGATAGCTTTTATTGTTCAAAAATATTTACATTTGTTTATCTTAAGCTTTTTAAGTTTATTTTTCAGAAAATGTTCTGGAATGCAAGATGTGTAGGCTGCTAGAAGTGTGATATTCCACACTACGTAAGTGTTAATGAGTTAAACCTGATTTTATCCAGCCTTTATTCTCTTGTTATACTGCAAAGCCTATATACCCTTCAACTAAAAAATTATTTGTTTACTTTAATTTCTGTAACACATACAACAGTGACTGAAAAGAAGCCCCCCCACGTTTAAAATAACCCTGACAAAAACAGAACACTAAACTGCTTTACTATATTTAGCGCACAGTTTGTCTTGAAATTTTTTACACAAATACTAATAAGAACAAAAATGTTTACTTATCTTTACTTTTTCCCCATTTTAGTGTCCTCCTAAACATTAATGACATAAAGTGGGGGCATATGCCTTAACAGTCCGCCAACAAGTTTAACAAAGTCAGCAAACTTTCAGTCTTGTAAAGGCACTTTTTATTGCAAAGTGATGGTTCACAAATGTGATTACTACTTTGTAGCCTGCCATTTATTCACTAATTTTAGTGTTGCTGGTCTTCTTCATGTTCATTTCCATCTCCCAGTACCAGACTGTAATTCAAGTCAAAGGTACTCTTGATTCTTCTACTCAATTTATATGCCTTTTTCCATGTCTCAAGCATATTTCTTTAAAACATTGGAAAATGTTTCAGTGAGTCTTTTCATGAGATTTACTCTTATAAGAATGACAAGCAGAGTCCCCTTCTGCATGCTGGCTCACTTTTTGTTGGATAAACTTGTTTATTTCCTCCTTACCCTGTTCTGCAGCAAAGAATGTCATTGATCCTGTCTGAAAAAATGCTATGAAAACAGCTTGATACAGCAGCTTGACTCTTATGCCTGCATCTCAACATTCCCATATTGCTGGTATAACTTTGCTTCTCTTCTGCATGGTGTGCAGTGAATAATCATTTGAATTACCATTTTCTACAAATATTCTGCTGTCTCCAGTGTTTAATACTTTGCCCCTTCTACCACATTTTTGTCAGGATCATCTTTTCCTGCTGGTATTATTGTATATTTACTAATATAGGTCAGGACTGCTTTCTTATGGCCAGGTTTGGAGCATACACTCAAGTGTCTCCTTTCAGTTAACAAATTGTGCTGTGGGACACAAGTTTAGTTTTTTTTTGCTTTCTTAAAATTAATATAGTCTGTTCTTTCCAGTTTCTGTAGTACAGAAGACAATCTCAGGTTTTCTCTGCGCAATGACCTCTAACTACTATTTTTTGAAATTGCTCTTCTTGAGAAGCCTCATACTCAGCTAAATTTTTCATTTCAACCTGTGATTTTTGCAGTTTTTTATCAGTTCATCTGAAAGCTAATTAAAGCTTCTGTTTTTTATCCTTTTTTTATTTGAGTTGATGTATTCCTTCAGTGTTTCATTTATTTTTCACCCCAAGTACTTTTATTTGTTTCCTCTAAAGTACTGGAAGACATCTCTAGAACCAAAGCTGAAGCTGGACCTGCCTTTTGCTGAACATCTGCAAAATCCTTCCTAGATATTGTTTTCTCTTCACCTTTTTTAGTTGATTTTCTTTCTGTTTTTCCATACTACTACTTTGTTGGTATACAGGTATTGCACTTGCTAGTCAGAAACTGAATTTTACCCAAAAAACAGTGTAATTGGCACTCCTTTTTTCAGTTTCTGTTTTCACACTGGGAAATCTGAAGTTAAACTGTTGATTAGTATGCAGCCATTTTGGAAGTCCCATCTGTCTGAATCCCAAGACACTAGTCACGAAAAGAGCATGTGCTTATTACTGTGGTTTAGAATTTCAGAATTATATTAAATGTCTCACATAAATTAACATTTTTTACGTAAACTTTTACATATATTTTCATTTACTGTTAATTTTGTATATGTTCTCATTCATGTCCTTCATACTTTCTTCCTTTGCCACCTCCATAAATATTATTTTTAGATTATTGTTATGTATTTTAAAGATCTTGGCATTGCTTAGGCTAGACTATTCCAGTCATTTGTGTATATCGTTTGACATACCTCATGTCTTTGGTTTCTAATTTCAGTTCTGTTGATCTTCCATTTTGTTTTATTTTTTAAGAAATCCTTTCAAAATATTTTTCATATTTCAAATAATAATTTCACATTTACACTTAAACCTTCCAGCTTTCCTATACCATTCAAGTGCAACCTTCCATTTATTTATATTTATTATTCCTAGTATGCTTTTATTTTTTATTTTACTACTTATTCATCCTGACACAATCAAATGAACAGCTTGTGACATTTAGATGTTCTTCATGTTTCACTGTTGCAGTCATTACATTTGGGTTATCTGCCTGCAGGTAGCCCTCAGCCGGCCTGAATACCAGTGTGTTGGATTCCTGTGCCGGATGCTGTCTCTTCTTCCATGATGTCAGGTCGTCAGGGGTATAAAACATGCAGCCGACGCCATTACATCAGTCTTTCTTGCTGCGCGATGCAGAAGCAGTTCACAAGTGCTGGTCTGCTGACTCCTGAAATTTTTGTTTTTGAGTTTCAGAACCAAAGTCTTTGAAAAAAAGCTAAGTACCCCGTTGGGGATCCTTTTTCTTGCTCTTAACTGATGCCAGAAAAAGTTAGCATTTGTCTTACCTGTGGAAAACTTCTTCTTCTTTCAGCTTTTCCCAGTTAGGGGTCGCCACAGCGGATCACCTGTCCGCTTATGATTGGCAGTGGAGTTTTACAGTGTTGAGTTGCCAGCCCGGCGCCCAACCTTCCACAGAAGGCACACACATGCATACACTCACACCTAGGGCCAATTTAGAGTGTCCAATCCACCTACAGCATGTCTTTGGGATATGGAAGGAAACCGGAGCACCTGGAGGAAACCCACGCGACCACAGGGAGGACATGCAGACTCCGCACAGAAGGCACCCCAGTTGAGAATCGAACCGGAGAACCTCTTGCTGTGAGGCGGTAATGCTAACCGCTGCACCACCTTGGCCGCCCGTCTTAACTGTGGAAAACAAATATTTCATAAAGATTTTCATTCGTACTGCATTCCTTCCTTAGGCCCAGACCATGGCATCCCTCGCTGTTGGTTTTGTGCCTTATTTAACCCCCGAACTATTAGTCATAGGTCTATTTTCGCAGCAAATTATTTTGGTACTCTGCTTAACTATCCAGAAATGGTTTTGGTAAGCCATCCAACTACCGATATTCCGAAAAAACATAAGGATAAAGACAGAGACAGACCGCTTAGGTCCAAAACTGCCGACGACACTTCCGTTAAGCTAGTCACCAGTTCACCGGTACTCAGTGAGGCGCTTTTGCAGCCCTTGATACCCGCTACTTCAGATTCGCAGGCCTCTACTGAGACCCATTCTAGTCCGGTATGCCACGAGATGCTTCTTCGACTATGGAACCTATGGATGTCTCTACCTTGGACTCTGTGCACGCACCGGCTTCTGAGGATGTATTCAGGCCTACAGATTTGCATTTTAAACCAACGCCATCTTCTTCATCAAGGCCTAAAACTCGACCCAAGCCTAGAAAACCGACATCCAAACTGCATGGTCAGGCCCATATGCCTAAAAAACAAATGCTTAGAATGGCTGAAGACCTTATTACTTTAATTAGGGGAAGCCAGCCTTCCCCCCTCTAAGAGACCTAGAACTGATTTTCCTTCTGATTCTTCTGATCAGGATTCTGAAATTTCTGTTTCTCCTGATTACCAGGATTTGCCCTTATCTACCTATGAGGATTCTGATGCAGAGGATTCCATTCCTCCTTCTTCCCCTCGAGAAAATGTTTCTTTTGGTGCAACCTTGCACACTCTTAGGGAGCATTTCCGCTGGGAAAGCCAGGATTACTCTGACTCCAAAAAGAGGCTTAGGGAATTCTTACTCCTCCCTCAACACAGGCCTTTAGCTATCCCTCCTGTTCTGGACATTGTAGATGATGCCTTCGTGGAATCTAACCTGGCCCCAGACACCTTATCTCCAGCTCCCAGAAAACCTGACAGGTATTCCAGAGTACTTCACTCTCACAAGTTCCTCTTCTAGAATCCTACTGCGGATCCAGAGACCATTTCCCAAGGACCAAAGAGCATTAAAGCTTCTGCTGCCAAAAACCCTACCCCCTCTGATAGAGATTCCAGGGCCTTGGACAGATGGGGTAAGAAGGTATACACCTGCTACTTGGGCCATTAGAGCCTTAAGTTGCCAGTTTCATATGTTAAAGTATCAGCAGCATATTATGGGACTTCTTAAACAGAAAATGATGTTGATTCCTGACTGTGCTGAACATAAAGAATTACAGGATTTAATGCATTCTGCTGAACAAGTTGGTAAACATACTTTGCAATGTGGTTTTGACTCTTTAAAAGTATCTTGCAGGGCTGCTGTCACTGGGCCTGTACTTTGAAGGCATGCTTGGCTTAAGGAGCAAAACTTGCCAGATCATGTTAAAGCGAAATTACTGGATGCTCCCTTAAACCAAGACCGCCAGTTTGACAACAGAGCAGAAGTCCTTAAAAAGATGGAGGAAAAAGCTAAATCTATGCCAACTGTTAAAGATTTCCTGGAAGTACAGCCTCCCAGATTTAGTAGGCATTGGCCTTCTAAGAATTGGTCCTTTCCAGTCTCTTCCAGGCCTTCTCAACCCAAACCCAGGAACAGCAGACCATCTAGGTTACAGTCTCAGGCTACACACAGGCTTAAACAGTGGGGGGCTCCCACTTCCAAAGCTGGAAGTAGTAAGACACCCCCCCCCCATGGAAAAATGCAGCACTGACTTAACTGTAACCCTTCCAAGCCCTGCTCAACTGCAAGCTCCCTTAGGAGGAAAGCTCGCCCTGCATGCAAAAAAACTGTGAACTCATTACCCAGGACAAATGGGTTTTAAATATAGTTTTCCAAATATACAGATTCCACTTCCACACCTTACCAACCCCAAACGGTTGGCCAGACCTACCCCCAAATCAGTAGGCAGAGGCTCAACTGCAAGTTCTCTCTCTTCTAAGTATCAGGGCTATTCAACCTGTCCCAGCAGGAGAAAGGGGACAAGGTTTTTACTCAAGACTTTTCCTGGTACCCAGAAAAGACGGCTCCTGGCGTCCTATCCTGGACCTCTCTATTCTAAACACCTTTTTGGTAATCCCAAAATTCAAAATGCTAACACTTCAACAGCTGCTTCCTATGCTAGGCAAAGATGCCTGGTTGGCAACCTTAGACTTAAAGGAAGCTTACCTGCACATTCCAATAATGGAATCTTGCAGGAAATACCTACGCTTCAAAGCAGGCTCCATCTACTATCAGTTCTCTGCACTTCCCTTTGGCTTAGCTACTGCGCCCAGGGTATTCACAAAGTGTCTAGCTCCAACCATTGCATTTTGCAGGCAGAGAAATATTCAAATATACCCATACCTGGACGATTGTCTGATTCAGGCAGAAAGCCAGGACATGCTATTAAAACATCTGGCATTTGTAAAGAAACTTCTAACCTTGCTGGGGTACACCAGGAACACCATAAACGAAAAGAAATCTCATCTAGTACCCTGCCAGCCGATTGTATTCCTGGGAGCAAGCTTGAACACAACTTCCCAGATGGCTTACCTCACGCCAGAGAAACAAGTTTATTTGACAGCCTACTTCAAACTTCTGGCCACAAAGAGCCGGCTATCTGCAAGGAAAATTTTGCAAGCCCTGGGGTTCATGGCCTCTTGCATTCTACTAATTCCATATGCAAGACTGCATATGAGGAAACTACAATGGTATCTAAAAAGCCTATGGTGTCAACATTCTCAGGACCTGGAATCAATGATTCCTATCATTCCTTGTACAAAGACAGAGTTCCTTTGGTGGGCAGAGGCCTGCCACCTCAACAAGGGGCTCCCTTTCAATCTACTCCCTGCCGCCCAAACCCTGACAACAGATGCATCAGACTATGCATGGGGGGCTCACTTGGCAGGGCAGTGTATTCAGGGCAAATGGAACCCGAGTCAGATGCACCTGCATATCAGCCAAAAAGAAATGTTAGCTGTACAGAATTCCCTGAAGTCTTCAAGGACCACATCCTTCCAGGACAATTATTGGTAAAGACAGACAACGCCACAGTTATGTGGTACATAAACGAGCAGGGTGGAACCCACTCGTACCCTCTCTGCAGACTAGCCATGGCTCTGTGGAACACAGCCTTGAGCTACCAAGTGCACCTACAAGCTCAATTCCTGGTAGGCAAGCTAAATTCTCTGGCAGACGACCTAAGCAGAAATCTCATGGACCCACACGAATGGAAACTGGAACCAAAAATATTCATCCTCTTGAGGAACAATTGGGGGACTCCAGAGATAGACCTGCATGCCTCCCCTCAAAACTACCAATTGGACACATTCTGCACAAAGACTTCCCACAGTCAAGCTTGGAAAGTGGATGCCCTGTCCTTTACCTGAGAAAGCCTCTCAGTTTATGCCTTTCCCCCCTCTGCCTCTCCTCTCGAAGGTTCTGCTAAAGATCAAACAGGACAAGCCAAGGACACTTCTTATTGCACCAGACTGGCCTCGCCAGCACTGGTACCCCCTCTTGTGCAGCATGAAACTGCTGAATCCATGGCACCTACCTCAGACACCTTCCCTGCTGTCCCAGCAGGCAGGCCAGATTCTGCATCCTCAGCTTCAAACCCTGAATCTTGCAGCCTGGCTAATTCCTTGAGCTCTCCACTAACATCCCTCAGTAAGCAGGTGCTAGAGGTCATTCTGGAAGCATGGAGACCTAGTACTAGAACATCCTATGCTGAAAAGTGGAAAAGGTACTGTTGCTAGAGCCACTCCCAGGGTATGGGCACTACGGTGCCCAGTTTACCTCATATTTTTCAGTACTTAACAGAAATGCTCCACAAGGGCCTATCCTTCTCGTCAATTAAAGTTCATGCCTCTGCAATTTCGGCATATTATAATACTGAACCACCTCTCTTCTCTCACCCCCTGTTAAAGCATTTCCTTAGAGGGGCAAAAACTTTAAGCCCCCCCTCCCCCCCTTCCCAGGCGAGCCCCTACTCCAACCTGGGACCTTAACTTTGTATTGGAAAAGCTCACTCTCCCTCCATTTGAACCAGCTGCAACTGCAGAGTTGAAATTCCTTTCTTGGAAAACAGCCTTCTTTCTAACCATCACTTCAGCAAGAAGAGTGTCTGAATTACAGGCCCTCATGGCAGTGGAGCCCTTCATTATCTTCCATGCAGACAGGGTTTCCCTCAGGACCAATCCTTCCTTTATGCCCAAGGTAATGTGTAGTGTGGGCCTAAATCGATCCATTCATTTGCCTACCTTTTTCCCTAATCCACAAAACAAAGGAAAACGAATTCCACACTCTTTGGATGTGCACACACAACTTAGATTTTATTTGGACATGGCTAAGCCTCTCAGAAAATCTGAACAGCTGTTAGTTGGCTTTCCTGCAGGGGCAGATGGGAAGGCCATTTCAAAGCAAATCATTTCTAAATGGATAACGCATTGCATTCATTTCTGCTATAAGCACCATGAAAAACCTGCCCCACAGGGGATAAGATCACATTCCACCAAGGCTGCATCTACCTGTGTACAGCCTTTCACAGAGGGGTCCCTACCAGGGACATCCTTGAAGCTGCTACCTGGAGCTCTGTTCATACCTTCACCAAGCACTACCACATGCCTATTATTTCTAAATCCAGAGCTGGTTTTGCCACTGCAGTATTGCAGGGCTTAATAGCTGGTCCTAATGCTCTCTAACTTCCTCCTCCATTCCTTAGCTTTGGGAATTTACCCAAATGTAATGACTGCAACAGTGAAACACGAAGAACATAGTACAGTTGTGTACTCTTACCATAAATGTAGATGTTCAAGTGTATTCACTGTTGCAGTCCTGGATGTTCTTTGTGTTTCACTGTTGCAGTCATTACATTTGGGTAATCTGCTGGCCTGACTAACAAAGTCTTGGGTCCTTCGTCAGTTGCTGTCTCTTCTTCCATGACGTCAGGTCGTCAGGGGTATAAAACATGCAGCTGAAGCCATTTTAATCAGTCTTTCTTGCCGTGTGGTGCCCTAAGCACAAGCAGTTCGCAAGTGCCGGTTGGCCGACTCCTGAAATTTTTGTTTTCGAATTTCAGAACCAACGTCTTCAACCTAAAGCTAAGTACCCCATTGGGGAAACTTTTTCTTGCTCCTTACCGATGTCAGTAAAAGTTAATAATTGTATTATTTGTGGGAAGCAAATACCTCATAAGGACTTACATTCATACTGTATTCTTTGCCTAGGCCCTGACCACAACGTGTCTTGCTGTCGGTTTTATGCTAAATTTAATCAACGCACTATTAAGCACTGATATATGTTTGCATCTCATTATTTTGGCTCAAGATTTAACTATCCAGAAATGCATTTGGTTAACAATCCGACTACCGGAATACACAAAAAACACAAAGAAAAAGACAGAGATAGACCATCGAGGTCCAAAACCAGTGATGAAGCTTCTCCTAAGCCAGTCGCCGGTACTCAGTGAGGCACTTTCGTAGCCCCTGATGCCTGCTACTTTTGTTTTGCAGGCTTCTACCGAAACCCATTCGGAGTCCGGTATGCCGCGAGACACTTCAAGTATTGAACCCGCGGATGTCTCTCCCTTAGATGGGTCCACAGCCGCTGAGCAGGCACCGGCTTCTGAGTGTGTTTTCAGGCCTAGAGGTTTGTATATTAAACCAACACCATCATCAAAAACAAGGCCAAAACCAACTTCTGTGTCAAAGAAACCGACGCATGAGCCACGTGTTCAGGGACCCTATGCCTAAAAAACAAATGATCAAAATGGCTGAGGATTTAATTACCTTGATCGGGGGTTCCCAACCCCCTCCTGCTAAGAGGCCTAGGCAAGGCACTAATTATGAGTCTTCAGATCAGGTTTCCATTTCTTCTGATTCCTCTTCTGATCAGGAACTTTCTATTCCACCTTATGAGGATTCTGATGCAGAAGAATCCATTCCTTCTGCTTCCCCTCCTGAGGATTTTTCTTTTGGAGAAACTTTGCATACTTTAAGGGAACATTTTCATTGGGAGAGTCAGGATTTTTCAGAATCCAAAAAGAGGCTTAGGGATTTCCTTCTTATTCCTCAGCATAGGCCTTTGGCTATTCCTCCTGTTTTAGACATTGTTGATGATATTTTCTCAGAATCCAGCATGGTTCCTGATTCACTGCCTCTTTTTAAAAATCCTACTGCTGATCCTGAAACGATTTCTCAGGGTCCCAAGGGTGTTAAGGCTTCTACTGCTAAAAATCCTACCCATTCAGATAGAGACTCCAGGGCACTGAATAGATGGGGTAAGAAGGTTTACACATCTGCAACCCTGGCTATCAGGCTATAAACTGTCAATTTCATATGCTTAAAATATTAGCAGCATGTCATGGGCTTACTGAAACAGAAAATGATGATTTCTGATTGTGTGGAAAATAGAGTTACAGAATTTATTGCACTCAGCTGAACAAGTTGGAAAGCATACTTTGCAATGTGGGTTTGATTCCTTGGAGGCCTCTTGCAGGGCCGCCGTAACAGGATCTGAGATAAGAAGGCATGCTTGGCACAAGGAGCAAAATCTGCCTGATCATGTTAAAGCGAAATTGTTGGATGCACCTCTACAACAGGACAGTCTATAAGGCAGAAGAAGTTTTGAAAAAGAAGGACGACAAACCTAAATCTGTGCAAACTGTAAACGATTTCCTACAAGTGCAGCCACCCAGGTTCAGTAGGCACTGACCTACTAAGAATTGGTCCTTTGCAGTAGCCACCAGAGCCGCTCAGGCCAAACCCAGACATTCCAAAGGCTCCAGATTTCAGTCATAAGGAGCTTACAGAACAAAACAATGTGGTGCCTCCACCTCCAAATCTGGAAGTAGCAAGCCCCCCCCCCCCCCCCCCCCATGGTAAACAGTCTCAATGACTTTCCTCTGCCATTTCCAAGCACTTATCTTTTTGCAGCCCCTTTGGGGGGGACACTAGCACTTCATGCACAAAATTGGCGTCTAATTACCCAGGACAAGTGGGTCTTAAATATAGTATCCCAGGGATACATGTTTCATTTCCACACATTGCCAATTTCAAACAGATGGCCAGATCTGCCTCCAAATCAGAGGGCAGAGGCCCAGGAACAAGCTATGTCCCTCATGGATATGGGGGCTATTCAACCAATACCAGAAAGGGAAAAAGGTCAAGGTTTCTATTCGAGACTTTTCCTGGTACCCAGAAAAGACAAGTCATGGCGTCCAATTCTGGACTTATCCATTCTAAATACTTTCCTGGACGTTCCAAAATTCATGATGCTGACTCTACAACAGGTACTACCTATGCTGGGCAAGGATGCCTGGTTGGTAACTCTAGACTTAAAAGAGGCTTACCTGCATATCTCATTCAGGGAATCTTGCAGAAGATACCTCCGCTTCAAAGCAGGCTATTTGCATTACCAGTTCTCTGCACTGCCCTTTGGCTTATCTACTGCTCCCAGGGTCTTCACAAAGTGCCTGGCACCAGTAATTGTATTCTGCAGACAAAGAAACATTCAAATTTATCCTTATCTGGGTGATTGTCTAATTTAGGCAGAAAACAATGACACTCTTCCTCAGCCTCTGGCGTTTGTAAAAAGGCTTCTAACATGCCTAGGGTACACCATCAACGAAAAGAAATCACAACTGGTACCCTCTCAAATAGTTACATTCCTGGGTGCAAGCTTGAATACAACTGCCCAGATGGCTTACCTCACGCCAGACAAACAAATTCAATTGATGACATTCTTCAAACAAGTGGCCACAAAAACCCAATTATCTGCAAGCCAGATTCTGCAGGCCTTAGGTTTCATGCCTTCCTGCATTCTACTAATTCCATGTGCAAGACTGCATATGAGAAAACTTCAGTGGTGCTTCAAAAGCTTATGGAGTCAACATTGTCACAGCCTGGAAACAATGAGTCCTGTCATTCCTTGCCTGCAACAGGAGTTCCTATGGCGGGCAGAGGCCTGTCACCAAAACAAGGGACTGTCATTCATTCCACCCCCTGCCACCCAAACCCTGACTACAGATGAATCAATGTATGTTTGGTGGGCCCATCTGGCAGGGAGATGCATTCAGGACGAATGGAGCCCAATTCAAATGCACCTACATATCAACCAGAAAGAGATGTTAGCTTTACAGAATGCTCTGACAGCCTTCAAGGATGTTCTTCATCCAGGACAACTGCTGATAAAGATGGACAACACCACAGTTATGTGGTACATAAACAAGCAGGGGGGTACCCACTCCTACCCCTTTGCAGACTATCCATGTCTTTGTGGAACACGGCCTTGACTTACCAGATACATCTACAAGCTCAATTCCTGCCAGGAAGACAATATACTCTGGCAGACGAACTAAGCAGAAATCTTATGGACCCACACAAATGAAAACTGGATCCACAAATCTTCAGCATGTTGACATAGAGATGGGGGAGCCCAGACATAGATCTTTTTGCCTCTCCCCAAAACTATCAGTTGAACACATTCTCCACAAGAATTCATCACAAAAAAGCTTGGAAAGTGGATGCTTTATCCTTCAGCTGGAAAAACCTATCAGTCTATGCCTTTCTCCCTCTGCCTCTGCTCTCCAAGGTTTTACTAAAAGTCAGACAGGAAAAACCAAAAATGATTCTGATTGCTCCAGACTGGCCTCGCCAACACTGGTGTACCCCCTCCTACACAATATGTCACACCTACCCCCGTGGCACCTGCCTCAGACACCTTGGCTACTGTCTCAGCAGAACTATCAAATTCTGCACACTCAGCTCCAAACTCTGAATCTTGCAGCATGGCTAATCAACTAATTTCACCAGTCACATCCCTCAGTAAACATGTGATGGATGTCATCTTGGAGGCTAGAAGGCCTAGTACTAGAAAATCCTATGCTGATAAATGTAAAAGATTCTGTGCCTGGAACCAAGCACAAGGAATAAACCCAGTAATGCCCAAGATTCCTCAGATTCTGCAATATTTGACTGAGATGCTTCACAAGGGCCTACCCTTTTCTTCCATAAAGATCCATGCCTCTGCCATTTTGGCTCATTTCAACACAGAGCCCTCCTCTCTTTTCTCATCCCCTGCTAAAGCAGTACCTCAGAGGGGCCAAAAATTTGAGACCTCCCAGGAGAGCACCAACTCCGGCATGGGACCTCAATTTTGTGCTGGAAAAACTCACCCTACCTCCTTTTGAACCAGCTGCTACTGCAGACATAAAATTTCTCTCTTGGAAGACAGCTTTCCTTACACTCGAACATCTACATTTATGGTAAGTGTACACAACTATATTTTCTTCTTCCTCCTTTTTCGTTTTTTAAAATCCCCTTTTCTAGGAATATTTTAGCACCCAATGAGGCTTCAAACACAATGATCATTAGTTTACATCAGTTTTCCCTCAAATTTAAATACATATATTCTGTAAATTAGATATCGTCTTAGTAAAAGTGAGTGCATGTTTAGTAATATATACTGATTCCATATCAGCACTTCTGTCATCTAAAAACTCTTCTGTCAGCTTTTTTCACATTTTCTTAACACCAACTTGTATTTATTTCTTTTGTTGCAAAGTATTTCTCCTGACTTTCTATGCATCCACACCCATGTTTTTATTTACCTTTAGGTCAACACTGTTCTGTGCTTTTTCTGTTTTACTCAAAGCTTTTTCCATTATCTCTCAGCCTTTAGTAATTATGCATAATTCAAATATGCATTATCTTACCTTCCAGTTTATTTTAAACTACCAGCTTTCACTGTTTCCTATTAACTATTTTGAACCCAAATATTATTATGATACTTAAAGAAAATACTTGCCTTTATTCAATTTATAGTTTCATGATGTTATTCATCTTCACATTTTGGGACTACTGCCACAGAATGCCTACTATCCTGTCCAACATGCTGAACTTTTTATCTTTCTACCTATAAGCTGGGCAGATGCCCTTCAAACTGGACATTGGTACATCTGAGGTATAAGAGAGTTGTCTGTTCACTCCATCCTTGATCCTTCCTTATCGCAGTGTGTGAGAATATCCATAAATATAATTTAGTTCATTATTATTCCCTCAGTTTGCCCTGGTTTCCAGAGTACTCCAATAATTGCCCCATTGAGGAATACCTTCTTATATTTTCCTTGCATGTTTATTGTACTAGAATTTTTCCATGCTCCAAAGGCACTTGATATCAGAAGTTGCTAAAATGAATAAATTGCACTACCTGAAGAAGACAGATTCCACTAATTCACTTTGGTGATGGGATATGCCACTTCATTTTGTGTTGCCATTGCTCTTTGTTCAATATCTTGACAAGAAAAAGCTGGACTTCTTGCCCAGGACCACTGTAACATGGGCCAGGTTTGTAAAGGATACCCCTATGTAAAAGTGCGAGTTTACAGAGAGTCACCTTTAGGAAAGGCAATACTAGGAGACCAATGACTTTCACTCAGATGCCAAAGGCCCTCCCCCAAGCTCGAAGGTGTTTAGTTTGATAAGTAGTTGCAGTCCTTGATTGCATTGCCTGTTTTGTCTAAGGCATCTGGCATTGTCATTATAAATGCTACCATGCATTTGGATGATGACACATCCTCCACAGTAGAAATAATTCCAGCGTCTGTTGTTTGTCATCTGTCTGGTTCTTTTGTTCATTTTATGATTGCAAAGAGAGAGGCAGTATTCCCTCAGTCTTTGTTCATGACGACATTTCTGCAACCCAAGACAGAGTTCCAGGCTGCCTGCATATCTTGAGGCCTCCAAAACGGTCACAGCCCTGAGAGGTTGGACAAAGTTGCTCAAATACTGGATACCCAGCATCTTGCCACAGTTTGAGCTGGGCAGGTCCTTCACCCATTCCCCTGATGTCCTTCAAGGATGCATCTGCAGTCCTTACAAATGGGTTGTCCTGTCGTCAGGCAGCCCTTCGGTCGGCCGGATTCCAAAGTCTGGGTCTGGCCTCGGCTGGTGTCGCACTTCACCCGACGTCATAGCTGCAGTTCTTCGGGTATAAAGGCATCAGCCGACGCCATCTTCCTCAGTCTTTCTTGCCGCGTGGCGCCCGAAGCAGAAGCTGTTCGCAAGTGCCGGTCGGTCAGAACCAGAGATTACTACTACCGAATACTTCTACTACTACGAAGACTTCTAAAAGCTAAGTAACCCGTTGGGGACTCTTTCTTGCCTCAGCCGATGACAGAAAAAGTGAATAACTGTTTAACTTGTGGGAAACAAATACCTCATAAAGATTTCCACTCTTACTGCTTACCTTGTTTAGGCCCAGACCACGACGTAGCAGCTTGTTAAGCCTGTGCTTCTTTTAACCGACGGACGCTTAGACGTCGTTCGGAATTTGCTGAGGAGTTTTTCGGCTCCGATTTTGCTTACATTATGCCGTCGGATCCTCCGACTATGCAAATATCTAAAAAGCGCAAGGAAAAGGACCGACACTCGCGGTCCGCGGTTTCGGCCGAAACTGCGGTTAAGCCAACCGCGAGTGTCTCGGTTTCGGCTGAAACCGAGCAAGCGGTTCTTCCTTCAGCCGAAAACTTACCTCCTGCCGAGGCCTCTTCCAACCTGGTGGAATCGGCTTCTGAAATCCCACCTGTTCTTGCAGGTTCCCAGGAATTATCTGACACTATCCCCTTGGATATTTCAACCCCATGCACGTGGAGCTGCTAGGCCACCTGCAACCATGTCTATTAAGGCCTTTGCCAGGGCTAAAGCAGCTAAATCTACTAAATCTGTGCCTGCTAAGACCACCTCTCACAGGCCTAGCTCTAGTTCACAAATGCTTAGTCTAGCAGAGGATCTCATTTCTTTGATCCGGGGATCCCAACCTCACCCAGACAGGGCCTCTCACCCACCTCCAGAGAAGAGGCCTAGAGCAGAGCCCCCCGAGCCAGTTTCCACAGATGACTCCTCTGATGATTCAGATAATACAAACCCTCCAGAGGGCCCTTTCTCCCCTTATGAAGACTCTGATGCTGAAGAGTCCATTCCTTCTGCCTCTCCGCCTGAGGAATTTTCTTTTGGGGAAACCTTGCATGCTATGAGGGAACAATTTCAGTGGCAAGGCCAGGATTTTTCAGACTCTAGAAAAAGGCTTAGAACTTTTCTGCATTTACCACAACATAGGCCTTTAGCCATCCCTCCAGTTCTTCCTGTTGTGGATGATGCATTTAATGATGCTTGTACTGCTCCTGATTCACTACCTCCGGCCCCTGCTAAGCCCGATAGGTACTACAGGGTCCCGGACACGCATTATCATTTGTATAAGGCTCCTTTTGCAGATCCCGAGACTATCTCCCAGGGACCTAAGGCTGTAGCAGCTACCTCTGCCAAAAACCCCCTCCCCTCTGAAAGGGAATCCAGGTCCTTAGAGAGATGGGGTAAAAAAGTTTACACTTCTGCTACTCTTTCAGCTAGGGCCTTGAACTGTCAATTTCACATGATCCAGTATCAAGAATTTATGTTAGACCAGTTAACCAAAAAACTGTCCTCCGATGAACCATTAGACAAAAAATCTGTTCAGGAAATGGTACATAACATTCAGCAGGTCAGTAATCATTCCTTAAAATGCGGCTATGATGCACTGGAGGCTTCCTTTAGATCAGCCATGACTGGCACAGTGATCAGAAGACATGCATGGTTAAAAGAGCAGGCCTTACCAGACCATGTCAAATCAAAGCTACTAGATGCTCCCATGGACAAGATCAATTTGTTTGGCTCTCCTGCACAGCAGGTGCTGAAGAAGATGGAAGAAAAGGCAAAATCTGTCCAGACAGTGAAAGATTTCTTACAGGTCCAACCTCCAAGGTTTAGCAGGAATTGGCCCTCCAAGAATTGGTCCTTTCCAGACACCTCCAGAGCTCAGAGAGGCAGGAATAGGCGCTCAAGAGGCAGAAGTCAATCCAGAGGTGCCTACAGGGGACGCCAGTGGCAGGGTAACAACCAGCGAGGTACAGCCACAGATACAGCCACCACCACTACTACAGGACAATCACAGTGACTTGGCTTTGGCACCGCCTACCAGGGAACAACTAGAAGCACCCTTAGGCGGGAAGCTAGCCTTATTTGCAGTAAACTGGCATTACATCACAGGAGACAAGCGGATTTTGCAGACAATAGACCAAGGTTACAGGTTTCACTTCCATACTCTACCAAGGAAGAGAGGAATGCCAAACCTACCTCCAAATCAAAAGGCAGAAGCTCTAAAACAAATAACTCACTTACTAAGGATGAGAGCTGTAGAAAAGGTACCATCTATGGAGCAAGGACAGGGATTTTACTCCAGGCTCTTCCTGGTACCAAGAAAAGAAAACAAATGGAGACCTATTCTCGACCTGTCCGCTTTAAACACATTCCTCATTGTTCCAAAATTCAAAATGCTGACCCTACAGCAGCTTCTTCCCATGTTGGGCAAGGAGTCTTGGCTGGTAACTCTAGATCTCAAGGAGGCATACCTGCACGTCCCCATACGACCAAATTGCAGAAGATACCTCAGATTTCTTGCAGGATCAGAGCATTATCAATTCTCAGCATTGCCCTTTGGCTTATCTACTGCGCCCTGAGTGTTCACGAAATGCCTGGCATCAGTAATTGCTCATTGCAGGCTTCAGGGAATCCAAATCTACCCTTACCTGGACGACTGCCTGATACAAGCGGACAACAAAAACAAGCTAACAGAAGACTTGAAAAGGGTCATTTATCTACTGCAAGCCCTGGGATACACAGTCAATATAAAAAAGTCAAGGCTGATGCCATCTCAAAGGATAACCTTTTTGGGTGCAGAGCTGGACACATCAAAACAAATGGCATTCCTAACAGTAGAAAAACAGGAACAACTCCCTCTCTACTTCTTGGCATTAACAAAGCAGAACCAGCTAACAGCAAGAAAAGTCCTGCAAGCCTTGGGTTTCATGGCATCCTGCATAATATTGGTTCCACATGCCAGACTGCATATGAGAAAGTTACAGTGGTACCTAAGGAATTTATGGTCTCAGCACAAGCACAGCCTAGAAACCCAAATTCCAATAATCCCATGTCTGAAACAAGAATTCCAATGGTGGGCTCAGGCCTGTCAAGCAAACAAAGGACTGCCCTTCCACAACACTCAACCAAGCCAGACCATCACAACGGACGCCTCAGACCTCGGTTGGGGGGCGCACATGCTGGGCAAATGCATACAAGGCTTATGGACTCAAGACCAGCTACACCTACACATAAATCAAAAGGAAATGCTGGCAGTAAAACTTGCAATTCAGACATTCAGACCATTTCTCCAACAAGGTCAACTGTTGATAAGGACAGACAACACCACAGTTATGTGGTACATCAACAAACAGGGAGGCACACATTCGTACCCTCTATGCCGGATGGCAATGGACCTCTGGAATGTGGCCCTGAGCTTCAACATTCAGTTACAAGCAAATTTTGTGCCAGGAAAAGAAAACATTCTAGCAGACATACTAAGCAGAACTACCACGGATGCCCACGAATGGATGCTGCATCCGGACATCTTCAAAACCATTACAAGAAAGTGGGGACTACCAGAAATAGACTTATTTGCATCCCCACACAATCACCAACTAAAGAAATTCTGCACAAGGACGTACCACCCACTTGCTTGGAAAGTGGACTCCCTGTCTTTCAGTTGGAAAAACCTGACAGCATATGCATTCCCACCACTTCCTTTGATGCACAAGGTGCTATTGAAAATCAAAGAGGACCGACCAAGGATCATCCTGATAGCTCCAGACTGGCCAAGGCAACATTGGTACCCATTGCTGAGGAGCATGTCTCGGGAACAAATATGGACTCTACCTCTAGTTCCCTTACTGTTAACACAGAACAACTACAACACCCTGCATCCAAACCTGAAAACACTGCAGCTGTCTGCCTGGAACATTGCATAAGACCAAATAACCCAGATTTATCTCAAAGGGTTAAAGACATTATCTTGGAGGCTCGCAGACCCTCAACAAGAAAAAATTATTCAGCAAAATGGAAAAGATATCACATTTGGAGTACTGCAAAGGGAGAAAATGTGTCACTGGTAAACATAGCCAACATCCTGGAATACTTGGCAGAGCTCTTCCACAACGGCCTGTCCTATTCTTCCATTAAGATTCATGCATCAGCTATTTCAGCAGAATACAACTTGGATCCTCCTGTCTTCTCACATCCTCTGCTCAGGCAGTTTCTGAGAGGAATTAAAAATGTAAAACCACCTAGGAAACCACCATTGCCAGCATGGGACTTAAACTTTGTACTAGAAAAGTTGACACTCCCTCCTTTCGAACCAGCAGCAACAGCAGACTTACAATACTTATCATGGAAAACTGCTTTTCTGCTTGCAATCACTTCAGCAAGAAGGGTATCTGAGCTACAGGCATTAATGGCAGTACAGCCCTTCCTGATCTTCCATCAAGATAGAGTGTCCATGAGAACAAATCCTACTTTTATGCCAAAGGTGGTCTCCAGGGTATCTTTAAATCAAGCTATCCATCTACCTACATTCTTCCCCAACCCACAGAACAGGAGAGAAAGACTGTTGCATACCTTGGATGTACATAGGCAACTACGCTACTACCTGGACAGGACCAAGGGCAATAGAAAAACTGACCAGCTACTGGTAGCATATGCAACAGGGATGGAAGGAAAAGCAATTTCAAAACAGACAATCTCTAAGTGGATAGGAAATTGCATTAGATTTTGTTACTCTTACCATGGGAAGAAAACTCCAGAAAACATCAGACCTCACTCTACAAGGGCAACAGCCACTACCACAGCTTTTCTCAGGAGTGGCTACCAAAGACATTTTAGAGGCTGCTACTTGGAGCTCCGTGCATACATTTGCCAAGCATTATAATTTACCTTTATACTCTAGATCCCGAGCAGGTTTTGCCACTGCTGTTTTGCAAGGGATCTTAACTACACCATAATCTTATTTCTCCTCCTCCCCCAGTTTGGCTATGGTATTCTACCCATTTGTAAGGACTGCAGATGCATCCTTGAAGGACATAGTACAGTTTTGTACCTACCATAAATGTAGATGTCCGATAGGCATGCATCTGCAGTCAGGATTACCCACCCTCCTTCCCCTCTGTGGTACTCCTAGGGTACTTGCCCATCTTGTAGCTAGCTGGGGGAATCTATTATGGTGTATTTGTTTGTATATATGTACATACATGCTTATTTTTTGTTTGCTCTCTACTATTTGGAACCATTTGCATTATCCAAATTTAGCATTCCTAGAGGGCACCTGGCATCTGGGGCAAGAAACACTGAGGAAGATGGCGTCGGCTGATGCCTTTATACCCGAAGAACTGCAGCTATGACGTCGGGTGAAGTGTGACACCAGCCGAGGCCAGACCCAGACTTTGGAATCCGGCCGACCGAAGGGCTGCCTGACGACAGGACAACCCATTTGTAAGGACTGCAGATGCATGCCTATTGGACATCTACATTTATGGTAGGTACAAAACTGTACTTTCCAGACCTCTTCTCAGGATCTGATGAAGCTGGTGAATGTTTTTATTTTATTCTAGCAAAACCTGCAACTTTCCTCAGAACAGCCATCACTCTGAGGAAAAAGTTCAACAAAGGGTAAGGGAACCCTCCCCACCAAGGACTATGATTTCTGTGATTATGTGGTAGATGAGCTTGACATATGCTTCCTAGAGATCTTTCCCCCACAGCTGTGATTCAGACACCTAAGATGCCATATTTTATGCTTCCTCACCAGAAGATGTCTCATTTGCTGATACCATCGGCAAGATAAAGGATGACTTCAAATGGGAATGTAAGGAGGTCTCTGCTGCCCAGAAGTGATGCATAGAGCTTCTGGCCTCACCAGCAGCAAACCCAGTAGCAATTTCTTTGGTCATTGATGCCTTAGAGAATTCCATTGGCAGTATATCCTTGGAACCTGACTGTCGACCCCCTGCTCTCAAGAAGCCAGATTGCTTTTGTGTGATTGTGGATTTGTGCACATATCTGTATAAAAATCCTTTTGCTGATTTATCTGTGTGTTGTCTCCAGATGTCAGCAAGGTATCCTGTTTATCTTGATTTTATTATTGTCTTGTGTGTTGGATTACTGCTGTTATGTCAGATAAACTTATAGGATTCAATAAATCTGTATCATGTGGCCATACAATGCCAGATTTTAACTCTCATGCCAAATATGTAAATTGCTTATAGGCTTTTCACATAGACAAAGATTGTGCCATTTGTACTGTTTTTGGCCACCTTGCAGTTGTTGAGCACCACAATATGTTGTTTCTGAAGGGTCTCATCCTCCAAGTAAAATCAGCAAAATCTGCTTCTGGAGTGTTCCTGTCCGGGAAGAAGCCCTTGGATAAGCACAGTGGGGAAAAGAGTCATAAGCCCTAGGAGAAGGCAGAGAACCAAGGAAGTGATCTCCCATCTGCTGTCCTCCTTCGGCATTGTCATCTACTATATCAGCAAAACTTCTTAAGTCCTTGAATCTGTCAGCCACTCTGGCTTTTACCTCTATGCAATCCAGAACTCCTCCTTGAAGGGAGCAGAGATTTACCCCAAAGCCAGTCTCCCCTAGACTGCATTCACCCTTCCACCAAGAGACACCTGTATGCAAGGTTTTCCAGACGACCTCCTACATCATCATCTTTTAGGTCTATCAGAAGTCTGTTAGAGGTTGATATGGATAGAGTGATGAGGAAATAGCTCAGGACTCAAATTCACTTGGGAGTTCTCCCAGCTCCGCCTCCAATCAGACCTGTGAACTTTATACCCTCTCAGTTTCCTATTACTACTCCTACTCTGATCCACACTCTTGTTCCAAGAACCTTGGATTTGAGTTTTCCAGGATTTTCTGTGTTAGAGCAAAAGTTGTGAGCTTCTTTGATTTTGACATCTTCACTTATCTAGCTGGCTCTGATTTGCTCTGAGCTGGATGGATCTTGCAGCCGATGCTTTGGTGCTTGGGGTAGGTGTTCAACTGCAAAGTTGCCAGAGCCATCCTTTCCCATTGGAGTGTCAGTGCTCGATAGTCTGACTCTGGCTTCAGACTCTGGGCAGGGGCAAGAGGTGCCACTGGTCATTCTGGTGTATTAGCTTCAGCTCCTGCCGGAGTGGTTTTGTGCTCTCCTTATGCTTTTGCCTGTGAGGCAGCTGAGAGAACACTTTCCAAGACAGCAGACTGCACATCCTTACCCCACTCAGTTCCATCTGCTCCACAGCTGCCAGCCCTGGGTTTTGGTCCTGCTCAGTCTATCCCATCGGGCCAGCTGGTTCACACTGGCTTTGAGACAGTCCTCATTTGGACCTCCCCCAGGCTTCCAAATTTTTTCCAGAACACCCCCCCCCCCTTGGAAGTTCTTCAGAAGCATAAGTGTAAGAGGAAGCACATTCAGTCCCCCACAGAAGTCTGTGACAGAAGAGACAGCTTTCGCTGAAGGGGAGGGATCTTCCAAATCCCCCTTAAGAACATCTCATTCAAAGAGACTCTAACTTTTGAGACAGAAAGGAGGTCTGTCTTCTGAAGCCCTTCTCAGAAGGAATCCGTTTTTTGAGGCTTTTGGTGCTGGCTGTTCTACTTCCCAAGTTGTTGCTCTTTGTGTTTCAATGTTGCAGTCATGACAGTTGGGATTTCCTGCCGTGAAAGCCCTCGGCTGGCCCAACTACCAGAGAAACGTATTTCGCCTCCCAGGCTGGCAAACACCAAAACTGATGTTAGTACGCTCAGGTATAAAGGGAGCCAGCCTACTTTATCATTTCTGCCTTTTCTTGCCGCCGGAGCCTGAAGCAGATTTCAAGTGCATCATTCGGTCCGCACCAGAGAGATTTTGTCGGGAAGATAAGTACCCCATTAGGAAACTCTTTTTTTTTTTTTTTTTTCTTTTTTGACTCATGTCATGTAAAGTTATTAATTTTCTTCACTGTGGTAAATAAATTCCACACAGAGACTTCCATACACTTTGTGCAACTTGCTTAGGCCCAGACCATAACATTCCCTAACTGTTGATCTGATGATGTCAGTCTTCATCTAATCTTGACTGATGGGTTATGATTCCGATCCTCAGAACTGATCTGGCCATTATATAGCTAGCATCAGCCAAAAACCTCTCGAGCTAATAGTCTACCCATAATGCCCCCCTCTACATTAAGTCAGATCGTGTTTGCAGTACTGTTATAGAAAGAAGCGTCAGCTGCTCTCTCTCGCAGCTAAATACATTTTTAAATTATATATTTTTTTCCAGCCTTTTGTCTTCTTTAAGTAGTATTTCTAAACGCTTGTCTAGCCTTTTCTTATTGTGTGAGTGTTTGTTACCTTATTCTATACCAGTTGGTAATTCTTGCCTACCATAGTTGGTAGTTCCCCCTTTCTATCTCTCTGTTTCACTTTACTGTTGAGTAATCATTGCTACCATTGTTGGTAGGATTCTTTCTCTCTTTGTGAGTGCTTGTATTTTTCAAGTTTCTGTCTTTGAACTTCTGACTTTCTTTGATAAAATGGCAGATGGATCAAAAGCCACAATTGGATTTAAATAGTGCCAAGAGTGTGGCAGGAAAATGCCGAACTCTGATGGGCACGATAAATGCGTATATTGTTTGGGTGCTTCTCATTTAGATTGAGTGCTGTATCTGCCAGGGCTTCGGTTCTAGTACCCTAGTAGAATGTAGAAATAAGCTAATACTAAAAAGGCTTCTTAAGGCCCCTTTTGAGGAAGCATTGTCCAATGCCGACCAGTCTGCCAAGGTCTCTGGCTCAAAATCTAGTCATTTGGTGCCAACATCCCCACTGGCACTGACATCTAAAAAACATAAATACCCTTCTGCTGGTTCTTCTTCAGAACCAAAATCAAAGGTTCCAAAAATTTCAGAATGGACGGAGTCCTTGACACCAACCATTACCACAATGCCATAGAAACCTACCACAACACCGACACCAATAACAACTTCAGTGCTGCCATAGGTCTCTTTAGTTACCATGCCAGTACCGACATCTCCTGCGGCTCCGAAGCTCCTACCTTCTGCCCCAGTGCTGAAGACTGCGACTTTCTATGCACCTAAGATGGGGTATTCTCCATTGATCGACCCCTTTGTGAGTCAACTCCCTAGCCCTTTCATTGAGAGACCTGAATCTCCCTCTGGATTATCCATTCCCTCCACTGGGAGTCTTTCTGAAGTTGACATAGTGAGGTTGGTGGATCAGCTTCTGACAGCTAGGGGTCTTCCTCCATCTTCTCAGCTGCCACTCCTACCTGGACCAAGGGAAGTTTCCCCAGTACCCCTGCATATATTCCTCCTCTTACTTCTTCACAGGCTTTGGAGCTGTCCTGCAGCCACACAGATTCGAATGGCCTCGGCACTGACAACATCCTTGCTTTCGGTTCTGGGCACGGCTCTGACTCTCTCGGTGCCATCAGAACCAACGGATCCTCAAGTTCGGACCTCTACCATTGGGTCCAGAGGATTTGCGTGTACTCCTGTTTTTTTATTCAGAGCCGACCTTACTGCTTCAGGCTACGCCAGCTGGGGGCCTTTCCTTGGCTCCAGCTTTGGAGGTGAGTCTTGGGGCAGGGTGTGATCCCGGTTCTGAGTTTGTCTCTGCCTTTCAAGCTGTGGAGAGGGCTTTGGCCACCGCTACTTCCCAGGTGGCCCCTATGTTACCAGAGTCTCACCCCTTGACCCCTGCTTACCTGGAGCTTACATCAACCTCAGTACCCAGACAGCAAGCTCCAAGGATGCAAGAGATACCAAACAAGGATCACCCCTCTTCCGAGTCCTCTTCAGATATTCCCACTGAAGAGTCTCCTTGGAAGAAATTGTATAAGAAGAAACACTTAGATTCCCTTAAAGAGTCCGTCACCAAGGACACAGATTTCGATGAGGAGGAGGGTTCCCCCAGCCACTCCTGGAAGACATCTCCTTTGGAGACATTCTGGAGATACTAAAACAAAGGGGTAACTGGAAAGCCAAAGATACTTCCACTGAGGAGTCTGTGTACTTGCAAGCCTTTGGAACTCGCCTATCTACTTCCTGGGTGACCCTCCCGCTGATAATCTTGGAAGGTTTCTGACTTGATAGAACCTATTCCCCGGAGACCAGATAAAATACTTTTCACTCTCGGGGATCATCAGTACTGGGCAAAAGGATTAGCAGTAGATGCCGTAGTGGTAGTGGCTACCACTAAAAAGGAACTGGCCGAGGAAAGTTCCAATGTTCATCCCCCTAACCAGGAGTCAAGGGCGATGGACAGATTTCAGAAGTGGGTTTAAGCATAATCAACCTTTATCATTAGGTCCTTGAACTTTAAGGCACATTTCACTAGGCTCCAGAGGGATCTGGTCCTGGAGCTGCCGGATACCCTTGCAGGAGCAGTAGCTGAGGGGGTCCAAAAAAAATGGCCTAGTTAGCTACCTTGGAGACTATCTCTAATTCATCCATGAGGCTAATTGCACATGCAGCCAAAGGGGTGACCAGATCAGCCATTCAGGTGTTGCAATTCGACTACACATGTGGATGCACCTGTGTGAGTTTGCGGAGTCATTCAAGTTTCCTTCATCAATGCTTCTTTGATGGATCATCCTTGTTCAGCCCTAAAGTTAAAGAAACTCTATCCAGGTGTGAAAAAGATGGAAAGGCCCTGTTTGCAGTGGGCATATGTTTTTCTGCTCCCCAATGAGCCTATTCCAGGAATCAGAGGAGTGGGATGATGTGGTTCAAGAGGTCCCAGAGGCCTTTCTAGGACATACATGGTGCAGACTCCTATCGGGGCAGAGGGGGGAGTTCTACTGAAAGATGCCATTCTAGAGGCAGAGGTGGCCTGCAGAACCAGGGTTCCAGGGAGTCTTTCTCTGACCAACCCTATCAGCACTACTGAAAGGAGGCCCAATTGTTTACCTCTGTAGGCAGTCGCAGGAAGATTTTCTTTGCACTCAACAGCCTGGTGACAAGTAACCACAGATGCCTTGGTGCAAAGAATTATTTCTAGAGATTACCTTATCCCTTTCATTATTTATCCAAGAACTCGATCAAGACTCCACGATGTTCCTCTCAGTCAGAGGAACCAAGCAGCCTTAGAAATACAGAAACTGCTAGAAAAACGACTCATCCAAGAAGTCCCACCGGACCAGATAGGATCTGAGTTTTACTCAAGGTTCTTTTTAGTGCCAAAAAAGACAGGGGTCTGGAGACTGATTATGAATCTCAGCATTCTAAACAAATTTGTTGAACAGTCCAAATTCTGGATGACCATCGTTCAGTCAATACTTCCATTTCTAGAAGAAAACTATTTGATGTGCTGTATAGACTTTCAAAATGCATATTACTACATAAAAATGGACAAACACTCAAGACGATTTCTACATTTCCGGCTGAGTGCCAGTCAGTATCAGTTCAGGGTGCTGCCCTTTGGTCTCACCACAGCCCCCAGGGTGTTCACCAAATGTCTGGCAGCGGTAACAGCTCACTTGAGACTGCACTGATTCTGGGTGTTTCCATATCTAGATGACTGGCTCATCACCACTTCCACCATATATCTACTGCTACAGGCGACAAAATTCATCCCGCAATTATTCCTGCATCTGGGCATCACTGTCAATTTTACAAAGTCTGAACTGACTCCCTGTCAGGATATGGAATTTATCGGAGCTTGTCTCAGCACTCTGTCTTGTGTGGCCTCCTTACCTGCCCACAGATTACAGAAAATAAAGTCTAAAGTTTATTCTTTCCTGTGCTCAAACAAAGTACCAGCCCTACTAGTGCTTCAGGCTTTAGGGTCCATGGCAGCAGTGGTCACTCTGGTCCCACTAGCGAGATTTCACATAAGATTACTGCAATGGCTTCTTGCAAATCAGTGGTCCATTCTAATCCACCCAGTGAACAGCCCCATATTTATCACCAGTCACTGCTAAAAGGACCTATCCTGATGGATGGAATCCAAACAAATTCTCTTGGGCCTCAACTCAAAGCCATAGTGATCATGAATCACTTCCAGATAGGGTGGGGGTCATTATCTGGGAAAGACAGCCAAAGGCACTTGGTCCCCGATAGAGGCCAGTCTGCATATCAACATTCTGGAGCTGAGAGTGGTGATACTAGCATTGCAAGCATTTCACTCTGCCCTAACTCAAAGAGCAATTGCAATTCAATCAGACAACATGTCCTTAATCTGGTACATTAACAAGCAAGGAGGAACCAAATCCTATCCCCTATGTTGAGAAGCCCTCCTAGTGTGGCAATGGGCCATTGCCTCCAACTGCTTTCTGATAGGAACCCACATCCTGGGGAGTTCAAATGTGATAGCGGACAAACTAAGCAGATGCATTCTGATGCCTCACAAGTGGTCTCTCAATCCCAAGGTAGCGAAGATGATCTTTCATCTCTGGGGCCAGCCTTGCTGTGACATTTGTGCTTCACACCAAAAGAACAAGTGCAGAAGGGGAGTCCCCGAGAGATGCTGCTCTCTTCGATTGGCCTCCAGGTCTCCTGTATGCCTTTCCCCCCCTTTCCCTCTGATGCCTCTTTTCCACAAGAAAGCAGCCAGATTGAGAAGCAAAGTAATCCTAATTTCACCCTTCTGGCCTCGACAACTTTGGATGTTCATCATGTTTCACTGTTGCAGTCATTACACTTGGGTTATCCTGCTGGCAGGCGACCCGCAGTTGGCCCGAGTTCCAAAATCTTGGTCTGGCGTTGGTTGCTGTCACCTCTTCCCTGATGTCAGTGTGCCAGGGGTATAAAAGTTGCAACCGACGCCATTTTCTTCAGTCTTTCTTGCCGCGCGGTACCTGAAGCAAAAGCAGTTCGCAAGTGCCGGTCGGCCGACTCCTGAGATTTTCGAAATTGAGTTTCATAACCAAAGTCTTCAATAAAGCTAAGTACCCCGTTGGGGAAACTTTTTCTTGCTCCAGACCTATGTCAGTAAAAGTTAATAATTGTATTTCTTCTGGGAAGCAAATTCCTCATAAGGACTTTCACTCTTACTGTATTCCTTGCCTAGGCCCTGACCACGACGTTACCAGTTGTCGGTTTTGTGCTAGATTCAATAAACGCACTATTAAACGTCGGTTTGATTTTGCTTTACATTATTTTGGCCGAAGGTTTAATTACATAATGCCGTCGTAACAACAGACGACCGGAATTTATATAAAACGCAAAGACAAAGAAAAGGACAGGCATCCGAGGTCCAAAACCGACGACGAAGCCTCTTTAAGGCCAGTCGCCGGTTCTCAGTGAGGCGCTTTTGCAGCCCCTGACACCCGCTACCTCAGAGCCACAGGCCGTAACCGACAGCCATGTGGAGACTCCTAGGCCTGTGGAAACTCAAGGTACTGGGCCTACGGAAACTATTCCCTCAGATGGGTCCGGAGCCACTGAGCAGGCATCAGCTTCTGAGGGTGTTTTCAGACCTTCACAGCTTACAATTAAGCCCACTACAGCAGCCAAGGCAAAGTCAAAAACACCATTAAAGACAAGGAAACAAGTACAGCATTCTCCGGAACAGTCATCCATGCCAAAGAAACAGATGCTTAAAATGGCCGAAGACCTAATTACTTTAATCAGGGGTTCCCATCCCCCTCCTGACAAAAGGCCTAGGCAAGACACTGACTATGATTCCTATGACCAGGTTTCCATTTCCTCTGATTCCTCTTCTGATCAGGGATATTCTCTCCCTCCCTATGAGGACTCTGATGCAGAAGAGTCTATACCTTCAGCCTCTCCGCCTGAGGATTATTCTTTTGGGGAAACCCTGCACACCATGAGGGAGCATTTCCATTGAGAGAGCCAGGATTTCACCCTTCTGGCCTCGACAAATTTGTTTTCCCTTCCTATGGCCTCATCTAGTTCACTGTCCATGGATTCTGGACCCAGTTCCGAACCTTCTTTCTCACGCTCAGGGACTGGTGCATCCCAGTCTCCAAAGTCTAAAGTCTCTAACTGACTGGTTCCTCCATTTCTTTTAGTCACCAGGCATAATGATATTCCATCCCCAGTATGAAAAATGTCGCTGGCATCCCATAAACCATCCACCAGGAATCTCTACCTCAGTAAATGGAAGAGATTTTCTATCTGGGCTTGTGGTATGGCCTCAACCCCTTTTCAGTCCCAGTGGAAAAAGTTCTAGAATTTTTGTTCATTCTTTTTGGTAGGGGAGCTTCCCCTTCTACTGTTAAGGTCATCCTAGTTGCCATCTCTAACTTTTAAAATGGCTTTGGCGATCTGCCATTAATTTCACACAGACTTTGTAAGGTCTTCCTCAAGGGAACTATCCATTTAAAGCCTCCATTTAAAGATCCTCTACCACCATGGGACCTGACTATTGTCTTACAGTTATTGGTACTTTCCCTCTTTGAACCAGCAGCTACTTGTGACTTAAAGTTCCTCTCTTGGAAAATACTTCTTATAGCTATCACCTCTGCAAGATGAGTTTTCGCATTACAAACCTTATGTTCTAAACCCCCTTAATTTTCCATAAGGATAGAGTTACACTCAAGACCAGTCCATCCTTTCTTCCAAAGGTGGGCTCAGAGTCCAACATTAATCAGAATATAGACTTACCTGTCGTCTTTCTAAATTTTTCCAGTAATGGCGAATATTGCTTACACCTGTTAGATGTTCACAGACAATTATGTTTCTATTTCAACAGAACTAAAGAATTTAATAGATCTGAATAATTATTTTTATCCGCCTTTGGTGCAACCTTAGGGAAATGTGTGCCTAAGGTTACCTTGTCTGAATGGTTAAGAGATTGAATTACTTTCATTTATAACAGAAAGAATCTAAAGCTTTCAGTGCTGATGAAAGCACATTCCACCAGATCTATGGCTACTTCATCTGTTTTCCATTCTAAAGCTTCCATGAGTAAAATATGCACAGCAGCAACATGGGCTACTCCACATACCTTTATTATTCATTACAAATTGGATTTAGTCTCCAGGGGAAGAGCCGCCTTTGGTTCTGCGGCTCTCAGGAATATCCATCCATAGGGCCACCCAGGATCTAAAGTAACTGGAGACTCTGTCCCAGCAATCAAGAAAAGATGAAGATTGACAACATCAGATAAAGAAGTTATGTCTTACCATAATATTCCGTCTGTGTTGTCGATCTTCATGTATTCTTGGCATCCTACCCTCCTTCCCTCTCCTGTGGATTCCTGGCAAAGTGATTTTTTGTTCTGGGTTTTTCTTTTAGGACACTCCTTGGACATGGCTTCTTCATTTAGGATTAGTTTCCTTCTATTGTTCTATAACTCTGCAAACTCGATCTGAGGTAATATATAGAGGGGCATTATGGGTAGACTATTAGCTCGAGAGCTTTTTTGGCTGGTGCAGGCTGTATAATGGCCGGATCAGTTCCAAGGTTCAGAACCGTAACCCATCAGTCAAGAATAGATGAAGATTGACAACACAGATGGAATGTTATGGTAAGACATAATTTCTTTTTTCTGTGCTAGGTTTAACACTAGAACTATTAGGCATAGAGCAGAGATTTTAAGTGCATTTTCTGAGGCAAGAATCTCTGCAGTTGCGTACTATGGCATTCGCTGGTTGTCCCAAGCTTGATGTATCTAAGTGCTAAAAAGATAAGAAACAAAAGACTAGGTCCACGAATGACACTCACTCAACCCCTGACACTCCTACTAGACTTGTGATTGTTGAGGAAGTTGAGGCAGTTTCACACCTCACTAAGTTGATTCCGTGACCCATGCCTTTGTCGAGACCCATTTGGAGTCGGACATGCCTTCAGGCCCTTCAACTTCTACAGCTCATATCTACAGCTTATCGGTTGGGTCCGAGACCGCTCAGCAGGCCACAGCTTCCGATGAGAGACTGCTAACTGGAGACTCTTCACAGCCTAAGGCCATTCTGCTGCATCTACAATCTAAAGAGTTAAGCTCCAAGGTGTCTGACACTTCTAGGCCTAAGACCAAACCCACACCAAAGAAAGGCATTGTGGCAGGGTCTTCACCTAGGCCTATGGGCTTCCAGTTTCAGGGACACCTGCAAGATTTGATCAGATTGGCTGAAAACATCATTAACATTGTTAGGTCCAGACATACTTAATGGGGTATCACCCCCCCCCCCCCCCAGGGAAAAGAAAAAGAGACACCCACCCTGAAGTCCTCCCTGATCCACTGCATTCAGAAGAGTCTGATTTGGAGGACTCTGCCTGTGAGGAAGGACCCACTTTACACCTCTTATAAGGACTCTGATTTGGAGGAAATTCTTCTCTGTGCCTGAGAGGCAACATTTTCGGTGGGAAGCAGAGGAATACTCACAGGCCAAAAAGAGAGTTAGGGAGTTCTTAGACCTCCCTGAGCACAAACCTCTAGCAATCCCACCTGTCCTGGAAGTAGTCGAAGAGGTTTTTCAGGATGCTTCCTTAAATCGTCACTCGCTCCCCCCTGCACCTAGAGAGCCTGACCGGTTTTACATGGTCCAGGACTGTCATAAATACCTGTTTAAAAACCCTACTGCTGACCCTGAAGTGATCACACCTGGCCCCAAGAGGTCTAAGACCAGTACCTCTAGGAACATTTTACCTACTGTCAAAGAAAGTAGAATTGTTGATATATTTAAAAGAAAGTATACACTTGGGCTGCCCTCACTATGAGGTCCCTCAATTGTCAATTTCATATGATCAAATACCAGCAAACCATTCTTGACCAACTAAAACAAAAGCTGTCTGGTCCAGAGGATAAAAACCTTTCTAAGGAACGTTTAGATCTGTGCCATTCCAGTTTTCAGGTGGCAAAACACTCCCTTCACTGTGGGTATGATACCATGGAAGCCTCTTCCAGAGTAGCTGTCACTGGCACAGTGATCAGGAGACGATGTTTGGCTTAAGGAGCAATCCCTCCCTGACCAGGTAAAAGCTAATGTCCTGGATGCCTCCTTGACAGAGAATGTCTTTTTGGGGCTAAAACTGAAGCAGTTCTCCAAAAGGTGGAGGACAAGGCAAAAATCTGTGCAAACAGTAATGGACTTTCTTCAAGTGCAACCCCCCCAGGTTCAGCAAGAATTTTCCATCCAAACATTGGTCCTTTCCCACCCAATCTAATAGTAAACAAGAAAGCCTCAAGACGGACAGAACTCACAGGCATAGAAAACAGCAACAAAGATCTAAGCAGTGGACCTCGGGGGAGTTCTAGGACACCTGCCCTTGCCATAGAGCAGTTATGAGTCTCCGCTTCCATCCTCCCTCCCCAACCCCCCCCCCCCCAAAAGCTAAGAGGAAGGCTGTACCATTTCCATCAAAACTGGACCCACATTACCTCAGATCAGTGGGTTCTAAATATTATTGGCAGTGGTTACAAGCTCACTTTCAAAGAGCCCTTAAAATTCTCAGGATACCCAGATGTACTCCAAAATCAAAAAGCGCAGGCTCTAGAATAAATTCAGATTTTGTGCTCTCAGGGAGCAGTGGAACCAGTTCCTGAAGATCAAAAATAGAAACGATTTTACTCAAGACTCTTCCTGGTACCCAGAAAAGAAGGGTTTTGGCATCCCATTCTGGATTTGTCCAGCTTATATCTTTTTCTCAGGGTACCAAAATTCAAAATGTTGTCTCTGCAGAAACTACTCCCCATGATAGCCCCTCAGGCTTCATGGTGTCATTAGACCTAAAATACCCCTACCTTCACATCCCCATCTCAAAGTCACACACAAGCTTTCTCCGCTTCAGAGCAAGCTCCAGTCATTATCAGTTCTCTACTCTACCCTTTGGACTGTCTACTGCACCAGGGGTTTTCACAAAGTGCCTAGCTACTGTCATTGCTTACTGCAGGACCAAAGGGGTCCAGATTTACCTATACCTGGACAATTGCTTAATACAGGCCTCAGACCTGTCAGAGATTCTCAAAGACATGAAATTTACACAGGACCTTCTAACCTTCTTGGGGTTCACGCTAAACCTAAAGAAATCCATCACTGTGCCATCCCAACAGATGGCTTTCCTAGGGGCACTCCAGGAGTCTTCCCTCTAACCCCCCCCCCCCGACAAGGTCACCTTTTTGACCAGCTGTTTCCAGAATGTACAGCACAAACAGTGCATAACAGCCAGAGAATTCCTCAGAGCCCTGGGGTACATGGTATCCGGTATCCTCATGGTATCACTAGCCAGGCTACACATAAGGAAGCTCCAGTGGTGTCTAAAGAATGTGTGATGCCAGAGTACTCAGCAGCCTGAACACAAATATACACTTGATTCCTTGCCTCAAGCAAGAACTCACATGGTGTGTACAGGCTTGCATTCAGAATCAGGGCTTGCCCTTCAAAGCGTCTCCTCAAGGCTACATCCTCACCACAGATACCTCAGACATTGCATGCGGAGCCCATACCCAACATTTCCAAATCCGCGGGCTGTGAGATTCCAAGACCAAGAAGAGGCACATAAATTGCAAAGAACTTATAGCAGTTCTGAAAGGCTTACTTCCTTCAAAAGAAATGGATACCAGGGGTGCTGGTAGTACAGACAGACAACACTGCAATTCTGTGGTACATAAACAGGCAAGGAGGCACACACTGCTGTGCCGTGTGCCGTCTAGCCATGCAACTCTGGGAGAATGCATACTCCATGGGGCTGCACCTCCTAGCACAGCATCTGCCAGGGGTACAAAACACCCTAGCAGATCACCTCAGCAGGAACCGGACAGACCCCCATGAGTGGCACCTATCGACATGGAGAAAAGATGCCTTCTCCTTCTCATGGACTCAACTTTTCATTTATGCTTACCCCCACACACACACACACACACACCTTTTCTGCCTCTAGTCCTTCTAAAGATAAGAGAAGAGGGCCCAAGAACCATTCTAATAGCTCCAAACATGCCCAGGCAATACTGGATGTTCTTCGTGTTTCACTGTTGCAGTCATCACACTTGGGTTATCTGCCTGCAGGTAGCCCTCAGTTGGCCCAAATACCAGAGACTTAGTATTTCTGCGTCAGTTGCTGTCACTTCAGGACTGACATCAGTTCGTCAGGGGTATAAAAACAGGCAGCCGACGCATTACATCAGTTTTTCTTGCAGAGGAGCTTGAAGCAGAAGCAGTTTGCACAAGTGCCGGTCAGCTGCTACCTGAGTTTTTGTTTCCGAATTGAATCATCCTGAAGTCTTCTAAAGCTAAGTACCCCATTGGGGATCCTTTTTTCTTGCTCTAACCAATGTCAGAAAAAGTTAACAATTGCCTCGCCTATGGAAAGCAAATACCACACCGAGATTTCCATTTTTACTGCGTCTCCTGTTTAGGGCCAGACCACGAAGTACCTCACTGTCGGTTTTGTGCTTTGTTCAACGCCCAAACTATTTGTCGTTGGGCCCTTATTGTTGCTAAATACTTTTGCTCTCGATCTCCGTATTCCGAAATGGCATTGGTAAGTCATCCGACTACCGATCTTCCGAAAAAACGTAAGGATAAAGACAGAGACAGACCGCACAGATCCAAAACTGCCAACGATGCTTCAATTAAGCTAGTCACCAGTTTGCCGGTACTCAGGTGCTTTTGCAGCCCCTGATGCCCACTTCAATGGATTCGCAGGCTGCTACTGAGACCCGTCCGGTATGCCGCGAGACTCTTCTTTGACTACGGAACCTGCAGATATCTCTACCTTGGATGGATCCGGAGCCACTGTGCAGGCACCAGCTTCCGTGGAATTACCAATATTCGATACAAACCAAGGACTTCTTTTGCGTCTTCAGTTCTGCCTAAAACTACTGAGTTTCTAAGGCCCAGAGTCTGAGCTATGCCTAAAAAACAGATGACCCAATCTCAAGCACCTGCTTCCTTGCCACAATCTCAAATGCTTAAAATGGCAGAAGACCTGATCATGCTGATTAGGAGAAGCCAGCCTTCCCCTGCTAAGAGAAAAAGAGACCTGCCCCCAGCAGCTTTAACTGACCAAGAGTCCGACGACTCTGAGGTTTCTGAATATGAATTCATAGATTCATAGATACATGTCTTTATCTGCTTATGAGGATTCAGATGCAGAGGAATCCATTACCCATGCTTCCCCTCCAGAGGATTTTTCCTTTGGTGATCCCTACATACTTTAAGAGAGCATTTCCACTGGGAATGCCAGGATTATCTTCCATCCAAAAAGAGACTTAGAAGTTTTAGATTTGCCACAACAGAGACCTTTAGCTATCCCTCCTGTTCTGGATGTTGTGGATGATGTCTTTATGGAATCCAGTCCAACTCCTGATGCTTTACCCCCTGCTCCAAGGAAACCTGACAGGTACTACAGAGTTCCTGACTCTCACAAATTTATTTTCAAAAATCCTACTACTGACCCAGAGATAATTTCCCAAGGGCCTAAAGGAATAAAAGCAACTACAGCTAAGAATCCCACTCCTTCGAACAGGAATTCCCAAGCTTTAGACAGATGGGGTAAAAAAGTATACACCTCTGGAACTCTCGCCATTAGGGCATTGAATTGCCAGTTTCACATGCTGAAATACCAGAAACATATTATGGAACTTATTAAGCAAAAATTATCTACTTTTACAGAATGTGCAGAAAATAAAGAATTACACGAGCTTATGCATTATGCAAGCCAAGTCAGCAAGCATACATTGCAATGTGAGTTTGACACCTTAGAAGCATCTTGCAGGGCAGCAGTCACTGGTCCTGTACTGAAAAGGCATGCTTGGTTTAAGGAGCAGACCTTGCCAGACCATGTCAAATCAAAATTACTAGACCCTCTTTTGAGCAAGAACAATCTGTTTGGCACCAAAGCAGAAGAGGTTTTAAAAAATATGGAAGAAAAAGCTAAGTCTATGCAGACAGTCAAAGATTTTTTGCAAGTGCAGCCTCCAAGATTCGGAAGGCATTGCCCCTTGAAATATTGATCCTTTCCAGGCCCCTCAAGGCCATCTCAAACTAGACCCAGGGAAACAGACCCCCCCTCCCCAGATTACAGTCTCAGGGTATACAGAGATCTAAGCAATGGAGTACCTCCACTTCTAAAACAGGGAGTGCTAAGCTACACGTTACGGAAAGAATTCACAATGACTTCTCAACTCCACTCCTCACCTCTGCCCAATTGCTCGTACCCCTAGGAGGAAAACTTACCCACAAGGCAAAAAACTGGACCTCCATCAACAAAGACCGATGGGTCCTCAACATTGTATCCCAGGGGTACAAATTTTACTTCCACACACTACCAACCCCAAAGGGGTTCCCAGACCTTCCTCCAAACCAGTAGGCAGAGGCACAAAACCAAGTTCAATCCCTGCTCTCCATAGGGGCAATTCAGCCTGTTCCTGCAGAACAGATAGGTCAAGGGTTTTATTTACAGACTTCTCTTGGTACCCAGAAAAGAGGGCACTTGGCGCCCAACCCAAGATCTTTCCATTCTAAACACCTTCCTGGTGGTACCAAAATTCAAAATGCTCACCCTTCAGCAGCTCCTTCCTAAGCCTATCTGCACATCCCTATCAGGGACTCATGCAGGAAATATCTACGTTTCAGGGCAGGATCTATGCATCATCAGTTCTCTGCACTTCCCTTTGGCTTATCCACTGTTCCCAGAGTCTTGACAAAATGCCTGGCTCCAGCCATTGCCTATTGCAGACAGAGAAAGATTCAAATATACCCTTATTTGGATGATTGCCTGATTCAGGCAGACAGTCAGGAAAAGCTGTTGCAGCACATGACATTTGTAAAGAACCTTCTAACCTCACTGGGGTACACTATCAACGAAAAGAAATCAAAACTAGTTCCCAGTCAAAAGATTGTATTCCTGGGAGCAAGCTTGGACACAGCATCCCAGATGGCATTTCTTACTCCAGAAAAACAAGCCTGTCTAACAGGCTGCTATACTCAAATGGCCAGCAGAACCCAGCTATCTGCAAGGAAAATCCTGCAGGCTCTAGGGTTCATGGCCTCTTGCATTCTACTAATTCCATATGCCAGACTGCATATGAGAAGACTTCAATGGTACTTAAAAAGTCTTTGGTGCCAACATTCTCAGGACCTATAAACCATCATACCTTGTCTAAGGACAGAGTTTCTTTGGTGGGCAGCAGCATGCAACCACAACAAGGGACTTTCCTTTACACAACCCCACGCCGCCCAGACCCTAACCACAGACACATCAGACTATGTCTGGGGGGCACATCTAGATGGCAAGTGCATTCAGGACCACTGGAGCCCAAGTCAAATTCATCTGCACATCAACCAAAAAGAGATGCTAGCTGTTCAGCACACTCTGATAGCTTTCAGATCCCTACTGTCACCAGGACCCCTGCTAATAAAAACAGACAACACCACAGTTATGTGGTACATCAACAAGCAGGGGGGAACCCACTCTGCAGGGTAGCCATAACCCTGTGGAACACGACCTTGGACATGCCTATTCATCTGCAAGCTCAATTCCTGCCAGGCAAACAAAACTCTGACAGACGACTTAATCAGAAATCTCCTAGACCCACACGAGTGGCAATTAGACCCCAGCACTTTCAGCCTTCTAACTCAGAAAGGGGGACCACGGAGGTGGACCTTTTTGCCTTCCCCTACAATCACCAGGTCAACAATTTCTGCATCAGGACACCTCACAGCAGGGCCTGAAAAGTGGATGCCCTATCCTTCCAGTGGGTAAACCTCTCAATCCATGCATTTCTCCCTCTGCCTCTTCTTACAAGAATATTACTCAAGATAAGACAGGACAGACCAAGCGCTATCCTGATTGCCCCAGACTGGCCACGCCAGCACTGGTACGCACTGCTGCGCAGCCTGTCACCAGTGCCACCATGGCACCTACCTCAGATTGCAACCCTCCTCACTCAGCAGGAGGGACAGATCTTGCATCCGCAACTGCAAACCCTGAATCTTGCAGTCTGGCTTATTCTTTAATCCCCCCCCCCCCCCCAGTGACCAGCCTAAGCAAGCAGGTGCTGGACGTCATTCTTGAAGCCAGAAGACCCAGTACAAGGAAATCCTATGCTGATAAGTGGAAAATGTTCATTGTGTTTCACTGTTGCAGTCATTACAATTGGGTTATCCTGCTGGCAGGCTACCCGCAGTCGGCCTGAGTTCCAAAGTCTAGGTCCGGTGTCGGTTGCTGTCACCTCTTCCCTGACGTCAGTGCGCCAGGAGTATAAAAGATGTAGCCGACGCCATTTTCTTCAGTCTTTCTTGCCGCGTGGCGCCCGAAGCAAAAGCAGTTCGCAAGTGCCAGTCAGCCGACTCCTGAAGTTTTCAAATTTGAATTTCAGATCCGAAGTCTTCATTAAAGTTAAGTACCCCATTGGGAAAACTTTTTTCTTCCTCCAGACCGATGTCAGAAAAAATTAATAACTGTATTTCTTGTGGGAAGCAAATACCTCATAAGGATTTTCATTCTTACTTTATTCCTTGCCTAGGCCCTGACCATAACGTTGCTAGTTTCGGTTTTGTGCCAGATTTAACCAACGCACTATTAAGCATCGGTACGATTTTGCATTTCATTACTTTGGCAGAAGATTTAATTATATAATGCCGTTGGATCAGCAGACTACCGGAGTTTACAAAAAAACGAAAAGAAAAAGAAAAGGTCAGGCATCCGAGATCCAAAACCGACGACGAGGCTTCTTCTAGGCCTGTCACCGGTTCGCCGCTTCTCAGTGAGGCACTTTCACAGCCCCTGACGCCTGCTACCTCAGAGCCACAGGCCGCTTCCGACTCCCACGTAGAGCCGACTGGGCCTCTGGAAACTCAAGGTATTGGACACTCGGAAATCATTCCCTCAGATGGGTCCGGAGCCGCTGAGCAGGCATCGGCTTCTGATGGTGTTTTCAGGCCTACACAGTTATATGTAAAACCTACTTCAGCTATAAAGGCAAAGACTAAAGCAGCTCTAAAGACAAAGAAACAAGTGCAGCATTCACCTGGGCAGGCCTCCATGCCTAAAAAACAGATGCTTAAAATGGCTGAAGACCTTATTACTTTGATCAGGGGTTCCCATCCCCCTCCTGAAAAGAGGCCTAGGCAAGAGTTAGAATATGAATCTTCAGACCAGGTTTCCATTTCCTCTGATTCCTCCTTTGAACAAGATTACTCTATTCCTCCCAATGAGGATTCTGATGCTGAAGAATCTATTCCTTCAGCCTCTCCTTCTGAGGATTATTCTTTTGGGAAAACATTGCATACTATGAGGGAGCATTTTCACTGGGAGAGCCAAGACTACTCAGAATCCAAGAAAAGGCTCAGAGATTTCCTTTTATTGCCCCAGCACAGGCCCATGGCTATTCCGCCTGTTTTAGACATTGTAGATGTATTTTCAGAGTCCAGTTTTTCTCCAGACTCTTTACCACCAGCTCCGGTTAAGCCAGACAGATACTACAGGGTTCCTGATTCGCATACATTTCTCTATAAGAACCCTGCAGCAGACCCTGAAACCGTCTCTCAGGGTCCCAAAGGGGTCAAGGCTTCTACTGCAAAAAACCCTATCCCCTCTGATAAGGATTCTAGAGCCCTAGACAGATGGGGCAAAAAGATTTATACCTCTGCTACCTTGGCTGTAAGAGCCTTAAATTGCTAATTTCATATGCTTAAGTATCAGCAGTATCTTATGTCTTTGCTTAAACAGAAAATGCCAGCAAGTACAGAATGTGCAGACAGTAAAGAAATGCAGGTTTTATTGCATGCAGCTGAACAAGTTGGAAAGCATATTTTGCAATGTGGTTTTGATTCTCTTTGAGGCCTCCTGCAGGGCCGCTGTTACAGGATGTTCATCGTGCATACAGCTGCAGTCTTAACAGATGGGTTCTCCTGCCGTCAGGCGGGTCCTCGGTCGGCCGAATTCCAAAGTCTAGGTCCGGCGTCGGTTGTCGTCGCTTCTTCCCTGACGTCAGTGCGACAGGGGTATAAAGGAACCAGCCGACGCCATTTTCTTCAGTCTTTCTTGCCGTGCGGTGCCCGAAGCAGAAGCAGTTCACAAGTGCCGGTCGGCCAGCTCCTGAGATTACGAAAATTTGGAAACCGAAGTCTTCTTAAAAGCTAAGTACCCCGTTGGGGAAACTTTTCTTGCCTCAGACCGATGTCAGACAAAGTTAATAATTGTATTTCTTGTGGGAAGCAAATACCGCATAAGGATCTCCATTCCCTCTGTATACCTTGTTTAGGCCCAGACCACGACGTCTCGGTCTGTCGCTTTTGTGCTACATTCAAAAAACGCACTATTAAGCGTCGGGCGGAGTTCGCCCAGCATTATTTTGGGAAAGCATTTAACTATACTATGTCGTCGGATACTCCGACTCTGGTTTTGTCTAAAGAACGCAAAGACAAGGACCGACACACGAGGTCCGCGGCCTCTACCAACACCATGCCAAAGCCGACTACACGTGGTCCGGTTCTCAGCGAGGTGCCTACACAGCCCCTGACTACCGCCGACACTTCTTTGACAGGGTGTCTCCTGTGCCCGACGTCACAGGCTCCTTGGCCCACACCCCGACTACAGATACCGAAGCCACTCTTGGCGTTGAAACTCAGAATGTGGACAGGTCCACCTCCACTCAAGGTGTCTTCAGACCTTCCTCTTCTTTCTCCATCAAGGCTTTCACAAAGTCTAAAGCAACCATGCACTCTAAGAGACCAGCTACACAGGGCCCATCTCCAGGCCCCATGCCTAAGAAACAGATGCTTAAAATGGCTGAGGATTTAATTACTCTTATCAGAGGTTCTCAGCTCCCACCGGACAAAAGGCCCAGAGTGGAGGAAGATTCCCCCTCCTCTGATCAGGGCTCCATTATTTCAGAGCACTCTGATGATCAGGAACATTCTTACTCCCCTTTTGAAGACTCTGATGTGGAGGAGTCCATCCCTTCTGTATCCCCCCCTGAGGATTACTCATTTGGGGAAACTTTGCATACCTTAAGGGAACACTTCCACTGGGAAGGCCAAGATTATTCAGATTACAAGAAAAGGCTCAGGGAATTTCTATTGCTACCTCAGCACAGGCCTCTGGCTATACCTCCTGTCTTGGACATCCTAGATGATGTTTACTCGGAGGACTGCCTTAACCCGGACTCTCTACCTCCAGCTCCAGTTAAGCCTGACAGGTACTACAGGGTTCCTGACTCACACCAATTTCTATACAAAAGCCATGCTGCTGACCCAGAAACCATCTCACAGGGCCCCAAGGGAGTTAAGGCCTCCATTGCCAAAAATCCATTGCCTTCCGAGAGAGAGATTCCAGATCCTTAGAAAGGTGGGGGAAAAAGGTATATACCTCGGCTACCTTATCCATGAGGGCCTTAAACTGTCAGATGTTCTTCGTCTCACATTGCTGCAGTCATGACCTGTGGGTAGTCCGCTGTCCTCGGTCGGCCCGAATACCAAAGGGCTAGGCTGGCGTCGGTCATTGTCGCCTAGAGCTGACATCAGTACGCAGTAGTACTTAAGCGCATGACCAACGCCATATCCCCAGTCTTTCTTGCCGCGTGGTCCGAAGCAGAAGCAGTGTTTGTGAGTGCCGTTCGGCGTTCTGAAATTTTCATTTACCGAGTTTCAGACCGAAGACCAAGTTGGGCTAAGTACCCCGTTGGGGAAACTTTTGTTTTTTCTTGCCTCAGTTATCCGGATGTCAGAAAAAGTTAATAATTGCATTTCTTGTGGGAAACAGATACCTCATAGGGATTATCATTCTTTCTGTATTCCTTGCTTAGGGCCTGAGAACGATGTAGTCGGGTGTCGCTTTTGTGCTAGATTTAATAAGCGCACCATTAAGCGAAGGTTAGACTGTGCCAGGCTTGTTTTCGGTAAGCGGTGTAACTATAACATGCCGTCGGATCCTCCGACGCCCGCTACCGCTAAAAAGCATAAGGATAAATCTTTGAGATCTAAACCGGATGAGTCGTCCGTTGCGGACGCCGGTTCTTCGGAGCCTCCGGTTGAATCTATGGATCCTGCCGAGGGTTCGGCTGAATCCCAGGGGGAACCTTTACTTTTACAGGAGGTGGCCTCTCAGGAGTTAGGACAGGCCGAGGGTGCTTCTCAGGTTTCAGTAGTTCCATCCTTACAAAAGGTTATTAGGCCTTCTACTTCAGTGGCTAAAGGCCATGCTAAGGCCAAACCTGGTCTTGTTGGACCTGGTCATTCTTCTAGCTCTCCAGCCCCTGTTCCTAAAAAACATATGTTGAAAATGGCGGAGGACTTGATTACTTTGATCCGGGGTTCTATGCCCCCCCCAGAGAAGAGGCCTAGGGTGGAGGCAGATTTAGAGGGAATGGATCATTCCTCGGACTACTCTGATTCCTCAGCTGAAGAAATTCAGGATTTTCCTTCCTATTCTGATTCGGATGCAGAGGACTCCTGTCCTTCTGCTTCTCCTCCAGAAGATTTTTCTTTTTCTGAAACCTTACATACCATGAGGGAGCATTTCAAGTGGGAAGGTCAAGATTTTTCAGATTCTCGGAAAAGGCTTAGGGAATTTTTGTTTCTGCCACAACATAGGCCCTTGGCTATTCCTCCTGTCTTAGATGTTGTTCAGGATGTTTTTTCTGAATCTTCCCTTAATCCTGATTCTCTGCCTCCGGCCCCTGTTAAGCCAGACAGGTATTACAGAGTTCCTGAAGCACATAAGTATTTGTATAAGAGTCCTAGAGCTGATCCGGAAACTATTATTCAAGGCCCTAAGGGTGTTAGGGCTTCTGTGGCTAAAAATCCAGTCCTTTTGGATAAAGATTCTAAAGTGTTAGACAGGTGGGGGAAAAAAGTGTACACCTCCTCTACGTTAGCTATGAGGGCTTTGAATTGCCAATTTCATATGCTGAAGTATCAGAACTTTTTATTAGGCCAATTGAAATCTAAGGTGGATGATTTATCTGAGGGTATGGAGTGTAAGGAGCTCCAGGAGTTGGTTCATGCATCAGACCAAGTTGGCAAGCATTCTTTGCAGTGTGGTTTTGATGCTCTTCAGGCTTCTTCTAGGGTGGCTGCTACAGGTTCAGTTATTCGTAGACATGCCTGGCTTAAGGATCAAAATTTGTCAGAACATGTAAAGGCTCGGATTTTGGATGCTCCTCTTCAATCTGAAGTTCTTTTTGGTCCTCCTGTGGAATCAGTTTTGAAAAAGATGGAAGATAAGGCTAAGTCTATGCAGACGGTCAAGGATTTTTTGCAGGTGCAGCCCCCTAAGTTTAGTAGGAATTGGCCTGCTAGGGGATGGTCTTATCCTTCTTCGGATTATCAGCCTAAGGGCAGGTCTAGACGTGGTAGAGGCAGGGCTCCCGCTCAGGGTTCCTTCAGACCTAGGACTTGGAGTTCTTCTGCACAGTCTTCTGGTGAGGGCAGGGGTCAGCCCTTTCGTAAGCAGACCCAATGACCTGTATCTTCCGCTGCCAGACCCTTCCTTACTGGCAGCTCCTCTAGGAGGAAAGTTGGGACTTTTCAAAGAAAATTGGAATTTGATCACCCAAGACAAATGGGTGTTGGATATAATAAATCGAGGTTACAAGTTTTATTTTCACACTTTTCCTCCTTTCAAAGGCATGCCGGATGTGCCTCCTCAGCAAAGGCTGGAGGCTCAGGAGCAGATTTCTTTGCTTTTGCAGATGGAGGCAATTCAGGTGGTCCCTCCTTCAGAAGTAGGCCTAGGATTTTATTCCCGTCTATTCCTAGTACCAAAGAAAGGAAACACTTGGAGGCCAATTCTGGATTTGTCCATTCTCAACACCTACCTGGAAATCCCAACGTTCAAGATGTTAACATTACAACAACTTCTGCCTATGATAGGCAAAGATCACTGGATGGTAACCCTGGATCTCAAAGAGGCCTATCTTCACATCCCTATCAAGCCCAGCTGCAGGAGATTCCTGAGATTTCGGGCTGGTACTTCACATTATCAATTCTCTGCATTGCCCTTTGGCTTATCTACTGCGCCCAGGGTGTTCACAAAAGTTCTGGCTCCTGTGATTGCTTTCTTCAGACAGAGAGGAATACAAATTTATCCTTATTTGGACGATTGCCTGATTCTTGCTCAAAACAAAGACAAATTACTACAGCATCTCCAGTATGTAATGGCAGTCTTAAGGTGCCTAGGGTATACTGTGAACGAAATAAAGTCCAGTCTAGTGCCCTCTCAGGACATGTGCTTTCTGGGTGTGAGACTGAATACAGCCTCTCAGATGGCATTTCTGACCCCGGACAAACAAAGAACTCTTCCTCTCTACTTCCAGCAGTTATCAGTAATGTCCAGGCTGACTGCAAGGACAGTCCTCCAAGCCTTGGGGTTCATGGCATCTTGCATTCTAGTACTTCCCAATGCCAAACTGCATATGAGGAAGCTACAATGGTATCTCAAAAGTGTGTGGGCTCAACACTGCCACAGTTTGGACACTGTCATTTGGATTATACCTTGCATCCAGAAAGAATTACTATGGTGGGCTCAGGAATGTCACCTAAACAAGGGACTCTCTGTGTCCCAACCAGAGGCGAGTCAGATCCTAACGACGGATGCCTCGGACTTGGCTTGGGGAGCACACTTCAATGGAAAATGGATACAAGACATGTGGCCTCCCAAACTACTACATTTGCATATCAACATGAAGGAGATGTTAGCAGTTCAATTTGCTTTGATGGCCTTCAAGGAACTACTTCAGCCAGGACAGGTGTTGATACAAACAGACAACACAACAGTCATGTGGTACATCAACAAGCAGGGGGGAACCCATTCCTACCCTCTTTGCAGACAAGCAATGATTTTATGGGAGACTGCTCTGAGTTTGCGAATCAATCTTCAAGCAAGGTTTCTGCCAGGAGCACAGAACTCCCTAGCAGATATTTTGAGCAGACAAATGGTGGATCCCCACGAGTGGAAACTGGATCCTCAGATTTTCAAACAATTGACTGTGGCTTGGGGAACTCCAGACATAGATCTATTCGCTTCCCCACTGAATTTTCAACTTCCAAAATTTTGCACAAAGATGTTCCACCCAGATGCTTGGAAAGTGGATGCTCTATCTTTCAGTCGGGACAAGCCTTGCATGATTCTAATAGCACCAGACTGGCCACGTCAACATTGGTATCCTCTGCTGAGGAGTTTAATCCAGGAGCCTCCTTGGCCTCTGCCACAGATTCCTCATTTGTTGTCCCAGTCAAACAATCATTTTCTCAATGTTCAGGTGCAGTCCCTCCATCTGACAGCCTGGCGTATTCTGTGATGGAGCCGGTGGGGTCTCAGCTTCCTCAACAGGTTTTAGATGTAATCTTGGAAGCTAGGCGGCCTAGCACTAGAAAAGTTTATGCTGATAAATGGAAGAGAATTTTTTCTTTGGAGCACTGCAAAGGGTTTTGATGTTTCAGTGCCTAATTTGAGTTTTGCACTACAGTACCTTACTGAGTTACTGGACAAGGGTTTGTCATTCTCTTCTGTGAAGGTTCATGCTGCAGCCATTTCTGCTCACTATGATTGTGACCCTCCTTTATTTTCTCATCCTTTGTTCAAACAATTTCTTAGAGGGGCAAAGAATATAAGACCCCCACGTAGAGCTCCTACTCCTTCCTGGGATCTCAATTTTGTTTTGGAGAAACTTAGTTTACCTCCTTTTGAACCTGCAGCTACGTCTGAACTGAAGTTTTTGTCTTGGAAGACTGCTTTTTTGTTGGCCATTACTTCTGCTAGGAGGGTATCTGAATTGCAGGCTCTCATGGCAGTTGAACCCTTTTTGATATTCCATAAGGATAGAGTTTCTTTGTGTACTAACCCTGCTTTTATGCCTAAAGTGATTTCTAGCGTGGCCTTGAATCAGTCTATTCATTTGCCTACTTTTTATGCTGACCCCCAAAATAAAGGGGAAAAAGTCTTGCATTCTTTGGATATCCACAGGCAGTTACGTTACTACTTGAACAGAACTAAGGAGTTCAGACAGACTCAACAGTTATTTGTTTCTTTTGCTTTGAGTTCACAGGGGAAAGCTGTTTCTAAGCAGACTATTTCAAAGTGGATTGGTCATTGTATTGCCTTTTGTTATTCTCATCATGGGAAGGATGTCCCTGCTGGGATCAGGCCTCATTCTACTAGGGCTACTGCCACTTCTACTGCTTTTTTGAGGGGTGTAGCTACTAAGGATATTTTGGAGGCAGCTACTTGGAGTTCTGTACACACTTTCACTAAGCATTACCATCTCCCTCTCTATTCCAAGTCCAGGGCTGGGTTTGCCACTGCAGTTTTACAGGGCATGTTAGCAGCTCCTAATGCTTTGTAATTTGCCAGCCTCCCTTTTCCTTTGCTTTGGGATTTTACCCACAGGTCATGACTGCAGCAATGTGAGATGAAGAACATAGTACAGTTTTGTACCTACCATAAATGTAGATGTTCGAGGATCTGCATTGCTGCAGTCCAATTTTCCCTCCCTCCTTCCCCTCTATAGGTTGGGGTTGCTGGGTTTCGTTTGGAGATATTCTTTACTTACACTCTGGGGGTTGTTGGGCATTTCCTATTTTTGGCTTTGGCCTTTCTTTTTAGGCCTTCTGACATCTGGGGCAAGAAAGACTGGGGATATGGCGTCGGTCATGCGCTTAATTACTAATGCGTACTGACGTCAGCTCTAGGTGACAATGACCGACGCCAGCCTAGCCCTTTGGTATTCGGGCCGACCGAGGACAGCGGACTACCCACAGGTCATGACTGCAGCAATGTAGATCCTCGAACATCTACATTTATGGTAGGTACAAAACTGTACTTTTCATATGCTAAAATACCAACAGTTTTTGTTATCACAATTGAAAAGTAAAATGTCACAACCTGAACAACCAGACTTGGAGTTGCAGGATTTGATGCATAGTGCAGAACAAGTGGGTAAGCATACCTTACAATGTGGTTTTGATGCTCTAGAGGCTTCATGTAGAGCTGCTGTTACAGGATCAGTCATATGTAGGCATGCCTGGCTCAAGGAACAAGCCTTGCCTGATCATGTCAAAGCTAAATTACTAGACGCCCCTCTTCAAAAGGATGTACTATTTGGAGCTAATGCTGAGGAGGTATTAAGGAAAATGGAGGAAAAGGCTAAATCAATGCAAACTGTGAAAGAATTTCTACAGGTTCAACCCCCACGTTTTAGTAGAAATTGGCCTTCCAAAAACTGGTCCTTTCCTGCCACAGACAGACCCAAAGAGGCAGATACAGGCGCCCGAGGGGCAAAGGACAATCCCAAGGATCGTTTAGAGGCAGACAATGGCAAGCTCCTACGCAAAGAGGTGGTGAGGACAACTCGCAATCTTTCAGAAAGCAAACCCAATGACTTTCCCCTTTGCATGCCAACCAGGTCTCAAATGGCAGCCCCCTTAGGAGGAAAGCTGGCATTATTTTCAAAAAATTGGCATATTGTTACAAAGGACAAATGGATCCTGGACATTATAAACAGAGGCTACAAATTCCATTTTCACACCCTTCCAAAAATGAGAGGCATGCCAAACCTGCCACACAATCAAAGGGCAGAGGCACAAAGGCAAATTACAGAGCTCATAAACATGAAAGCTATTCAAGAGGTACCTACGCCCGAACAAGGTCAAGGTTTTTATTCCAGGCTATTTCTGGTGCCAAGAAAGGGAAAAGATTGGAGACCTGTTTTGGACCTATCCATCCTAAAGACATTTCTACTGGTACCAAAATTCAAGATGCTCACTCTACAGCAACTTCTTCCCATGCTGGTCAAGGAGTCTTGGCTGGTAACATTGGACCTCAAGGAGGCATACCTGCATGTCCCAATCAGACAAAATTGCAGAAGTTACCTCAGATTTCTTGCAGGTTCAACCCATTATCAATTCTCTGCATTGCCCTTTGGCTTATCTACTGTGCCCAGAGTATTCAAGAAATGCCTGGCATCACTTCAAGGGATACAAATATACCCCTATTTGGACGACTGCCTGATCCAAGCGGACAGCAAGCACATTCTTCTGAAACATCTGGCTTATGTAATAATGTTATTGAACTCTCTGGGATACACAGTCAATAAAAAGAAATCAAGGCTGATACCCTCTCGGAGGATAATTTTCCTGGGTGCCAATTTGGACACAAACACCCAGACGGCCTACCTCACGCCAGAGAAGCAGGGGCAACTAATTCAATACTTCAGAACACTAGCAAATTACACCAGGCTGACTGCAAGGAAAATCCTGCAGGCTCTGGGATTCATGGCATCTTGCATCTTACTAATCCCATGTGCAAGGCTGCATATGAGGAAACTACAATGGTACCTGAAAAACATATGGTCTCAACACAGCCACAGTTTGGAAACAATAATACCACTAATTCCATGTCTGCAAAAGGAATATCTGTGGTGGGCTCAAGCATGCCAAACAAACACAGGTCTTCCATTCAGCAAGCCTCAAGCAAATCAAGTCATCACAACAGACGCCTCGGACTACGCCTGGGGGGAGCTCATGACAGATCGGTGCATTCAGGGCAAATGGTCCCAAAAAGAAAAGCACCTGCACATCAATCAAAAAGAAATGCTAGCAGTAATAAATGCTATTACAGCTTTCAAGGACCTTCTACAACCAGGTCAACTACTGATAAGAACGGACAACACCACAGTTATGTGGTACATAAACAAACAGGGAGGAACACATTCTTACCCCCTATGCAGACTGGCCATGTCACTTTGGAACATGTCCATGGACTTACAAATGGAACTACAAGCACAGTACTTGCCAGGCAAGGAAAACACGCTGGCAGACAACCTAAGCAGGAATATGACAGATCCACACGAATGGAAATTGCATCCAAGAGTTTTTACAGAAATAATCCAAGAATGGGGAAGGCCAGACATAGATCTCTTTGCCTCCCACAAAAATCATCAATTGACAAAATTCTGCTCAAGGATCTTCCATCTAAAGGCCTGGAGAGTGGACGCTCTCTCTTTCAGTTGGACATCAATGACAGTTTATGCCTTCCCACCTCTTCCTCTGCTGCCCAAAGTTCTATTGAAGACCAGAGCAGACAGACCAAAGATGATTCTCATTGCTCCAGACTGGCCAAGGCAACACTGGTACCCACTCCTGAGGAGTCTGACGCATTCCCCACCATGGACCCTGCCTCTAATGCCTCTTCTTCTGACTCAGCACAGCTTTAAAACTCTTCACAGCCAGCTAAAAACACTCAATCTAGCCGCATGGAAGATTCCATAGCATCACAACAGGCCCTACTCTCCAAGGAGGTGCAGGATGTCATTTTGGTGGCCAGAAGGCCATCAACTAGAAAAGCTTACTCCGCAAAATGGAAACGTTTTTGTGTCTGGAATGAGAAAAAGGGCCAGGATCCTGGAAAACTGAATTTACCTCAAATACTACAATATTTGGCTGAACTGCTAAGCATTGGACTTTTTCTCCTCCATCAAAATCCATGCCTCAGCCATTTCTGCAGAATACAACACTGATCCACCTTTATTCTCTCACCCTCTCTTAAGACAGTTCCTCAGAGGGGCTAAGAATTTAAGACCTCCAAGGAAACAACCAATACCTGCTTGGGATCTTAATTTCATTCTGGAAAAACTGACCTTGCCTCCCTTTGAGCCAGCTGCCTCTTCAGATTTGCAATATTTGTCCTGGAAAACAGCTTTCCTTCTGGCTATCACCTCAGCTCGTAGAGTTTCAGAACTACAGGCTCTCATGGCTGTCCAGCATTTTATCATCTTCCATCAGGACAGAGTTTCCTTACGAACCAACCCATCCTTTATGCCTAAAGTGGTATCCAGGGTAGCTTTAAATCAGGCCATACATTTACCTACCTTTTATCCTAATCCTCAAAACAAAGGGAAGAGATTACTACATTCCTTGGACATCCACAGACAACTGCGTTATTATTTGGACAGAACAAAGCCTTTCAGAAAATCAGAACAGCTCTTTGTGGCCTATGCGGTAGGAGCTCAAGGAAAGCCAATTTCCAAACAGACAATCTCAAAATGGATAGCCCACTGCATATGCATACGCTTTTGCTATTCCTTTCATGGCAAAACTGTACCTACAGGCATTAGAACTCATTCCACCAGGGCCACAGCCACCTCTGCAGCCTTTCTCAGAGGAGTTCCTACCAAGGATATTTTGGAAGCAGCCACTTGGAGTTCTGTGCATACCTTCTCCAAGCACTACAACCTACCATTATATTCCAAATCTAGAGCAGGCTTTGCCACTGCAGTCTTGCAGGGCATTTTGGCTCCTCCTAGTTCCACCTAGTGCCTACCACCCCTTTCTTAGCTTTGGGATTCTACCCATCTGTTATGACTGCAGCTGTATGCACGATGAACATAGTACAGTTTTGTACCTACCATAAATGTAGATGTTCGAGTGCTAATACAGCTGCAGTCCAGGTTTCCCTCCCTCCTTCCTCTCTTGGGACAGGCCTGTAGACTAACACATCCTCATACAACCTGATTGGGGTATTCATTTATGATGTATTTGCTTGCAACTACTGTATTTTGATTATATTGCACTGCATTATTACACAAATTTATGTATTGCCTTCCTTCTGGGGGCACCTGACATCTGGGGCAAGAAAAACTGAAGAAAATGGCATCAGCTGGTTCCTTTATACCCCTGTCGCACTGACGTCAGGGAAGAAGCGACGACAACCGACGCCGGACCTAGACTTTGGAATTCGGCCGACCGAGGACCCGCCTGACGGCAGGAGAACCCATCTGTTATGACTGCAGCTGTATTAGCACTCGAACATCTACATTTATGGTAGGTACAAAACTGTACTTTCTGTCATTAGGAGGCATGCTTGGTTAAAAGAAAAGAATTTGCCAGATCATGTTAAAGCAAAACTATTAGATGCTCCTTTACAGCATGATACTTTGTTTGGTGCTAAAGCAGAAGAGGTGTTGAAGAAAATGGAGGGCAAAGCTTAATCTATGCAAACAGTCAAGGATTTTTTGCAGGTACAGCCACCCAGATTTAGCAGGAACTGGCCTCCAAAAAATTGGTCCTTTCCAGTGTCAGATAGACCACAAAGGGGCAGGTACAGATGCCCCAGAGGCAGATCACAGCCCCAAGGCTCATACAGGCCTAAACAATGGGGTGCTTCTACCTCCAAAAGCGGAGAGGAAAAATCACAGCCATACAGAAAACTGTCTCAATGACTTCCCACTTCCAGCACCAAGCACTTATCTTTTGGCAGCCCCTTTGGGAGGAAAACTAACACTTTTTTCACAAAACTGGCACATGATCACCCAGGACAAATGGGTTCTAAATATAGTTACACAAGGCTACAGGTTCCACTTTCACACCCTGCCAAGGCAAAACGGTATGCCAGATCTGCCACACAATCAATGGGCAGAGACACAAAAACAAGTTTCATCCCTCATGAACATGAGGGCCATTCAACAAGTACCAAAACAAGAGCAGGGTCAAGGATTCTATTCAAGACTCTTCTTGGACCCCAGAAAAGACAAAGCCTGGAGACCTATACTGGACCTATCTATTCTAAACACATATCTGGATATTCCAAAATTCAAGATGTTGACTCTGTAGCAGCTTCTGCCCATGTTGGGCAAGAAGGCTTGGCTTGTGACTTTAGATATAAAAGAGGCATACCTGCATGTTCCAGTCAGACAAACGTGCAGAAGATACCTCAGATTCAAAGCTGGCTCAATGCACTACCAATTCTTTGCACTGTCCTTTGGCTTATCTACTGCGCCCAGGGTCTTCACAAAGTGCTTGGCACCAGTAATTGCATTTTGCAGACAAAGAGGAATACAAATATATCCTTAATTGGACGACTGCCTTATTCAAGCGTAGAACAAGGCCATTCTACTACAGCATCTGGCGTTTGTAAAAAGATTATTAACAAGTCTAGGGTACACAGTAAACGAAAAGAAATCAAAACTCGTACCCTCTCAAGAGATAATATTCCTGGGTGCAAGCTTAAATACAACTGCCCAGATGGCTTATCTCACGCCAGACAAACACAGACAACTGACTATTTCAAAATGTTGGCAACAAACACCCAGTTATCTGCAAGAAAAATTCTGCAGGCCTTGGGTTTCATGGCATCCTGCATTCTGCTAATTCCATATGCAAGACTGCATATGAGGAAACTTCAGTGATATCTAAAAAGTGTTTGGACTCAACATTGCCACAGCCTGGAAACAGTAATTACCCTCATTCCCTGCTGCAACAGGAGTTTCGATGGTGGGCAAAAGCCTGTCACCACAACACGGGACAGCCATTCACCTTACCCACAGCCAGGCAGACTTTGACAACAGATGCATCAGATTACGCCTGGGGGGCCCATATGGCAGGAAAATGTATTCAGGGCACATTATCCACAAGTCAAATGCATCTACATATCAATCAAAAATTGATGCTAGCTGTTCAGAATGCCCTAATAGCCTTCAAGGATCAACATCAGCCGTTACAACTACTAATAAAGACGGACAGTACTACAGTCATGTGGTACATAAACAACCAGGGAGGCACACATTCCTACCCCCTCTGCAGGCTAGCCATGAACTTGTGGCACACAGCATTGACTTACCAAGTACATCTGCAAGCACAATTCCTGCCAGGAAGGAAAAATACTCTGGCAGACGAACTAAGCAGAAACCTCATGGATCCCCACGAGTGGAAATTGGATCCACAAGTCTTCAGCATGATAACAAGGACCTGGGAATGTCCAGACGACATAGACCTATTTGCCTCCCCTCACAACTACCAACTACAAAGATTCTGCACAAGGACTTATCACAAGCAAGCATGGAAAGTGGATGCACTCTCTTTCTGTTGGAAAAATCTAACAGTATATGCCTTTCCTCCTCTGCCTCTCTTCCCCAAAGTACTCTTCAAGGTCAGACAAGAGAAACCAAAAATGATACTGATTGCCCCAGACTGGCCCCGCCCATAGCCGGCCTTAGGCATAGGCCAACTAGGCGGCCGCCTAGGGCGCCGTTCTAGCAGGGGCACTTTTCCAGTATTTATTTGGTGTAGGTAGACCAGGATGGGGGCACAGAGTAGTGTGGTGGGGGGCGCCGTGGAGCCCCTTTGCCTAGGGCACCAGTTGGCCTAAGGCCGCTCCTGCCCCCGCCTGCACTGGTACCCAATCCTAAAGAGCTTGTCTCACTGCCCAGCCTGGACATTACCTCAAATGCCTCACTTATTGACCCAACAAGGCAGTCAGATACTGCACAGCCAACTCAAAACCTTAAACCTGGCGGCATGGCAGATAATATAGCCTCTCAAGACACACCTCTCTCTAAAGCAGCGATGGATGTTATTTTGGAGGCCAGGAGGCCTAGCACCAGAAAATCTTATGCAGACAAATGGAAGAGATTCTGTGCTTGAAACCAAGCACAAGGTATTGACACGATTGTTCCAAATATTCCTCAGATTTTACAATACTTAACTGAGATGCTGGATAAAGGCCTTTCTTTTTCATCAATTAAAATTCATGCTTTTGCCATTTCAGCTCATTACAATACAGAACCACCTATTTTTTCACACCCCTTACTAAGGCAGTACCTTAGAGGGGCCAAAAACATAAGACCTCCAAGGAGAGCACCAATTCCTGCATGGGACCTCAATTTTGTCTTGGAAAAACTCACACTGCCTCCTTTTGAGCCAGCCAGTACAGCTGAGATAAAATTCTTATCATGGAAAACAGCTCTGCTCCTGGCAATAACTTCAGCAAGAAGAGTCTCAGAGCTACAGGGATTAATGGCTGTGGAACCTTTTTTATATTCCATCTGGACAGGGTTTGTCTAAGGACAAAACCAACATTTATGCCTAAGGGTAGTGTCCAGTGTGGCTCTTAACCAAACCATCCATTTGCCTACTTTTTACCCAAACCCACAGAATAAAGGGGGAGACTTCTGCATTCTTTGGACATACACAGACAGCTATGCTTCTACTCGGACAAAACTAAAGCTTTCAGAATGACTGAGCAACTTTTAGTGGCGTATGCTGCAGGATCACAAGGAAAGGCTATCTCAAAGCAGACTATTTCAAAATGAATAGGACACTGCATTTGTTTCTGCTATTCACAACATGGCAAATCAGTGCCTAAGGGCATTAGACCACATTCCACCAATACCAGCACCAATACCTGCATGGGACCTCAACTGTGTCTTGGAAAAACTCACACTACCTCCGTTTGAGCCAGCCACTGCAGCTGACATAAAATTCTTATCCTGGAAAACAGCTCTGCTCCTAGCAATAACCACCACTAGAAGATTCTCAGAGTTACAGGCACTCATGGCTGTGGAACCTTTTATCATTATCCATCCAGACAGGGTTTCGCTGAGGACAAACCCTACATTTTATGCCTAAGGGGGTGTCCAGTGTGGCCCTTATCCAAACAATTAATTTGCCTACTTTTTATCCAAACCCACAGAATAAGGGAGAGAGAATTCTGCATTCCTTGGACATTCACAGACAGCTATGCTTCTACTTGGACAGAACTAAAGCTTTCAGAAAGACTGATCAACTCCTAGTGGCATATGCTGCAGCATCACAAGGAAAGCCTATCTCTAAACAGACTATTTCAAAGTGGATAGGCCACTGCATTCGTTTCTGCTATTCACAGCATGGCAAGTCAGTGCCTAAGGACATTAGTCCACACTCAACCAGAGCAGCAGCCACTTCAGCAGCCTTTCTCAGAGGAGTACCAACCAAAGACATCTTAGAAGCTGCAACCTGGAGTTCAGTGCATACCTTTACAAAGTACTATCACTTACCTTTCTACTCTAAATCCAGGGCAGGCTTTGCCACTGCAGTTCTGCAGGGCCTTATAGCCTCTCCTAATTCTATTTAGCTCCAGCCTCCCAACCTTAGCTTTGGGATTCAACCCAATTGTAATGATTGCAACAGTGAAACACGATGAACATAGTACAGTTGTGTACCTACCATAAATGTAGATGTTCGAGTGTATTCACTGTTGCAGTCCAGGTTACCCTCCCTCCATGCCTCCTTTTCTTTGCTGGGATTTATCTGTACTTCTCTATCCTATACAACCTATGTGGTGTATTTGCTTGTAGATGAAGGAAAAGTTGTTTTATGTGCATGCATGCTTATTGGCATAAATTAGCCTACCAGTTTTGGGGCACCTGACATCTGGGGCAAGAAAAACTGAAGAAAATGGCGTTGGCTGCATCTTTTATACCTCTGGCGCACTGACGTCAGGGTAGAGGTGACAGCAACCGACGTCAGACCTAGACTTTGGAACTCAGGCCGACTGTGGGTAGCCTGCCAGCAGGATAACCCAGTTGTAATGACTGCTACAGTGAATACACTCAAACATCTACATTTATCGTAGGTACACAACTGTACTTTCCTGGATTCAGTCTAAAGGAGCGGACACAGCACTGCCCTCCTTACCTCTAATCCTGGATTACCTAGCAGATCTATTCCACAGAGGCATATCCTTCTCTTCCATTAATATCCATGCCTCTGCCATCTCGGCTCATTACAACACTGAGCCACCTCTCTTCTCTTACCCTCTCATCAGACAGTTCCTGAGAGGGGCCAACAACGCCAGGCCACCAAGGGGAGCCCCCACCCCTGCTTTTGGGACCTTAGCTTTGTGCTGGAAAAGCTCACGCTACCCCCCTTTGAGCCTGCAGCATCAGCAGAGTTAAAATTCCTCTCTTGGAAAACAGCCTTGCTTCTGGCCATCACTTCAGCTAGAAGAGTGTCTGAGCTACAAGTACTTATGGCTGTGGAACCCTTCGTTATTTTTCATGCTGGCAGGGTCTCCTCAGGACTAATCCTACTTTTATGCCTAAAGTGGTGCCAGTGTAGCTCTCAACCAATCTGTCCATTTGCCAACCTTCTTCCCTAATCCTCAAAATAAAGGGGAAAGGATCCTGCACTCTTTAGATGTGCACAGACAACTCAGATTCTACCTTGATAGGACTAAACCCTTCAGGAAAACTGACCAGTTACTAGTCAGTTTTGCACCAGGGGCAGAGGGCAAGGCCGTATCAAAACAAACAGTTTCCAAATGGATTGCACACTGTATCCATTTCTGTTACAAACACCATGGGAAACCACCCCCTCAGCGGGTCAGAACTATGGCAATTTCTACCGTTACAGCATTCTTCAGGGGAATCACTACCAGGGACATTCTGGAAGCTGCTATCTGGAGTTCTGTTCGGTTTACCTTTATAATGCCAAATCACAGTGGTACGAATGCTCATATGAGCGACTCGTAACCACGAAAGTGAAAATGGCGATAGTCCTTAATGTTCGAAAAGCAGAAAATCGAAAAGCAGATTCTCTGTCTTTCGAACATTGTCAAACGAAAAAAAAAAAAAAGACGTGTAACACCCCCCCCCCCACTTTAATATTCTAATTCCGAGATCACACTACAGTGGGGAAAGGGACCATTTCCCGATCCCCACTATAGTGCAATCCGCCCCACAATTTCGAATGTGCAATGAGCGAATGTCAATGTGCATTCGCTCATTGCACATTCGAACCTTTTTTCAGTTCGGCGTTTGCAAATCTTGAAAATTGCCTTTCGCTCAATTGCTGTTCACCTGTGTGCAATACGCACATCTAAAGGTAAACCATTCTGTTCACACCTTCACCAAGCATTACCACCTGCCTGTCTTTTCCACATCCAGGCTGGGTTTTGCAAGAGCAATCCTGCAGGGCATACTAGCCAGCCCCAACTCTTCTTGACTGCCTCCACCCATTCTTCGGCTTTGGGAATTAACCCAAGTGTGATGACTGCAACAGTGAAATACAAAGAACATAGTATAGTTGTGTACACTTACCATAAATGTAGATGTTCGAGTGTATTCACTGTTGCAGTCCTGGTTTCTCACCCTCCAGCCCCCTTATCTCTCTCTCTCTCATTCTCTATCTCTATTTGTCACCCTTTACAGGGCTATTGGTATTTAATTTTTACTGGTGGTGATTTTTCCACCATAACTTAGCTCCCTATTGGGGGGCTCCTGACATTTGGGGCAAGAAAAACTGATTTAATGGTGCCGGCTGCCTGTTTTTATACCCCTGACATCAGTCCTGAAGTGACAGCAACAGACGCAGAAATACTAAGTCTCTGGTATTCGGGCCGACTGAGGGCTACCTGCAGGCAGATAACCCAAGTGTGATGACTGCAACAGTGAATACACTTGAACATCTACATTTACGGTAAGTGTACATAACTGTACTTTTCCTCTCCTCCTCCAACTCACCAACCAGAAATCTTGGCAGTTACCACAGAGGGTGGACCTTCCTCACCCAAGACAAAGGGATGGTAATGCACCCCAGTCTGAAGACCCTGAATCTTTCTTCCTGGATTATCCCTCAGCAAATAACTGCTGTACCACATTAAGTCAACAGGTGCGAAACATTCTGATGAAATCCAGAAGACCTAGTGCAAGGAAATCGTACGCAGCTAAATGGAAAAGATTCTTTGCTTGGTTACAGAGGCACCACCTTGAGCCAAGCTCAGCTAACATTTCAGCCATCCTGGAGTACCTGGCCAGTCTAGTGGATAAAGGCCTTTTCTACTCCTCCATAAAAATACATGCCTCAGCCAACTCTGCTCAAATTCTTGTTCTCCCCTCCTGTTTTTCTCACACTCCCTCTTGAAACAATTCCTCAGGGGTGTCATTCACATTAGGACCCCCAGGAAGAAACCCACACCTCCACAGGACCTCAGCTATGTACTGGAAACATTTACTTTGCTTACATTTGAACCTACAGCTAATGCCTCTTTAAAATTCCTCACTTGGAAGACTGCTCTTATTTTAGAAATTACCTCAGCTAGAAGGGTCTAAGAGTTACAGGCCCTAATGGCAGTAGAGCCTTTCATTATCTTCCACAAAGACAGGGTTTCCTTCAGGACTAATCTTATGCCTAAGGTGGTAACCAATGTGATTTTGAATCAAGCCATCCATCTGCCTACCTTCTTTCCCATTCCTCAGAACAGGGGAGAAAGATTAATGCACTCCTTGGATGTGCACAGAATGTTGTTTCTACCTAGACAGGACAAAATCCTTTAGGAAGTCGGATCAGCTGTTCATAACCTTTGCCCCTGAATCTGAAGGAAAACCAGCTTCTAAACAGACCATTTCCAAGTGGATTTCTCACTGCATTTTTTTCTGCTACAGCCATCATGGCAAAAAACCCTGGGTTTGGTTAAACCTCACTCTACCAGGGCCATAGGTACTTCTACAGCCTTCCTTAAGGGGGTCCATACCAAAGACAGTCTGAAAGCAGCCACTTGGTGTTCTGTGCATACCTTCACAAAGCACTACCACCTGCCAGCTTTATTAAAATCCAGAGCAGGATTTGCCTGTGCAGTCCTGCAAGGGATCCTCTCCTCTACTGGATCTCCATCCATCTTGAGTTAAGCTTTGGGAATCTTCCTAACTGTCAGGACTACAACAGGGAAAAACAAAGAACATAGTACAGCTGTGTACACTTACCATAAATGGAGACATTCAAGTGCATTCATTGTTGCAGTCTTCTTTCCCTTCCTTCTACCCCCTTCGCCTACAAAGTAGGCCTAGAATTTCCAAATGTGATGACCTTGGGCATCTTCCCAGGCTACCGTGGGTTAGCTATCCCTTTTTTTTATTCTGTTTTGCTTATCTCTGGATTCCTCCTTTATGGGGCCAAGAAAATACTGAAGTGATGACGCAGGCTGGCTCCCTTTATACCTAGGCGTACTGACATAGATTAAGGCATCTGCCGCTCTGGGAGGCGAAAGAAGTTTCTCTGGTAGTCAGGCTGGCCAAGGGCTTTCACGGCAGGAAATCCAAACTGTCAGGACTGCAACAGTGAATGCACTCGAACATCTCCGTTTATTGTAAGTGTACACAATTCTACTTTCCCCTGGCTGATGAGATGGTGGAATTGATCCATCACTCTTTGTACCTTTATTTCTAATTACAAAGTGGATTTATTTTCCAGGGATAGGACAGTTTTCAGTTTTGCCATCCTCCTGAATATTCTTCCATGAAAACCACCCTGGGAACGAAGTAGCTGGGGTCTCTGTCCCATCTTTTGAAGAACAGAAGGAAAATACAACATCAGATAAGAAAGTTATGAACTCACCATAACAATAGGTCTATATTATCTGTTTCTGTCCTTCCTCAGCTTCCCCCCTTTCTTCCTGCCATCAGTTTATGGAAGACTCTTCTTGTTGGCTTTTGGTATGAACTTATGGTTTGCTTATAGTACAGGACTTCACACTGATGCAGCTCCAGAGCGTGAGTATAATTGGATTGTTTTTAGAATACTGTGAGCAAACTCAGTCTGAAATATTGTTTGGGATTGGAGGGGATTATTGGTAAGGGAGGAGCCTAAACTACAGATTGTGAGTCTAAAACAGTGGGCAAAGTCTGATTAGAGGATGATTTGAAGCCTATCATTTGAGGAAGGATGGAAGCAGACAACACAGATCCATTATTATGACAAGTACATAACTTTCTTTTTCACCTACATGGAAGATGGAAACAGACAGTTTAGATATGTTATTAATGTGAGTACATAACTTTAGTTTCAGTTACATGGCTTCTGAATGCTCATGACTTTAATTTTGAAGTCTTTATGGGTATAGTCAGGCCAGGAAAGCTTAACTACACTAGTTGCAGACATGCCCATGTTTTGGACTGTGTGAACTCATCTGTACAGTATATATGGATTGTTTGACTATATTTTGGAAACACAGGGCTTAAAATCCAACTGATGTTCAGAAATGATAAGGTGCCTGCAAAATATCTCAAACAATATCCAAGCAAAGGTTAAAAAAGTGTGAATAGACAATCTGCTCCATAAAACTACAAGAATGACTCGGCCAAGCTAGGGTCTTCACTGTGTGATGCCTTAAACCTCCTGCAGTGGAGACCCATGGGATATGTGCAAATCATCCCTTATGGCCATACAAGTGTTTCAGCTACATTGCTGCTGAGATGGGAAGTGAGGATGTACCCATAAAGACTGCGGAAGTATCCATTTGAATCAGCTCATTAGGCTGAGAGTGAGGCTGTTGACATCGAAAAGAATCCTACTAATTGCTCTGACCTCTGCCAGAAGAGTATCTTGAGTTCCAGGCTCTTAGTGGTGGGTTAGCTTTACCTCATTTCCCTCATATTTATGATTTGCTTACGAACTAGTCCATTTATGCCTGAAGTGGCATTTGAGTTTACCTTCAGCCAAGCTCTCCATCCCTCTGTCTTTCCAGAACCTACAAATGAGGGAAAAAGGATTCCATACATTGCAGGTTCACAGACAACTCTGATACTATCTTGATACTACCAAATCTTTCAGAACCTCTGAACAGTTGTTCATTTCTTGTGATGGTAAGTGAAAAGGACAACCTGTGGTTATGCACACAAAATTACAGAAGTATGCTAAAGCTGAAATTTTGAGCTCTCCTTTAGATAAAGACTCTGTTTTTCAACCATCTGCTGCTGAGGTCCTAAAAAAGTGTGATGTGAGAGGGAAACTGATTCAGGGGGTTACTCAGAGTTTTCAGCCTTCCTTCTCCGTATTTGTAAAATGGTTTTACATCTACTTCTGCACCCTTTTCTAAAGCAAATAAACAGACACAGCAAGCTTCTGGTAAGCAGACATTAAATAAATGAGAAATGGGCTCTAGAGAGAAAGGATTAGCCCTCCAGAAACAAGTACAGTCCAACAAGTCTGCATGACTATCTGCAGAGTACTCCCCAATTTCACCCTGACAAGCCTTTAAATCGTCCCCAAAGTCTGTCTCTCCATTTATCTGTTTGGCAACAGATCATCTCAGACAAATGAATTCTGAGAGTTAGTACATCTGGGATACAGATTCCTCCTCATTCACAATTCACATGTTTTTTCCCTTCTGTCGTTCAGCATCTGTTGAGGGTGATATAACCTGACCATCTATCTCTAATAAGAAGTTCTTTTTTTCATGAATGTTTCTGGTACCAAAAAAAAAAAAAAAACAAAGTATCTTGGAGACCAGACCATAGACCTTTCCTTTTCTATTTCAGTTTGTAAAAGTACCAAAGTACAGAATGTTATCCCTTCAGTACCTGTTGCCTTTGATTCCTTCTTTTAAGTTTCTTAGTAGCTGTAGATGTTCTTCGTGTTTCACTGTTGCAGTCATCACCTGTGGATTACCCTGCTGTGGTAGACCCGAATACTAGAGTCAATGTTTTTGTGCGCCGACTGCCATCACCTGTAGTCTGACGTCAGGTTGTCAGTAGTATAAAGCAAGGCAGCCGACTTCTTTATATCAGTCTTTCTTGCCATGGAGCCTGTAGCAAAAGCAGTTTGCACGAGTGCCAATCGGTTGCTACCAGTAGTCGAACTTCAGCAGAAAATGTCTAATGCTAAGTACCCTGTTGGGGGCAGTTTTTTCTTGCTCTAACCGATGTCTGAAAAAGTTAATTGTCTCACCTGAGGAAAGCAGATCCCACACCAAGACTTTCATTCCTACTGCATCACTTGTTTAGGTCCAGACCACGGCATCCCTCGTTGCTGGTTCTGTGCCCCCTTTAATGCGAGAACCATTCGCCAAAGAGCACTTTTTGTAGCCTATTATTTTCGTATTCCATCTTCGAATTCCGATATGGCGTCTGTCAGCCAACAATCCGCTGATATTCAAAAACAACATAAAGATAGAGACAGGCCACACAAGGCTAATCCTTTCGACGACGCTACCACTAAGCAAGTCGTCAGTTCTCCTGAATTCAGTGAGGCGCTTTCGTAGCCCCTGATGCCCAACTCGCTTTCTGTGCAGGCCTCTGCTGAGACCCTTTCGGAGTCTAGTATGCCACAGAAATCTACTTCGTCTTCCGAGCCTTTGGCTGTCTCTGCCTTGGTTGGGTTCAGAGCAGTGACGCAGGCACCGGCTTCCGAGGAGACCACTCACACTACCGATTCTAGACAAAGGCCAACATCTTCTCTTCCAACTACCATTCCTCAGAGACCAATGGATTTTCTCAGGCCTCGATGCCAGGCCACTCCTAGTAAATCTGCTTCTAGCTACCATCTTGCTTCTGCTCCCCCACCCCAAGCTCCCAAGCCTAAAATGGCAGAGGATCTCATCTCCCTTATCTGAGGTACTCAAACCCCTACCCCAAAAAGGAAAAGGCTTCCTTCTCCAAAAGTTATGACAGACCAAGAGTCTGAGGAATCCGATTATTCTGCCTTTGAAGAGGAACAGCAGCCCTTAACTGTTTTTGAGGATTCAGATGCAGAGGAATCCATCCCCTCTGCCTCCCTTCCAGAAGACCTTTCCATCTGGGAAACCCTCCACTCCATCAGGGAACATTTTCAGTAGGAATCTCAGGACTACCCACAGTCAAAGAAATGACTTAGAGAGTTTCTGAACCTCCCCCAGCACAGACCCCTGGCCATCCCTCCTATTCTAGAAATAGTGGATGATGTTTTCCTTGAATCCAGCTTAGCCCCTGATACCCTGCCTCCTGTCCCAGCTAAACCTGAGAGGTACTACAGAGTACCGGATTCTCACAAATACCTGTACAGGAACCCTGCTGCAGACCCTGAGGTCATTATGCAGGGGCCCAAAGGAACTAAGACTAGTTCTGTCAAGAATCCTCTTCCTTCTGACAAAGACTCCAGAGCTCTGGACAGATGGGGTAAAAAAGTATGCACCTGTGCAGCATTAACTATCAGAGCACTCAATTGTCAGTTCCATATGTTAAAATATCAACAACACACTTTGGAACAAATAAAACAAAATATTGCTACCTCTCCTGATGGTACCAACTCAAAAGTGTTGGCAGATTTACTTTACTCTGCTGGGCAAATGGCCAAGCACTCATTACAGTGAGGATATCACGTCCTAGAAGCCTCTAACAGGGCAGCAGTGACAGGATCTGTTATTAGAAGACATGGCTGAAGGAGCAACCTCTCGCTGATCATGTCAAGTCTAAACATATTGATGCACCCCTAGATAGGGAATGCCTATTTGGGGAAAAAGCAGGAGAGGTGCTTTAAAAGATGGAAGACAAAGCAAAATCTATGCAAATAGTAAAAGATTTCTTTCAAGTTCAACTGCCCAGATTCAGCAGAAGCTTCCCCTCTAAACACTGGGCCTTCCCTGCACCCAGCAGACAGGGCCAAAGTAAGCCCCACAGGGACAGGACATCCAGGCCCCTATCCCAGGACCAGCAAAGAAGCAAACAGTGGACCACTTCCGCCTCTAAGGCAGGGAGTTCTAAGCCAAGCTTCTATGATAAACACTCACAATTACTTTCTCTCCCTCCCTCTGCCCTCCTTTCACTCATCTAAAACTAGGAGGAAGGCTCACCCTCTTCAAGGACAATTGGGTCTCTATAACCAAGGACCAGTGGGCATTAAAAATTTCTCAGGGATACAGATTCTCCTTTAACGAACGTCCAATTCCAAGAGGGTACCCAGGCCTCCCCCCAAAACAGTGGGCAGAAGAATTAAAACGGGAAAAGACACTAATATCCCAGGGAGCAATAGAACCTGTCCCCCCCAGATCAAACAGGAGAAGGCTTTTACTCCAGACTGTTCCTTGTTCCCAGAAAATAGGGCACTTGGCGTCCCATCCTGGATCTATCCAAACTGAACACCACCTTGGTGGTCCCCAGATTCAAAATGCTAACCTTGCAGCAGCTCCCTGCCTATGCTCACACAAAATGCTTGGCTGGTGACACTAGACTTAAAAGATGCCTACCTCCACATCCCCATCTGGGAATCATGACTGAGAAAATGTATAAATAAGGTGGATGTAAAGTGTGTGTTTAATCTGAAGAAGTTGTCCCAAAGAGGACGACGAAAAGCGCTTCATTTTATGTAATAAATTAATATTTTTAACGTGGTAACAGTTTTTGAGTAGTACGTGCTTCCTGGCCTTTTTTGTTTTCCGGAGTTACAAAGTTTTAATAGTTTGTTTAATCATGCAGAAAATTCCTGCGCTTCAGAGCAGGCTATCAGCACTTTCAGTTCTCTACACTGCCCTTTGGCTTATCTACTGCTCCCAGAGTATTCACTAAATGCTTGGCCTCGGCTATAGCAGTCTGCAGACAGAGAAATATACAGATTTACCCTTACCTGGATGACTGCCTCATTCAGGTGAACAGCAAAGAAAAGTTGCTCCAGGATCTTCTGTTTGTCAAAAAAACTCCTAACTTCCCTAGGGTTCACCATCAACAAGAAAAAATCAAAGCAAAACCGTACCAGGAAAATTGTTTTCCTGGGAGCTGTGCTAGACACAGTAACCCTGATGGCCTTCCTATCCCCACAAAAGCAGAGCTTCCTGCCTTTCTCCTTCACCCAGCTGGCTTCCAGAAGTCACCTCACTGCGAGGAAAACTCTGCAAGCCCTGGGATCCATGGCATTTTGCATCCTTCTTATCTCTCTCGCCAGGCTTCACATGAGAAAACTTCAGTGGTACTTAAAGAACCTTTGTTGCCAGCACTCTCATTCCCTGGAGACCACTCTCCAACTGATTCCTTGCATAAGGGATGAATTTCTCTGGTGGGCAAAGGCTTGTGCCATGAACAAGGGTCTTCCCTTCATCCTCTGCCCTTCTGGCCAGACCATCACCACCGACGCCTCAGACATAGCTTGGGGTGCTTGCCTAGCAGGCAGGTGTACCCATGGCCTTTGGAATGCCCAACAACTTCACTTGCACATGAACCAGAAAGAATTGATGGCAGTACAAAATGCTTTAACTTCCTTCCAACCCCATCTCAGGCCAGGGGTCCTCCTTATAAAAACAGACAACACCACAGTAATGTGATACATCAACAAGCAGGGGGGCACCCAATCTTACCCCCTGTGCGGGTTAACCATGGGTCTATGGATTACTGCCGCTTCCATGAGGCTGCACCTGATTGCACAATACTTACCATGGATCAACAACACACTGACAGACCACCTAAGCAGAAACTTACTGGACCCCCACGAATGGCAGATCCACAGGGAAGCCTTTCTGCAAATCACCCAGGAGTGAGGGACCCCAGAGGTGGACCTCTTTGCCTTGCACTTCAACCACCAGCTGCACAAGTTTTGTACCAGGGGGTATCACCTCCGAGCATGGAAGGTGGATGCCTTGACCTACCCCTGTAAACACCCTCTTTGTGTATACATACCCACCTCTGCCCCTTATTCTCAAGGTTCTGATCAAAATAAGAGAGGAGAGGCCAAAGGCCATCCTCATCGCTCCAGATTGGCCCAGACAGCATTGGTACCCCACTACGCAGTCTGACCTTACAGTCCCCAAAGCTGCTTCCCCTAAGGCCAGACCTCCTCACCCAGGAGAGAGGGGATGTACTGCACCCAGACCTACAGACTCTCAAACTTTTAGCATGGCTCATACACAGAAAACTAGCAAAAAGTCACTGTTAATCAAACAGGTCATGGACATTATCACAGAGGCAAGAAGGCACAGCACAAGAAAATCTTATACAGGAAAATGGAAAAGATTCTGCACCTGGAAACAATCAAAAGGGGGCAGTACCTCCCAACCTTCCATCCCTCACATCCTGGATTACTTAGCAGAGTTGCTCAATAGTGGCCTCTCCTTCTCCTCTATTAAAATCCATTCCTCGGCCATCTCTGCCCATTATGATTCAGACCCACCTGTCTTCTCTCACCCTTTGATTAAGCAATTCCTCAAAACAAGGAGGAAAGAATTCAGTACTCACTAGACATGCACAAACAACTCGGATACTATCTGGACTGCACTAAACCTTTCAGAAAAACTGATCAGCTCCTTGTAAGCTTTGCCCCAGGGGCAGAGGGGAAGCCCATTTCCAAGCAAACCATTTCCAAATGGATTTCACACTGTATCCATTTTTGCTACAGACTACATGGGAAATCTATACCTACGTCGATCTGTACCCACTCCACTAGGGCAACCTCCACTTCTACTGCCTTCCTCAGAGGAGTACCTACCAGGGACATATTGGAAGCGGCCACCTGGACCTCTGTTCATACCCTTACAAAGCATTACTACCTACCTCTCTTTTCTATGTCTAGGGCAAAGTTTGCCTCTGAAATTCTGCAAGGCATCCTGACCCATACCTAGGACTCCACCTATCCTTCCACCCTTTACCTCAGCTTTGGGAATCCTCCCACAGGTGATGACTGCAACAGTGAAACACGAAGAACATAGTACAGTTGTGTACACTTACCACGAATGTAGATGTTCGAGTGTATTCACTGTTGCAGTCTTGGTTTCCCTCCCTCCATCCCCCTTTTCACATCCTCCCCCAGGGGGACACATGCTTCCCTAGGTGGCTCTTGGCCACCAGGACCACTTCTCTCTTTTCCCTTGTGCTTCTGATGGGATAGGGCAAGAAAAACTGATGTAATAACGTCGGCTGCCTTGCTTTATAGTACTGATGACCTGACGTCAGACTACAGGCGACAGCATCCGGCACACAAAAACATTGACTCTGGTATTCAAGCCAGCCGAGGGTTACCACAGCAGGGATAATCCACAGGCGATGACTGCAACAGTGAATAACACTCAAACATCTACATTTATGGTAAGTGTACACAACTGTACTATTTAAAGGATGCTAATCACATTCTTATACTGTCAGATTTCAATGATTTCTTAATGTTTTCTCAGTATGGGTTACATGTTCAGTTCTCTTACCCTTCGGGTTATCCACTGCTCTAAGGTTATTCACAATGTATCCAGTTCCAGCCAGCATATTGCAGACTGTAAGGCGTTCACTTTTTTCTGTGTTTAGACAACTTATTTTTAGAGAATTTGCTTCAAAGTCTCAGGAATTTTTCACTTGGATGAAAGTCCCCGTTCCCAGACTGGGGTTTCAAGAGAACTTTCAAAAGTTTTGTTTAACTCCTTCTCCCAGGATTATTTACTGGGGTGTCTCTGAGATACCTTAGTTTAAAGAGCTTTTCTTACACAGGAAAAGATAGAGCTATATCTTTATCTTTTCCTGATTTTTTTATTCACCAAGTCCAAAACTTCAGCATCGGAATTTCTCAGGATACAATTCATGACTCCTCTAGCCAGACTCCACGTGAGAAAAAGTTGATGGTATTTAAAGTCTGTATAGTCCCAGTACCAACATATCCTGACTTCCCATATTCTTACACTGGGATTTGTAAAAAGTGAGCTGCTTTGGTGGCAAAACCAGTTCTTTCTGAATCCAGGTCTCCCATTGTCCCTTCTTTAAGTACAGGCATCTCAGACTTAGCTTGGGAAGTAAAAGTGCAGGGTCTTTGAAACAAAATAGGCAGGCCAAAATACAGAAACCTACAAGAGATGTTGGCAATAACAAATGCTGTCAATTCTCTCGCTCATTTATGGTCCACAGGACCATTACAAGTGATTATGGACAATACCATGGTGATGCAGTACATGAACAAAGGGGAGCCAAATCTTAACCTCTGTCCAGATTACCTTATTAGCCTGGAATATAAATTCTCCCTTCTCTGAAAATTGCCAAGGGCAGTTTTACCACAAGCTTCCTCATAGACTGGATGTACTCACACAGGACTGGGAGTTTGATACACCCCAACCTGAAACGACTTCAACTGACTTCCTGGATGATAGACTTTTAATATCTTTTAAGCACTTATTTTCTGAGGAAGTGCAGGTGTTAATCAGAGCAAAGAAACCTGCTATTTGGAAATCGTATGTTACCAAATGGAAACATTTCCTAGTTAGTGTCAAGGCAAGAAACGGGACCCTTTTAATGTCACTGTTTCTCTGGTTCTACAATATGTATGTAAGTTTATATCCTCTGTCCTATCTTACTCATATGTCAAGGTTCATTTGTCAGCCATTTCAGTATATCTACTCATAGATCCTCCCCTTTCAATGCATTTTACGTTAACGTTTTTGAAAGGAGTGTTGCATAACAGACCACCTAGAAAACACATGGTTTCTCATTGGGATCTCAACTTTTTTGGAAAAATTAACTCTTGCTCCATTTGAGCCAGTCCATCAATCTGATTTGAGATTCTTAGCATGGAGAACAGTTTTTACTGATTGCTCTAACTTCTACAGGAAGAGTGTCTACTTTCAAGCTCTCATAGTGGGTCAGCCTTCTCTCATTTTCTGCAGAGATAGAGTATCTTTGACAACTAATCTTCCTTTTATGATTAAAGTGGTATCCAGGTTTACTTTGAAGCCAAGCTGTCCATTTCCTTGTCTTCTTTTTAGAGCCTAAAAACAAGGGAAAACATGTCTAGAGCAGACTTTGCTAGAACAATTCTGTAGGGGTTCCTGGACTATCATCCCTCCTCACTCCAGTCGTAATAAGCAATGGTAGTTTATCCATATAGCTAAGACTATTGCAGCAGTGATTAAATGATGAATGTAGTACACTTGTATAATTAAACTTACCATAACAGTAGATGTTCGAATGCTCACTGCTGCAGTAGCCACCCTCCAGCCCCCTTATTTTTTATATTTTTTGTTGCCAGGCTAATTTTTCTAGTATTGAGTTATATCAGGGTTTCTAGCATTTCTCAATTTGCATGAAAGCTATGAAGGGCTTGGAACCCAAATGATTTTCTTCAGGTTTACTTGAGCTATTGATGGTTGGGTTTTTGGAAAGTGCCCTTAAGCTCTGGATGCTGGCCGACTGTTATATCCTATGCAAGTTATAACCCATATAGCTAAACCTGTTGCAGCAGTGATCATTTGAAAATGTACTGTTTTGTTAAGTTTACTTACTTAACTGTAGTTTTTTCATGACTAACCCTTTTGTTTTCTTTGGAAAAGTAGATGATGTTAAGTTGTCTATCTCGCATTCGTTCTTGCTGGTTGGGATTGGAGCCGATCCTCGGCTCCGTCTCTGCCATCTTCTATAACTCGAGAGCTGTTTACTGGCTCGAGGCTACCCCTTATCCCATGATGCCTAGCGCTAGCTACCCAGAACTCATTTGCCGCTTCAGCTTCGAGGTGTCATTTTTCTGGCTCAGGCTTGTATTGACTTTCTTATAGAACTTTTTCTGTGAAATAATCTTTTTTCTTAGTGGGTATTGTTAACTTTTAGTTTTATACTTGTTGTGGTAGTTAAGTGTATTTTTGTAGTCCTCCCCCTCTTAGAACTCGTTTTAATTGGAGAGTTCTCCCCCTCCTTATCCTTTTCTTGTCAGGTTAGCCGTTAAGGTTAGAGGCTTTCCTTATACCTTCTTGTTAGGTCAGCTGTTTGAGTTAGAGGCTTCCTAAAAAAAAAAAAAAAAAAAAAAAAAACATTAGTCTGTATTATACTGTACTGTCTGTGTTTTTTCTGTAGACTGTATATTGGTTATTAGCTATTGTTGTCTTTTTGGTTTCAGGATATCTAAAGAATCCAAGGTGTCTGGGTTCAAGAAGTGTGACTCATGCTGTCAGAAAATATCTCTGACAGATCGCCACACTTGTTGCATCTATTGCTTAGGTGCTGTGCACCTGCAGGACTCTTGTTCTATCTGCCATGCATTTAGTCCAAGAGTTCTGCAGGAGCGTAAGAATAAGCTTATTCTTAGGGGCCTTTTAAAGCCCCAGGATTCACCGGCCAAGACAGCCTGTGAAATCCCCCAAATCGTCCAAATCATCGGCTCCAAATGTGGAGGCATCTTTGGTTCAGACTCTACCTACTACTTTGGTTCCGGCTGGAACCGATAAGACTATCTCCCCGTCAGCTCCATCAGAAACTTCGGAGCCGTCACGGAATCGCAAGAGGCTGAGGTCACCCTCTCTGGAATCGATTCATTCGGCTCCTTGGTCTCCCCTGCTTCAGAGCGAGTGCAGTCACAGATCCTCTCACTCCTCTCGCTTCTCTAGGCTCTCGGATCACGACGTGGAGAGAGTGGGTCAGTAGGTTGCTTAAGTCGCAGGCACTTGCCAAGATGTTGTCCAGCCCTCCTCAACAGGTGTCTGCTCCGTCCACTTCTACCGATGTTCCTCCTCCGACTCCATTGAGCTCTGAGCCGGAGTTTGTTGGGGTTCGAGTAGTGGAACCATCGGCTCCAATAACTGTTTCTCCTTCGGTTCCATCATCAGCTCCAATTCCCTCGATGGTGCCGTCCATCGAGGGATCTGGGCACCCGGGGCTCCCTCATCGGCTCCAAGGGGCGAGTGGCATCAGACCCTTGTCCGACCCTGTTCTCCCCCTCGGAGCTTCGGCGCAGGTGAGCTCGGCTCCTACATCGGCCTCGGAGCCATCTCCCTCAGTGCGGAGAAGGATTCCGATTTCTTCGGAACCGGAGCCTTCTTGGCATCGTGGCAGGAATGCCTTCGATGTCATGAGGAGTGTGCTGGCCACTGAGTCAGCTCCACTATCTGCCTCATCAGCTCCGTCCCCTGTAGTGCCTGTGCCAACCTCTGCTCCTCCTTCAGACCCCAAGCATGGGGAACCGGTGCTCCAGGGCACCCCAGGGGGTGTTTCCTTTTCTTCCGAGGCCTCCCTTGATCAGAGGAGCCCCCTCGTAAGAAGAAGTGCAAGAGGAAGCACACTGACTCCCCTGAGTCTGTCACTTCTGATACAGACTTAGATGACTCGGAAGGGTCCCCGAGATCCCCCTCTGAAGATGTTTCCTTTTCGGATATCCTCGAAATGCTTAAGCAGTGGGGGAACTGGAATCCCCTAGCCCCTACCGAGGATGAGTCTGTATTCCTGGATGCGTTCAGTTCCCGACCTTCCACCTCCTGGGTTTCTCCTCCTTTTGATCCACTTATGTCAGTGGTGGCTCGAAAGGCTTGGTCAGCCCGGATACAGTGGAACCAACCCTGAGGAGACCTGGAAAGTTTATCACTGCACCCCATGATAAGCAGTTCCTTACCAAAGGTGTTCCATTGGATGCCATGGTGGTAGCAGCAGCCACAAAAAAGGAGTTAGCGGAAACTTTTTCGTCTGTCCATCCTCCTAACAAGGAGTCTAGGACCATGGACAGATATGGGAAGTGAATGTTTGCTTCAGCGACCTTTTCTATGAGGTCACTGAAATACTTATGCCATTTTACCCGGCTTCAGAGGGATATCCTTAAAGAGCTCGGAGATACCCTTCAAGATCCATCAGCTGAGGGGGCTCAAGCTAAAGTGGCTTCCCAGCTGGCGATCTTTAATTCTGCAGTCAACTCCTCCATGAGGCTCATTTCCTATGCAGCCGATGGTGCGAGTAGAGCCGCAGGTACGGGTGTGGCCCTGAGGAGACACGCCTGGATGCGGCTGTGTAATTTTGTGGAACCTTTTAGAGCGTCATTCACCAACACCCCCTTTAATGGTTCCTTTCTTTTTGGACCACAGGTGAAAGACACTTTGACTAGGTGTGAGCAAGAAGGCAAGACTCTCTCTGCTGTGGGAGTCCGTTTTTCCACTCCTTCCAGACCATACCCCAAGGGTCAGAAGAGTGGTAAAATGTGGTTCCGAAAATCCCAGGGAGCCTCGCCTGTCACACAGGAAACAACAACAGACGCCACCCTCGTGGCAGAGGGGGTCCGCAGAACCAGGGCAACAGAGAATCTTTCTCTGAGAAGCCCTTTCAACATCCCAAAAGGGTTGCCCGACTGCCCGCCTCTGGAGGTAGTCGGGGGAAGACTTTCTCTGTACCCAAAAGCCTGGCAAAATTTAACACAAGACAAATGGGTACGGTCAGTTATATCCGGAGATTACAAAATTCCCTTCTCTCAGCCCCCTTTACCTTCAAGCAAATCCCTTCCAGATGTTCCAACCAATCTGAGGGACCAAGCAGTAATAGAAGTTTCAAAACTGCTAAAAAAAAAAAAAAAAAGAGTCATCCAGGAAGTCCTGGCAGACCAACACGGATCCGGAACTTACTCAAGGTTCTTTTTGGTACCAAAAAAGACAGGGGACTGGAGACCGATTCTGGATCTCAGCAGACTAAACAAGTCTGTTCAAAGAACAAAGTTTCGGATGGTCACACTACAGTCCATTCTACCCTTTTTGGGTCAGGACAATTGGATGTGCTCCATAGATCTTCAGGATGCGTACTATCACAGCATTCCAGGAGATTCCTTCACTTCCGGCTGGGAGCCAGTCATTACCAGTTCAGAGCTCTGCCCTTTGGTCTCACCACAGCACCCAGGGTGTTCACCAAATGTATGGCAGTGGTCACGGCTCACCTGAGATGTCGAGGATTCCAAGTGTTTCCATATCTAGATGACTGGTTCCTCACTGCTACTACCAGGCATCAACTTCTCCAAGCCAGGGACTACACAATCACAATCTGCTCCCAACTAGGCATCACAATAAACTTAGAAAAATCTGCCTTGTTGCCCTGTCAATCTGTCACCTTTATAGGAGCAGACTTAGACACAAGGAACATGTCCGCAAGGCTGCCGCCAGACAGGGTGTCTGCAATTCACCAGCAAGTTCAAATTCTAATGCAGAGCAAAAGGATCCAAGTCAGGTTCGTCCTTCAAACTCTGGGTTCCATGGCAGCGGCAATTCTTCTAATCCCTCTGGCCCACTTTCACATGAGAATCCTTCAGTGGCTTCTGTTCACACAAATGTCTTTCCAACAGCTGCCCGTGTCTCACATGGTCATGATTACAGAAGCATGCAAAAGGCACCTTTCCTGGTGGATGGTCTCCCCTCTAGTGTCTCAGGGCAGACCTTTCATTCAGCCCCCTCCGGTTGCCACAGTGACCACAGACGCCTCCCTGATAGGGTGGGGGGGGGGGCATTATCAGGGCAGGACAGTCCAAGGCACTTGGCAGCCTCACGAGTACCATCTGCATATAAAAAGTCCTAGAAATGAGAGCTGTGCTCCTAGCGTTGCAAGCTCTTCAGGACTCTCTCCCTTCTGGGACCATTGCAATTCAAACAGACAACATGTCAGTGGTGTGGTACATCAACAAGCAGGGCGGAACCAGGTCCTATCCCTTATGTCGAGAAGCACTCAGACTCTGGCAGTGGGCGATTTCCTCCCAACGATCTCTGATTGCAATGCACATCCCTGGGAGGTCCATCATCATAATGGACAGGCTCAGCAGAGCTATTCTCATGCCTCATGAGTGGTCTCTGAATCAGGTAGCTACGGATCTGATCTTCCGCAAATGGGGGACAGCCTTGCTGTGATCTTTTTGCCACCCCCTTCAACAGCAAATGCAGCAACTACTTCTCCATTCTTCCGCTTCCAGGTCACTCTCCCAGAGATGCTCTAGTCCACGATTGGCCTCAGGGACTCCTTTGTGCTTTCCCTCCGTTTCCCCTGATACCGAAGCTCATACAGAAAGCTATATCGTTGGGTTGCAAAATGATCCTCATTGCCCCCTACTGACCTTGACAGATATGGTTTCCGTTCCTGCATCACCTGCTCGAGCAGCCCTGGACTCCGGATCCCATTCCAGACCTACTGATTCATCAATCAGGCGGGCTGCATCAGTCCCTTCAAACACTCCAGCTCACAACTTGGTTGCTCCAATTCCAACCCTAGCCAGGCTTCCCAGCATTTCCCCGGCCGTGCATGAGATTATTGTGTCCTCTCACAAGTCCATGACTAGAAAAACTTATGCTAGTAAATGGAAACGTTTTTCTTGTTGGGCAGAGGCTAGGAACATAGATCCCTTTTCAGCCCCAGTCCACGAAATTTTGGAGTTCCTAGCACAACTCTTTCATTCTGGGTCCACTTCTGCTACAATCAGGGTTCAATTGGCGGCCATTTCTAACTTTCATGTTGGGTTGTCTAATTCAAACATAAGCTCTGTAAAGCCTTTCTAAGAGGGACTTCTCTCCTTAGACCTCCAGTGAGAGATCCCCCTCCTCCTTGGGACCGTAATTTGGTACTAACCTCTTTAATTATGCCCCCCTTTGATCCTGCAGCGTCCTGCTCAATTAAATTCCTATCATGGAAAACACTCTTTCTGGTGGCTATTACATCAGCCAGACGCGTCTCTGAACTTCAGACACTATGTGTTCGTCCTCCATATGTGGTTTTTCATAAGGATAGGGTTGCTCTGAGGACTAGTCCATCTTTCCTTCCGAAAGTCTGCTCAGAAAATAATTTAAACCAATCTATAGACCTTCCTGTGTTTTTCCCTAACCACACCAACAAGGCAGAATATAAATTACACCAATTGGACGTTCATAGACAATTGCATTTTTACTTGCATAGGACCAAGGATACAAGGAAGTCGGACCAACTATTCCTTTCCTATGCTCTAGGCAAACAAGGCCTCCCAGTTTCTGAAGTGACCTTATCCAGGTGGTTGTCTCACATTATTACCTTCATTTATCAATTGAGGAACAAAGACTTGCCTATCAAACCGAAAGGTCATTCTACTAGGGCCTTGGCCACCTCTGTAGCCTTCCAATCTAGGTTACCCATGGATTCTATTTGCGCAGCTGCCACGTGGGCAAATCCTCATACTTTTATTTCTCATTACAAACTAGATATGGTCTCCAGGAGCAGAGCTGACTTTGGTTCCAATGTTCTGAAGAGTCTGTTCCAATGAGCCACCCAGGATTGTAGGTGCTAGGGACACTGTCCCAACCAGCAAGAATGAAGGCGAAATAGACATCTTAACATAAAGAAGTTATGTACCTACCATAACGTTCCATGTTAGTTGTCTTCATCTCGCCTTCTTCTTGTGTCCCACCCTCCGTCCCCCTGTCCTATTTGATCGAGAGGAGTTTTGGTTTCACTGGCTGAGTATTCTTTGGTTTGTTTCCTCTACTGACTTAGAGAGTATGATATATATGCTCAACCTGTTCTTGGGCAGGTTGTTTCTCTGGTTAAGTCTGGGGTTAGCTATTACAAATGAGATCTGGGTAGCTAGCGCTAGGCATCATGGGATAAGGGGTAGCCTTGAGCCAGTAAACAGCTCTCGAGCTATAGAAGATGGCCGAGTCGGAGCTGAGGATCGGCTCCGATCCCAACAAGCAAGAAGAAGGCGAGATGAAGACAACTAACATGGAACGTTATGGTAGGTACATAACTTCTTTTTCTTCGTGTTTCAGTGTTGCATTCATTACACTTGGATTATCCTGCCAGGGGTAGCCCTCAGTCGGCCCAAATACCAGAGGCTTAGTATTTCTGTGTCGGTTGCTGTCACTTCAGGACTGACGTCAGTTTGTCAGTGGTATAAAAACAGGCAGCTGACGCCATTGCATCAGTCTTTCTTGCCGAGGAGCCTGAAGCAGAAGCAGTTCGCACGAGGACCAATTGGCTGCTACCTGAGTTTTCGTTTCCATAATTGAAGATGAAGTCTTCTACCCCGTTGGGGATCCTTTTTTCTTGCTCTAACCAATATCAGAAAAAGTTAACAATTGTCTCGCCTGTGGAAAGCAAATACCACACCGAGATTTCCATTCATACTGCGTCACATGTTTAGGCCCAGACCACAACGTCCCTCGCTGCTGGTTTTGTGCTTTGTTCAATGCCCGAACTATATGTCATCAGGCCCTTATTGTAGCTAAATACTTTCGCTCTCGATCTCCGTATTCCGAAATGGCTTCGGTAAGCCATCCGACTACTGATCTTCTGAAAAAACATAAGGATAAAGACAGAGACAGACTGCACAGGTCCAAAACTGCCGACGATGCTTCCGTTAAGCTAGTCGCCAGTTCGCTGGTACTCAGTGAGGCGTGTTCACAGCCCCTGATGCCCACTTCAATTGATTTGCAGGCCGCTACCGAGACCCGTTCGGAGTCTTCTATGCCGCGAGACTCTTCTTTGACTATGGAACCTGCGGATGTCTCAACCTTGGATGGGTCAGGAGCCGCTGTGTAGGCACCGGCTTCTGAGGAAGTTATTTGCACTACCGATATTCGACACAAACCGATGACTTATTTTGCGTCTTCAGTTCTTTCTAAAACTGCAGAGTTTCTAAGGCCCAGAGTACACGCTACATCTAAAAAAACAACAACCAAAGTGCATGCACCTGCTCACTTGCCATAACATCAAATGCTTAAAATGGCAGAAGACCTTGTTATACTGATTAGGGGGAGTCAGCCTTCCCCTGCTAAGAGAAAAACAAATCTGTCCCCAGCAACTTCAACAGACCAAGAGTCCGACGACTCTGAAGTATCTGATTATGAAGACATGCCCTTATCTGCTTATGAGGATTCAGATGCAGAGGAATCCTTTCCCTTGGCTTCTCCTCCAGAGGATTTTTCTTTTGGTGAAACCTTACATACTTTAAGAGAGCATTTCCATTGGGAATGCCAAGACTATCCTCAGTCCAAAAAGAGACTCAAGAGAATTTTTAGATTTCCCACAACATAGGCATTTAGCAATACCCCCACTCCTGGATGTTGTGGATGATGTCTTTATGGAATACAGTTTTTAACTCCTGATACTTTACCCCTCTGCTCCTAGGAAACCAGACAGGTACTACAGAGTACCTGACTCTCGCAAATTCCTTTTCAAAAATCCTACTGCTGACCCATAGGTCATCTCTCAGGGGCCTAAAAGTATCAAAGCAACTACAGTTAAGAATCCCACCCCTTCGGACAGGGATTCCAGAGCTTTGGACAGATGGGGTAAGAAAGTATATACTTCTGCAGCTCTCGCCATTAGGGCTTTGAATTGTCAGTTTCACATGCTGAAGTACCAATGACATATTATGGAACTTATTAAGCAAAAATAGCTACCTTTACAGACTGTGCAGAAATTAAAGAATTGCATGAGCTTATGCATTCTGCAAGCCAGGTCAGCAAGCATACATTACAGTGTGGCTTTGATGCCCTAGAAGCATCTTGCAGGGCAGCAGTCACTAGTTCTGTACTGAGAAGGCATGCTTGGCTTAAGGAGCAGACCTTACCAGACCATGTCAGATCTAAGTTATTAGACGTTACTTTGAACAAGGACAATCTGTTTGGCACCAAAGCAGAAGAGGTTCCTAAAAAGATGGAAGAAAAAGCTAAATCTATGCAGACAGTCAAATAATTCCTGCAAGTACAGCCTCCTAGATTCAGTAGGCAATGCCCCTTGAATCACTGGTCCTTTCCAGCCCCCTCAAGGCCATCTCAAACTAGACCCAGGGGAAACAGACCCTCCAGACTACAGTCTCAGGGTATGCAGAGATCTAAGCAATGGAGTGCCTCCACCTCTAAAGCAGGGAGTGCTAAATCACCCCCTTACAGAAAGAATTCCCAATAACTTCTCAACTCCACTCCCCAACTACTTGTGCCCCTAGGAGGAAAACCTGCCCTTCATGCAAAAATCTGGATTTCCATCACCAAAGACCGATGGGTCCTCAACATTGTATTCCAGGGGTACAGATTTTACTTCCACTCACTGCCAACCTCAAAAGGGTTCCCAGACCTTCCTCCAAACCAGTGGGCAGAGGCACAAAATCAAGTTCAATGCCTGCTGTCTATAAGAGCAATTCGGCCTATTCCTGCTGAACAAATAGGTCAAGGATTTTATTCCAGACTTTTCCTGGTACCCAGAAAAGAGGGTACCTGCCACCCAATCCTAGATCTTTCAGTTCTCAACACCTTCCAGGTGGTACCAAAATTCAAAATGCTCACCTTGAAGCAGTTTCTAGCTATGCTAGCCAAAGATTCCTGGTTAGTCACCCTAGACTTAAAAGAAGCCTATCTGCACCTCCCTATAAGGGAAGCATGCAGGAAATATCTACGCTTCAGGGTAGGATCTATGCATTATCAGTTCTCTGCACTTCCCTTTGGCTAATCCACTGCTCCCATAGTATTCTCAGAAATGCCTGGCTCCAGCCATTGATTACTGTAGACAGAGAAATATTCAAATTTACCTGTACTTGGACGACTGCCTGATTCAGGCAGACAGTCAGGAAGGGCTGTTGCAACACCTGACATTTGTAAAACACCTTCTATCCTCCCTGGGGTACACCATCAATGAAAAGAAATCAAAACTAGTCCCCAGTCAAAATGTTGTATTCCTGGGAGCAAGCTTGGACACAGCGTCCCAGATGGCATTCCTCTCTCCAGAAAAACAAGCCTATCTGGCAGACTATTTTACTCAAATGGCTACCAGAACCCAGCTATCTGCAAGGAAAATCCTGCAGGCCCTAGGTTTCGTGCCGTCATGCATCCTACTAATTCCATATGCCAGACTGCTTATGAGAAAACTTCAGTGGTACTTAAAAAGTCTTTGGTGCCAACATTCTCAGGACCTGGAAACCGTCATTCCTATAATACCCTGTCTAAGGACAGAGTTTCTTTGGTGGGCAGCAGCATACAACCACAACAAGGGACTGCCCTTTACTCAACCCCACGCTGCCCAGACCCTAACCACAGATGCATCAGACTATGCCTGGGGGCACACATGGATGGCAAGTGCATTCAGGGCCAATGGAGCCCAAGTCAAATTCATCTGCACATCAACCAAAAAGAGATGCTTGCTGTGCAACACGCTCTGACAGCTTTCAGATCCCTACTCTCACCAGGACACCTGCTAATAAGAACAGACAACACCACAGTTATGTGGTACATCAACAAGCAGGGGGGAACCCACTCTTACCTACTCTGCAGGCTAGCCATGGCCCTGTGAAACACAGCCTTGGACATGCAGGTTCATCTGCAAGCTCAATTCCTGCCAGGCAAACAAAACTCACTGGCAGACGACTTAAGCAGAAATCTCCTAGACCCACATGAGTGGCAACTAGAACCCAGCACCTTCAACCTTCTGATTCAGAAATGAGGGACCCCAGAGGTGGATCTCTTTGCCTCCCCCTGCAATCACCAGCTCATCAAATTCTGCACCAGGGCACCTCACAGCAGGGCCTGGAAATTGGATGCCTTATCCTTCCAGTGGGTAAATCTCTCAATCTATGCCCCCCCCCCACCCCTCCTCTCAAGAGTATTGCTCAAGATTAGACAGGACAGATCAAGGACAATTCTGATTGCCGTGGACTGGCCATGCCAGCACTGGTACCCACTGCTGCGCAGCCTGTCACCAGTGCCACCCTGGCACCTACACCAGAGCCCAACCCTGCATCCACAGCTACAAACCCTAAATCTTGCAGCTTATTCCTTGAATTTTCCCCCAGTAACCAGCCTAAGCAAGCAGGTGCTGGATGTCATTCTTGATGCCAGAAGACCCAGTGCAAGGAAATCCTATGCTGATAAGTGGAAAAGGTACTACTCCTGGATTCAATCTAAAGGAGATGACACAGCTCTGCCCTCCATGCCTCTAATCCTGGATTACTTAGCAGATCTACTCCACAGAGGCCTAGCCTTCTCCTCCATTAATATCCATGCCTCTGCCATTTCGGTTCATTAATCCTGGATTACTTAGCAGATCTACTCCACAGAGGCCTAGCCTTCTCCTCCATTAATATCCATGCCTCTGCCATTTCGGTTCATTACAACACTGAGCCACCTCTCTTCTCCCAGACTCTTATCAAACAGATGTTCTTTGTGTTTCACTGTTGCAGACATCACACTTGGGTTATCTGCCTGCAGGTAGCCCTCAGTTGGCCCGAATACCAGAGACTTAGTATTTCTGCGTCAGTTGCTGTCGCTCCAGGTCTGACGTCAGGTCAGCAGGGGTATAAAAACAGGCAGCCGATGCCATTACAGCAGTCTTTCTTGCCGAAGAGCCCGAAGCAGAAGCAGTTTGCATGAATGCTGGACGGCCGCTACCTGAGTTTTCATTTCCGAATTTAATTATCCTGAAGTCTTCTAAATCTAAGTACCCCATTGGGGATCCTTTTTTCTTGCTCTAACCGATGTCAGAAAAAGTTAACAATTGTCTAGCCTGTGGAAAGCAAGTACCACACCGAGATTTTCATTCTTACTGCATCACCTGCTTAGGCTCAGACCACGATGTACCTCACTGCCAGTTTTGTGCCTTGTTCAACGCCCGAACCATTCTTCGTCTGGCCTTTTTATCACTGAATACTTTTGATGTTCTTCGTGTTTCACTGTTGCAGTCATTATATTTGGGTAATCCTGCTGGCAGATCGCCCTCAGTCAGCCTGAATTCCAAAGTCTTGGGTCCTGTGTCAGCTGCTGTCACCCCCTTCCCTGACGTCAGGTCGTCAGGGGTGTAAAAGAAGCAGCTGATGCCATTTTCTTCAGTCTTTCTTGCCGCGCGGTGCCCGTAGCAGAAGCAGTTCGCAAGTGCCGGTCAGCCGACTCCTGAGATTTTCGTGTTTGGGTTTCAGACCCGAAGTCTTCAATAAAGCTGCCCAGTTGGGGAAACTTTTTTCTTGCTCCAGATCGATGTCAGAAAAAGTTAATAATTGTATTTCTTGTGGAAAGCAAATACCTCATAAGGACTTACATTCTTATTGCATTCCTTGCCTAGGCCCTAATCACAATGTTTCTGGTTGTCGGTTTTGTGTTAGATTTAACCAACGCACTATTAAGCGTCGGTATGATTTTGCTTTGAACTATTTTGGATGCCGGATAAATTATCCAGAAATGTCGTCGGATAGCCATCCGACTACCGGAGTTCACAAAAAAACGCAAAGAAAAGGAGAGAGATAAGCAACCGAGGTCCAAAACCGACGATGAAGCTTCTCCTAAGCCGTTCGCCAGTTCTCAGTGAGGCACTTTCGCAACCCCTGACGCCCGCTACTTTAGAGTCGCAGGCCGCTACCAACTCCCTCGTGGAGTTGGCTATGCTGCAGGAAACTCAAGGTATTGGACCCTCTGACACTATTCCCTCAGATGGGTCCGGAGCCGCTGAGCAGGCACCGGCTTCTGAGGGTGTATTCAGACCTAAACATCTTTACATTAAACCGACTTCAGCTTCAAAGGCAAAGACTAAAGCACCTTCTAAAGCAAAGAAACAAACTCAAGAGCCACGTGGAGAGGCCTCTATGCCCAAAAAACAGATGCTCAAAATGGCCGAATACTTGATTACCTTGATCAGGGGTTCCCATCCCCCTCCTGATAAAAGGCCTAGGCAAGAGACTGACTATGAATCTTCAGATCAGGTTTCTATTTCTTCTGATTCCTCTTCTGATCAAGAATATTCTCTTCCCCCCCCATGAGTATTCTGATGCTGAAGAGTCTATACCTTCAGCTCCTCCTCCAGAGGACTATTTTTTTAGGGAAACCTTGCATACCATGAGGGATCATTTCCACTGGGAGAGCCAAGATTTTTCAGAATCTAAAAAGGCTCAAGGATTTCCTTTTACTACCTCAACACAGGCCTCTAGCCATTCCATCTGTGTTAGACATTGTAGATGATGTATTTTCGGAGTCTAGTCTGACCCCTGACTCCTTACCTCCAGCTCCTGTTAAGCGTGACAGATATTACAGGGTTCCTGACTCTCATAAATTCTTTTTTAAAAACCCTGCTGCTGACCCAGAAACTATTTCACAGGGTCCCAAAGGAGTTGAGGCTTCCGCTGCAAAAAAACCTACCCCCTCTGACAGGGATTCTAGGGCACTGGATAGATGGGGAAAAAAGGTTTACACATTTGCTACCTTGGCTATAAGGGCCTTAAACTGTCAGTTTCATATGCTCAAATATCAGCAACATGTCGTGGCATTGCTTAAACGGAAAATGTTGTTAAACTCTGAATGTGCAGAAAACAAGGAAATGCAGGATTTATTGCATGCAGCTGGACAAGTTGGAAAGCATACTTTGCAATGTGGTTTTGATTCTCTGGAGGCCTCCTGCAGGGCCGCAGTTACGGGTTCTGTAATTAGGAGACATGCTTGGTTAAAGGAACAAAATCTGCCTGATCATGTTAAAGTTAAATTACTAGATGCACCTTTACAGCATGATACTTTGTTTGGTGTTAAGGCAGAAGAGGTGTTAAAGAAAATGGAGGACAAAGCTAAATCCATGCAAACTGTCAAAGATTTTTTACAAGTGCAGCCACCTAGGTTTAGTAGACACTAGCCTACAAAGAATTGGTCCTTTCCCCTGTCAGACAGACCTCAAAGGGGCAGATCCAGATGCCCTAGAGATAGATCCCAGGCGCAAGGTTCATACAGGTCAAAGCATTGGGGTGCTTCTACCTCCAAAGTTGGAGAAGACAAATCACAGCCATACAGGAAACAGTCCCAATGACTTCCCCCTGCCAGCACCAAGCACGTATGCCCTGGCAGCACCCTTAGGGGGAAAATTAGCACTTTTTTCTCAAAACTGGCACATTATAACCCAGGACAACTGGGTTCTAAATATAGTGTCACAAGGCTACAAATTCCAATTCCATACCCTGCCAAAGGCAAACAGCTGGCCAGATCTCCCAAAGAAATCAATGGGCAGAGGCGCAAAAACAAGTCTCATCCCTCATGGACATGGGGGCCATTCAACAAGTACCAGAGCAAGAGCAGGGACAAGGATTTTACTCAAGACTGTTCTTGGTACCCAGAAAGGACAAGGCCTGGAGACCAATACTGGACCTATCTGATGTCCTTCAAGGATGCATCTGCAGTCCTTACAAATGGGTTGTCCTGGCCTCAGGCAGCCCTTCGGTCGGCCGGATTCCAAAGTCTGGGTCTGGCCTCGGCTGATGTCGCTCTTCACCCGACGTCATAGCTGCAGTTCAGCGGGTATAAAGGCATCGGCCGACGCCATTTTCCCCAGTCTTTCTTGCCACGTGGAGCCCGAAGCAGAAGCTGTTCGCAAGTGCCGGTCGGTCAGATCCAGAGATTACTACTACCGAAGACTTCTAAAAAGCTAAGTACCCCGTTGGGGATTCTTTCTTGCCTCAGCCGATGTCAGAAAAAGTGAATAACTGTTTAACTTGTGGGAAACAAATACCTCATAAAGATTTCCACTCTTACTGCCTACCTTGTTTAGGCCCAGACCACGACGTAGCAGCTTGTCTAGCCTGTGCTTCTTTCAACCGACGGACGCTTAGACGTCGGTCGGAATTTGCTGAGGAGTTTTTCGCCCGCTTTTGCTTACAATATGCCGCCGGAAACTCCGACTTCACAATTAACTAAAAGCGCAAGGAAAAGGACCGACACTCGCGGTCCGCGGTTTCGAAACCGCGGTTAAGTCAATCATGAAGTGTCTCGGTTTCGCTGAAACCGAGTCCACGATTCTTCCTTCGCGAAAGCTTGCCTCCTACCGAGGCCTCATCCAGCATGGCTGAATCTGCTACTGAAATCCCACCTGCTCTTGCAGGTTCACAGGATTTATCTGATACTATACCTTTAGATATATCTACTCCTGCACGTGGAGCTGCTAGGCCCCCTGCATCCATGTAGATTAAGGCTTTTGCCAGGGCTAAAGCAGCAAAATCTACCAAAACTGTGCCTGCTAAGACCCCCTCTCACAGGCCTAGCTCTAGTTCTCAAATGCTTAGTCTAGCAGAGGATCTCATTTCTTTGATCCGGGGATCCCAACCTCACCCTGACAGGGCCTCTCACCCACCTCCAGAGAAGAGGCCTAGAGCAGAGCCCCTGAGCCAGTTTCTTCAGATTACTCCTCTGATGATTCAGATAATACAAACCCTCCAGAGGGCCCTTATTCTCCTTATGAGGACTCTGATGCAGAAGACTCCATTCCTTCTGCCTCCGCCTGAGGAATTTTCTTTTGGGGAAACCTTGCATGCTATGAGGGAACAATTTCAATGGCAGGGCCAGGATTTTTCAGACTCTAGGAAAAGGCTTAGGACCTTTTGCATTTGCCACAGCATAGGCCTTTAGCCATTCCTCCAGTGCTCACTGTTGTGGATGATGCATTTAATGATGCTTGTACTGCTCCTGATTCTCTTCCTCCGGCCACTGCTAAGCCAGACAGGTACTACAGGGTTCGGACACACATTATCATTTGTATAAGGCTCCTTTTGCAGATCCTGAAACTATCTCCCAGGGACCCAAGGCTGTAGCAGCTACCTCTGCCAAAACCCTCCCTCTGAAAGGGAATCTAGGGCCTTAGAGAGATGGGGTAAAAAATTTACACTTCTGCTACTCTTTCGGCTAGGGCCTTAAACTGTCAATTCCACATGATTCAGTATCAGGAATTTATGTTAGATCAGTTAACTAAAAACTGTCCTCGTCTGAACCATTAGACAAAAAATCTGTTCAGGAAATGGTACATAACATTCAGCAGGTCAGTAATCATTCTTTAAAATGCGGCTATGATGCACTGGAGGCTTCCTTTAGATCAGCTATGACTGGTACAGTGATCAGAAGGCATGCATGGTTAAAAGAGCAGTCCTTACCAGACCATGTTAAATCAAAGCTCCTAGATGCTCCCATGGATAAGCTCAATTTGTTTGGCTCCCCTGCACAGCAGGTGCTGAAGAAGGTGGAAGAGAAAGCAAAATCTGTCCAGACAGTCAAGGATTTCTTACAGGTCCAGCCTCCAAGGTTTAGTAGGAACTGGCCTTCCAAGAATTGGTCCTTTCAAGACACCTCCGGAGCTCAGAGAGGCAGGAATAGGCGCCCAAGAGGCAGGGGTCAATCCAGAGTTGCCTACAGGGGACGTCAGTGGCAGCCTAACAACCAGCGAAGTACTGCCACAGATCCAGCCACCACCACTTCCACAGGACAATCACAGTGACTTGGCTCTGAGACCGCCTACCAGGGAACAACTAGAAGCACCCTTAGGCAGAAAGCTAACCTTATTTTCAGTAAACTGGCGTCACATCACAGGAGACAAATGGATTTTACAGACAATAGACCAAGGTTACAGGTTTCACTTCCATACCCTACCAAGGAAGAGAGGAATGCCAAACCTACCTCCAAATCAGAAGGCAAAAGCTCTAGAACAAATACACCACTTACTAAGGATGAGAGCTATAGAAAGGGTACCGTCTATGGAACAAGGGCAAGGATTTTACTCCAGACTTTTCCTGGTGCCAAGAAAAGAAAACCAATGGAGACCTATTCTCGACCTGTCTGCTCTAAACACATATCTCATTGTTCCAAAATTCAAAATGCTGACCCTACAGCAGCTTCTTCCCATGCTGGGCAAGGAGACTTGGCTGGTAACTCTAGATCTCAAGGAGGCATACCTGCACATCCCCATACGACCAAATTGCAGAAGATACCTCAGATTTCTTGCAGGATCAGAGCATTATCAATTCTCAGCATTGCCTTTTGGCTTATCTACTGCGCCCAGAGTATTCACGAAATGCCTGGCATCAGTAATTGCTCATTGCAGGCTTCAGGGAATTCAAATTTACCCTTACCTGGACGACTGCCTGTTACAAGCGGACAACAAAAACAAATTAGAAAAAGATTTGAAAAAGGTCATTCATCTACTGCAAGCCCTGGGATACACAGTCAGTATAAAATAGTCAAGGCTGATACCATCCCAAAGGATAACTTTCTTGGATGCAGAGCTGGACACATCAAATCAAATGGCATCCCTCACAGCAGAAAAACAGAAGCACCTTCCTCTCTATTTCATGGCATTAGCAAAGCAGAACCAGCTAACAGCAAGGAAAGTCCTGCAAGCCCTGGGTTACATGGCATCCTGCATAATATTGATTCCACATGCCAGACTACATATGAGAAAGTTACAATGGTACCTAAGGAATTCATGGTCTCAGCACAAGCACAGCCTAGAAACCCAAATTCCAATAATTCCATGCCTGAAGCAAGAATTCCAATGGTGGGCTCAGGCCTGTCAATCGAACAAAGGGCTGCCTTTCCACAGCACTCAACCAAGCCAGATTATCACAACGGACGCCTCAGACCTCGGTTGGGGGGCACACATGCTGGACAAGTGCATACAAGGCTTATGGACTCAAGACCAGCTGAACCTACACATAAATCAAAAGGAGATGCTGGCAGTAAAACTGGCAATTCAGACATTCAGACCATTTCTTCGACAGGGTCAATTGCTGATAAGGACGGACAACACCACAGTTATGTGGTACATCAACAAACAGGGAGGCACACATTCATACCCTCTATGCCGGATGGCAAAGGACCTCTGGAATGTGGCCCTGAGCTTCAACATTCAGTTACAAGCAATATTTGTACCAGGAAAAGAAAATATACTAGCAGACATCCTAAGCAGAACTACCACGGATGCCCACGAATGGATGTTACATCCAGACATCTTCAAATCCATTACAGGGAAATGGGGACTACCAGAAATAGACTTATTTGCATCCCCACACAACCACCAATTGAAAAAATTCTGCACGAGGGCATACCACCCACTTGCTTGGAAGGTGGACTCCCTATCTTTCAGTTGGAAAAACCTGACAGCATATGCATTCCCACCTCTTCCTTTGATGCACAAGGTGCTATTGAAGATCAAAGAAGACCGCCCAAGGATCATCCTGATAGCTCCAGACTGGCTGAGGCAGCATTGGTACCCATTACTGAGGAGCATGTCTCGGGAACAAATATGGCCTCTGCCCCTAGTTCCCTTACTGTTAACACAGAACAACTTCAAAACCCTGCATCCAAATCTGAAAACACTGCAGCTGGCTGCCTGGAACATTGCATAAGACAAAATAACCCAGATTTATCTCAAAGGGTTAAAGACATTATCTTGGAGGCTCGCAGACCCTCAACAAGAAAAACGTATTCAGCAAAATGGAAAAGATATCTCATTTGGAGTGCAACAAAAGGAGTAGATGCATCATTGGCAAACATAGCTAACATCCTGGAATATTTAGCAGAGCTTTTCCACAATGGTCTGTCTTACTCCTCCATTAAGATTCATGCATCAGCAATTTCAGCAGAATACAACATGGATCCTCCAGTCTTTTCTCAACCTCTACTCAGACAGTTTCTCAGAGGAATTAAAATGTAAAACCACCAAGGAAACCACCATTGCCTACATGGGACTTGAACTTTGTGTTAGAAAAGTTAACACTCCCCTTTTGAACCAGCAGCAACAGCAGAATTACAGTACTTATCTTGGAAGACTGCATTCCTGCTTGCAATCACTTCAGCAAGAAGGGTTTCTGAATTACAGGCATTAATGGCAGTACAGCCCTTCCTTATCTTCCATCAGGATAGAGTGTCCATGAGAACTAATCCTACCTTTATGCCAAAAGTGGTCTCCAGAGTATCTTTAAACCAAGCAATACACCTACCAACATTCTTCCCCAATCCACAGAACAGGGGGGAAAGATTGCTGCATACCTTGGATGTACACAGACAATTGCGCTACTACCTGGACAGAACCAAGAACTATAGAAAAACTGACCAGCTTCTGGTAGCGTATGCCACAGGAATGGAAGGTAAAGCAATTTCAAAACAAGCAATCTCAAAATGGATAGGAAATTGCATTAGATTTTGTTACTCTTTTCATGGAAAGGCAACTCCAGAAAACATCAGACCTCATTCCACAAGGGCTACAGCCACTACTACAGCTTTCTTACGAGGAGTGGCTACCAAAGACATTTTAGAGGCTGCTACTTGGAGCTCCGTGCATACATTTGCCAAGCATTATAATCTGCCTTTATACTCCAGATCCCGAGCAGGTTTTGCCACTGCTGTTTTGCAAGGGATCTTAACTACACCATAAACTCTTAGTGCCTCCTCCCCCAGTTTGGCTATGGTATTCTACCCATTTGTAAGGACTGCAGATGCATCCTTGAAGGACATAGTACAGTTTTGTACCTACCATAAATGTAGATGTCCGAGAGGTATGCATCTGCAGTCAGGATTACCCACCCTCCTTCCCTCTGTGGTACTCCTAGGGTATTTGCCCATCTTGTAGCTAGCTGGGGAATCTATTATGGTGTATTTGTTTGTATATATGTATATACATGTTTATTTCTATTTGCTCTCTATTGTTTGGAAACATTTGCATTTATCCAAATTTAGCCTTCCTAGAGGGCTCCTGGCATCTGGGGCAAGAAACACTGAGGAAAATGGCGTCGGCCGATGCCTTTATACCCGCTGAACTGCAGCTATGACGTCGGGTGAAGAGCGACATCAGCCGAGGCCAGACCCAGACTTTGGAATCCGGCCGACCGAAGGGCTGCCTGAGGCCAGGACAACCCATTTGTAAGGACTGCAGATGCATACCTCTCGGACATCTACATTTATGGTAGGTACAAAACTGTACTTTCTGAACATATTCCTGGATATACCAAAATTCAGAATGTTGACTTTGCAGCAGCTTCTGCCCATGCTGGGCAAGAATGCTTGGCTTGTGACTTTAGACCTAAAAGAGGCATACCTGCATGTCCCAATCAGATGGTCATGCATAAGATACCTCAGATTCAAGGCTGGCTCAATGCATTACCAATTCTCTGCACTGCCCTTTGGCTCGTCTACTGCATCCAGGGTCCTTACAAAGTGCCTGGCGCCAGTAATTGCATTCTGCAGACAAAGAGGAATACATATATATCCTTACTTCAACTATTGTGTAATTCAAGCAGGGAACAAAGACGTTCGTCTACAGCATCTGGCGTTTGTGAAAAGACTTCTAACATGCCTAGGGTACACAGTCAACGAAAAGAAATCAAAACTAGTACCCTCTCGAGATCATATTCCTGGGTGCAAGCTTAAATACAACTGTCCAGATGGCTTATCTCATGCCAAAAAAACAAAGGCAACTGACTACTTATTTCAAAATGTTGGCAACAAAGGCCCAGTAATCTGCAAGAGAAATTCTGCAGGCTTTGGGCTTCATGGCATCCTGCATCCTACTAATTCCATATGCAAGACTGTATATGAGGAAATTTCAATGGTGTCTAAAAGTGTTTGGACTCAACATTGCCACAGCCTAGAAACAATGATTACTCTCATCCCCTGCCTGCAACAGGAGTTTCGATGGTGGTCAAAGGTTTGTCACCAGAACAAGGGACAGCCATTCACATTACCCCCAGCCAGGCAGACACTAACAACAGATGCTTCAGATTATGCCTGGGGGGGGGCCCACATGGCAGAAAGATCCATTCAGGGCACATGGTCCTCAATCCAAATGCATCTACATATCAATCAAAAAGAGATGCTAGCTGTTCAAAATGCCCTGACAGCCTCCAAGGACCTACTTCATCTGGGACAACTACTGATAAAGACAGACAACACGACAGTCATGTGGTATATAAACAAGCAGGGGGGAACACATTCTTACTCCCTTTGCAGACTAACCATGACTTTGTGGGACACAGCATTGACTTACCAAGTACATCTGCAGGCACATTTCCTGCCAGGAAAGGAAAACACTCTGGCAGACGAACCAAGCAGAAACCTCATGGATCCCCACGAGTGGCAGCTGGATCCACAAGTCTTCAGCATGATAACAAGGAAATGGGGATGCCTGGACATAGATCTATTTGCCTCCCCTCACAACTACCAACTAAAAAGATTCTGCCCAAGGAGTTATCACAGACAAACATTGAAAGTGGATGCCCTATCTTTCAGCTGGAAAAACCTATCAGTATATGCCTTTCCTCCACTGCCTCTCCTCCCCAAGGTACTCCTAAAGGTCAGACAGGAGAAGCCAAAGATGATACTGATTGCCCCAGACTGGCCCTGCCAGTACTGGTATCCAATCCTAAGGACCTTGTCTCAATGCCCAGCTTGGACCTTACCTCAAATACCTCATCTACTGTCCCAGCAAAACAATCAGATCCTGCACAGCCAACTCAGTACTTTAAACCTGGCAGCATGGCGGATAATGTAGTCATACAAAACATACCTCATAGTAAAGCTGTGTTGGATGTCATTCTGGAAGCCAGAAGGCCTAGTACTAGAAAATCTTATGCTGGAAAATGGAAGAGATTCTGTGCTTGGAACCAGGCACAAGGAACTGATACAGCTGTACCAAATATTCCTCAGATTTTGCAATACTTAACTGAGATGTTGGACGAAGGTCTATCTTTTTCATCATATAAAATTCATGCCTCTGCCATTTCGGCTCATTACAATACAGTGCCACCAATCTTTTCTCATCCTTTGTTAAAGCAGTACCTCAGAGGAACCAAAAACGTAAGGCCTCCAATGAGATCACCAATGTCTGCATGGGACCTCAACTATGTCTTGGAAAAACTCACCCTGCCTCCTTTTGAGTCAGCGGCTACTGCTGATATAAAGTTTTTATCTTGGAAAACAGCTCTGCTCCTAGCAATAACTTCTGCAAGATGGGTTTCAGAGCTACAGGCTCTCATGGCTGTGGAACCTTTTATCATGTTTTATCCAGACAGGGTCTCTCTGAGGACAAACCCAACATTTATGCCTAAGGTGGTGTCCAGTGTGGCTCTTAACCAAACTATTCATCTGCCAACTTTTTATCCAAATCCACAGAACAAGTGGGAGAGAATTCTGCATTCTTTGGACGTACACAGACAACTTAGATTCTACTTGGACAGAACCAAAGTTTTCAGGAAGACAGAGCAATTACTAATGGCATATGCTGCAGAATCACAAGAAAAGGCTATCTCAAAGCAGACTATTTCAAAGTGGATAGGCCACTGCATTCATTTCTGCTATTTACACCATGGCAAGCCAGTGCCTAAGGGCATTAGGCCACATTCAACCAGAGCTACAGCCACTTCAGCAGCCTTTCTCAGGGGAGTAACAACCAAAGACATATTAGAGGCTGCTACTTGGAGTTCAGTGCACACCTTTACAAAGCACTAATGTTAAGTTGTCAATCTCGCCTTCATTCTTGCTGGATGGGTTCGGAGCCGATCCTCGGCTCCGACTCGGCCAATACTAAAGCTCGAGAGCTAATTCCACCGGCTCGAGGCCCCCCTATATCCCACAATGCTAGGCGGTAACTACTCAGATCTCGTTTGCCGCTATAGCTGACGAAGTGCTTTTCTACCGGCTCAGGCAGGTGAGTTAGACTTTTACCTTATTAGGTACTTCTTAAACCCCCTTTTTTATAGTTCTTTTTTGTAAGGGCTTGTGTGTGTGTGTTTGTGGCTTTAGCCTTAATAATTTATTTTAATAATTTTTCTGTAAAGGGTGTGTCTGTAGTGTGTTTGTGTGTGTCAGGCACTCCTTTTTTGCTATGTCAAAAGACAAGGTCTCAGGCTTCAAGAAGTGTGACTCGTGCTGTCAGAAAATGTCTCTGACAGACGGTCACACTTCTTGTGTGTATTGCCTGGGGCCTTTGCACCTGCAGGACTCTTGTGCTGTTTGTCATGGGTTTAGCCCTAGAGTCCTGCAGGAACGCAAGAATAAACTGATCTTGCGGGGCTTATTAAAGCCTGAAGGCCCCCCGACTAAGTTTGTGTCGGGGAAGCCTTCAAAAACTTCCAAACAGTCGGCTCCAGTTCCAGAGTCGACTGCTGGAAAGACTGTCGCCGACATCGCCCGCTGGAGCCGATGTTTCTAAGCCTCATACTGTTACCTCGGCTCGCTGGAGCCGAGGCTGATAAACTCCGGCTCCGATACTTTTATCGGAGCCACAGTCTAGGAAGAGGTTCAGGTCCCCTCTATCGGCTCCGCATTCGGCGCCAGGATCCCTCTTCTTCGAACAAAGTCACAAAACTCATTCCTCACGGTCTTCCAGATTATCTGACCATGATTTGCAAAGGGTAGTGAGTAGACTTCTCAAGTCCGAAGCACTGGCCCAAATGCTGCATAGCCCGACTCACCAGTCAGTGGCTATTTCCATTCCCCAATACATTCCTCCTCCGACTCCTTTGAGTTCGGAGCCAGGGCTTGTCGGAGCCATGACTGTCGGTGCGTCGGATCCGATACCTTCCATTTTGGCTCCGTCGTCTGCTCCGATCTCCTCCTTGGAGGGATCTCGGCGCCGGGCTTCCCTCGTCTGCTCCGAGGGGGCAAGTGGCATCGGACCCTTGTCCGACCCCGCTCTCCCTCTCGGGCTTCGCGAGTGAGTTCGGCTCCGACATTGGCTTCGGAGCCATCCCTGTCGGTGCCGGGGGAGGTCCTTGTCTCTTCAGAGCGGGGGCCTCGGGCCTTGCCTGACAGGGGTGCCTTCGAGGTCATGCGGAGCATGCTAGAACCAGGTTCTGCCCCACAGTCAGCTCCTTCAGCCCCTCCATCTACAGTGCCTGCGGTGATTTCTACTCACCCCCTTGTCTTAGACCGCAGAGAGCCAACTCCTCAAGTTTCCCCATTGGGAATTTCCTCCTCTTCTGAGGCCTCTCCTGACCCTGCAGGAGATCCCCCAAGGAAGAGGCAGTGCAAGAGGAAGCACATTGACTCCCCTGAGTCTATCACCTCTGACACTGACTTAGAGGAACTGGGTTCCCCTCGATCCCCCTCTGAGGATGTCTTCTTTGCTGACATCCTTGAGATCCTGAAACAGAGGGGGAACTGGCCAGCCCTTAACCCTTCGGAGGATGAGTCAGTGTATCTTGAGGCGTTTGGCTCTCGCCCTTCTACCTCCTGGGTGTCCCTCCCTTGACCCCTTATGGAAGTGGTGGCAAGGAAGGCTTGGACGGCTCCTGACTCAGTGGAACCCACCCCGAGGAGACCATTTAAATTTATTACTGCCCCCGGAGACAAAGATTTTTTATCCAAAGGTGTCCCTGTTGATGCCATGGTGGTGGCTGCGGCCACTAAGAAGGAGTTAGCTGATCCTTCGCTTCCTGTCCATCCTCCTAATAAGGAATCTAGGACCATGGACAGGTACGGCAAGCGGATGTTCTCATCAGCAACCTTTTCAATGCGGTCGCTGAACTACTTATGCCACTTCACTCGTCTCCAGAGAGATTTACTCAAGGATATGGGTGAACTGATAAAGGATCCTACAGCTGAGGGGTTCAAAGACACAATGAACTCCCAGTTGGCAACCCTGAATTCCATCGTTAACTCCTCCATGCGGCTGGTCTCATATGCAGCAGATGGGGCGAATAGAGCCGCAGGCACAGGTGTTGCCTTACGACGTCACGCCTGGATGCGGCTATGCAACTTTGCGGACCCTTTCAAGGCATCCTTCACCAATTCTCCCTTTGATGGATCATCCTTGTTTGGTCCACAGGTGAAGGATACATTGACCAGGTGCGAGGTAGTAGGTAAGACTCTCTCTGCTGTAGGAGTCCGTTTTTCTACCCCTTCTAGACCCTATCCCAAAGGTCAAAGGGGAGGAAAGATGTGGTTCCGCAAACAATCCCAGGGAGTCTCATCGGACTCACAAGGCCGATTCCCCTCTAGAGGCAGAGGGGGGAATAATAATAGATGCCGCCCTAGAGGCAGAGTTGGTCCGCAAAACCAGGGTAGCAGAGAAATGTTCTCTGACAAACCCTTTCAGCATCCCTGAGGGGCTGCCCGGCTGTCCACCTTCGGAGGCAGTCGGGGGAAGGTTATCACTGTACCCAAAAGCCTGGCTTTCCCTTACTCAAGACAAATGGGTACAGTCGATCATATCCAAGGGTTACAAAATTCCCTTTATTCACATCCCAACCCAACCCAAAAGATCCCTTCCAGATGTTCCACCCGGTCTAAGGGAACAAGCAGCATTAGAAATTTCAAAGCTGCTATCAAAAAGAGCTATCCAATCAGTCCCGGCAGACCAGCAAGGATCCGGAATCTACTCCAAATTATTTTTGGTACCAAAGAAAACAGGGGACTGGAGACCCATACTGGATCGGATCTCAGCTACTTAAACAAGTATGTTAGGAAAACAAAATTCCGGATGGTCACGCTACAGTCCATTCTACCCTTCTTGGGTCAGGACAATTGGATGTGCTCGATAGATCTTCAGGACGTGTACTACCACATCAAAATGAACAGACGCTCCAGGAGATATCTCCGCTTCAGGCTGGGAGCCAGTCACTACCAGTTCAGGGCCCTGCCCTTTGGTCTCACTACAGCCCCCCCGTGTGTATACCAAATGCATGGCAGTGGTCGCGGCTCACTTGAGACGTCAAGGATTCCAGGTGTTTCCATATTTGGACGACTGGCTCCTTACCGCCACCACCAGACATCAGCTTCTTCTATCCAGGGACTTCACCATCCAATCTTGCCAAGCTCTAGGCATTTCGATAAATTTCGAAAAATCTGCCTTGTCACCTTGTCAATCTATTATCTTTATAGGCGCCACCTTAGACACACTCAATCTTTCAGCCAGACTCACAGAGCAGAGGGTGTCAGACATTCGGAACCAAGTTTCCCTTCTCTTACAATGTAACAAAGTCAAAGCCAGACTAGTTTTGAAGGTACTAGGACTCATGGCAGCAGCTATTCCCCTTCTCCCCTTAGCTCGCTTTCACATGAGGATCCTCCAATGGATGCTGTTTACTCAATGGTCCTTTCAACAGCTCCCGATGTCCCATACCATATTGATAACTCAATCATGCAAGAATCAACTGTCTTGGTGGATCACATCACCTCAACTTCTCCGAGGAAGGCCCTTCACCCCCCCCCCACCCAGTCGCCACGTTGACAACAGACGCCTCCCTGATCGGGTGGGGGGGGGGCATTATCAGGGCAGGACAGTCCAGGGCACGTGGCAACCTTTCGGGTGCCACTTGCACATAAATGTCTTAGAGATGAGAGCAGTGCTTTTAGCGTTGCAGGCCCTTCACGACTCTCTTCCCACTGGGACTATTGCAATTCAAACGGACAACATGTCCGTAGTGTGGTACATCAGCAAACAAGGCGGAACCAGATCATACCCTTTATGTCGGGAGGCACTCAGACTTTGGCAATGGGCGATCTCTTCTCAGCGTTTTCTCATAGCAACGCACATTCCCGGGAAATCCAACGTTATTGCAGACAAATTGAGCAAAGCAATTCTCATGCCCCACGAGTGGTCTCTAAAGAAATCAGTTCTAGAAGAAGTATTCCTAAGATGGGGCCAGCCTTGCTGCAATCTTTTTGCTACTCCCCAAAACAGCAAGTGTCACGACTTCTTCACTCTCTTCCCGTTACCAGGCCATCCCACCAGAGACGCTCTAGTCCACGATTGGCCCCGGGGACTTTTATATGCCTTTCCCCCCTTTCCACTGATATCTCAACTAATTCAGAAAGCCATCGCCTTGAGAGTGACAATGATCCTCATTGCCCCTTACTGGCCTCGACAGATATGGTTTCCCTTTCTTCATCGTTACCTTTTGGAGCAGCCTTGGTATCTGGACCCAGTACCAGATCTGATAACCCACCAATCGGGTCAGCTGCACCAATCTCTGCCTTCTCTAAACCTCACAGCATGGTTTCTCCGATTCCAACCTTAGCCAGGCTTCCCCCAATATCTCGCTCAGTCCGAGATATCTTGATAGCCTCTCATAAATCTTCTACCCGGAAGATTTATAGTAGCAAATGGAAACGCTTTTCTTTTGGGCAACATCAAAACATAGATCCCTTTACTGCACCTATCCAGTCTATTTTAGACTTTCTAGCAGAACTCTTTCATTTAGGATCTTCTGCATCAACCATTAGAGTTCAATTGGCTGCCATATCAAATTTTCATGTTGGTGTTTCAGAGTCTAGCATCATGGCTCACAAACTCTGTAAAGCCTTTTTAAGGGGCGTATTTCTCCTCAAACCTCCAATCAAAGATCCCCCGCCTCAATGGGATTTGAACTTGGTTCTGGCATCTTTAATTCTTCCCCCCTTCGAGCCGGCGGCTTCATGTTCTCTGAAGTTTCTTTCTTGGAAGACACTTTTTCTGGTAGCTATAACTTCAGCGAGAAGGGTATCCGAACTCCATGCTCTGTGCAGTCGTCCTCCTTACTTAGTGTTTCACAAAGACAGGGTATCCCTCCGTACTAATCCATCCTTTTTGTCTAAAATTTCCTCTCAAATAAACCTAAACCAAATTATTGATCTCCCCATCTTTTTCCCTAACTATTCAAACAGGTCGGAACAAAAGCTACATTTTTTGGATGTTCATCGCCAACTTAGATATTACTTAGACAGGACTAAACAATTCAGGAAATCTAATCAATTGTTTCTGTCATATGCGGAAGGGAAATTGGGCCTTCCAGTTACTAAAGTATCCCTCTCTAGATGGCTCACCTCTACAATTACCTTCATCTATGAGATCAGACATCAAAAACTACCCTCAAGACCTAGAGCTCATTCAACTAGGGCATTAGCTACATCCGTAGCTTTTCAGGGTAGGCTGCCAATAGATTCCATTTGTGCAGCAGCCACCTGGGCTTCTCCTCGTACATTCATTTCACATTACAAATTGGACATGGTTTCCAGAAGCCGTGCCAATTTTGGTTCCACTGTTCTCAAGAGTCTGTTCCGATAGGTCACCCGGGATAAGGTGCTAGGGACGCGGTCCCATCCAGCAAGAATTAAGGCGAGATTGACAACTTAACATTAAGAAGTTATGTACCTACCATAACGTTCCATGTTAGTTGTCTTCTTCTCGCCTTCTTTCTTGCGTCCCACTCTCCTTCCCCCAAGCCTGGACAGACCGACTGGAATTCATTTTGTGTTTTTCTTCTGGAAGTTGTCATTCCCACACGTTCTTCCACCTCTTTTATCCTTACTGAGGTCTGCCATTCTTTTACGCAGATTGTTTTGAGGTGGGTTTCCCTACTCCATTCTATGGAGACTAGGATTGCTTGGTATAGCTATCAAACGAGATCTGAGTAGTTACCGCCTAGCATTGTGGGATATAGGGGGGCCTCGAGCCGGTGGAATTAGCTCTCCAGCTTTAGTATTGGCCGAGTCAAGCCGAGGATCGGCTCCGAACACATCCAGCAAGAAAGAAGGCGAGAAGAAGACAACTAACATAGAACGTTATGGTAGGTACATAACTTCTTATCTGCCACTCTACTCTAAATCCAGGGTAGGCTTTGCCACTGCAGCTCTGCAGGGCCTCATAGCCGCTCCTAATGCTGTTTAGCTTCAGCCTTCCAACCATAGCTTTGGGACTCTACCCAAATGTAATGACTGCAACAGTGAAAGACGAAGAACATAGTACAGTTGTGTACACTTACCATAAATGTAGATGTTCGAGTGTATTCATTGTTGCAGTCCAGGTTACCCACCCGCCATCCCCCTTTTTTCTGCTGGAACTTTTCTTTCCATCTCTGATTTATACAACCTATGTGGTGTATTTGCTTGTAGATGAAGGTAAAGTTTATATTGGTGTATGTATATATATATATATATATATATATATATATATATATATATATATATATAAATTTTGGCTACCCTTTTAGGGGGCACCTAACATCTGGGGCAAGAAAGACTGAAGAAAATGGCGTTGGCTGCTTCTTTTATACCCCTGACGACCTGACATTAGAGAAGGAGTGACAGCAGCCGATGCAGGAACCAAGACTTTGGAATTCAGGCCGATTGAGGGCAACCTGCCAGCAGGATTACCCAAATGTAATGACTGCAACAGTGAATACACTCGAACATCTAAATTTATGGTAAGTGTACACAACTGTACTTTCTCGATCTCTGTATTCTAAAATGACTTCCGTAAGCCATCCGACTACCGATCTTCCGCAAAAACGTGAGGATATAGATCGGGATAGTCTGCACAAGTCCAAAGCTGCCGACTACACTTTCGTTAAGCTAGTCGCCAGTTCGCTGGTACTCAGTGAGGCACTTTCGCAGCTCCTGATACCCGCTTCAGTGGATTCGCAGACCTCTACCAAGACCCGTTCGGAGTCTGGTATGCAGCGAGACTCTTCTTCAACCATGGAACCTGCGGATGTCTCTACCTCGGATGGGTCTGGAGCCACTGAGCAGGCACCGGCTTCTGAGGAAGTTGTTCATACTACCGATGTTCGACACAAACAGACGACTTCAGTTCTGTCTAAAACTACTGAGTTTCTAAGGCCAAGAGTACGTGCTACGCCTAAAAAAACGATGACCAAAGTGCTTGCACCTGCTCCCTTGCCACAACATAAAATGCTGAGAATGGCAGAAGACCTTATTATGCTTATTAGGGGAAGTCAGCCTCCCCCTGCTAAGAGCAAAAGAGATCAATCCCCAGCAACTTCAACAGACCAAGAGTCCGACGAGTCTGAGGTTTCTGACTGTGAAGACATGCCCTTATCTGCTTATGAGGATTCCGATGCAGAGGAATCCATTCCCACTGCCTCTCCTCCAGAGGATTTTTCTTTTGGCGAAACCTTACATGCTTTAAGAGAGCATTTCCATTGGGAATGCCAATACTATCTTCAGTCCAAAAAGAGACTCAGGATTTCTAGACTTGCCACAACATAGGCCTTTAGCAATACCGCCAGTCCTGGAAGTTTTGGATGATGTCTTTATGGAATCCAGTATTACTCCTGATACTTTACCCCCTGCTCCTAGGAAACCCGACAGGTACTGCAGTGTACCTGACTCTCATAAATTCCTTTTCGGAAATCCTACTGCTGACCCAGAGATCATTTCCCAGGGGCCTAAAGGTATCAGGGCAAAAACAACTAAGAATCCCACCCGTTCGGACAGGGATTCCAGAGCTTTGGACAGATGGGGTAAGAAAGTATATACTTCTGCAACTCTCACCGTTAGGGCCTTGAATTGTCAGTTTCACATGCTGAAGTATCAGCAACATATTATGGAATTTATTAAGTAAAAAATAGCTACCTTTACAGACTGTGCAAAAATAAAGAATTGCAGGAACTTATGCATTCTGCAAGCCAATCCGCAAGCATACATTGCAGTGTGGCTTTGATGCCCTAGAAACATCTTGTAGGTCAGCACTCACTGGTTCAATACTGAGAAGACATGTTTGGCTTAAGGAGCAGACCTTGTCAGACCATGTCAAATCAAAGTTATTAGACGCTCCTTTGAACAAGGACTATCTGTTTGGCACCAAAGCAGGAGAGGTTCTTAAAAATATGGAAGAAAAACCTTAATCTATGCAAACAGTCAAAGAATTCCTGCAAGAACAGCCTCCTAGATTCAGTAGGCATTGCCCCTCGAAACACTGGTCTTTTCCAGCCCCCTCCAGGCCATCTCAAACTAGACCCAGGGGAAACAGACCACCCAGACTACAGTCTCAGGGTATGCAGAGATCCAAGCAATGGAGTGCCCCACCTCCAAAGCAGGGAGTGCTAAGCCACCTCCCTACAGTAAGACCTCAAAATGACTTCTCTACTCCCCTCCCCACCAATGCCCAGCCGCTTGTGACCCTAGCAGGAAAACTTGCCCTTCATGAAAAATACTGGATGTCCATCACCAAAGACCGATGGGTCCTCAACATTGTATCCCAGGGGTACAGATTTTACTTCCACTCACTGCCAACCCCAAAAGGGTTCCCAGATCTTCTTCCAAACCAATGGGCAGAGGCACAAAACCAAGTTCAATCTCTGCTGTCTATAAGAGCAATTCATCTTGTTCCTGCAGAACAGATGAGTCAAGGATTCTATTCCAGACTTTTCCTGGTACCCAGAAAAGAGGGGACTTGGCACCCAATCCTAGATCTTTCAACTCTCAACACCTTCCTGGTGGTACCAAAATTCAGAATGCTCACCCTGCAGCAGCTTCTACCTATGCTAGTCAAAGATGCCTAGTTAGTCACCCTAGACTTAAAAGAAGCCTATCTGCACATCCCTCTAAGGGAGTCATGCAGGAAATATCATGCCTTCAGGACAGGATCTATGCATTATCAGTTCTCTCTACCTCCCTTTGGCTTATCCACTGCTCCCAGAGTATTCACAAAATGCCTGGCTCCAGCCATTGCTTACTGCAGACAAAGAAATACTCAGTTACCCGTACTTGGACGACTGCCTGATTCAGGCAGTCAGTCAGGAAATGCTGTTGCAGCACCTTCCATTTGTAAAAAACCTTCTAACCACCCTGGGATACACCATCAGCGAAATGAAATCAAAACTTGTCCCCAGTCAAACGATTGTATTCCTGGGAGCAAGCTTGGACACAGTATCCAAGATGGCATTCCTCACTCCAGAAAAACAAGCCTATCTGACAGACTATTTTACTCAAATGGCCACCAGAACCCAGCTATCCGTAAGGAAAATCCTGCAGGCCCTAGGGCTCATGGCCTTTTGCATCCTACTAATTCCATATGCCAGACTGCATATGAGGAAACTTCAATGGTACTTAAAAAGTCTTTGCTGCCAACATTCTCAGGACCTGGAAACCGTCACTCCTGTCATACCCTGTCTAAGGACAGTTTCTTTGGTGGGCAGCAGCATGCAACTACAACAAGCGACTGCCCTTTACTCAACCCCACGCTGCCCAGACCCTAACCACAGACGCATCAGACTATGCCTGGGGGAGGGGAATACACATGGACAGCAAGTGCATTCAGGACCACTGGAGCCCAAGTCAATTTCATCTGTACATCAACCAGAAAGAAATGCTAGCTGTGCAGGACGCTCTGACAGCTTTCAGATCCCTACTCTCACCAGGACACCTGCTAATAAAAACAGACAACACCACAGTTATGTGGTTCATGAACAAGCTTGGGGGTACCCACTCTGCAGGCTAGCCATGGCCCTATGGAACACAGCCTTGGACATGCAGGTCCATCTGCAAGCTCAATTCCTGCCAGACAAACCAAACTCACTGGCAGACGACTTAAGCAGAAATCTCTTAGACCCACACAAGTGGCAATTAATACCCAGCACCTTCAACCTTCTGAGTCAGAAATGGGGGACCACAGAGGTGGAACTCCTTGCCTCCCCCTACAATCACCAGCTCAGCAAATTCTGCACCAGGACACCTCTCAGCAGGGCCTGGAAAGTGGATGCCCTATCCTTCCAGTGGGTAAACCTCTCAATTTATGCATTCTCCCCTCTGCCTCATCTCTCAGGAATATTACTCAAAATAAGACAGAACAGACCAAGGGCAATCCTGATTGCCCCAGGCTGGCCATGACAGCACTGGTACCCACTACTGCACAGCCAGTCACTGGTGCCACCCTGGTACCTACCCCAGATCCCAATACTCCTCACACGGCAGGGGGGACAGATATTGCATCTGCAACTGTAAACCCTGAATCTTGCAACCTGGCTTATTACTTGAATTCTCCCCCAGTGACCAGCCTAAGCAAGCAAGTGCTGGACTTCATTCTTGAAGCCTGAAGAACCAGTACAAGAAAATCCTATGCTGATAAGTAGAAAATATTGTTCCTGGATTCATTCTAAAGGAGAGGACACAGCACTGCCCTCCTTACCTGTAATCCTGGATTACCTAGCAGATCTACTCCACAGAGGACTATCCTTCTCCATTAAGATCCATGCCTCTGCCATCTTGGCTCATTACAACACTGAACCCACCTCTCTTCTCTCACCCTCTCATCAAACAGTTCCTGAGAGGGGCAAACAACTTAAGGCCACCAAGGAGAGCACCCAACCCTTTTTGGGACTTTAACTTTGTACTAGAAAAACTCAAGGTCCCCCATTTTGGGCCTGCAGCTTCAGCACAGTTAAAATTCCTCTCTTGGAAAACATCCTTGATTCTGGTCATCACTTCAGCTAGAAGAGTGTCTTAGCTACAAGCACTTATGGCTGTAGCACCCTTCATTATTTTTCATGCTGACAGGGCCTCCCTCAGGACTAACCCCCTCCTTTATGCCTAGAGTGGTGTCCATTGTAGCTCTCAACCAATCTATCCATTTGCCAACCTTCTTCCCTAATCCTAAAAATAAAAGGGAAAGGATCCTGCACTCCTTGGACGTGCACAGACAGCTCAGATTCTACCTTGATAGGACTAAGCCCTTCAGGAAGTCTGACCAGTTACTAGTCAGTTTTGCACCTGGGGAGAGGGCAAGGCCATTTCAAAACAAACAATTTCCAAATGGATAGCACACTGTATCCATTTCTCCTACAAAACACCATAGGAAACCAACCTCTCAGGGGGTCAGAACACATTCCACTAGGGGGACCTCTACCTCTGCAGCATTCCTCAGGGGAGTCCCTACCAGGGCCATCCTGGAAGCTGCTACCTGGAGTTCTGTACACACCTTCACCAAGCATTATTTCCTGCCTATCTCTTCCAAACCAGGGCAGGTTTTGCAATAGCAGTCCTGCAGGGCATACCAGCCAGCCGCAACTTTTCTTGACTGCCTCTACCCTTTCTTCATCTTTGGGAATCAACCCAAGTGTGATGACTGCAACAGTGAAACACGAAGAATATAGTACAGTTGTGTACACTTACCATAAATGTAGATGTTCGAGTGTATTCACTGTTGCAGTCCTGGTTTCCCACCCTCCAGACCCCATTCTCTCTCTCTCTCCTCTCTATTTCTATTACTCAACCCTTACAGGGCTATTGGTATTTACTTTTTACTGGTGGTGTTTTTCCCTCCATAACTTAGCTCCCTATTTGGGGGGGCTCCCGACATTTAGAGCAAGAAAAACTGATGTAATGGTGTTGATTGCCTCTTTCTATACCCCCGACAACCTGATGTTAGTCCTGAAGCAACAACAACTGATGCAGAAATACTAAGTCTCTGGTATTCGGGCCTACTGAGGGCTACCTGCAAGCAGATAACCCAAGTGTGATGACTGCAACAGTGAATACACTCGAACATCTACATTTGTGGTAAGTGTACACAACTGTACTTTCCTGAGAGGGAAACAACTTATGGCCTCCTAGGAGAGCACCCAACCCTGCTTGGGACCTTAACTTTGTACTGGAAAAGCTCATGCTACCCCACTTTCAGCCAGCAGCGTCAGCAGAGTTGAAGTCTCTCTCTCGGAAAACAGCCTTGCTTCTGGTCATTACTTCAACTAGAAGAGTGTCTGAGCTACAAGCACTTATGGCTGTGGAACCCTTCATTATTTTCCATGCTGACAGGGTTTTCCTTAGGACGAACCCTTCCTTTATGCATAAAGTGGTGTCCAGTATGGCTCTCAACCCAACCAATCTATGCATTTCCCAACTTATTTCCCTAATCCTCAAAATAAAGGGGAATGGATCCTGCACTCCTTGGACGTACACAGACAGCTCAGAGTCTACTTTGATAGGACTAAGCCCTTCAGGAAATCTGACCAGTTACTAGTCAGCTTTGCACTGGGGGCAGTGGGCAAGACCATTTCAAAGCAAACCATCTCCAAATGGATAGCACACTGCATCCATTTCTGCTACAAGCACCATGGGAAACCAACCCCTCGGGGGGGTCAATACATACTCCACTAGGACAACTTCCACATCTACAGCATTGCTCAGGGGAGTCCCTGCCAGGGACATTCTGGAAACTGCTATCTGGAGTTCTGTACACACCTTTACCAAACATTACCACCTGCCTATCTTTTCCAAATCAATGTAGATGTTTGAGTGTATTCACTATTGCAGTCCTGGCTTCCCTCCCCCCAGCCCTCTTATCTCTCTCTCTCCTCTCTAGTTCTATTACTCACCCCTTTCAGGGTTATTGGTATTGGTATTTACTTTTTACTGGTGGTGTTTCCCCCCACCCCCCATAACTTAGCTTCTTATTTGGAGGGCTCCTGACATTTGGGACAAGAAGAACTGATGTAATGGCGTCGGCTGCCTGTTTTTATACCCCTGAAGACCTGACGTCAGACCTGGAGCGACAGCAACCGACACAGAAATACTAAGTCTCTGGTATTCCGGCCGACTGTGGGCTACCTTCAGGCAGATAACCCAAGTGTGATGACTGCAACAGTGAATGCACTCAAACATCTACATTTATGATAAGTGTACACAACTGTACTTTCTCTTCACTTCCCTTTGGCTTATCCACTGCTCCCAGAGTGTTCACAAAATGCCTTGCTCCAGCCATTGCCTTTTGCAGACAAGGAAATATACAAATTTACCCCTACTTGGATGACTTCCTGATTCAGGCAGTCAAGAAAAGCTGTTGCAGCACCTGACATTTGTAAAGGATCTTCTAACCTTGCTGAGGTACACTATCTACAAAAAGAAATCCAAAGTGGACCCCAGTCAAAAAATTGTATTCCTGGGAGCAAGCTTGGACACAGCATCCCAGATAGGCTTATTTTTTCTGGAGTAAGGAATGCTATCTGACAGGCTACTTCTCTCAAATGACCACCAGAACCCAGTTATCCGCAAGGAAAATCCTGCAAGCTCTTGGGTTTATGGCCACATGCATTCTACTAATTCCATATGCCAGACTGCATATGAGGAAACTTCAGTGGTACTTAAAACGTCTTTGTTGCCAACATTCTCAGGACCTGTAAACTGTCATACCCTGTAATACCTTGTCTAAGGAAAGAGTTCCTTTGGTGGGCAGCAGCATGCAACCACAACAAGGGACTTCCCTTTACACAACCCCACGCTGCCCAGACCCTAACCACGGACACATCAAACTATGCCTGTGGTGCACATCTGGACGGCAGGTGCATTCAGGCCCACTGGAGTCCAAATCAAATTGCACATCAACCAGAAAGAGATGCTAGCTGTTCAGCACACTCTGACAGCTTTCAGATCCCTACTCTCTCTCTCTCCGGGACCTCTTCTAATCAAAACCGACAATACCACAGTGATGTGGTACATCAACAAGCAGGGGGGAACCCACTCTTACCCATTCTGCAGGCTAGCCATGACCCTTTGGAACACAGCCTTAGCCATGCATATTCACCTGCATGCTCAATTCCTGCCAGGCAACCAAAACTTTCTGGCAGACAACTTAAGCAGAAATCTCCTAGACCCACACGATTGGCAATTAAACCACAACACCTTCAGCCTTATGTCCCAGAAATGGGGTACCCCAAAGGTGGACCTATTTGCCTCCCCCTACAACCACCAGCTCAGCAAATTCTGCACCAGGGAACCCCACAGCAAGGCCTGAAAAGTGGATCCCCTATCCTTCCACTGGGAAAACCTCTCAATCTGTGCATTTCCCTCCCTTCCTCTTACCAGAGTACTACTCAAAAGAAGGGAGGAGAGACCAAGGGCAATCCTGATTGCCCCAGACTGGCCACACCAGCACTGGTACCCACTACTGCTTAGTCTGTCTCCGTTGCCTCCATGGCGCCTCCCTCAGATTCCAACTCTCCTGACTCAGCAGGAAGGAGAGTTCTTGCATCCCCAATTGCACACCCTGAAGCTGGCAGCCTGGCTTATTCCTTGACTTCTCCTCCAGAGGCCAGCTTAAGCAAGCAGGTCCTGGATGTTATACGTGAAGCAAGATGACCCAGTACAAGAAAATCCTGACAAGTGGAAAAGGTATTGTTGCTGGATCCAGACTAAAGGAGCTGACACAGCACTGCCATCCTTACCTGTTATCCTGGATTACCTAACAGACCTACTCCACAGGGGCCTATCCTTCTCTTCCATTAAAATCGTTGCCTCTGCCATCTCTGCACATTGCAGAACTGAGCTACTTCTCTTCTCACACTCTGTCATCAAGCAGTTCCTGAGAGGGGCTAACAACTTAAGGCCACCAAGAAGAGCTCCAACCCCTGCTTGGGACCTTAATTTTGTGTTGGAAAAACTCACGGTCCCCCCCCCCCCCTTTGAGCCTGCAGCTTCAGCAGAGTTAAAATTCCTGTCTTGGAAAACAGCCTTACTTTTGGCCATTACTTTAGCTAAAAAAGTGTCTGAGCTACAAGCACTTATGGCTGTTGAAACTGTCATCATTGTCCATACTGACAGGGTCTCCCTCAGGGCTAACCCTACTTTCATGCCCAAAGTGATGTCCAGTGTGGCTTTCAACCAATCTATTAATTTGCCCACCTTTTTCCCTAAACCTCAAAGTAAGGGGGAAAGGATCCTGCGCTCTTTAGATGTGCACAGACAGCTCGGATTCTACCGGGATAGGACTAAGACCTTTAGGAAATCTGACCAGTTACTAGTCAGCTTTGCACCAGGGACAGAGGGCAAGGCCATATCAAAACAAACCATCTCCATTTCTGTTACAAACATCATGAAAAACTACCCCCACAAGGGGTCAGAACACATTCTACTAGGACAACTTCTACCTCTACAGCCTTTCCCAGAGTAGTCCCTACCAGGGACATCCTGGAAGCTGCAACATGGAGTTCTGTTCATACCTTCACCAAGCATTACCACCTGCCTATCTTTTCCAAATCCATGGCAGGCTTTGCAACTGCAGTCCTGCAGGGCATACTAGCCAGCCCCAACTCCTCTTGACTGCCTCTACCCATTCTTCAGCTTTGGGAATCAACCCAAGTGTGATGACTGCAGCAGTGAAACACGAAGAACATAGTACAGTTGTGTACACTTACCATAAATGTAGATGTTCAAGTGTATTCACTGTTGCAGTCCTGGTTTCCCGCCCTCCAGCCCCTTGTCCTCCCCCCCCCCTCTCTCTCTTCTTCACCCCTTACAGGGCTATTGGTATGTACTTTCTAGTGGTGGTGTTACTCCACCATAACTTAGCTCCCTATTTGGGGGCTCCTGTCATTTGGGGCAAAATAACTGATGTAATGGTGTCGGCTGCTTGTTTTTATACGACTGATGACCTGAGGTCAGTCCTGAAGTGATGGCAACTGACGCAGAAATACTAAGCCTCTGGTGTTTGGGCCGACTGAGGGCTACCCCTGGCAGGATAACCCAAGTGTCATGACTGCAACAGTGAATACACCCGAACATCTACATTTGTGGTAAATGTATACAACTGTACTTTTCCTAGTTATCTCTGAACCAGGCTTTCCTTTTTAGGGCTGAGACTGTGGGTTAAGGGATAAAGTTATCACAGCAGCCTAGGTTTAATTAACATCCCATGTGCTAGAGGAGCTGTCATCACAGCCGGCCGTAGGCATAGGCCAACTAGGCGGCCGCCTAGGGTGCCGCTCTAGCAGGGGCACTTTCCCAGTATTTACTTGGTGTAGGTAGACCAGGATGAGGGCACTGGGTGTTGTGGTGGGGGCACTGTGGAGCCCTTTTGCCTAGGGCACCAGTTGACCTAAGGCCGCTCCTGGCTGTCATAGGAGTGTGGATCTGAGTGGCTGCCACTGGCATGCCCATTGTGAGGAGAGGGAGGCAGTGTGGTCCATTGCTTAGCTAGGTTGTGATGTCCACATCTACTGAACTGTGATTTTGTGTGTGTGTGTGTGTGTGTGTGTGTGTGTGTGTGTGTGTGTGTGTAGCACAACAATCATATTAGTCAGACACACAAGAGTCATGGAGTGGCATTGTAGAAGCCCAAGAATGTCAGGTTGCTGCAAAGATCAACACGTAGGCCAGAAGAAAACTGATCATTCTCTATGGATGCCTGTGTCCTCTCTAGTTTGCTAGGCTCTCACCACTAGCCACTAATATCCTAACAGTGAGGCACTGCTGGGCACACCTCTGGTGGAGAACAGAGGTCTAGATGTGAAAACGAACAAAGAGGCAGTGGAGCTGCAATGGAGAGATAGTTTTGTACATGTTAGGAGGGAAAAGGCTGATATGAAATGTCCCTTACCCACTTAGAACCAAGATAGAGAATTCCCCCCTTAGAAACAGAGAAGTAGAATTTTTTCACACTATGGGTGCACCTCTAGTTCAGATGTTACCTGAACCTAGTGAATGGATTTAGGAAAATTACACAGCTATTTTTCTCCTGTGTGCCAGAAAGATGTAAAGGAACATGTCTCTTTGCTGACAGTCTCTCATCCAGCCGTCTTTGCACAGAAGCTGCTTTATCCACTCTGAGCTCTTGATGTCCCCTGTAAGTCAACAGGGGCATACCTGTTTATTACTTGGTAACAGGGTGAGGTGTAAGCCTTTTGGTGGGTTCTTACCACTATCCACCAACTCTCCATAGATTTTGTTCTTCCTTAAATGATTCTTGAATACATTCATAGAAAATATTATATAGTGATCGGAGGACACTTTTTTTTTAATTTTAATGTAAGGAGACATTAACTGAAATGAAGAGAAGTTCCATTGTCCCATGAAGATCAGTTTGCATTGATGCTGTGCTCAGTTCACACTACTCCTGTCTTTGCAACAGCTGAGTAACTGTATGAACCTCCTTTCACTGTATTTAGGAGACATAGTCACAGTGAGCTCACTCTGTAGTCTTCACTGGATTACTCCTAGATTATAGCAGCCCCCACCAGGGAGGAAGAGCTGGCACCGGCTAGGTGTTCCTACAGCTTCCATGTCACTAGTTGATCTTGGGTCACCTGCAGTACTGTCTTGAGTCCAGCAGCCTTGCCTTTATGTATCAAATCTTCATTGTTATTTTGTGATTTTTCAAGAAGTGTGCTTACTGCTAGTTGAGGGGAAAACTGGCAAGTCTAGAGACTAGTAGTTGTTGGTAAGTGTCATCACAATGAACTCTAAAACTGAGCACACAAGTACTTAAGCAGAAGCTGGTAAGAAAAATGCCAAACTGTGGTTTATGGGGAGGACAGAACCTGTGAACGATGGTCCCCTCCTGGATTATCTGAGAGGGTAAGGGTATATCTGTTATGTTTTGGGGAAATTATGCATAACATTGCTTTTTAATCTAGCTAATGACATCGAGGGAAGGCAACACTGTGACTTCCTGCATTAAGCATCAACCATTCATGTCTCCTTCGCACCCTTTTTTTCTTTCATTGGTTTGGCATTTCTAGTTTTGGAACTTTTTTTTTTTTTTTTTACTGATTGTTGCTGTAAACCCATCCAGATTTTGAAGGCAGAAACAGTTTGCTCTTTGACTGTTATAGTGAGCATGTCACTAAAACTACTTTTTCTTCCTTTGGGGTGCACAGAAAATCATATTGCTCATTGTTTATCATAATCCGAGTGTAGCAGTTTTATCCAAATTTTAAACCTCACCCTAATAACTTTTTCTATTAATGGTCCACATCCCAGGATACATAGATATCCTCACAAATGTGCTAATTTGTCACTATAGTGCATTGCTGGAGCTCATGTAGCTTACAGTCATTATTATGACATTAAGGCCTTCTAGAAACTGTCTTCTTCACTGTCGGGAAGAATAAAATTTTGAACATGTTGTGTTTTTCTGGTAAACCAGGGGACACTGCATTCTGGGCACGTTCTCATTTGTCTTTACAAGGCTGCTATTCTGTTTTTTGGTGTTTATAGTGGAATTGTAGAATGTTTTATTCATTTCTTCATTGTTAACTGGGATAGGCACTAATCCAGCTGGACTGTTTTCAGTTTAAATGTATGATTGCATGGTCTGTGCTAATTATGTCAAGTCATAGCGATAATAGTCCGTAATCTTTTACGTGGCATTCTAATCATGTTTCGGTTATTCCGAGTATGGCAAGAAGTGGTTATCCAGGTGTGCATTTCTGAGAGTTTTGTCACTGTTCCCTTTAAATACAGATGACGGCGGGGTAGTTCTTTTTGATGTTTTATTACACAAAAACACATAATGATGGATAGCAGCATCATAAAATATAAATGGACTGATTAACAGACAGACCCTCTTGTAGAGTGACTGCACCAAGATCAAATCTTGAAGCATCAACTGAAAGAGTAACTGGCATGTGGACATCATAGTATCTGATAGTAGGTGAACTGTCAGTTCTATGTTTCAGGACATCAAATGCTCTCGGGTGTTGTTCTAACCATGACTAGGATGCATCTTTGTGTGTTAGCTCTCTGAGTGGTGCTGATATTTGACTCAAGTCTGGATTGAACTTGCCCATTTAGTTAAACATGCCAAGAAACTGTTGCAGGGCTTGAACATTGTCTGGAGCTAGCATTTCAACAATGGCTGCTTGCTTAGAAGGGTCTGTCATAAGCCTGAACTGGTAAATAAATGACCAACGTAAGTGACTTCTCATAGCCTGAATTTGCATTTCTATGGACTGAGCTTAAGATTCACTTGACATGCCCTTTCCAGAACGTTTCTGAAGTTTCTGTCATGCTCTGCTTCTTCACAATTACCTCCTACTAGTATGTTGCCTACGATAGTAACACAAGGATAACTAAAAAAAAATTGTTCCATTGCACGTTGAAAGACTTCACTTGCAGAATTTATCCCAAATGGTATTCTGAGAAATCTGTACCTTCTAAACAGAGTACTGAAAGTAAGTAGCAGTGAGGATTTCTTGTCAAGCAAAATTTGCCAAAATGAACTCTCTGCATCTAAGACAGAAAAAACAGTGGCATTTGGCATAAGAGCAGCGACCTCTTCAACTGTACGCATTGGATGATGAGGTCATTTTAGTGCTTTGTTCAAATCTTGTGGATCTATACACATTCTGATGTCTTGTGAGCTTTACTTATGAGCTACTACCATGGAAGATATCCATTCAGTTGGTTCATCGGCTGGACAAATCACACCTTGTTGCACCATTTTGTCTAGTTTGGCTTTAACTCTGTTCTGCATAGCTAATAGGACTTTTCAGGCTGGCCTGACAACTGGACTGACATTTGGGTCTAACTTCATGGAGTACACATCTGGAAGCTTGCCTAGTTTGTCTTTGAAAATATCAGCAAAGGAAGAAAAAATAGACCAGGCAAAATTAGAGTAGTGGTCTTTTAAGCTAACTAGATGGACTTCCTTGTTAAATGAAAGCAGTCCCAATTTCACATTTCTCTGAGCCCTAATAATGACTGGACGTGGCTCTTGACCACATAATAAGTTGTAGCTTCTCCCAGCAGAGTAACATGAAAGCATTACTGAACTTCGTTTTGAATCTCTTCACCACCATAAGCAACAAGCTTTGCACACTTTGCCAAATCAATCCTTTCACCAGCACATACTCTAACAATTGTCTCTGCAGACATAACATTGCACTTTGAGCCAGTATCAACTTTGATACACTGTCAACATAAAAAGTATATGACCCTACGTCACAGCTTTCTAATTGATCAACTCTTTTCTTGAAATGTCCCCTCTTAATGAAAGAATGTGTGCCTTTTGATTTACAAAACCTTTTGAAATTATTCCATTTATTATATTTGTGGCATTGTTGACTAAAAGCTAAGCATTTTTCCATTTTAGATTCATGATTGCCACCACAGTTATGACAGTTGACAATGAAACTGTGTTGGGTCTATGCTTTGAGTTTGCTGACTCGCTCTTGCTTCATTGAGGCTGTACAAACTCTGGAGTTTGCTAGAAAGCTCTGGAGTTTACCAGTGAGTGCTGCAGGGGCAACAGTTGCTGCCATGTGCTTGGGCCTGTTTCTTTTAACCATGTGCTGAATGCTGTCAGCTCTAGAGGTTACTGGAAACATGCCTTTCCCGTTTGTAAGCATATTTGTGTGCTTTTCTGTGAGCTCATATGTCTGACAAATCTCAGTGACCTTGTTCAAAGTTAAATCACTGTCACAAAGTAAAATCTTCCTTACAGCATCAACTTTAATACCACACATTAGTCTGTCCTTTATCAGCTCATCCCTTAATTCACCAAATCTGCATGTTTTAGCTTTGTTTCTCAAATCAGTTGTATTTGCTGCAAAAGTCTAACCAGGCTTATGATCCTTTGTGTAAAATAAGTGCCTTTCCATTGTAATGTTTGACTGGAGGTTACACATTTCTCTAAATTTTCTGTTTTACACAATCAAGGTCCTCGCTTGACTCAGCCGGTACAACTATATGATGGCTTTCCCCCTCTCCTGCAAAGATAGCAGGTGCATTTACAAATGAACGTTCCCTTTTAATGGCTTCTAACCCAGCTGAATTAAGCAGAATAAATGACTTTGTACGGTCATATTTATCAGAAAATGCAGTCTGTATGAAAATATTGTACTCTTGCTTAAACACTCTCCATTTCTCTGCAATATTATTGTCAAACACAAGTGCACTGGGTTTTCGAAATCCATCTGTCATGCTAACAAAGTATGCACAAACACACTGAAAATGTGGCCCTTGCAATTATGTACGAACAAGCTGTGCTGTGAGAGAGCTTGTAGTAACATTCAAGTGCACAGTCTTCTTCTTCTTTTGTTTTTTTCCTGGTTAGGTGTCACCACAGCAGATCACCTGTCCGCTCATGATTGGCAGTGGAGTTTTACGGTGTTGAGTTGCCAGCCCGGCACCCAACCTTCCACAGAAGGTACACACATGCACGCACTCATGCCAAGGGCCAATTTAGAGTTTCCATTCAAATGCACAGTAAACTCTTCAAAATGTTGTACTTTGCGAAATATGATTTGAAATGGCTGTATTTTTGAAATAACCTTACTGTAATACTTCACAAACATGCAAACTCTTCATACACTTCTGATAACTCAGATAGTCTTACTTAATACGAAAAATATTTGCTTCGCAAAAATGTGTTTGTTTCCTTTTATTTTATCCGTTTTATGCAATTCGGGCTTTATTTCAAACGTTTTCCATAGTAATTTGAATATTTCTATCAATATCAGACATTTCAATTTATTTAAATATCATTTAGAGAGTTCTGTATGCTTCATTTCATATTTTGCGAATAAGAAGTTATTTGAGCAAGTTTTAACATCTGAAATTCTTTTCTGACCTGTTTTGCGAATTATACGTGCAGTAGGGATGATCCACTCCTGCATACACCTTCATTACTAACTAGATGCCTCTCAGATTTAAATTGGAGAAACTGGAGCTCTTTCTGGCAACAAGTCATTTTAGCCATGCCTCTTCTGACACCATATTGCTCGTCCCTCAAAATACAGATGACAAGCAGGCGGGGTAGCTTGTTTAGATGCTTTATTACATAGAAACACATCAGGATAGATAGCAGCATCATAAATGTAAATTAACTGATTAACAGACAGACTTTACATACATACGTGCTTATATCTCAACAGCTTAGTACAAAATGGTAGTCAGGCTCACACTTGCTCAGGATTTATATACTTGTGCAAGCCCAAAGAGATATACACACACACATTGATCTACAGTTTGTTACATATGCTTTGAACACTGTTGTAACATATTTTAGGCTGGGTATTTTTATCTTTGTATGGAACAGGATCGATAGGTTGTTTATAGGCTGGTTGGTAGATGTTGGGTATGGATTCAAATATATGTCAACACTGAGTAATAGTTCTTTCATTTTTTTTTAATATCTAGTTTTATGTTCTTAGCTTGTGTTTGTGCCAGTTTTGGTTCTTTTTTGTCTGATACTAGTTTGGATTGTAAGTATTTAGGTTTTAAAAGTTCAGTGGGTATAAAGTTGTGGATTTGACTATTTATTATGAAAGAAGTTTTAGGTTTTGTAGTAGTAAAGAAGAAAGTGAGAGTATGGCTTGAAAATAGTTGATTTATTGTGAGGGTATAATGGCAATTTGTAAGATGGGCCAGGACTAGTAGAGAAGAAAATATTTGACTTGTTAATGTAGTTTGTTTACATTTTTTTCGTCACTGCTTGCCAGCATGCACATTTGAACTTCGAGGGGTCCTTGGAGTCCAAATATGTTGATTGCCAGAGAAGTGTTTAATAATGGTGGAGATGCTGTCTGTGACAGGGCCGGCCTTAGCCGAAATGGCGCCCTAGGCGAAGTAGTGCTGTGGCGCCCCTTAAGCCCCACCCAGACCGCACTCATGAAACACCCCTATTTGAGCCACACCCACTGGGTCATTCCCCAAGGAAGCCATTCCAGTCATTTCTTTAAATTATTTAAATGCATAGGAAGAAAAAGATACCTTGTAATGTAGTTAAACTACAGCTACCTTTGCATATGTATTTTCTGCATGAAATACCAGAACCAGATCATGGTCAAATAGGGTCTTAGGAAGGGTAATAGACCGCCACCCCAGAGCAGCCCCTCCTGCAGCAATCCTCAGCAGCAGCCCCCTTCTCAGCCATTCCAATGTTCCATTATTTGGTTACCTCACCAGTTACCATGCATACTGTTCTATTATTTGCTTCTACAATGATTACAGATATTGAAATAAAATAGCACAAACACAGATAGCCATTTGCTAAACAAACAATACAGTCTCACAATGAAAACAGACTTGGCATGAGCAGTAAATTTCTCTGCCCTTGAAACTCGCATTCATTGAAATGGCAAAACTCACATTCATTGAAATGGCAAAACTCACATTCATTGAAATGGCAAAACTCATATTCATTGAAACGGCAAAACTCACATTCATAGAAATGGATCTGGTTGGTGGAGAATTAAGTTTACCTTTGGGCGGTTTTCAAAAGAGACTCCTTGCACACATTTTTTAGGACCATGCATACACGTATTTATTCTTTGATTCACTTTCCTAATTATATTGAATTATATTCCTTGTATAATACAGCACCACTTGTTAGAATAAGTTTTAAATTTCTTGTTTTAAACATTCTTTTAATAAGCAATGAAACAAAATGTATGAACCAATAACTACCATTTCAGAAAATTTCAACAATAAAAGGCCACTCATGACTTCAGTCATTACAATCGTGTTTATATTAAAAACATGAAAGTTTACTTATCCGAACACCTAAATGCTGACACATATTCCGGAAATACACGGAATGCCCTAAACCGTGAAATTCAAAAACTCGAAATGTCATACTTGTCCCATCCCACCGTCCGCTACATACTACCTACACAAGCAAACTAAATAAACCACATACATACACTAACCAAAACCCTACTTCTAACCCTAAACTAAACCCTCACTAAATCTTGCATATACCACCATGTATGCACTTAACCCGCACCCTAACCCTAAGGTCCATAACTATCGCACACTTACCTTAAAAAGCTATACCCAAACAAACTAAATAATCCAAACACATACACTTAATAAAACTCTACTTCTAACCCTACACTAAATCTAACATACAATGTTAAGTTGTCAATCTCGCCTTCATTCTTGCTGGATGGGTTCGGAGCCGAACCTCGGCTCCGACTCGGCCAATACTAAAGCTCGAGAGCTAATTCCACCGGCACGAGGCTCCCCTATATCCCACAATGCTAGGCGGTAACTACTCAGATCTCATTTGCCGCTTAGCTGACGAGATGCTTCTTCTACCGGCTCTGGCAGGTTAGTAAGATTTCTAATTAGAAACTTCTATTTCAACCCCTAATTTTTTTTCCTTTTATCATAGTTTTATTTGTAGTTTGACAGTAGTTTAAATCGGGTCCACCTCTAGTGTCTAATATCCCTTTTTATTCCCTTTTTAACCTTTAGGCCTTTGGCCTCTTCCACTCCTTCCTCTAGTCCTTCAGTGTGACTGAATTTTTTGCTTAAGGGTGTGATTGTGCTTGTGTTTTCACACTAAGATTCGATGTCCAAAGACTCCAAGGTCTCAGGCTTCAAGAAGTGTGATTCGTGCTGTCAGAAAATGTCTCTGACAGACGGTCACACTTCTTGTGTATATTGCCTGGGACCTTTGCACCTGCAGGACTCGTGTGCTGTATGTCATGCATTCAGCCCTAGAGTCCTGCAGAAACGCAAAAATAAATTGATTTTGCGTGGCTTGTTAAAGCCTGAAGGCCCCCTGACTCAGTCTGTGTCGGGGAAGCCTTCTAAGACTTCCAGACTGTCGGCTCCAGTTTCTGAGCCATCCCCCGGAAGCATTAGATCGGCTTCGACATCGGCTCTGGCTGGAGCCGATGTTTCCAAGTCTCATACTATCGCCTCGGCTCCGGCTGGAGCCGAGGTTGACAAGACTCAGTCGGCTCCGATAGGCTTATCGGAGCCACCTGCTAAGAAGAGGTCTAGGTCCCCTTCCATCGGCTCCATACATTTGGCGCCGGGATCTCCTCTTCTATCAGAACGGAGCCATAGGTCTCACTCCTCTCAGTCCTCCAGGCTGTCTGACCATGATTTACAAAGGGTGGTGAGTAGACTTCTCAAGTCCGAGGCACTGGCCCAAATGCTGCATAGCCCTACTAAACAGTCAGCGGCTATTTCCATCCCTGATTTTTTTCCTCCTCCGACTCCATTGAGTTCGGAGCCGGGGCTCATCGGAGCCGTGGCTGTCGGTGCTTTGGAGCCGATAACTTCCCTTTCGGCTCCATCGTCTGCTCCGATTCCCTCATTGGAGGGATCTCGGAGCCGGGCTACCCTCGTCAGCTCTGAGGGGGCGAGTGGCATCGGACCCTTGTCCGACCCCGTTCTCCCTCTCGGAGCATCGGCGCTGGTGAGTTCGGCTCCGACATCGACCTCGGAGCCGTCCCTGTCGGTGCCGGGGGGGGGGTCCTGGTCTCCTCGGAGCGGGGACCTCCGACCTTGTGTGATGGGGGCACCTTCGAGGTCATGCGGAGCGTGCTAGACCCAGTGTCTACCCCACAGTTGGCTCCGTCAGCTCCTCCCTCTTCAGTGCCTGCGGTGATTTCTACCCATCCCCTTGTATCAGACTGCAGAGAGCCAGCTCCTCAGGTTTCCCCATTGGGAATTTCCTCCTCTTCCGAGGCCTCTCCTGATCCGGTAGGAGAACCCCCTCGGAATAGACAGTACAAGAGGAAGCACATTGACTCCCCTGAGTCTATCACCTCTGACACTGACTTGGAGGAATCTGAGAGTTCCCCTCGATCCCCCTCTGAGGATGTCTCCTTTGCTGACATCCTTGAAATCCTGAAACAGAGGGGGAACTGGCCCGCCCTTAACCCTTCAGAGGATGAGTCAGTTTACCTTGAGGCGTTTGGCTCTCGCCCTTCCACCTCCTGGGTGCCCCCTCCCTGTGACCCCCTTATGGAAGTGGTGGCAAGGAAGGCTTGGACGGCCCCTGATTCAGTGGAACCTACCCCAAGGAGGCCGTCAAAATTTATTACTGCCCCTAAGGACAAGGACTTTCTATCAAAAGGTGTCTCTGTTGATGCCATGGTGGTGGCCGCAGCCACTAAGAAGGAGTTAGCCGATCCTTCGGTACCTGTCCATCCTCCTAATAAGGAGTCTAGGACCATGGACAGGTACGGTAAGCGGATGTTTTCCTCAGCGACCTTCTCAATGTGGTCGCTGAACTATTTGTGTCACTTCACCCGTCTCTAGAGAGGTTTGCTCAAAGACATGGGTGAGGCTATACAGGATCCAACAGCTGAGGGGTTCCAAGACAAAATGAACTCCCAGTTGGCAACCCTGAATTCGATTGTTAACTCCTCCATGCGGCTTATCTCATACGCTCCTGATGGGGCGAGTAGGGCCGCAGGCACAGGTGTAACTTTACGACGTCACGCCTGGATGCGGCTTTGCAATTTTGCGGACCCTTTCAAGGCGTCCTTCACCAACTCCCCCTTTGATGGCTCAACATTGTTTGGTCCTCAGGTGAAGGATACATTGACTAGGTGCGAGGTGGAAGGTAAGACTCTCTCTCTGCCGTGGGAGTCCATTTTTCTACCCCTTCTAGACCTTATCCAAAAGGTCAGGGGGGGGTGATGTGGTTCCGCAAGCCTCAGGGAGTCTCATCTGATGCACAAGGTCGATTCCCGTCTAGAGGCAGAGGGGGGAATATCAATAGCCGCCGCCCTAGAGGCAGAGGAGGTCCGCAAAACCAGGGTAGCAGAGAAACTTTCTCTGATAAACCCTTTCAGCATCCCTGAGGAGCTGCCCGGCTGTCCACCTTCGGAGGCAGTCAGGGGAAGATTATCACTGTACCCAAAAGCCTGGCTTTCCCTCACCCAAGACAAATGGGTACAGTCAATCATATCCGAGGGTTACAAAATTCCCTTTATTCACACCCCTTCCCAACCCAAAGGGTCCCTTCCAGATGTTCCACCCAGTCTAAGGGAACAAGCATCACTAGAAATATCAAAGCTGCTATCCAAAAGAGCTATCCAATCAGTCCCAGCAGACCAGCAAGGATCCGGAATCTACTCCAAATTCTTTTTGGTACCAAAAAAAAACAGGGGACTGGAGACCTATACTGGATCTCAGCAAGTTAAACAATTATATCAAAAAAACTAAATTCCGGATGGTCACGCTACAGTCCATTCTACCCTTCTTGGGTCAGGACAATTGGATGTGCTCGATAGACCTTCAGGATGCGTACTACCACATCAAAATGCACAGACGCTCCAGGAGGTTTCTCCGCTTCAGGCTGGGAGCCAGTCACTACCAGTTCAGAGCCCTGCCCTTTGGTCTCACTACAGCCCCCCGAGTGTTTACCCAAATGCATGGCAGTGGTCGCGGCTCACTTGAGACATCAAGGATTCCAGGTGTTTCCATATTTAGATGACTGGCTCCTTACTGCCACCACCAGACATCAACTACTTCTAGCCAGAGACTTCACCATCCAAACTTGCCAAGCTCTAGGCATTTCAATAAATTTCGAAAAATCTGCCTTGTCGCCTTGTCAGTCTATTACCTTTATAGGCGCCACCTTAGACACACTCAATCTTTCCCCAGACTTACAGAGCAAAGAGTGTTAGATATCCGCAAACAAGTTTACCTTCTACTACAATGCAACAAGATCAAAGCCAGTGTGGTCTTGAAGGTATTAGGACTCATGGCAGCTACAATCACCCTTCTCCCCTTAGCTCGTTTCCACATGAGAATCCTTCAATGGATGCAAGAATCACCTGTCTTGGTGGATCACATCACCTCAAGTTCTCCAAGGCAGACCTTTCGTCCCCCCCCCCCCAGTCACCACAGTGACAACGGACGCCTCCCTGATCGGGTGGGGGGGGGGGCATTATCAGGGCAGGACAGTCCAGGGCACGTGGCAACCTTTCGAGTGCCACTTGCACATAAATGTCTTAGAGATGAGAGTAGTGCTTTTAGCGTTGCAAGCCCTTCAACACTCTCTTCCCACGGGGACTATTGCAATTCAGACGGACAACATGTCTGTAGTGTGGTACATCAACAAACAGGGCGGAACCAGACCCTACCCCTTATGTCGAGAGGCACTCAGACTTTGGCAGTAGGCGATTTCTTCTCAGCGTTTTCTGATAGCAACGCACATTCCTGGGAAGTCCAACGTGATTGCGGAGAAGTTGAGCAGGGCCATTCTGATGCCCCACAAGTGGTCTCTGAAGAAATCAGTGTTGGAAGAAGTCTTTCAAAGATGGGGACAGCCTTGCTGCAATCTTTTTGCTACTCCCCAAAACAGCAAGTGTCGCGACTTCTTCACTCTCTTCCCGTTACCAGGCCATCCCACCAGAGACTCTCTAGTCCACGATTGGCCCCGGGGACTTCTGTATGCTTTTCCTCCCTTTCCACTGATATCTCAATTAATTCAGAAAGCTATCGCCTTGAGAGTTACAATGATCCTCATTGCCCCTTACTGGCCTCGACAGATATGGTTTCCGTTCCTCCATCATTACCTATTGGAGCAGCCTTGGCATCTGGACCCGGTGCCAGATCTGTTGACCCACCAGTCAGGCCAGCTGCACCACTCCCTTCATTCTCTCAACCTCACAGCGTGGTTTCTCCAATTCCTACCCTAGCCAGGCTTCCTTCAATCTCTCATTCGGTCCGGAACATCCTGATAGCCTCTCACAAATCTTCTACCAGGAAGATTTATAATAGTAAATGGAAACGTTTTTCCTTCTGGGCAGCGTCAAAGAATATAGACCCTTTCACTGCACCTATCCAGTCTATCCTAGACTTTCTGGCAGAGCTCTTCCATTTAGGCTCTTCTTCTTCTACCATTAGAGTACAACTAGCTGCTATATCTAATTTTCATGTAGGAGTCTCAGACTCCAGTATCATGTCCCATAAGCTCTGCAAAGCCTTTTTAAGAGGTATTTTTCTACTCAAGCCCGCAATCAAAGATCCCCTGCCTCAATGGGACTTGAATTTGGTTCTTGCATCCTTGATCCTCCCTCCCTTCAAACCAGCGGCTTCATGCCCTCTTAAGCTGCTCTCATGGAAAACACTTTTTCTAGTAGCCATAACTTCAGCTAGAAGGGTATCTGAACTTCATGCTCTGTGCAGTCGTCCTCCTTACTTAGTTTTCCACAAAGATAGGGTGTCCCTCCGGACTAATCCGGCCTTCCTACCTAAAGTTTCCTCTGAAACAAATCTGAACCAAACGATTGATCTCCCAGTATTCTTCCCTGACTATTCCAACAGGTCGGAACAAAAGTTACATTTTCTAGATGTTCACCGCCAACTTAGATATTATTTGGACAGGACTAAACAGTTCAGGAAATCTGATCAACTTTTCCTGTCTTATGCGGAAGGGAAATTGGGCCTTCCAGTTACTAAGGTGTCCCTTTCAAGATGGCTTACCTCTATAATTACCTTCATCTGTGAAATCAGACATCAAAAACTGCCTTCAAGATCTAGAGCTCATTCAACTAGGGCATTAGCTACATCTGTAGCTTTTCAGGACAGGCTGCCTATAGATTCCATTTGCGCAGTAGCCACTTGAGCTTCTCCTCATACCTTCATTTTACATTACAAATTGGATATGGCCTCCAGAAACCATGCCAGCTTTGGTTCCACTGTTCTCAAGAGTCTGTTCCGATAGGCCACCCGGAATAAGGTGCTAGGGACGCGGTCCCATCCAGCAAGAATGAAGGCGAGATTGACAACTTAACATTAAGAAGTTATGTACCTACCATAACGTTCCATGTTAGTTGTCTTCTTCTCGCCTTCTTTCTTGCGTCCCACCCTCCTTCCCCCTAGCCTGGACAGACCGATAGGAAATTTTGGGATCTTCCTTTGGATTTTCCTTCCCACATATTCTACCACCTGTATTCCCCCTTTTATGTTTGTGGTAGCTTACATTCAGGTTTATATAGAGGTGGGTTCTTTTTCTCCATACTATGGAGACCAGAACTGCTTGGTTTAGCTATCAAACGAGATCTGAGTAGTTACCACCTAGCATTGTGGGATGTAGGGGAGCCTCGAGCCGGTGGAATTAGCTCTCGAGCTTTAGTATTGGCCGAGTCGGAGCCGAGGTTCGGCTCCGAACCCATCCAGCAAGAAAGAAGGTGAGAAGACAACTAACATGAACGTTATGGTAGGTACATAACTTCTTATTACCATCTATGCACTTACCTTAAGAAGAAGTAAAATCATCTGAATTCCACATTAAAGAAATGTGTAACTAATGAAGAGGATGCTACTGGCAAACAACTTTATATATTAATGTTTTTATCTACAAATTCAGTGCCTGCTACCCTTGAAAAATTAATTGCCTATATTACATTAAAAAATTGGTAAGTTGGTGATATTGCAATAGGAAATGACTAAGAAGTTCATGGTCACTTGCTTCTGTCCAACAATACGTATCATCACCCGTTCCATCAACATCAGAAATTCTCTCTCCACTTTGGGAAAGCATAATTGACAAGTTTAAGGGGCTGGCTGCATACTTCCTAGTGCCAAACCAAACATTAGCTTTTAATCTATTGAACTAGACACATTTTAACGGAACCAGACTTCTGAGAACAGGCATGGCGGCAGTTCAGCTTCCACCTAAGGAAAACAGTCAAGAATGTACTGTATCATCACCAACAAACTGAATAACTAAAGATTCCTACAAGCCTGCAAAATATTAGACTGACACCATGACTGGAAAGAGAATAAGCAAGCTTAACATTAATCTGCCTTGCATCACTAGTTCTCCATTCAATGAAATGGTACACACACTTGACCCAAAATGTGGACTGTAAATAAATTATATTTTTTTTTCTTTAAATTTACTAAGGGGTGTAACGTTGTATTTTACTAACCTTACCACTTGCTGAAAAAGACCGCATTGATAACAAACAAAATAAATAAGGGGCTTTTTGGTGGAGACTCACTTAAACTTTCAACCTACAATAAAGCAAGTTAAAAAACTGTAACATTCAGTTATCAGGGTATTTTTATTCAGTATATCAGTACACATAGGCCTTTCATATACTGCCACAGCCAACGCTTGTGCTCAAATGAAGTTAGAAACCGTGCTTAAAAGACACCGTAGATTAACTTTTGTACTTTTCTAAACATTGTACCATAAACAGTGTTATTGTGACCTGCCTTGCTGTTATCAATAAAACACATTTTTGTTGACTTTTTTGATCTACAAAAACACTAATATAAAACTGCTTAGCTTAAGATCAATCCTACATTAAAATTTCAGTATTCGAAAAATGTAAACTTGTATAAAAAACACACTTAAAATAAATGCAACCACGCTGCTCATTTAAACTATATATATATATATATATATATATATATATATATATATATATATATATATATATATATATATATATATCTATATATATATCTATATATCTATATCTATATATATAGGGTGTTATTATCTTACGTGACTAAGTGGAAAATCACAGAACTACAAATTTTATCTGGACAGTTGAGAGGTATGTTGCATACACACAGCTGCTCTCTGTCACATAGCAATACACGCACATACACCCACTCTCTCACGAAACACACACATGCATTCTCTTTCACACAAAAACTAAACTAGTTTAAATTCCACACACTCGTACTTTCTCATACAACACACAGACACACACCTTCCATTCCTACACACATCTACTCTCTTACACAGTTACACATGCACTTTCTCTCTCATTCAAACAGAACGACTAATTTAAATTCCATACACATACATACATACACATACTTTCTCTCGCATACAGTAACCCGGTTTAAACTACACAGACACACACACACAAATACACTTACTTACCTCCTTTTTAAATGAAATGGCCGCATGCATACGCACGGAATTAATCCCTCTCTTGAAGTGCTAGTTTAATTTCCGCGCGCCACCACAGAACGTCTTTACATCAGTGTCTGCGTACATGTGTATGATGCGCATATATTTCTCCTGAAAGGTAGTGGAGTGAAGATTTTTTTTTTTTTTTTGGTAGTTGTTGAAGCCTCCTGGCCACATTACAGGTTTAAAAGTGGTTTATTTATTCATTTTAATTAATGTACTTTTCTTATTATGTGTTCGCATAATAAAACAAGTAAATTAATTAAAATAAATAAATAAATGAACACAAACTGTGCCCTTTACTAGGCTGGCCTGTACGGCGCACTAGGCGGTTGCCTAGTTCGCCTATGCCTGAGACCGGCCGTGGTCTGTGTGTACCTAGTTAGAGGTTGTCTGAAGAAAAATAAAGGATGTTTTTGATTTGAGAATGCCACTAGGGTGGAGTGGGATTGCATGCATAGCTGTTTTTGGATGGTTAGTTTGCTAGGTGGCAAGGTCCTTTTACTTAAGAAGGAAATTATGCAGTGATGGGTGGTAAGGTCCTTTTAGTTAAGAAGGAAATTGTGCAGTGATGGGTGGAAAGGGTAGGGTAGGGAATAGAGCAAAGTGAGTCTGAGCATAGCAGATAGGACCCAGTCAGCTTCCAAGAATCTATTAGGAAAATCTTAGGGCGTACTGCAGGTAAGGATTTTTGCAGATACAGCACCTTTTGTGGCTTATTATTTTGGTTACCGTGTAGCAGAGATTACACCTTTTTGAGGGTTTTTACTTTAATAAGTTTTGTAGCAGAGGTAAAATATTATTGGGCAGGGGTACATTTCAGCAAATGTATGTATAGTTAACAGATACACTTGTTTAGTGATGGGGCACAGGTAGTGAGAGTACTCTCAAGGTCTGCATTGTGGTATAGTGATATTGTAAATGTTAATGTATAACAATTACTAGCCATTTATTTTAAAGTTTTAGACTGAAGAAAAGAAGGAAAGAGAGCAGCAGGTGGTAGAGTACTGTAAATAATTACATTAAAAGATTAGCAGGAGACTCCTCTTCAGCAGAGACGTCTTGTTTGGTTAAAGAAATATAGGACACTTGGCAACCATTACATTTAGGTGAGACTGCCTCTGCTGTTATGGGTACTCCCATGTAGCAATTTCATTTATAACAAAGACTGCGCCTATAATAAATTATTAGAATTTCAACTTGAAGGGGCTCCTAAACATTGGAGAGACAAGTGAAAATGTACACTGCATCTCTCAGCTTTTGTAGAACAGTTAAAAAAAAATAACGTAACATGCTGCAATGTGGAAGTGAAATGCAGAATCAAGGTATTCCTAATGACTGACGGGCAGCCACTGGAATAGAAGATGTTATGAGACTATTATCACAAGTGTTTATTATGCCTTAAAACAGGCGTCAACAGTTGTAAATTGCACAGTTACACTGGAAGGAAAGGTAGGGCGCTACTTTTAGTTGAGGCATGTGAGATTAAGAATAAAACAAATTAAAACTTTAAATGTGTACTGTTATCTTACACAACAGTTTTTGTTTTAAAAATAGTCTGTATGGGAAGTCAAACTCTTTCTTTCAATGAAAGTCATTAAAGGTTTGAAATTAAAAAACTCAGCACGTTTAGTGGGTGGGTAGGAACCAAATAAATGTCAGTTAAGCCAGTGTTTACTGAAATAAAAGTTGGGAGGGGTGCTGTTACTTGCACAAGAAAAGATGGCTGAAGTTATCTCCAGTAATTTATTCAGGTTCCCAAATTGTTTGGGACAACTGCTGTAAAGGGAATGAAACACAACCCCATAGGTAGATACAGTGCAGGTCAACTTTAAATGTGATACTAGCAAATATCAGAAGAAGTCATTATGCAGAAAAAAATGAACCGGCAAACTGTCTTAAATTAGCATCATGCAACATTTGAGAAATGTGTGCGACAACACATGTAGTGATTAAAGTAAACATTTGATAGAGTGCAGTCCAGTTTTTACATGCATGTAACAGTAAGTTCAGGTGGCTATATAATGCAGGAGAAAAGAAAATTAAACCACTGTTATTCACCTGCAGTGCATACATTAGAATATACACTTTGGAAAGATGCTACAGTTATTTGTCTCTTGGCACCATAAGAGGAAGGGCTTTTATTGAGAAACTGATTAACTAATTAATCCACTGTATTCTGTTCTAAGAAATGAACCCCCATTCCTTTGACTGTTGGGTCAGAATGTATTCCCCCAGGGAACAGCCCGTGTTTGTATCTGTTGTGTTTGATTTTCAATTAGGCAAGGTCTTTCTTCCCCAAAAGAGCATCTACATCTACTGAGTTGGTTATATTTCTCCAGAACACTTTTCCAAGTGGTTATTCAAATGCTAGGTTATATGGCAGAAGCCATCCTGATTCTTTTTTTGTCCAAGTGCAAATTATTTGTCATTATTGGTGCTTGCATGCTCCCTGGCTCCAAAAATAGGATAGATTCAGACACTTTGCGACACCGTAGATAAACTGTGGTTGGGTAGTGATCCATATCACCATCAAAGGTGGATTTTCTTTTAGACACAACGGACAACTAATGCTTCCTGAGAAGGTGGAAAAGCCTATGTTAAAAAAAAATTCAGGACACAAAAAAAACTTGGGACAGGAGCCTTGCTTTCATGTCAGTGGAACATTAGTTTTAAAAATAAGTAGTTAACTGCATTGCATATTGCAGGTTTTAGAAGTTGCTGAAACACATTCTGAGCTGACAGGTAATATTTAGCACAAGTTGTTCACATTGTTTGGAAAGTCATTAGTGAAATGTTCACCTTTATTGAGCCTTGTTGTCTGTGACCTAGTTTCAATATTCCAAACGTTATTTAAGCAATACATGTAGCTTTATGTTATGTTTTTAAATAATGTTTTTATTGTAGTTGTGCTTAGATTTAAAGGACCTTAATGAACTTGCAATTTGAATCTGAATCTTCTCATAGGCAAGCAAGGCCGGGGGCAGAGGTGATGTGCCATGTACAAGGGATCAAAGCTTTTCTTGATTATTCCAATAGTTTATTCTGATTCAAATAGACTAGGCAACTTTATCTTAAGGGCATCCTTTGGCCTCCAGAGAGCCTTATGATGTTCTTCATCTCACATTGCTGCAGTCCTTACACTTGGGTAGTCCGCTGTCCTCGGTCGGCCCGAATATCAAAGTATAAGGCTGACGTCGGTCAAGGCGCATTTGACTGACATCAGGACGTCAGGGTACAAATGCGCATGACCGACGTCATATCCTCAGTCTTTTTTGCCGCATGGTCCGATGCAGAAGCAGCATTGCAAGTGCCGGTTGGCGTTCTGAAATTTTTCGATTTCGGAGTTTCAGACCGAGTCAAAGTTGGCTAAGTACCCGTTAGAATATTTTAGTTTTTCTTGCCTCAGTGGTTTACCGGATGTCAGAAAAAGTGAATAATTGTATTTCTTGTGGGAAACAGATACCGCATAGAGACTATCATACTTTGTGTATTCCTTGTTTAGGGCCTGAGCACGACGTTGTTGGGTGTCGCTCTTGTGCTAGATTCAATAAGCGCACTATAAAGAGAAGGTTAGATTGTGCCAGGTTAGTCTTCGGGAAGCGGTGCAATTATAAAATGCCGTCGGATGCTCCGACGCCCGCTTCTTCGAAGAAGCGCAAGGACAAAGCAGTTAAGCCTAGGCTAGAAGAACCGTCAGTACCGGACGCCGGTTCTTTAGAGGTGTCGGTGGAGCCGGTGGTTCCACCGGAGATTTCTTTGGGATCCCAGGGAGAGACTTTGTTATTGCAGGATGTGGCCTCTCAGGAGGCAGGTCAGGCTGAAGGGGCTTCTCAGGTTACTATACTCCCCTCCCTTCCTAGGGTGGTTAGGCCCCCTCCTTCTGTTTCCAAGGCTTCTCCCAGAGGCAGGCCAGGTTTAGCTTCAGTTGGTGTCACCCCTAGTTCTTCAGGAACTGTGCCCAAGAAGCATATGCTTAAAATGGCAGAAGATTTGATTACTTTGATTAGGGGTTCTTTGCCCCCTCCTGATAAGAGACCTAGGGTGGAGCCTGAGCTAGGAGTTTTGAGCAGGCTTCAGATGTTTCAGAGTCTTCGGCTGAAGACTTGCAGGAGTATTCTCCTTATTCTGATTCTGATGTGGATGATTCTACTCCTTCTGCTTCTCCTCCTGAGGATTTTTCTTTTCAGAAACTCTTCATTCCATGAGGGAGCATTTTAAGTGGGAAGGTCAGGACTTCTCTGATTCCAGGAAAAGGCTTAGGGAATTTTTGTTTTTACCCCAGCATAGGCCTTTGGCTATACCTCCTGTTTTGGATGTGGTGGAGGATGTTTTTACAGAGGCTTCTCTTAATCCTGATTCTTTGCCTCCTGCTCCTGTTAAACCGGATAGGTATTACAGGGTGCCTGAAGCTCATAAGTATCTTTTTAAGAGTCCTAGGGCAGACCCAGAAACTGTTAGTCAGGGGCCTAAAGGTGTTAAGGCTTCTGTTGTCAAGAATCCGGTTCCTACAGATAAAGAGGCCAGGGCCTTGGATAGCTGGGGAAAGAAAGTTTATACTTCTTCCACTCTAGCTATGAGGGCTTTGAATTGCCAGTTTCACATGTTGAAATACCAAAACTATCTCCTTTCACAATTGAAGTCTAAGGTTGATGCTCTGGCGGAAGGTATTGATTGCAAAGAGTTACAAGATTTAGTACATGTTTCTGAACAGGTGGGTAAGCATTCTTTGCAATGTGGTTTTGATGCTGTACAGGCCTCGTCTAGGGTGGCTGCCACTGGGTCAGTTCTTCGCAGGCACGCCTGGCTGAGGGATCAGAATTTATCTGACCATGTTAAAACAAGGATTTTAGATGCTCCTTTACAATCTGATGTGTTGTTTGGTTCTCCTGTTGAGGCAGTTTTAAAGAAAATGGAAGACAAGGCTAAGTCTATGCAGACTGTTAAAGATTTTTTGCAGGTTCAGCCTCCAAAGTTTAGTAGAAATTGGCCTACTAAGGGGTGGACGTATCCTTCTTATGATTCCCAGTCTAGAGGTAGATCTAGACATGGTAGGGGCAGAGCTCAGGGCTCTTTCAGGCCTAGAACAGGGAGTTCTCCTGCACAGTCTTCGGGTGAGGGCAGGGGTCAGTCCTTTCATAAACAGACCCAATGACCTACCTTTTCAGCTGCCAGAGCCTTCTCGTCTGGCAGCACCTTTGGGGGGAAGGTTGGCACTTTTCAAAGAAAATTGGAGTTTAATTACCCAAGACAGATGGGTATTGGATATCATACACCACGGTTACAGGTTTTATTTCCATACCTTGCCTCCTTTCAAAGGCATGCCGGACGTTCCTCCTCAACAAAGAATAGAGGCTCACAAGCAAATTTCTCTGTTACTCCAAATAGGGGCCATACAGCCGGTCCCTATGCCAGAAGTGGGCCTAGGATTTTATTCTCGCCTGTTCCTAGTACCAAAGAAAGGGAACACGTGGAGACCAATTTTGGACTTATCTATCCTCAACACTTATCTGGACATTCCCAAGTTCAAAATGTTGACGTTACAGCAGCTTTTACCTCTGCTGGGCAAAGATCATTGGATGGTAACTTTGGATCTCAAGGAGGCTTATCTTCATGTTCCTATCAGACTGAGTTGCAGGAAGTATCTGCGTTTTGAGCTGGGACTTCTCATTATCAGTTCTCTGCATTGCCCTTTGGCTTATCTACTGCCCAGAGTGTTCACGAAAGTTCTGGCTCCAGTGATAGCTTTCCTCAGGTTAAAAGGAATACAGATCTATCCTTATTTGGACGATTGCCTGATTCTGGCTCAAGGAAGGGACGAGCTTCTTCGTCATTTGGATTATGTGATAGCAGTGCTAAGATGCCTGGGGTATTCTGTGAACGAAATAAAGTCCAGTCTAGTACCCTCTCAGGACATGTGCTTTCTGGGTGTGAGGCTGAATACAGCATCCCAGATGGCCTTTTTGACCCCGGACAAACAAAAGAATCTTTCCCTTTACTTTCATCAGTTGTCTCATCAGTCCAGGCTGACTGCAAGGACAGTCCTTCAAGCCTTGGGGTTCATGGCATCTTGTATTCTGGTGCTTCCCAATGCCAAACTGCATATGAGGAAGCTACAATGGTATCTCAAAATGTATGGACACAGCACTGCCAGGATTTGGACACTGTCATTCAAATAATACCTTGCATTCAAAAGGAATTGTTGTGGTGGGCTCAGGAATGATACCTAAACAAGGGACTCTCTGTGACCCGGCCAGAGGCGAGTCAGATTCTAACGACAGATGCCTCAGACAAAGCTTGGGGAGCTCATCTGAATGGAAAGTGGATACAAGACAAGTGGCCTGCCAGACTACAACATCTACATATCAACTTGAAAGAGATGTTAGCAGTCCAGTTTGCATTAATAGCTTTCAAGGATTTACTTCTTCCAGGGCAGGTGTTGATTCTAACAGACAACACAACTGTCATGTGGTACATCAACAAGCAAGGCGGAACACATTCTTATCCTCTATGCAGGCAAGCAATGATTTTGTGGGAGACTGCTCTCAGTTTACAGCTAAACCTTCAGGCAAGGTTTCTGCCGGATCACAGAACTCCTTAGCAGATGTGTTGAGCAGACAAATTATGGATCCCCACGAGTGGAAATTGGATCCTCATGTATTTCAGAAATTGACAGTGTCATGGGGAACTCCAGACATAGATCTGTTCGCTTCTCCACTAAACCACCAGCTGCCAAAGTTTTGCACAAAAAGGTTTCATCCCACAGCTTGGAAAGTGGATGCTCTTTCTTTCAATTGGAGCAATCTTCATGTGTATGCCTTTCCGCCTCTGCCTCTCCTCCCAAAGGTACTACTAAAGGCCAGACAAGACAAACCAAGGATGATTTTGATAGCTCCAGATTGGCCTCGACAGCATTGGTACCCATTACTGAGAAGCCTGGTACGGAAGCCTCCATGGCCTTTGCCTTGATTCCACACCTGTTGTCTCAGGAGGACAGTCATTTGCTCAATGTCAAGCTTCACTCTCTGCACCTAACAGCCTGGCATATTCTGTTTTGAACCATAGTGGGCCTCCACTTCCACAGCAAGTTTTGAATGTTATTTTGGAAGCTAGAAGGCCTAGTACAAGGAAAGTGTACGCAGATAAATGGAAGAGATTTTTATTTTGGAGTGCAGCAAAGGATTTTGATGTTTCTGAGCCTAATTTAAGTGTGGCTCTTCAATATCTTACTGAGTTACTGGACAAAGGTTTGTCCTTCTCTTCTATTAAGGTTCATGCTGCAGCAATTTCGGCTCACTATGATTGTGACCCACCATTGTTTTCTCATCCTTTGTTCAAGCAATTTCTTAGAGGGGCAAAGAATATAAGACCCCACGAAGAGCTCCTACTCCTGCTTGGGATCTCAATTTTGTGTTGGAGAAACTCACTCTACAACCTTTTGAGCCTGCAGCTACTACTGAATTAAAGTTTTTATCATGGAAGACTGCTTTTTGTTGGCTATTACCTCTGCAAGAAGGGTTGCTGAGTTGCAGGGCCTTATGGCGGTTGAGCCTTGCTTAATTTTGCATAAGGATAGGGTATCTTTACGCACTAATCCTTCCTTTATGCCTAAAGTGGTTTCTAGTGTGGCTTTAAACCAAACTATTCATTTGCCTACTTTTTATGCAAATCCCCAAAATAAAGGGGAAAAGATTTTGCACACTTTAGATGTACACAGGCAGTTGCGATATTATTTGGACAGAACTAAAGGGTTCAGGCAGTCTCAGCAGTTATTTGTTTCTTTTGCTTTGAGTTCTCAGGGCAAGCCTGTGTCAAAACAAACTATTTCTAAGTGGATTGGGTTTTGCATTGCTTTCTGTTATTCCCATCATGGCAAGGAGATTCCAGCTGGGATTAGGCCTCATTCCACTAGGGCTACTGCCACTTGACAGCTTTTTGAGGGGTGGCAACTAAGGATATTTTGGAGGCAGCTACTTGGAGTTCAGTGCATACTTTCTCTAGGCATTATCACCTACCACTTTACTCTAAATCCAGGGCTGGTTTTGCCACTGCTGTTTTGCAGGGCATTTTGGCAGCTCCTGCTTCCTTATAGTTTGGCCATCCTCCCTTACCTCTGCTTTGGGATTCTACCCAAGTGTAAGGACTGCAGCAATGTGAGATGAAGAACATAGTACAGTTTTGTACCTACCATAAATGTAGATGTTCAAGATCCACATTGCTGCAGTCCAATTTACCCTCCCTCCTTCCCTCTGTAGTTAGAGGCGGTTGTGTGGGTTGGGTTGTCAATATGGTGTATATTGTATATATTGTACATATTTTTAGTGCTAGGATGGTTGGTTGTTTGTTTGCTGTCTTTTGGTTTTGACCTTTATTTTTAGGGTCTTCTGACATCTGGGGCAAGAAAAGACTGAGGATATGACGTCGGTCATGCGCATTTGTACCCTGACGTCCTGATGTCAGTCAAATGCACCTTGACCGACGTCAGCCTTATACTTTGATATTCGGGCCGACCGAGGACAGCGGACTACCCAAGTGTAAGGACTGCAGCAATGTGGATCTTCGAACATCTACATTTATGGTAGGTACAAAACTGTACCTTTTTTATACTTCGGTACCTTTTCCTCACTGTTCTCAGCTTTGTACATTTCCTCTCAAACACTGGATATTTTTGGCTGGAAGTAGTGCTGTGGATATTAGTATTTGTTCTACTCAAATCATGTGGAAGCAAATCTAAAAAAAAAATTGTCATCAGGCACTATTTTTAATGTTAATAACTGTTCTTCAGCTAATACTTTAAGCACTGTGCTTTTATAGTGATCTTCATTTTCAAACACTTGTAACAGTGAATGATGAAATAGATTAAGGCAGACAATGAAACAGTGGTTAGATAATATGCAATTAGTCTCCATGTATAGATGTGTGTGAGTTGGCAATTCTTATCGGTTATCATTTTAGAAAAACATGGAACACTGGTGTATAGATTAACAGATGTCCAGTAGCTCACTGCAGTACATTTTAAGGCTGTTCACATCGCTTATATGAAACTTCTTTAGCCATGGTATGTTAAAAATTTACATTTGATCAGTACTTCCTTGATAGCTGTTTTTTTTTTTTTTTTTTTACCCAACCTCATTTATAGAATTGAAATTGTAGAATTGTTAGTTGATATAGTGGACCATTATCCTATATACCCCACCACCCTATGACAAGATTCCCATACACAGTTTTACCATTGCTGGCTTATTATATCATTTGCAGTATTGCAGTCATCTTTTTACACCATCTCAGTGTGAGGTCTGTGCCCCCCCCCCCCCTCAGTCCTCTAATCTCTAAATGTACTACTCCCAGGGTCACACCACCTTGGAAAAAAGTGAAATACACTTTCTCCAGGATTGTGTGACTTATGAGGTAGTATATTTAGAAATGGGGACATGGGGGTACAGCCCCCCACATTGGATGTGCAGGAGGTGTGGCCACCCTGCAAACCATAGCTGTCTGTAAACAGTTTATATTTTTATACTGTCCTACAGTGTTAAAATATTCTGGGAGAACATTATCCTTGGGATACTGACTATGAGAAAAGATAAGCTGTACTTTCAAATAGATGCAGAAATGGCTGACTTGGTACAGTCATAGTTATTTTTTTCAACTATTCAAATTAGCATGTACTATAGCAGTTGCATAGGTTTGGTTTAGAAGTGCCAGTATGTTTAAATTCCCTCTAACTTTGTTAAAATATAAGAAACTGAAACAAGAAAGAATACTTTTCTCTGTTTTGCAAAAAGAAAAATGCATACATATACATGTATGTTTATGCACACATATAAATGTATATTTTATTTATTTATTTATATATATACATATATATATATATATATATATATATATATATATATATGTGTGTGTGTGTGTGTGTGTGTGTGTGTGATTTTATAATTTTTATATGTGCGTATGTGTGTATATGGTTTCACTTCAGAATCCTGAAATATCACAATCCTGAATTTCAGAAAACTTCATAATCTGGAAACCCAAAATCCTGAATCCCAAAAGACTGAAAACACACAGGATATATATACTGACTATAGAGAACACAAACCGGATTACATTCCACTAAATATAAGCAGGAGGGCAAGCCCCCCTGCACCCCAATATGGGGGGGCTGCACCCCCCCCACTCCCTGCTACCTAAATATATCAACTCCAAGACTGCACTTCACTACACTGTCACGAGTTATGTTGTAGTATAGCAAGTTAAAAGGGAAGGTTACTAAGGTTACAACAGGCAGTCATGAACACATGTGATGGTATGTTTGCCATTTTATTCTGTGGAGTGCAGTCTTGGGGTTTATATATTTAATTAGCAGGGGGTGTGGGGGTGCAGCCCCCACATGGGACGGTGCAGGGGGGCTTGCCCCCCTGCCCATACTTGATGAAAAGTGCTATCCTTTGTCTTGTATGTGTGACTCTGTGTCCTTGTTCTGGAATATTGTCATTCTTTGTGTGCTGTATATTTTCAGTATTTTGTGATTCAGGATTTTGGGTTCAGGATTATGAAGTTCAGGATTCTGAAGTGAAACCGTGTATGTCTGTGTATGTATGTATGTATGTATGTATATATATATATATATATATATATATGTGTGTGTGTGTGTGTGTGTGTGTGTGTGTGTGTGTTTATCTGTATGTATGTATTTTTTCACATACAAATGTTTTCTTTGCTATGCTTAGCCTTCTGTTTTCTTTCTTTTGTTTTTGTAATAGTACCTTGGATTTGGAACTCCTGCCAACTTAGGAAAAGGCAGAAGGGCAGCAGCAGCTGCAGATCTAGCTAATACAAGTAATGAGGCTAATACCATACAGGAAAATGAAGAGAAGGATCGTTTACTTCGACATGTAGAAGCCAGAGACCTCATTGAGTTCGGAATGATTCCAGAGTTTGTTGGCCGGTTACCTGTAGTTGTACCACTACACAGCTTAGATGAGCCTACCTTAGTGCGTATTCTTACAGAGCCACGCAATGCTGTTATTCCTCAGTATCAAGCATTGTTCAGCATGGACAAGGTTTGTTCTTATTTTGTATTTTTTCTGGTATTCTTTGATATGTGCATTACAGCTTTGTGTTTATCTTGTAGACATTTGTTTTTTGGATTGTATAAGACCAGAGCTGACTTTAGAAGCTCTCAATATTTGGTGTTGCAATTTCCCATCATACAGTCCCTGATTTAGTATCTTTTGTCTGTCTGTGTAACATAATAAGGAGTCCATGCACCCCCTCCCCTTTTGGCACACACCATGGTGTTGTGATTCAGGCAAGGTGTGTGTCTGTATGTGTGTGGGGGGTGGGGGTGGGGCAGTGGAAGGTCATGGCTTAGGTTTTTTTCTCCCTTTTGCCAGTTTGGATCTTCAGATCTTGATCCATTCAAATGAGTTTAAACCAAACATTCATCTTGGAAATACTATATTGGATAACTGCAAAGCTGCAACCTGTTAAATGTTGCTGCTGTTAGTTTTTGAAGCCAGGACCTGCTTAAGCTGTGCCACTTCTGCTTTGGTAACCAGCATTTTATCTGGCATTTCCAGAATTTTATATTGCAGCCCAGTAACCTATAGACAAGGAAGAAATGTGTGGTATTTTTCATCTCATCTGATTGAAAATGGAGGCATTTGAAGGTACAAAGTACACGGAACAAGAGCAATCTTTCAAGTGATCCTAGACTATTGCTAAATTAGTATGAGGGTATGTAAATCAAAGTCCAGGTATTGGTCATGTCCTCCTCTTCACAAAACTGCCCACACCTTTCATGCAGACGTCTGTAGTTACCAGCTGCCCTTAACTAATGAAGGATTAAAGTCACACCTGCCTGCTTATGAGAGGTCTGGGAGAGGTACACCCTGCTTCTGGGAATCTGATCCAAGGAGATGTTCTTCTTGTTTCACTGTTGCAGTCATTACATTTGGGTAATCTGCTGGCAGGTTGCCCTCAGTTGGCCCGATTAACAAAGTCTTGGGGACTGCGTCAGTTGCTGTCCCTTCTTCCATGACGTCAGGTCGTCAGGGGTATAAAACCTGCAACCGACGCCATTAAATCAGTTTTTCTTTCCGTGCGGTGCCCGAAGCAGTTTGCAAGTGCCGGTCCGCCAACTCCTGAAATTTTCATTTTCGAGTTTCAGATCCGAAGTCTTCAACTAAAAAGCTAAGTACCCCGTTGGGGAAACTTTTTATTACTTCTTACCGATGTCAGTAAAAGTTAATAATTGCATTACCTGTGGGAAGCAAATACCTCATAAGGATTTTCATTTGTACTGTATTCCTTGCCTAGGCCCTGACCACAACGTACCTTGCTGTCAGTTTTGTGCTTTATTTAATCAACACACTATCAAACGTTGGTACATTTTTGCTTATAAATATTTTGGCTCACGCTTTAATTATCCAGAAATGTCGTCTGTTACCAATCCAACTACTGGAATACCTAAAAAATGCAAAGAAAAAGACAGAGACAGGCCGTTGAGGTCCAAAGCTGCCGACGACGCTTCTTCTAAGCCAGTCGCCAGTTCGCCGGTTCTCAGTGAGGCACTTTCACAGCCCCTGATACCTGCTACTTCTGATTCCCAGGCCTCTACTGAGACCCATTCGGAATCCGTTATGCCACGAGGTGCATCAATTATGAAACCTGCAGATGTCTCTACCTTGGATGGGTCCAGAGCCGCTGTGCAGGCACCGGCTTCTGAGGGTGTTTTCAGGCCTACAGATTTGGCCACATGTGCAGGCCCCTATGCCTCAAAAAAAATGATCAAAATGGCTGAAGATTTAATTACTCTGATCAGGGGTAGCCACCCCCCCCCCCCTCTTCTAAGCGGCCTAGGCAAGACATTGATTATGAATCCTTCTGAACAGCATTCTATTTCTTCTGACTCTTCTAATGACCAGGAATTGTATATACCTACTTATGAGGACTCTGATGCAGAAGATTCCATTCCTTCTGCTTCTCCCCCTGAGGATTTTTCTTTTGGGGAAACTTTACATACCTTAAGGGAATATTTCCATTGGGAAAGTCTGGATTTCTCTGAGTCTAAAAAGAGACTTAGGGATTTTCTTCTTCTTCCTCAGCATAGGCCTTTGGCTATACCTCCTGTTTTAGACATTGTTGATGATGTTTTGTCAGAATCTAGTATGGCTCCTGATTCTCTGCCTCTGGCTCCTTGTAAGCCAGACAGATACTACAGGGTTCCTGACTCCCACAAATTTATTTTCAAAAATCCTGTTGCAGATCCTGAAACCATTTCTCAGAGTCCCAGGGGCATTAAGGCTTCTACTGCTAAAAATCCTACCCCTTCTGATAGAGATTCCAGGGCGCTGGATAGATGGGGTAAAAAGGTTTACACTTCTGCAACCTTGGCAATCAGGGCTTTAAAGTGTCAATTTCATATGCTAAAATATCAACAGCATATCATATGACTGCTTAAACAGAAAATGTTAATTTCTGACTGTGTGGAAAACAAAGATTTACAGGATTTATTGCATTCAGCTGAACAAGTTGGAAAACATACTTTGCAATGTGGTTTTGATTCTTTGGAGGCCTCTTGCAGGGCTGCTGTAACTGGATCTGTGCTAAGAAAGCAAGCTTGGCTCAAAGAGCAAAATCTGCCTGATCATGTTAAAGCAAAATTGTTGGATGTTCCTTTACAGCAGGATCATCTCTTTGGTAATAAGGCTGAAGAAGTTTTATAAAGGATGGAAGATAAAGCTAAATCTGTGCAAACTGTGAAAGATTTCTTACAAGTGTAACCTCCAAGATTTAGTAGGCACTGGCCTACTAAGAACTGGACCTTTCCAGTTCCTTCGAGAGCCACTCAAGTCAAACACAGACATTCCAAAGGCTCCGGGTTTCAATCACAAGGGACTTTCAGAACAAAACAATGGAGTGCCTCCTCATCCAAATCTGGAAACAACAAGACACCTCCCTATGGTAAGCAGTCTCAATGACTTCCCTTTACACTTACCAAGCACTTACCTTTTAGCCACACCTTTGGGGGGAAAACTGGCTCTTCATGCAAGAAACTGGCAACTTATAACCCAGGACAAATGGGTTTTAAATATAGTATCCCAGTGATACAGATTTCATTTCCACACGTTGCCAAATCCAAACGGATGGCCAGACCTGCCCCCAAATCAGTGGGCAGAGGCCCAGAAACAAGTACTTTCCCTTATAAGCATGGGGGCTATTCAACCAATACCAGAAGAGGAAAAGGGACAAGGTTTCTATTCAAGACTTTTCCTGGTACCCAGAAAAGACAAATCATGGCATCCAATTCTGAACTTATCTACTCTAAATACCTTTCTAGATATTTCAAAACTCAAAATTTTGACTCTTCACCAGTTACTTCCTATGCTAGGCAAAGATGCCTGGTTGGCAAGTCCAGATTTAAAAGAGGCTTACCTGCATATCCCAATCAGGGAATCTTGCAAAAGATACCTCCGCTTCAAAGCAGGCTACTTGCATTACCAGTTCTCTGCACTGCCCTTTGGCTTATCTACTGCACCCAGGGTCTTTACAAAGTGCCTGGCTCCAGTAATTGCATTTTGCAGGCAAAGAAATATTCAAATATATCCATACCTGGACGATTGTCTAATTCAGGCAGAAAACAAGGACACTCTTCTAAACCATCTGGCGTTTGTAAAAAGGGTTCTAACTTGTCTAGGGTACACTATAAACAAAAAGAAATCACAACTGGTACCCTCTCAAAAATTTACATTCCTGGGTACAAGCTTGAATACACTGACCAGATAGCTTTCCTTACACCAGAGAAGCAAATTCATTTGGTGACTTGCTTCAAACAGGTGGCCACAAAAACCCTGCTTTCTGCAAGGTAAATACTGCAAACCTTGGGGTTCATGGCCTCCTGCATTCTTCTAATTCCATATGCAAGACTGCATATGAGGAAACTTCAGTGGTACTTAAAAAGTCTATGGAGTCAGCATTGTCACAGCCTGAAAACAGTGATTCCTATCATTCCTTGCCTGCAACTAGAGTTCCTATGGTGGGCAGAGGTCTGCCACCAAAACAAGGGACTGTAATTCACACCACCCCCTGCCACCCAAACCCTAACTACAGACGCATCAGACTATGCTTGGGGGGCACATCTGGCCAGGAAGTGCATTCAGGGCAAATGGAGCCCAAATCAAGTGCACCTTCATATCAATCAAAAAGAAATGCTAGCCGTACAGAATGCAGTGACAGCCTTCAAGGACTACCTTCATCCAGGACAATTAATGATAAAGACAGACAACACCATGGTTATGTGGTACATAAACAAGCAGGGGGTTACACACTCCTACCCCCTTTGCAGACTAGCCATGGCATTGTGGAACACTGCCTTCACCTATCAAGTACAACTACAAGCTCAGTTCCTGCCAGGAAAGCTGAATACTCTGACAGACGAACTAAGCAGAAATCTCATGGACCCACACGAATGGAAACTGGAACCATGGATTTTCAACATGTTGACATGTAAATGGGGAAGCCCAGGCATAGATCTTTTTGCCTCACTTCACAACTATCAGTTGGACAAATTTTGCACAAGAACTCATCACAAAAAAGCCTGGAAAGTGGATGCTGTATCCTTCAGCTGGAAAAACCTATCAGTCTATGCCTTTCCCCCTCTGCCTCTGCTCTCCAAAGTTCTACTAAAAGTCAAACAGGACAAACCAAAAATTATTCTGATTGCTCCAGACTGGCCTCGCCAACACTGGTACCCAGTCCTGCACAACGTGTCACACCTTCCACCATGGCACCTGCCTCAGACACCTTACTTACTGTCTCAGCAGAACAACCAAATTCTGCACACACAGCTCCAAACTTTGAATCTTGCAGCGTGGCTGATCACCTAAATTCACCCTTAGCATCCCTCAGCAAACCTGTGATGGATGTCATTTTGGAGGCGAGAAGGCCTAGTACTAGAAAATCTTATGCTGACAAATGGAAAAGATTCTGTGCCTGGAGTCAATCTTAAGGGATAAGCACAACAGTGCCCAACATTCTTCAGATTTTACAATACTTAACTGAGAGGCTTCACAAGGGCCTGTCCTTTTCTTCCATAAAAATCCATGCCTCAGCCATTTCAGCTCATTACAACACAGAACCTCCCCTCTTCTCTCATCCTCTGCTAAAGCAGTATCTCAGAGGGGCCAAAAACTTAAGACCACTCAGGAGAGCTCCAACCCCTGCCTGGGACCTCAATTTTGTATTGGAAAAGCTCACTCTCCCGCCTTTCAAGCCAGCTGTTACTGCAGACTTAAAATGTCTCCTGGAAAACAGCTTTCCTTTTAGCAGTCACTTTAGCTAGAAGGATTTCCGAATTACAGGCTCTTATGGAAGTGGAGCCTTTCATCATTTTTCATGTGGACAGGGTATCTCTCAGGACCAATCCATCCTTCATGCCCAAGGTGGTATCCAGTGTGGCTCTTAATCAGACCATTCATTTGCCAACTTTCTTTCCCAATCCACAGAACAAGGGGGAGCGAATTCTGCATTCATTGGATGTACACAGACAACTTAGATTTTACTTAAACAGGACCAAATCTCAAAGAAAATCTGACCAACTGCTGGTGGCATTTGCTGCAGGGGCAGAGGGAAAGGCTATTTCTAAGCAAACCATTTCCATATGGATAAGCCATTGTATTCGTGTCTGCTATATGCACCATGGAAAAACTATCCCCCAGGGGATCAGATCCCATTCCACCAGGGCTGCATCTACTTCTACAGCCTTTCTCAGAGGTGTTCCTACCAGGGACATTCTAGAAGCTGCTACTTGGAGCTCAGTTCATACATTCACCAAAATTACCATTTACCATTTTTCTCTAAATCCAGAGCTGGCTTTGCCACTGCCACTGCAGGATAGCAGTGGCAAAGCCAGCTCTAAATCCAGAGCTGGCTTTGCCACTGCTGTCCTGCAGGGCCTTATAGCTGGTCCTAATGCTGTATAATTCCCTCCACCCAACCATAGCTTTGGGAATCTACACAAATGTAATGACTGCAACAGTGAAACACGAGGAACATAGTACAGTTGTGTACATTTACCATAAATGTACATGTTCGAGTGTACACTTACCATAAATGTAGATGCGCAAGTGTATTCACTGTTGCAGTCCTGGTTACCCTCCCTCCAGCCCCCTATTTTTCTCTGGCTATACCTCTACTTTCTTTCACTATGCTTAAAAGCCCATTTGGTGTATTTGCTTTTGGGATTGGAGGTATATTTTTTGTGTTTTATAATTTTATTTGCTCCCCATTTGAGGGGCACCTGACATCTGGGGCAAGAAAAACTGATGTAATGGCGTCGGCTGCATGTTTTATACCCATGACGACCTGACGTCATGGAAGAAGGGACAGCAACAGACACAGGACCTAAGACTTTGTTAATCAGGCTGACTGAGGGCAACTTGCCAGCAGATTACCCAAATGTAATAACTGCAACAGTGAATACACTCGAACATCTACATTTATGGTAAGTGTACACAACTGTACTTTCCGGGTTTGGCCATCTGACTTTGGCTACTGATTTTGACATTGTTGAGAGGATCCTCTCCTGTTCAGAGGTAGGAGCCTCATCAGTTGTCTGGTCTATACAGATACCTTCCATGTTCTGCATCCTTGGATGTGCATCAGCTGGCTCCAGCACATCCTGTGTCATTGGGTCTTGAGGCTTCGCTGCATGGAGGGCCTTCAGCCTTTTCTGTGTTTCTTCTTGTTTCTCTTCCCATGGAGGTACATGAGAAGAGTAAGTGTAGGAGGAAGCACTTACCTTTATGAGAAACTAGACCTGAAATATCCCCCACAAAGATGCCTTATTTGGCAGTTTGTTCACTTTATTAAAACAGTGCTGGGGGTAGACCTTAATTTCAGAACCCCGGGCACCTAAACCCAAGAAGCTGGTTAGCTTGTCCCAGCCCACACTGCCTCAGCCTTCAGCTTCTCCTGCGGAAAGCAGATGTCTCTCTCTAGTAGGGCTCAGATGACACTGAATCCAAAAATGAGGAAGAGATGTCTTATGTTGAACATCTCCCTCCTCAGTCTTTCACCCCGAGTCAGTTTCAAATGACACCCTTTCCTCCCCAACACCCCCTGCCCCCAGAGGACTTAACCTTTGGGAAACTCTGCTCAAGATAAAGAAAGCATTCAGTTTGGAGAGCAGAGAGTTTCTCAGGCCTAGACCCATTACCGAGGGCTTCTGAGCCTGCTATTTCCAAGACCTTTAGCCGTTCCACTTATGCACATGGTTCTGGATGATGTCATTGAGGATATCTCTCTGCATCCTGACTCCCTTCCTCCTGCTCCAGGAAGCTAGATCACTTCTGTTAAATGCTTGACACCCACAAGCATCTTTACAAAAACCCACAGGGAGATCCCTCAATGGTGTCTCCTGAATGTGCCAAGCGAGCTCCTAAGGGTGCAGCCAGACATCCTTTACCATGTGACAATGAGAGCAGTATGTTTGATAGCTTTGGTAAAAAGACTTGTAATTCAGCTGTCCTGGCTATAAGGGCTTTTAATTTCCAATTTCATAAGTGCATGGAGTCTTTACAAGAAAGGATCATTGCTATGTCAGAGGGGATCTCAGACAAGAGCCTGCAGATGGACATACAGAAGACAGCTAGATCAGCCATCCTGGTGTTCAGGCACTCACTAAAATGTGCCTACGATGCAGTGGATGAGTCATCTAAGGCGGCTGTAATGGGCTCTATTATACATGCACACATCTGGCTGAGGACATAAGCCCTCTCAGACAAGGTGAAAGTGGAACTCCATGCCCCACTGGGTAAGTAGTTCTTCTTTGGTACCCTCACTGAGAAAGTTTTTGAAAAAATAGATAAAAAGGGAAGTAATTTAAAACTGTTAAAACATTTTATTTGTCTCAAACACCTAGATACAACAGGAATTACCCCTCTTACTCTTGGCCACTGCCTCCAAGACAAGAAAAAAGGAGGCCTCCCTGAGGCAAGAGATCAGGACAGAGCAGAAAGTGACAAGCTGTTCAGTGATCTAGACCCGGGGGATCCAGTGCCTATCAACAGCACCTTTCTCCTCTCCCAAAAAAAACACCTGAACTGCCTCTTTGTAGCAGGGAGACCTTCCTTCTTCCAACAACAGTGGAAAGTCATCACCAGGGACCAGTGGATCTTAAATATTATAAAAGGAGTCCTATTTCATCCAGTTCAGAGCCCTCATTTCTAGGATGGTCAAAACCCCCAAAAAACCAAGAGGGACTTCTTCCACTAATACTAGCAGAGCTTCTTCAACAAGGATCTGTTCAACCAGTCCCTACAGGAGTAGAGGGCACAGGGTTCTACTCAAGAATATTCCTGGTCCCAAGAAATGAAGGAACTCTGAGAACAATCTTAGACTTGTTAAAGCTAAACAAGTTTCTTCACATGCCAAAGTTCAAAATGCTAACCTTGCAAAAACTACTGCCCGTCATCTTCCAGGGAGCTTACATAGTGACCCTAGACCAGAAGAACACCTATCTTCATGTTCCTGTAGCCAAGGAACACAAAAAATATTTTTGTTTCCTGGCAGAAGGATTACACTACCAGTTGTGTGCTTTATCACTTGGCTTATGTACTGCTTCTGGAGTATTCATCAAATGTCTAGCATGTGTTATAGCCCATGGCAGAACGCTTGGAGTTCATATTTACCTTTTCCTGGATGACTGCCTGATCCAGGAGAATTTCACCATTGAACTTCAGACAGCTCTGCCATTCATCATGGATTACTTCCCAAAGGTGAGCCTCACCCTCAACCTCTGCAAATCTCAGCTACAGCCCCAAACAAGATTTTTTTTTCTAGGGGCACTGATAGACTCAGTGCAATAAAAGGTCTTCTTACCACAAGACAAGGTCTCCTGTTTGACAGACTGTGTGCAGAACCTATTGAAAAAAAAGACAATTGTAGCAAGGGAATTCCTAAGAGTGTTGGGGTACATGGGGTTGTACCTCTTGCAAAACTGCACATAAGGAAACAGCGGTGCATTCTAAAAAAAATAAAAAGCACTTGGGAGCAGCACTCGCAACCTTTAGAAACTCTGGTGCCCCTTCTCTGCCTGAAAAGGAGCCAATTTGATGGAAAGAGAGCATCCTGCAGAACCCAGGGGCAAGCTTCTGTCTACTAGAGACGGACAAAACTGTCACTTCAGGTAGCTCAGACATTGCCTGAAGAGCATACTTAGGACAACGGAAGGTGTAGGGAATCTGGACTTCAGAAAAAAGGAAACTGCTCATATAAAAAATGCTGGCAGTGTTTCTGGCTGTAAAAGCCTTCCTAAGCAACCTGACCCCGGGACACTGCCGATTTGAACAGACAACACCACAGTAAGGTGGTACATAAACAAACAAGAGGGAGCTCTTTCATACCTCTTGTGCAGTTTAGCCATAAAGGTATGGCTTCTGGCACAAAAACTACTGTACGATTAGGTTTTGCGTAAATGTAGATTAAGACGTAAATACAGTACTCTCTTTGCATAGGTCTAGAAGTTCAGCCATATTAAAGTAGACATACACATTTTACATGCAGTTTCATAGAAAGGATTGTTTCAGTAAGAATAAAATGTGCTAACAGAACATGCAGTACATTAAGTGCAAACAGGTTTGGGAACCAAGATTAAAGAGGCATTTAAAACTTAGGTTCATAGATTAGTATTAGGCTAACTCCCCTTGCGAGCCATTTTAAGCCTAGCCAATTATTCCTTGTGAGACTCAAACCCTGCACCATTAGGCCACCCTACTAACCCCAAAATTAATGGCCTGTCTTGGTACTTGAACCCTAAATCCCTGCACAAACATCTGGAGTGCTAACTGCTATGCTGTTTTGTTGTCCTATCTTGTAGAAGATCTAAAGGTTTTGGTATTAGGAGATGTACTTCAGACACATAAGTAAGTTAGTTTGGACTAATTTATTTTATTTATTTTGTTGTACATTTGTTGATCGGGTTAGTCTAACTGGATATATGTCCATTTTCAGTAGAGACCCGGGGAGATAAGCTCCATGAAAATAAAAAAAACAAACACAGCAAATAACATATGACAACATCAATAATACGCAGCAAGTCTTTGCAGTACAGTCCACAGAAATTTGGTACAGACACTCGAAAGTGAGGTGCAGTAGTCGAGTAGCCAGCATTTCAGCATGTTAATTATATTATTCAGGGGGAAAGGAGTACTTCTGAGTGTAAAGTGTGCAGAAGCTATGGGCATTATAATTCAGTCTATTTTATCAGCACTGTTATTGGAGACGGTTTGATGTGACGTTCTGAGTACAGAATTTACAAACAGTATAATGAGTGCAGGAGCTACAGACATTGTAATTCAGTCTTTCAGCTTATCAGCACTGTTATGGAGATTTGATATGGATATTGTTGACGTCTACCTTCACTGTACATAAAACATTTTTAACTAATGTACATTGTATGCCGACTTTTATTCTGAAAGCTAGAAGACAATTTAGCACATAAAGGAGAGACTGGCACCTGTTCAGTACAGTTCTGGGTAATTAACAGATAAAATACATTTATTCCAGTTTCTTCCAGTTATTTCCAGTTCATTCCAGTATTCTGCAGTCCTTTCAGTTCTTATAACTGCAGCTGACATTAATAGCATCCTACTTAACAAGCCAGAGCACCATAGCAGATTCTCTGAACAATGACTTTCTAAACCCCAACAAATGGATGCTGAAGACATTTTCCTGAATTCTCCCATCAGTGGGAATACCCAGTATAGATCTCTTTGCCTGTCCTCTGAACACTTACAAGGGTTTTTCTCCAGAACCCACCAAACAGGGACACAGAGAGCAGATATATTCTCCTTCAGGTGGGCAGACCTCTTCTGTATGCCTTCCTTCCAGTACCCTTAATCCACAAGGTACTACTAAAAGTGAGGTCAGATAGGCCAAGCATGATATTCATGGCTTCCTTCTGGTCAAGGCAACACTGGATGTTCTTCGTGTTTCACTGTTGCAGTCATCACATTTGGGTTTTCCCTACCAGGGAAGCCCTCAGCCGTCCCAAATACCAGAGGCTTAGTATTTCTGCGTCGGTTGTTGTCACTTCAGGACTGACGTCAGGTCATCAGTAGTATAAAGTAAGGCAGCCAACGCCATTACATCAGTCTTTCTTGCCGCGGAGCCCGAAGCAGAAGCAGTCTGCACGAGTGCCGGTCGGCTGCTACCTGAGTTTTGTCTTCCGAATTGAAGCTGAAGTCTTCTAAAGCTAAGTACCCCCCAA